>NC_086355.1:14097183-14838017 GCF_036324505.1 Eleginops maclovinus | reverse complement strand
AACACAGGATATAAATAGCCATCTTGTCTGAAAAAAAAGGTTAACCTTGTACTAACCTTTTACTGTCACATTATAATTCAGATTTACCTCGGCTCATGGCTTTTAACTTTGAAAAAGATGAGGCTGCAGGTTATCTTTCATTAAAGGAATAATTGTATGACTTATTTTTGATTTACAGATAAAAACAGACCTAAACCACCTGCTCAAACAACAACTGTCACACATGAAATAAAAGACTGCATCTGCCTCACTTTTAAGGTCTATGGGAGCAAACTTACCGGACCGTTACAGGTCAAAGAGTCATCGTCAGCTCGCTCACACTCGGCATCACACTCCACACACACTGACCCATTGGCGTACTCTCGGATATCCCTGGGAGACAAGAAGAAAGGGACAGAGGGAGGGATTAAAAAGGTTAGAGTGATACAGTGGTGACAGACAAGAGTTAGGATAAAATGATTTGTGAAATAGAACAATAACAAGGCTGTGTCTCCTCATCAGTATAAGTATGTATATATATATATATATATATATATATATATAGTAAGTGAAAGTTGGTTGAAATCATAGACATAAAAATAAGAATTTGGAAGACAGACAGACACATATACATTCCTGATGCATCCAGCATTGAAGCTAATTAGCTAACTGTAACAGTGATACCATCGGTCTGGGGGTCAATGCAGTTAAAAGATGCTGTACATGTAAGGGCTTTCAAAAATCAATTAAATTAAGTGCCTTGTTATTCAATTTATGAAATCCCATTATTATAGTAAAACACCAGGGTGTGCTCGAAAAGTCATTAAATTTGACCAGATTGTGGCTGAGATGGCACTCGCCTTTGTCACAACAGGACAAGGAGAATGACTTTTGGGAACTTCTTTTTTGATCAGTGATGGAAAACAGAATGTTCCATCATAGCAATAGCAGAAAAAAAAAGGCCATTGACGCAGTGGGATCTAAATCAAATTAGTATTAATTATGCTTCATGTGGCCTTCATAAAACCTTCCAGGTGGCCGGGGAGGTGAGCCTTTTGTCTGGGTCTGTGCCGGTTGAAATAATAAAGGCTGCAGTGAGGCTGGAAGTTATCACTGACACTTAACACTCATATGCTATTCCATTATGTTCCCCTGTGTTTTGCTTTTCTGTATTTTCTGTCTGTTAAGGAACAATAATACAGCCTTACATTTGCAGTTAATAAAAAAAATTATGGATTTGATGCAAAAAACAACATAGCATTTCAAATGGCTTTGTTTACACAAACTAAGAAAACGTACATAAAAATATGTCTGGCATTTTGAACAATAACATCCATATTATTTGAGGTGTAAGGCAATGTTGCTTTTTTGCTCTCTGATCATTTGAGCAAACACATTTTAAATAAACCACTAAGGTTGAATTAGCACAATCTTAACCTTTAGTTCACTAAATGAATAAAGGGGCATCCTTGTGGTTTTAGTACGCGGAAATTATTTTCCTTGTTAATAATTTGCCACACTTTTACTGCCAACCAATCCACATGGGAATAAAGAAGCTTTAACAAAAACTTGAACTGTAGGGCAACATAATATTCTGAATATCTCAGAGATACATTTTGACCAAAAATAAGACGCACACAGTGATGAAATATGAAAAATTTACTTGACTTGAAAGCTTGACTCATTGGGTTTGCTCATACTGTGGCAATGTTTTCATACAGTTAAGCTTTATATTGGACAGATGGAGTGCAGGCTGAGCTGGTTATGCTGACGGTGTTGGGGTTGCTGACGTGCAGGTGGACAGGTAGGCAGGGCGTGGCCCCGTGCGCAAGCAGTGACTGTGACACGCAGTGACACGCCTAGCCCCCCTGCCCTAACAGCACCTTCTCGTCCTCCTCATTCCTCTCCACTGTGGCCACCAAACAGTATTTGATCAAATACAGACTTAAAAACATCTAGTTCCAGCAATTCCGCAGGGCAAACAAACCCTGAAAATGTTATTAATGAAACCCTCCAGGTAGCGGATCCTGCCATTTTTTTTTTTTAGAATATGATTACATCAAGATAAAGTTCCTTTTACAGTCAAGGGCCCCCTATTGTTTTAAATCTCTACAGGGGTGCCTTTTAAACCAAGAATTACAACAACGTCTTTAATTTGTTCTTTTCACCCCACGGCTCTTAATTATTATCCATAGTAAACAGAAAAATTATAGCAGGACTTGAAAGCTGAAACAAAGAGCCTTGGGGTGCTTTTGAACTGGATTTTAAGTTTTGATGAGTAGTAGTGCAGCATGTTGTTTAACAATTCAGTGTCATTTGAATATTCTTAGCTAAATACGTGGAGTTTTTAAAAAAGTGTCCTTGATTATACACCTAAGACCAATATGCATTATCCATCAGTGGGGAAACTGGCACAACCTGTATTGTTTATTATTGTATTATCATCTAAAATAATATACTCAAGCAGAGTTTATCTATATATATGATTATCCATTTCAACTTTTGATCAACAATTCAATTAGTTTTACTGTGAAAAACATTTGCAGCACTGAGCCATGAAGTTGTTATACAGCACACAATTCATAATTATTATTTACAACTAGCCATCTCAAAGTATCAATTGAAAAGCCCTTTTGAAAATTATTTTAAGTGATTTTATTTTATAATTACAATACGTGATCAGCACTTAATAAATGTGATTAATTAATTCAAGGTGGAAAAGAAAGATTTGTTAGTACACAAAGATCCACCTGCCTCAGTGTGCTGATTATAACCAAAAAGCACTTAAACTAAATGTTTTCTTGACTGGCAGAGAGTTTCCGAGCTGAAAAGTGCATGTTTGATTGGGTTTTTCTTGGAGTAAAAGTCGATTTGATTTACTCTTGGCAGTCACACAGTGCTACATTTTCAGGGTGAGATGAAGTACACACAGTTTGCTCCTACAACTTCCATCACTCACTGGTTGCAAAAGACACTCAACTTTATTTTGCAACAACTGCAAAGTTTGTAACTGAAAATGCATCGGGTTCCATAGGGACAGGGAGTAAAGGCAGTTGACCTGGTGTATGAAAAGGTGATTTGTCATTGACCTATGGTGTTATGTTGAGAGTAGCAGTGCTGTTAAAGCTACTCTTTTTGAGTAGTAGTGGTAGTGAGACTTTCCTGAAATAAACCAGACTATGCACTGAAAAATGTGAAAAATCTGTCCGTTTGTTGTTTGCACAATTACAAAAAAGGCACAATGAAAACAGCAGTGTGGCATGCTTACATTTTGTGAGTAACACTAAGATGAAGAAATGCACATAATGAAGGTTGCAGTAAGGATTTGTGTGGGTGACCCTAAAATGTAATTAGTACTAGAGGACAAAGAGAGAAGAACAGACATTATAATACAACAGTAAGGAGTGTATGTGCATGCACACCGTAACTCACCCTTCATAAAGGTTGCAGTTATTCACACAGATTCGTCCACGACTGAAGAATCTGCAGGCGAGGCACTGATCTGGGCCAGGACCCCAACAGCCGGAGTCAGAACACAGCGGGTTACACACCATGCGCTCTTTTGCTGCTCAATACACAAATAAGCACAAAGAAACCAGTGTTAAAACAAAGAAATTACATCCATGTAGAATGTAGTTGTGCATTGCTGACTCGGTGTAGATGCAGAGAGTAAACCCTAATTTGGCTCCAATTACCCAGATATAAAATTATCCAAAATAGTCACACTATTTATGAAGAGGCACAGGGCTAGATGAAATAAAGCATGCAATTTATTCTATTATAATTATAATCTATTACATTTTTCTGCCTCCAGAGAGCAGCTCCTAATTTGTGGTGGTCTATAAAAGGTGTGTTTTCTGGGTAGGACTTTCCTTTACAGTGGCAGAGATAATTGCAGAACGATGGAGGAATAGGTGTAGGGCTCAAAGATTTGCAGACGGATGACGCTTTTTTTATGCAGTGAAGAAGAAATTGATATGTATCCATCAGTCAATAATTACTCTCATGGAAGAACTTCAAGAACACCAAGTTCCTGACATAAATGCCCTCATTTGATCCCACAACAGTGTTACTTTTTAAAACATCAATTACCTCTTCTCAGTGTATGGACTTTGATGGTTCTCCTGTGAGCATGCAGTACAGTATGTTCTGTGTTGTATCTATGCATGTGCCTGTAAAGGAGGG
Organism: Eleginops maclovinus; assembly: GCF_036324505.1. NCBI lineage: Eukaryota > Metazoa > Chordata > Actinopteri > Perciformes > Eleginopidae > Eleginops > Eleginops maclovinus. The sequence continues at coordinate 14,833,853 of NC_086355.1, read as the reverse complement.
TGTGATATGGCTCAGTCTGGAGATAGCAAGAAGCACATTTCATTAAAAAAATGCTGAGCTAAGAGCGACAAAGCACTAATGGGAACTAGCAAGCACCTGCAGCTGCCATGCAAATATTTCCATTACCTTGGACTTAACTACTTGCACTACTGTCAAACTGTGTTGATTGTGTCTAACATATGTATATATTACTTAGTTTTTGTTTTGTATACCCCTTTTTACCCACCCTTTTTTTTCTAGGCTCTTATCTTTTTATGTTATATGTTCTTTTATATTTGCACTGTGGGACTGCCAGAAACACATGTGGAAACTTTGACAATAAAGTGGACTTTGACTTGACTTTGACTTATAGAAAAGCTGAAAACATATTTGTAACCTTATTTAAAGGCTTTAGTTTAAAACATAGCCTTAACAGCTCTTACAATTTTTTTTTGTCAAAAGGATTAAATATATTGAATATTAGAAATCCTATTAGATTAATCTGATGACATCAGTATCTGCTTTCAACACACATATCCATAGCACCACATAGGCATAGTCATGTGAAGCTTGAACCATCTTTGATATGCAAAGAGACAAGCAGCATTAAAGGTGCCCACTCACAGCGAACAGTGCCAACTCAAAGTGAACAGCCTATATGCTGCTCTTTCTGTTTCTGCCTCACTGTTTTTTACAACAGGCCATTACATTTCCGCTTTTCCATTTTCTTTTTGTGTCTGTATCTCTTATCTCTCCCTTTCTCTCTCTCGCTCGTTCCCTTTCAGCTCCGTTTCTACAAAGGTTGCTACATCCGAGAGCAATACAGTGAAAAAATGAGTGTTCAAGTAACGTGGAGACAGCACTGCACATACACTCAGAACTTTTATGATCCCTTCTACGTCTCACATTATTTCACACTTGTCGGGATTTTAAAAACATCCTGTCTTCTCTTCTCCTTTCCTCTCCATCTTTGAATAGATGGATGAAAAAGCTGTTTTCAAGGTCCTGGACACATATGAGCAAGGGGCCATGTTTCAGTGTAAGCAATATCAATGTTTAGAATACTTAAAAAAAGGGAGACAAAAAGATTCAGAGAGATGGAGAAAAAAGTATTTCTTGGAGAGGACAAGATGAAAGCGTTGCCTTTAACGAGAGAAAAAAACAAAAAAAAAACACCTCAGCCTCCAGCACTCTACGTAAACTGACCAGGCAGAAGAAAGCAGAGGAGAGAGAGGAATGATGGATGATGAAAAAAAAGTGAATAAACAAGGGAAGAGGAAGCGTTGGATGGTTTTTTTAGGAAACAGCAGTTGCAAGATCAAAAGAATACCGACTTCCGATGTTGCTGACATGGTTGGAAAACAACAGCCCATGAGGCTTGAGCTTTCAGGTGCATTTAACAGTCTCATGGGAGACAACTGGATAACATGATATGATGATGATGTATCTCGCTCTCACTAAAGAGTGTATGCTACCGTGGAAATGATCCTTGTTCCTGTGCAACATGCAGTTTTGGAGCGTTTTGAACTACATGTTATAAACTAAAAGGGTAAGCTACTTCAATTACATTTTAGAGCAAGATTGCAGCTCCTGTATCCTTCATTTGTCATAGTAGGAGATTTTATACATAGAGTCAAAGGTATGTAGTGATCATTAGAATCTTTCACCTACGGGATGCAAATGATAAAATCCCTGCTATACCAGAGCATGTTGCTAAAATCTGCTCATGTGATCACATCCTTCAATTCAAAAGTGGACCACAATTGCTTTTCATCAGCTGCAGTATAATTTACTACAGTTTTGCTCTAAGCTGTGGCCACTTCTTTAATAGAGCACTGTTTGCTTCTAATAGGCCAGTTTCTAATCACACATTTCGAGTAGTCATTGTAGGAAAAAGCACAGGTGTTGCTGATAAAACTAACGATGGCTGCAATCTATTTTATGAAGACTGTGTGTCATGCTAGCTTAAAGCTCTCTTCCTGTGGTACTAAGAAAGGGTGTACATAAGATGCCATTACACCGTTTGTTCTGATTAGATCTCTGCTAACCTAGAAGCAACTAATGAAAAACGGTGTTACCTACGCCAAAATATGTAAAGGAGTGTTAGGAGGATTTACACAGATAAAACAAATCACACATGTGGCTTTTTAGTGAATATGCATCATTTGAGAAATTACAAATAAATGTGACTTGATTTTGCACGTCCAAACCATACATTTACTCAATAACACTTGTGTACTGTTTTTCCGACTGATAAAACTAGTTATTGTTTTTTTTATTAAAACATGTTCAAGTTCATGACCGTACTTCCTCCGACCTGTCAAATTATAGCTCAACTAAAATAAATCGAGCTGCTAAATGATCAAAAATAGGGTAATTTTCATCTAAAGCAGGCAGACTTCAGGAGAGCGGCCTGTCAAAACAGAACATCATTTCCAATCAGATCCAAAGGCATCTGTAGAGACACTCAACTTTGGTTTAAAGTTCTACAGCCAAACATGTTTGGTCTTGTTGGGTGAGCAAAGATGTAACTTGTTTGACAACTAATATTACTTAAAAAAAACTTTAAACTCAAACTGATGAAACCTCACATCATCAACGCAGTGGATCATTTTGTGTTGACCTCGCTCTCACTGGATGAATGAGGCTATCCCAACAAGGGAGCAGTTTTGTAATCCTGTTTGAATCAACCATTTCTCACTATCTATTGCCAGATACGTTTATACAATAGTCTATGATTTAGTCTATGGCCCACTGATGGAAGTATTACAATATTTATATATTTGCAGTATTGAACTTGGATTGTTTAGTGACATTACTGGAGAAACCGCTGTATTAAATTAAGTAACATGGTTCTGCATGCGTGAGTCTAACATTATTTGGATGTGCCTGCCAAGAGGCTATGCAACTGCTGGGTGGCATTTTTTTTCTCAAGTAGCTGTCTCTGCCTCTACTCTCCTTTTGACTAAGTTGCTCTGTTTGGGTCTCCTAACTCTTTCCACTTAAGAGGTTGCAGAAGCAGCTAAGGATGCAATTTATTAAAAGCACAAAGTTTAAATAAGCCACCTTAAGGGGAAATGTATGGCTGATTAGATGAGTTTTCAGAAGTTATGATTTGCACTGCAAAGCACAACCATTTTATTTTTATCTGGATAACTTTATGTGTCCCTCAGACAATCTCAAGCATGTAGATTTTTTTTCCTGAAATATTATCACTTTATTCTTGTTTCTTTCTTTGCATAAATAACATCATTTCCACCACAACTTTGTGCAAAAAGGCAGAAACCGGTCAATAGACAAATGACCAGAATGTAGGAATGTTTACCGCTGAGAACTCAAAAAGGCAAATTATTTATTTAAACAGCAATACAAATGTTTGGCTGACCCTAGTCCCATGGATTTCAGAGTAAATTACATGTTATCGTACCAACTGCAAATAGGGTATTGCAAATCAATCAATCATCAAAGACAAGTTAAATCTTAAGGATTGCAACTTTTTGTATTATTTTACAAAAAAAATGTGACAGCACAATACATTAATCTATTTTCAACTCAATAGCACTGGTATTAGCGTATAGAAAGTATAACTGTATAAAACTGTTTTCTGGTTCATCACATCGACACACACTGAACAAATGGCCAAAGGCAGTCTTCTCCTCTATCTCTGCAGCCCCATAAGGGGGTGAGACCTGCCCTTTTCCAGTCCCCTGCTAAGCTCAGTCAAATGTAGACACACACACTCACGCAAAACACACACACACACCTACTCACACACAAACGCATTCACACACACACACTCACTCTGATGCACACATGCAGAGCCATGTCACAGAGAGCAGTGTGTGACTCTTGAGTCTCGCCCAAGTCTTCAAAGTCACTGAAGAAAAAGAGTGTGTGCCCAACACTGAGGAACTGCCCACGGGAACAGCGAAAAGGGGCCAACTCAATAATGCAAATACTGGCTCATTAATGAACACTATACATAAATGAATAATGTTTTAACACTTGTGGCAGTGATATAATAAAATATCTTCAGTTTTAGAAACACTATTTTTTTCAGAACTACATGTATTTAGCTAATTATTTTTCTTTTCTGAATGGTTCTGTTGGGAATTATTCTTATTACGTAATATAAGTTATTAAGTGGTCTTTAGAAATGAGTGGGATAATAGTGTCCACTCTTACAACAGACATAAAGATATAGAAATAACAAATGTGTTTCTGGTGTTATATGGTTAGTGTCTATATGGAGCAGAGTAAGGTTATAAAAATAAAAATGATTTTTCACCCAGAAAACAGTTTATCAAAGAGCCGAGCAGAAATGGGAGCTTTTACTTTCCTTCACAACCATTGATTTGGAGCATTGATCTAATGGTCAGAGTGTTGCCTAAAGTTGAATTTGAGTCAGGTTAACAATCCTAAATTCTGTCAAACCATTAGTGTCTGACTCCGCTGTTATAGCATAAATCTCAGGCAGAAAGCAACAAAACAGTCAAACAAAAAACAAAAAAATGTTCTCAGTGGTGCATGCAGCTTCACTTCTGATGTTAAAAACAAGACTGGAACACAAAGAATACATCACAGTTCAGAGCAGTGAGCTGTGACGGTTAAGTGTTCGCATTTTGGTCTCCGTTTCACATATTATTAACTTTTTTAGGTGTTTGTAAACTGAGTTCAAAATTCAGACAAAAATGGGATGGTGAAATAATACTTGAGATCAGTGAGATTTCAGGCAGGAATGGATACAAAACAAACTGGGTTGGTAAACAAGATTATGTGTCAGACAAGTCACAGTAACTCCAGTCTTGGAAATGTGGCTTTTTTTATCCTTAGAGCTCAACAACAGGTGTGTTTTTTCTAAATGTACTTTGATGATTCCAGTGTGTGTTACCTACATATATTCAACAGTTACAGCCTCGGGCATTTGTGTCTGATACACGGTTCGTTGCATTATTAAATAAACCTTTCCCTCCAGATTACAATAAACTGTGAAATCTGTCATTGTAATGTATTAAATAATCTTTTAGGGATGGGAGGAGATGAGTTAAATATTAGAAGGATGGGGCTATGTATGAACTTACAGCATTTCTGCGGGCTTTGGTTGTTGCGGATCAGAACCTTCTGGTTTTCAGCACGGAACAGTCTCGTCCAGTTGACAGTGTTGTAGTAGCAAAGCTGGCTGTTCTCTGCGATGTGGACATTCCCAGCACTGATCTCTCTCAGGGACTGCAGCTGCAGAGATGTGATACCCTGCTGCTTCAACACCAGCAGGGAGATCCCACTGAGAGGGAAGAATGGATGGTGGCAAGGGGAGGGGAGGAGAGGAGATGGTGAGACAGGGAGAGGAGAGGAGCAGAAAGTCATGGGATAAGGTTGAATAGAGAGTGGAAAGGGAAGAGGTAGAGAACATTTATTTCACAGGTTTTGATCCATAATCAAAGATGTTATTATTTCTGTCATGTTATTCTGTGACCTATTTATGAAAGTTGTATTTTTTAAATAAATGGCTTCATGTCCAACTGATTTTTTTTTAAATGTATAATACCTTTTTAAGGAAAATGTAAAGCTCACTGGAATAGTATTATTTAAAGTATCTAAAACCATGCTATTGATGTCAGGCAGAAACGTAAGTAAGGTTATTAATAATAATTCAAATAATTACCACTAGTAAAGCAACCTAACATATGGATCCTACACCCAAACCAATGATTCACTGAACACTTTCACTACATTTCAAACAGTAATTGTAGAATAGGTGCATATTCATTTCCTATAAATCTTATGGGACATGATTAGTGAAACACACTAAGCAACAGGCATGGGTATGGAGCTTGTCTATATGTTGTTCAATATATAATTAAAAACAATATCCTAGGATACACTTATTTGAATTGTGGGTAATATATCAATAGAAAGTGTGTGCACAAGGATTAAGAAAATAGTTGTTGGTGTGTTGTGCTAAATGTAAATCACAGTTTGTTTCTAGGGAAACCCCAAATACATTGCGTCTGATTAAGTGGGGTGCTTTAATATATTTTAATAATCCAATCAACACTGAATGTAGTCTTGTTTTAGTATGTGAAGGAACTCTTTTTTAAGATAAATATTATGATATTCCACATCTTTCACTTCTTAATCAAATCCAAACCCATGCAGATATTATTAGCATGGCTTTCCTTTCCAAGAACTAAGCTCTGTTGACACAGATATAAAGTACACTAATGGTCCAAAAACTATCTTATCACAACAAAGTCTTTGTCCTCAGTGTTGTACCTGTACAGAGCTCTTCCCCCAATAGTAACCAGGTTGGAAAAGACACTCAGGTCTGTCATGTTGTCAGGCCAAGACTGGATGTTGAGATAGCCTAAATGGGGACACAGACAGAGACAGGCACACAGGTTACACTGTAATGAGTCACTAGTACAGCTAGACTAATATCAGCTGTCTATCATATCCTCTATTTCAAACAGAGACAAGAAAAAAAATGAGAGAGAATTGCCATCCCTCTTGAATTAGCAACACTCCACAACCACCAAAACTGCACCACCTCAGTCTCATCTGAAAGCAGCAAAGTCGGAAAAAAGTTGTTGGCACAAATCAAAAAAGGATCTGGTGTCAGTTAAGATAAGTGTAAGGTTTGACATATCAATATTTTTGCACTTCCTTTATCCGCCTTTCCACTGTTGAATCATTTAGAAGACTTAATGAATAGCTGATAGGGTGGCTGTAGCTCATTTAGGATATTCAATAATGGATTTAGATATATGAAATATTAAGTAGAGAAGGGGGGGTACAACCCACAGACCTAACACCAGTGGACAAACAAAAAAAATCATGAGGCTTTGAGAGAATAAAATACAGTTAAAGGAGCAGAAGTAAGAGATGTATAAAGAAGGCTGATAAGGGTCCTGGTAGCAATAACAACAAAAGGTCATAAATTACTTTATCATCCAACAAAAACACAAAACCAAAAGCCGCTGCTGTATTGCCTTGCTCACAAAGGAGGAAGGGAGAGCTGGTGTTGGATGATGAGAAAACACCTTTAGGGTGTAATGGAGAGTGTGGATATGTTCTTCAATCAATGAACAGTTTTTGACTCCATAATATTAAACTGTGTGTTTCCCTCCCAAGGGATGCATAACTTCTGTTGATCCAGAAAGGGAGGGAAGGTGGAGGGAGTTAAGCAGTGTTGCGGAGAAAAGGCAGCTCATGGCTTGTTGACAGGAGAGCAATAACCTTCAGCAGAGCCGTTATCAGTTTGTGGATGCCGTGTTGTTTGTTATGACAATCCCAGCTGAGGAGAGGCAGGGTCTGAGCGAATGCTTATTAACCGTGTTTGATGAAGAAATTTGAAAAAAAACGTCTGGTAATTGTGAGGAATTACACACCAGGGCTCATGAAAATGGACATGAGCTGAATGCGATACACATCTCTATGCAACACCTATTCTTCTTATGCAAGCATCCAATGTGTCAAAATAGGTCAAAAACATACCAGAAATGATAACTACAATTTTTCACTAAATAGAAAACAGCACTTCTCATAACAGTCTTATACAACACTCGTTATTACTTTTAATCTGTAATCCCTTTGACCAGAGAAGACACAACATGGATATAATAATGGCTTCAATTGTAATGGTATAGTAATGGGAATTCATTTAGTTGTAAAGCATTATATGATATTTATCATCCTAAAGGTAACTGGTTGTTTGTGAAAGCTAACAGAGGTTATGGTATGTTGTTGTACTGCATCCAGATCTCTGACCTTATGGTTCACATTTTAGGATGCCAAGGGCCTCTACAGAATCATTACAGTTGTATTTGTTGCCACTAATTGTTTTAATGATAACACCTGCAGTGCTGAGGCACCTCGCCGCCCAATCTTAGTGCTCTTTCGGGGATGCCGGTACATCCTAATAAAAGAAACAAGCTACTGCCTGCTACACATTTGTCTGTGCTAATTTAATACTGGGCAAACATGTGCTTTGCCTGCAAAAGGTACACACTGATTCTCTGTGGACACCTTGCACATTGAGTGAACCTCTAGAACAAGTGTATATTTAATTGTTTAAAGGTGGCCTATTATCTTTTGGGGTTTTCCCTTTCCTGTACGGTGTTATCTAGGTTTATGTGCATGAAAATGTATATTGACAGTATTGTAGAGCTTTGGAGTGCGGCACAGATGGATGGTGCTGATGATAATGAATCATTCCTGCTCTTCGGAATGCATCAGCTCTACAAGCTGTCAAATGTTATCTGTAATACATGGGCAATGCTAATACTAGTGCTCAGTCAGCTAATGTGAATTATCTTAGTAATAGGTGTGATGGGGGGTAAATGCCAACGCTAATCTTTCAGCGACTTCCCCTTATTCTAACCTCTGTCAATTAGTGGTTTTGTGCATAAAAAACGAAGTGAAAAGATCACCTATAGCTGCAGAGCGTCACATCAGTGGCACGCCAATGCACACCAAAAATTATAGCTTGGAGCCACTTAGAGAAGAAAGCCATGAGATCACAAGCAAAGGTTGAGAGGGCTTAAATTGTGGTGATTACATTCAGAGCCACAACACCTAAAAACCCACTTATGCTAAATTGCGTGAGTTGATCGCCCACTCTTTGGGGGACGCTTGAACTTGCGATATGTCTTTGAAGACATAGAAGAAGCATGACTCCCTTAACGAAAGAAAGAAAGAGAAAAGAAAATAATAGGAGAGAGAAAGATGTTGTAAAGGATGAGAGCTGTCTTCCTACAGGGCTAATTTGAAAGCCACAGCAGTGCCAGTTGCGACCTTTGGGTCACGGAGGCAGGTTGGCTGCCTCTGTCAGAAGTCACGTTCTCCTGAAAGCTCAGAGGGATGACAAGCGTGGCTGACACACATCTCGGACTACTTGCTGCTTGGCCAATGGTTGTCACCATCACCTGCTCTCAGACTGCAATCACCAAACAAACATGTATTTTTCTAGATACAAAATTATAATATTTCATTATTGTACAAAGTATTTTTTTTTAATCCCTTCAAAATGCACTCAGATTTTTGCAATAGGGCACATATTTTGATCTCGCAATCTGAAACAAATGGGCGATTATCTGAAGGTCATTCGGCAGTTAATGAGCGAGATAACAGCTTGACAGCGGCTTTTCTTCCTCCGTAGGCTGCAGAGGTTCAACATGGACTCGAGGATACTCTGCAACTTCCACAGTTGCAGCATAGAGAGTATCCTGAGTTCCTGTATCACGGCCTGGTAAGGCAGTTGCACTGCCGTTAATCTTAAGACTCTACAGAGGGTGGTGCAAACTGCACAGCACATCACCAGGACGGAGCTGCCAGACATGGAGGAGCTATAAGAAGCCCACAAGATTATCAAAGACCCCCATCACCCAAACCACAAACTGTTTTGTCTGCAGCCGTCTGGCAGGCAGTACCACATCACCAAGACTAAGACCACCAGACTCAGAGACAGTTTCATCCCACAGGCCATACGACTGTTACACTGCTGAGCTTGAAGTATTTCTATACTGTAGTTGTGTATATGTTATGACATTAAACCTTTTGAATGTTTAATTGAATTTGAGTTGAATTGCTTACTTATTATATATTAAGTTCTAAAGCCTTTAAATCTCTTCTGCCTTCCCCCTTTTTGCACACTGAGCCATTCTGAAAGGAAATATCTTAGACCAGGCTCAATCAAGTAGTAATCAATGGTTTCCTACCTCTAACAAGATTATATAGATTTGTTCGTTTTTTTCTTAATCCTGTTGTTTAACTGTTCCGTTTGATTAAACTTTTCTTTCTTTTTCCGTCTATACTCTTTCTCTCTGTTTTTCCTAATTGAAGTTGTTGACCAATGGATCGGAGCTTGCTAGAAAGACAAACTAATCAAAACAAATGGATGTGATTCTGGGCTGACCTTACGCCTACAAATGAGCATTAATTGACTTCTTTGTTCAGTTGCTGTTTCCATTAAAGACAGAACTTAAGCACATCAATAAAATCTAGGCATGTTTGAAATGAAAGTATTTGTTTTATTTTGTGGGTAAAAAGGGGATATTGTGTCATAAAGCTTCTGTTTTGGTAACCCCCTCTTTGAAAGCTCAACAGTTATATATTCTTATATCACGAGGGACTGCCCCAGCTGAGACACAACGTTTCTTTCAGATGGCATTGTCAAATGTCCAGCTATAGAGATGACAGTATACATGTGGCTCAGAAGTGGCATTGGCAAAGGGGAGCTGGAGGATTAACGATGCGCACCACATGTCATGGATCTTTTCTTCATGGTGCGTGAAGGGAGAGCTGGGACTGTGGGACTCAAGGCTAGGGACTCCCCGAGGGAGAAGCAGCAGAGAGACAGAGGAGATTGAAAGACTCATCTGATATTCATCTTATGCTGCAATGTCTGTCCTTGGTGTGGACAGTGTCAGGGGGTGGGGGGTGAGGGGGACTTGAGCAAGCACATATACACAGATACATAGTCAAGCGCCAAGTACTGTATATGCACACTTTATCCGGCATAAAAGTGCAATAGAAGGGATTACTGGAATGGTCAATTTTTTTTGTTTGCTATTCATTTGTATGCATGTGCAGCGGCATGCTGTGCAATGATATTACTCACCGGTGATCTCCCGTACGGTGCGGAATACATTTAGTTTTTCTGGGTCCAAAGCTTCAATGTTGTGATACACATCCCTGACAAATGATAATGGGAGATTAGAACACAGCAAACAAAAAAAGAAAGATAATAGCATCTATATTTTACACTGCATGGATAAGCAATGTGCTGATCACAGCAATGACAAAGTAGGTGTGCTCACCCAGAAATAGATGAACATTTTGAGGAAAGCATCATGGCAGAAAGGGATGTTTCACATTATATGTGCATTACAAATGATTCACTTTCTTGCTTAAGTTGCTAGAATACTTGTGAATGATTTTTTGTATGGATACACAATGCATATCTATCCTCATTTTTATATAAACATGTTTGCTTTACGGTCACCCTCTACACTCTTCACAAGCCAAATTTCTTTAGATTCATTAATTTATGAGCATATACATTTAACACCACTTTTCTTACTCTCCAGGCACTTTTAACAACTTAATTCACGTTTGCCATAACATTATTTGTATTCATTCGGACAATTAACACAATGCACGCATTCTTTTTTTAAATATGGGCTTTGAGGTGACTTTCTTAAGTAGAATGTGTGGAAAAAAAATATTTGACCCATAACATTTGCACTTTCTTCGGACCCAAAGGTATTCATGCTGAATTCAATAGCTGGCTGTGGATTGAGCTGAGAAAACATATTTTAAATATATTTTGGAACTAAAAATAATGAATTTGCTTATTGTCAATTCCAAAAATGATTATTCCAAATCCTGATATTTTGAATGCTTTATTGATTGAGAAATGTTATGGTATTATTGAAGACCTGAAAACATTCACTTATGCATCCACTCTTTCATCATCTGATGAGCAAAATGTTTTTAAGTCTCACCCTTTGATCCCAGTGATGAGGAACACCAGGTTGCCGTTGATTTTGGTGCAGTTCACAAACTTGTCAATGTTGCTGGAGTCGACTGTTTGAGCAGTCTGTAGGCTGGCTGTACCAATGCCATCACATGCTGGGACATACAAAATGCATGTATGTAATGTGCAGCAAAATAAAGATGAGGGCTGTCCACATGTATGCCTAATTGAGTCATCATCAAATCAATCACATGACCAAGTTTCACCCAAAGCTGCTTCTCCCATGTTTCTATGCACAATGATGTCATGTCCATGGATGATGCAGCTGCGAGGCATTTTTTAGGTATCAAAACTACATCTCCAATTATCCCTGTTCGACAGGCTCAGTATGCTATTGCCTCATTGTTCATTTTGCTTTCATTTATGTCTCAGCTTTAATGTGTAAATGACTGAGTGATGTTAACATTCTAAACATTTGATTCTCTTAGCATCCCCCAAAAATTTCCTTTAACAACTTTATATATTGCTGATTATGAATAAAACTTAATTAAAGATAACATTTTTAAACATCTATTTGTGGTTTACCTTTCGGGCAGATGTCGGTACAAGGAATGCACATCTTAATGCGGTTCTCCTCCACCTCCATCTTGTTACTGGGGCACGCTCTCACACAGGAGCTATGGTCCACCACAAAGTTATCTGAAAAACAATTCACTGTAAATATCAAGTACAATGGCTGCTGTCACAATAGAAAATACCATCACATAAAAAAGTTTGAAAGTCACTTTCATTCACTTGGTCTGAAAGAGGCTTTTCTGACTGCACATGGATTGCATTGAGGGCGAAACATTCATAATTTAGGCATGCTAACCTAATTATTTAATGAAATTGATGTTCAATCATTTGCTGAATATGACTTTTGTATTGAAATAACACTGAAGTCATTTTGAAAGCTATTGTAATTAACAATGTTTGTTTTTTTGTTTTGATTTCTTGGACCAAGCATCATCGACAAAAGCATTTTTTGGTTGGAAGAGCAACAACCAATAATGGCAATACTCATAAAAATAGCTGCCAGTAGATTATGGCAGGTCAAAAATCACATATAGACACTACCAAAAAAGAAACGTACATGGTTAAATGATACTGAATGTGGTATAGTAACATGTCTTTAACCACAAATCCAACTTTCCTGCTGGCTGCTTGGCCTGATGTAAGGATACACTTGGGCCAAAGATAATAATCTAGACTGAGGGCCCAACACTTTGTAGTCATCATGAACACAGTGAGATATGACTTTGAAATACACCTGTACAAAACCACAGTCATCAGTTTTCAGTGGGAATGGGAGATGTTCAATGAACATGTTTCTGGACACGTGTTAGAGGTACACACTTGTTTGTAGATTTATCATCTGGTCCTTATGCAGAAAAAAACTGTTTGAGGTTGGGAATGATAGCTATCCAATTTTTTCGTGGCTTATGTTTAAACATGAAGCAATCACTTGCAAATTGACACTAAAGGAGGCCTTGCTCTACTGTATCTATTTATCTGTGCATGAATGCATGTGCATTATAATCTTTGCTAAGAGCTAAATATTGTACTGGCATTATGCAAATAGGATTATAATGGCTTATTTAGACAGATGCTGTGATACACAATCATTTTAAGCATTCCGTATTTTTCCTTAGCAGGCTTTATATATCAAGTAATCAACTTTTCTCTAATCCTCAGGGACAGCAGTAATGGGTTGAATTCAATTTCCTATTTTGAATTCCTTATTTCACTTTACCAAAATACCACACTATTAAGCATTAGCATTAAAAGCAAGCTATATATACATTAATATTTATTTATTTGAAAAATAAGTAAGTAAGGAAATTAGCATTAACCCTTTGTTTTCAACGTAGTGGGGTCACATCATCAGTAACTCATGTTTCTCTGTTCACCTTCAATCACTACAATAATTTATTGGATCTCTATTACATCAACATGCATTAAACAGTGTTTTCTTGCAGCAGGAAATTGCTTGACATGAGAACATAAGACATGGATTTAAGTATTTTTTTACGTTTTCAGACAGCCATGATGGGTTAATTACTTTATAATAAGGTCATTAAATGCAAAGTATTGATATTCTTTTTCTGTGTGTGTTCTGGTTGCAAGACTTACGTGGACACTTCTTGACACAGAAGGCTCCGTAGGTATACTTTGCTCTGGGGTTGTGTTCCAGCTGGAAGGTGGTGGGATTGTAGACAAAGGGTTGGGGGCACTGGGTCACACACGCCCCACTGTCATTGAAGTTTGTGCAGGACTGCAAGAGCATACACACAGAGCATACACAGTGGTGGTACAAGTATTTAGATTCTGTACATGCATGTAGTTGGATGTGTTGGACTATACATGATACATAGAAAAAAAGACAAATTCCTGCTCCTACACTTCATAAGAGGATGCAGCCATTAATCTAGCTACACCAGTTTTTAGTTGAGATGTTCCTCCAGAGTGCTCAGAGGAGACAATATTAAATGGTGCAGAGACAGAATCATTTACGTGCACCCAATGAAATTACCATTGGGATAAGTGTGATTTGCCTTTACTGGCAGGTACCTGGGCCTTAAAAGTGTGTTTGGCCAATGTGGGAAAATGTGAACAATGTGTATTGAGATAGTTGAACCAAAAATGTACCTACGGAGAACTACTACTACAACTACTACTACTACTAACAGTGTGAGTATAAAAAAACATGAAGAAAAAAAGAAAGAAAGAAACTGCCGTTTCAAAGTCAGGCAATGAATTTCTTGTTTAACATGTAGAGGGTTACAAATGAAATGCCAGAATGGAGGGGAGGCTGGTGAAGTCTGTGTTTAACAATGACACTCAGGAACAAATTAAAGTATAATTTATTGACTTTTGCCACACAAGCGGAATTTGAACACAAACCAAAAAATTGCATCTTGATAGAATAAATCTTATTGCAAAATAGTAGGAATTGAAGATAGCTAAAAGTCACAAGTAAAAAGTGTCAGGTTTGTGAAGTACAGAATTATCCACATTTTGGTAGGGTTTGTATGAAATGATATTAACATGCCTACATGTTCTTAAGTACATTTGTGCCTTTGTGTGTGTGTGTGTGTGTGTGTGTGTGTGTGTGTGTGTGTGTGTGTGTGTGTGTGTGTGTGTGTGTGTGTGTGTGTGTGTGTGTGTGTGTGTGTGTGTGTGTGTGTGTGTGTGTGTGTGTGTGTGTGTGTGTCTTACAAAGCAGTCTGTGTCCTTCGGTCCATAGCAGCCACCCGCACACTCACGATGGCAGCAGTCACTAACATAGGGACCAAAGCAACGGCCATCACACTGCTCAGCACACACTGTCTTAGTTACTGTGGAGTGACAAATGTAGAAAATACAGAGAGAAAGAGAGGAAACACATATCATCAAACAAATAAACGTTACATATAACTCAAATGGCTCACTATTTCTCTTAAAAAAAGAATGGGCAAAAATGATTGGATACAGAATGGCATAAGAAACGGTTCATTTGTCCGTATAGGATTGTGATGAATGTTTGAGATTCATTTTGTCACCTTTTGCTGCAGCAATAAGTATTTAATTAGTGTCATGTAGGTCAGGCTAATTACCTGAATCAAAATTAAATTAATTCAGAGAAACTTCCATGTTAAATGTCTATGCACAACCATAATCTCCCACACATACCTACTAAATAAGCAGCTGGATGTCTAACATCTGCATTGCAATCATCTAGTAAAATGTATGCATGCGTTTGTTTGCGCGTGGGGTGACTTTAACCAAAGTCGAAGGATGTCTTCCACCTACTAGCTTCAATCATCTGTTTGTTCCCCTGAATGCTCTTCTGAGGGCCTATAGCTGGATTTGACAGAGACATAGTGATTCCTATCAGACTCGGCGTGCTGTCTTCCCTTCATGGTGAGCGTCTGTCCACCCTTTCTTTGCACGGCTGTCACATTCATATGGGCTGTCGTATGCCTGTGCCTCACTTCTTGACACCCATATGGAAATGCACATAGGTCTGTCATTTCACAGCTTGAAACATACACATTAAGTGTTAGCAGTGGGATCTATATAAGAAAGCAGGGACATCAACTTTAACTATTGGGGATGAATAAAGCAGTGACATAAACACTGTAAAAAGTTGCACACACTTGCCGCTTGGCAGTGAAATAAAATAGAAGAGCAACAGCTGCATGCGGCGGGGGACTGGCAAATAGAATGTTTTCTAGCATATAAGGCAGCACACATGGCACGGCATCACATTTTTCAAGTGAAAATGTTCCTGTGAGGGCCCTTAATAATGTTTACTTACACATAGGGTATCAAAAAGAGCATTCCCCCCTCGGATTGACCAAAAAGTATGCAAGGAATTATTAGAAATCTATTTATAGTACTGTCTTCATTGTAAAAGAAAAACCCAGTGGCTTTGCTGTATCTTGTATTTTTCTCACAATTGTATGGCTACTCACTCAAGGATTTGTTGCATAACTAATAGTATAAACTTCCATCACATACCTTTCTTCGTAAGAAATATGGATTTGTTTTTAGAATTTCCTTTTGATGAGACAAACAACATGCTAAGATATCAGATTTTCTTGCCAGGAGTTAATAAAATCAAATAAGACAACAGTTCGTTGATCATTTAGCTTTTTTGTATTTGCTGATAAATGTAAAGGTAACAAATTGTCACAGATAAAGTACTGACATCAAAAAAGTTACAGTAATTTAATCAGGGTAAAAGAACAATGTTAGTATTAAACCTAATGCTGGAGTGTAAAAGTTGATGCCTCTGGTTTTTTTGTGTGCATTCACATGTTTTTTTGTGTGCCGTGTTTCCCTTTGGGCATTGCGATGACGAGATACTATCTCAGTGATGGATACAACTGACAGTCAACAAGCAGAACACACAGACACACACAAACACACACAAACTCTTCTGCCTACGCCTAACGGTACGTACCATCAGTGACATTCCATTAACAGTGTCTGAGCTAAAATGAAATGGCCTACTTCATTCAAAAGACACTTTGTCAAACAAATGACCTTGCCAAGAGAGAAACGCAACACTGTTGATAAATGCGGCTTTAAACATACACTTTAAGAAAAAAAAAGGAGAAAAAAAAACAGGCTGGTGACAACAAATACAAAAGGAATCCATCTCATAAAATATGCCTAGAGCTTCCATTTGAACAGGCTGTGGACAGCAACATCAGTCACAGGAAACACTGCCGCTCAGTTCCCATTACCATAAGATAAATTGAGCTTTTTCAAAACTAGTTTTCAAAATAATTTCTTAAATAATGTTTTAATTTATTTTCTTTTTTTTTTTAGCAATTTGCCTATATTTTACCGAAATAGTACTCACATATAGTGTTAAGTAACCACTGAACCAGATTTTGTCTGCATTGGTTAAAGTGAAATCCAATAAAGCTTCCTTTTTGCAGTGGTTTATGACAATGAAAACATATTTCCCAGTGTATGATAAAAGTATTCCATTCTGCGTAAAAACAGTGTGCCAAGTTATGGCTGAGCATACTAATATTAGGGTATTTTGGATAAACATAAGATGGACATTGGAGAAAAATGATTACACTACAGGAAGGGTTTGATGATTTTCTTTAAATGGTTTTTAAGTATTTATTCAAGAATGATCTTTTACAAAAAAATGATTACCATAACATTGACATTCGTTGAAATGAGTTGGTTCTTACGTATAGACCGAGCCTTCTCAAAGTTGATGTTTTGACAAGTGTCAGTGAAACAGCTTTTAACGATGAACTAAGACACACAATGCCATAATTACATGTAAGGTTATTAGATATACCTGTGATGAGGACTTCTGTGCCAAAGATCTCATTCATATTTTTACATTCTGGAAAGCTTTCAAGTGTTAAAAAGAAAGGCTTTTCCATCCAATACTGTTTTTTTTCAAAGAGGCCTTCAGTTATTTCAGGCTTTGCTTGTATAACCCATGGCAACTCTCTGACTGTTCTTTAAATGTGTTCTTCCGTCATTTTCCTCCTGAGGGGCTGACACCGAAAGCTGCTGTTTATTGGTGATTTTGAGACAGTTGAACAATTATTCATGAAAATGTCAAAAAAATAATCTTTGAAGTATTTTTTTCTTTGACATTTCCACACTTATTCATTCCATGTATTGCAGAACAATACAATAATAGGTTGCGAGGTAGAAAGCAGTGGGATGAATCATGACATCCGCTTTTGGATGAAGATAACCAGATAAAGGAGGCAGACGGACGAGGCAAAGGCTTATCAGGGGCGGGTTTGTGACGTGTTGTTAACAGGTCCTGGTCAAACAGTTCATTCCTCATTATCTTAATGAGATCGCGACCGCAGAACAAATAAGATGAGACATGCCAGGGTTGGAAGGCATAGATGAAGTGGTTGCGCACATAGTGATTGAAAGAGGGGAGAAAAAATGTATGGTGAGGGAACACAATCAAACTAGGGAAAAGGGAACAAAAAGATGTTTAATGGAAAGACAGAACATGTGTGCAAATGCTTCTTTGTATGCTAGAAACACGTGCATGCTGTAGCTAGATTTGTAACATTTTAGTGTGTGGTACAGTACAGCCGACATATATTCCTACTACAAACTGAGAAGTAGAAGTAGAAAGCGTAGTGGTAGAAGTAGACTTAATAATGAACTCCAGTACATTTACCATCTATTGATTTTTGTTTACAGTTGTCATTATAGGTTCAATTTCATATTTTTTAGAAAGGTTACTTTTACCAATTTACACAACATTCCCTAAGCCAATGACAGCATGGTTTGGGTCAGGTTCGTAGGCTTTTTAGTTTGCAGGGTAATATTTGAATTACCTTATGTATTATTCAGATCTGTAGAGGGTTAGGCAAACGGTTATATACAAATTGTTTTAGGTTTGCTTTACTTTACTGGGTTCGAAGATAAACAAATACAAAAACACCAGCATCGGTCATTTGTTGAAATTGTAAAAATGACCCATATATGTGCCTTTGTCTGACATCGACGTCTTGTGGCAGCGCCAACTCTAGCATGCTGAACTTTGTTTGAAAGTGTGTCACTATTTACTTTAAGGTTTTGTTTGCTTTAATCTTGACCAAAATCTTTATCCTTAATCAAATCATTCTTTTTTAACCATGGACACTCTGTAACATTTTTGCCTAAACCTAACACATGCATTAACATAGTGGTGTGAAGTCAGAAAATAACAATTTTCCGTAAATGTAAAAAGTGTTTTCGAAGCCAATATTGAGCAATCTTTTCTGCGATAAAGTTTATAGGAACTGTTGGGACCTGGAGGCGTAAAAGCTAAATTATTATTTGTTATAATTTAAAGTCGGTGTACTTTTGGTTTACGACAACTGGTGGTGTGTAGCCCACAGCTGTTTTTCTTTATTGGTTTGGCTTTGGCTGTGTGATTGTGTCTGTATGTACCTGTAACACAGTCCTTTCCTGATAACAGGTGAGGGAAAGAGAAACAGAAAAATAAAACCTAAAACAGGCAGAGTACAACAGCGACTTAGGTGAGAGACACTCTAACAGAGACTTGAGAGCCTCAGAAAGATGACTGAAGGAGAGGGAATAACACGGAGACCCCCTCCCTGGTGATGGATTCAGTAGTGCATCTTTCCATTAGTAAGTATGAAAGGTGGGGGGTCCCAGCAGGAGGGTTTGTTGAAGATTTGTTGGGGGTCTGGCGAAAGTGTTTGGAGTTGATATGCACATGTCTGTATGTGCACCTTACTGTCTGTGTCAAGATGTGGTATTTCCACAGATTGCTAGACCACGTACCTTCAGTAATACTTTAGTATTGATTACTCTTCATGATGTAATGGGAAATGACAACAATGTGTCAAGTCTCCTCTCCCTTTTAAAAAAAATGTTTATCCACATCCAGATCATTGAGAAGCATATTGCAGCTCTTGCCGATCAATCAATATAGGCATGACTTCAGTGCTGAGTCTGCACCATCACTATAATTTATTGAATGTATAAACAAAGCAGAACCATTGAATTATAGTGTACCATTAAGAGACTTTCTGCTGGATTATAACATCATTAAAAACCTTTCCTCATTGGAATGTTTGCAGGTAAAGTTAGACCAAATATACAGATGATCTTCTCGTTTATAATGTGTCCGTAAACGATTTTAGTTGATTTTAACCTTTTGGGTTTAATTGGGATTTCATCATCGTTTTAAACATTTTGCCAAAAAAAAGAATAGAAAAAAACATTTCCATTATTTGATGTTATCTGCAGCTTCAGTTACGATTAGAATTATTTTTATAGCTGGAGATTACATACATTTCTGGTTCTTCAGATATCATCATATCAGTGAGCAAACTAAAATACTATTTAGTACCAGTTGATTTGATGAATCATTATGAAAGGAACATACATTTAAAAAGACAAAGAAAACATATTTTAGTTTGGCCATCAAACATGCATGACTTTCTAAGTCAATTTGTATTGCCATATTGCCACGCTTTTTGAAGGCCATTCTTCAACTTCTTACTTATATTTCCTGATTTCAGTCTCTGAAACATCACAGGTACATTAGTAAGACACAGTTTAGTTAATATTCCTTTGTAGAAACAAGCAGGTTTCTCAGTCAAACCATTTAGCATAAAGTAATTTCCATTAAATTAGTTTCATTTTCGACGGATGAGAAACATATGAGCGTAGACAAAAAACCAGTCCAAATGGGGTCACTTTTTACAACAGAATTAACAAATTAAAAGCCACCCTTTTGGAAATAAGAAAAGAAAAAAAATGATATACATATTAAAAATAATATACTTACAGCTCTGACACTGATCCTCTTTGGGTCCCCAGCAACGGCCATTACAGGAACGATTGCACTTTTGACCTGCCCAGAAGTTGAGGGAAAGTGATGATTGGCATTTGAAATGGTTACTTAATCATAAAATATGATCAGTATCAACCTTCAGAAATCCATATTAGCTGAACCTTAAAATAGGCTGGAGGCGGTTAGTCTGGAGTCTGTGTGCCCTCAAGCACTACATTGGAGCTGCCTTTAAATACACTAATCCGTGTGTGTGTCATTTCATTTGCAACATGATTATATTAACTTGAAGTGTTATTCTTGTGAGGCAAGAATTCGTAAGAAGTGCATTTCAAGCATATTGTGAGTGCTTGATAATTACTATGATTAGAATTTGACATAATTAATGCAATCTGCAAGAGATGTAGGTGTGTTAATACTTCACAGGACGGCTGTGTGTACTATATGGTGATGATGTTGATAAATATGATGACATACTTAATCATTAATAATATTCAAATACAATGTTTTCAACGTTTTCTTATTTTGAATTTTGTTCAGGGAATCCTATTACAAGTGCAGAGCTCATTAAAAATAAACCTATTTAGACCCGGCGTGATAGCTGGGCCTTCTGTTTTGCTTGTTGAGAACCCTCATTGAACAATTCATCGCGCTTCCCTGGGTCCTGAGCAATACACATGACATACAGTAGTTGCATTCCCTAGCAATGCTATAATATACCCGTCAAAGAATGAGCTGAACCAAGCATATCATTTGCCTAAATTACAGTTAGTTTCTACTTGCTTTAGCAGCTAACTGGGTTCCCCTTTCAGTAAACAATGACATTTGTACATAACACTACTCCAATTAATATGACCAGTGGATCTCAAGAGCCAAGTGTGATTGGATGAGCGATTCTCCAGAAAAGAGAGACATATTCTTTCTGTTTTTTACATTCTACAATGAAAATGATGTCAGTACCCATCCACCACTACCATTATGTACATGCTGTCCCAGTCATACAACCTTGAATAACCTTGACACAGGTTACTTCTGGGGACTACGACATCTCTATGTTAAAAATCTTAGCTTTAAATCTCCCCAGCATGAAACAAGCACACTTCGGGTTGAGATAAAAGCAGTAAAGCAGCAGGAAGCAGCAGCAGAAAGCAACATAATACCCTCAGAGCTTTAGCCAGTGCCTTTCTGGTTTTTTTTGGAGGACTTAATTGACTGTCTGGTAATTGACTGCGGGGGAAGTGAGCCTGGATAAGTGCAGAAGTGCTGTCCTCTGTCCATCAGCCTCTCCAGATGAGAGCTATTAGCACTGATACTGACTCTATTCCCCAACACGAGCCTCTCTATCTTCTGCCCTCTTCTTCTTCCTCGTCTGTGCCCCTCTAAACCACACATTTCATCTCTTTCATCCACTATCCACCACTCGCTGATTCACATTTTTTCTATGGTTTTCTTTTACTTAATGTCAATCCCTGTCTCTCTTTGCCTTTTTACAGTTAGCCCCTCTTCTTTTCTCTGCTCCTCCAGTCACTTCCTCTCAAACTAGCACTTTGACAACAGTAGAGAAAGAGAGGTCGACAGCCTTGACTGTATGAAAAGCAGCACACAAACAGGATAATAGTACAAATGTCAGCCAGTGATAAGTGGTTGTCTGACATTGCCAAGTGTGCCGAAACCTCTGCTGTACTCTGTTATAACTCTGTTTTCCTCTACTCCTGGCACCCTGCAAAAAGTCAAGACAAAGAGTTTTCATTTAAGGTCCAAGGTCTGCAATATCTCAACTTATAAATTCTCAGTGACCTAGAATAAACCTGTCCCACCCCTCTTGTGCACCATAATCTTTTACGGCTTTCTTAAAACAGCCGCCGAAGGTTAAAATGTCGGAAAAATGCTGCCATGCCAGGGCCAGTATGGGGTAATAGACAGATGGTGTGTCTTCAACTGAATCAACGGGGCATAGATTTTTAAATTACTGTGCTGTTTTTGACAAAGACAACCAAAATAAACAACCATCACAGCACAAATAAGTCATTATTGTGTCTTCCGATAAAATTAAATGGAGATTAGGTTCTCAATTGTGGATCACAGGTTTGGAGACCCTTGATCTTCTAGCAGAGTAGGAAACTTGCACAGGAGTAAGGGTCGATCCAGGGCTGCAGGGAGGAGGTTGATTGAGCAGAATATCAATGCTTGGAGCTGGTAATCTGCATGTTAAGCCCTCAGCGAGTGCTGTGAGAGGGATTCCAAGGCCATAGGCAGAGAGTGACTTATTTTTGTTCCATAATGATAAAGCATTTGAATGTGTCATTTTCTATTGTGGAGGTATAAGACGAGACAGCTTAAAAAAAAAGAGAAGAAAAACAAAAACAACAGATTTAAATGTCAAACAGCTTGAGCACTAAATTAATAACAGAAGCTGTGTGTGTTAAGATGTTAAGTCAGTGAATGAGCAGAAAAGGGTCAGAGGAGGTGATTTAATGAATCTTTACTTCACTCACAGCCACCTCCACCATCACCCCCCCCCCCACACACACACACACACCCTGACAGATTAAATACGTTTATTGAATCCAAATAAATCCCTTTATAATTCTTAACATTTAATACAGTGTCTTCCAGCTGGCTACAGTGTTCTTGTGAAATGGGTGAGCATCATTATATGACTGTTATGGTAAGTACAGTGACAGAATGGGGTCAAGGGGTGCTTTTGTGGTGAGATTGTTTTGCTGCCCTCACCAATCAATTGAGCAGTTTAAAATGCGGGGTCTCATTTGTACCAATTTTCCAGCACCAGCTGCTTTATAAAATGTGCCTGAAAGCCCAACAATATTTCTTAAGTCCTAACTTTTAGTCTGCTCAAAATCCTCTAAGTTTGAGTTCCCTCCAGACAGAGCTGACGGTGCTATAAATAAAGATTGTTTAATACAAATGAGTCATCACATATGCAGTCATGAGCAACCCTCATTAGCAAGGTACTCTGCCACAACTAGCTTCCAGGTGTGAATGAATAAAAGTGTGGAGCAACAGCAATGCTCTCAGCTAAACTTTGCGTCAATGAAAGGTTGAAATTAAAACATGTCTTTTACACTTGCATTTGTTGGGTTACTTACATGAGACACTGCTGTTGGTGGGTACCACTACAGGATGCATCCGAGGGTTTTTGACAATGTCCTGCCAATGGATTGTGTCTGCATGACACAGAAACTTGTTCTGGTCAACATAAACGCCTCCGCTCAGGATCTCTGTGGAGAAGAGAGAGCACACATTCAATGGACATACACAAAAGGCTTCCCGGGGACGGTTTCTGATGGGCAGAAATCCTGTTACTAGGCTCCTGATATGATTTTTAATTACAAGCATTCCTACCACACATCATTTTATAATTAACAACTGACATGTCCAGACACAACACTTCACCAAGATTGGAAAGACACCCTTTCCTTGTCTTTCCATCTTGTATTGTG
Source organism: Eleginops maclovinus (assembly GCF_036324505.1). NCBI lineage: Eukaryota > Metazoa > Chordata > Actinopteri > Perciformes > Eleginopidae > Eleginops > Eleginops maclovinus. The sequence goes on along the minus strand of NC_086355.1, from coordinate 14,810,098 downwards.
ATTTAGCTTGGGAACCTGAATCTGGCCAATAAAAACAGGCTGGCTTTTCTAGGTGAGCCGCAAAGTTATTGGGGTTAGTCAGCTGCAGCTCTCTGACCTCTAATAGAGGCAAGTCCTAAGAAAGGTTCAGGTCATATTGCCATGTCCTGATCAACCCCCTCCCCTGCAGGCGGAATTGGAGCTTATACTTTCATGCTGAAGTTACAGAGATCGCACACAGAGGAAAACCATACAGCATGTGTCCTTTGTGTGCTCAGCAATAGTTTGTCAATTTTGCACATGTGATCTTTGCCGCTAGATATTTTCAGCATTCAGCTACTGCACTGTTAATTACTTTCTAAAAATGATCTTGCATCAATTCTGTTTCTTTCTATAACCGTTAAGATCATGCACTGTGTCCTTTTTTGGTGTGTTTTACTTCTGGGTGCAACCACATTTATCATGGTGTGATACCACAGTTTGACTTGAGGCAAGAGCAGGATTTGGGTTTTGGTTTGAACAACTGATCTTGAGAGACATACAACAAATGCGGGTTGTTGCAACGGTCAGGCAGGCAGGACAAAGCTTTGTCATATTACCATTTTTTCTCCTTCTATCTCCACACTGCATTCCTCACTACCATTACAACAATACATCCATCTGGAAGGGACAGCAGCCCTTACAAGTTTGTAATTTTATATTTCATGGAGGTGGTGGAGAAAACTAATGTGTCTTGTCATCATAATATGCATCACCTTGTCCAAACAATGATTGCCAGTTGATTTATTAATTTAGTCACACACACACACACACACACACACACACACACACACACACACACACACACACACACACACACACACACACACACACACACACACACACACACACACACACACACACACACACACACACACACACACACACACACACACACACACACAGTCTGCTGAATTATTGGATACGGAGGGTGGTTCCGATTATTGTTATGCAGGACTTTAGAGAATGCCTAATCCTGACTTTTATGTGAGAAAGAGTTAGAAAAAAAAGAAAGAAAGACAAACAAGGATGGGAGAAAGCCTCAGAGAGTCGGATGGCAGGAAAAAAAGACAGAGGGAAGCCCAGCAGCATATTTGCATTTTTACCGAGCTTGTGTGTCCTCTATCTGCCTACAAACAGATTACTGACACAGGGCTGAAACCAACGAGACACATAATCATACACGGGACGCCCTGCCAGCACCACATTGTAACAGCCAAATATAATATCGTCCCACAAAGACCTGATTTAATGATTATTTTTGAATAATAGGTGGTGGTGTTACCTACACAAGCACCCAACCTCAGCTTTCCTTCGCTATCTTTTTGCATGTGGGGTGGGAGTTGGTGAAAGCAATTAATCCTGCCTCTCACCACAGGATGGATATAGCTCGGCTAGGAGGAGGTTGTGTCTCAAATTCTAATTGTTTGCACAATAAGATGCTGCTGGCAAAGTAGGGCAATAGACAAACCAACACACAAGGCAAAGCAGTTCTTATGAAAAAATGCCAGCAGGACATATCTACACTGGTTAAACAAGATACAAATACTTCCTCCTGAGTATTCACCTGTGTATGGCTCATGGTTTTGTATTTAGAGCAAATTATGTCTAATTAAGGTGCATATCCGAGGAATATTTAAATAAGCTAGATAGCTTTGACACCATGATGACAAATGTGACATGGATACATGCAGAGGCAGTTTAAAATGGTGTGAACTTGATCGATATTGACTGGACAATTAGTAAAAAAGGGTACAATCTCATATTTCCTTTCCTTTAAACCAATTTATTGGTTATACAGTATAGTATGTTCAGTGTTAGCATATTCAGAGTCTCACTGAACAAAACTTTGAAAATCAGTGCAAAGTTAAATGTAACACTCAAATCAAAGATAAGGCTTACTCTTTTGCGAAAGAATTGGACACTAAGACATAATCACCGGAAATAGGAGAAAAAGCAAGTTAGACTGATGGATATGCAGCAAAGAATTTAGCTTTAATGTTTTCCAGCTTTCAAATTTCCAAGGAGACAGTGGACATAACAAGTGACCCTCAACACCATCCAAAGGGCTTCACCATCTTGAAATGCTTCGTCGCACACATTTGGATCTGCACACACATACACACACAAACACACGCTAATGTGCAGTGTGATATGACCAAGTTCAAGATGCTGGAAAACAGTTTAATTGGCTCCATGCTGGGGCTTTGCCCAGGACAGTTACAGCATTTCCCATGGCCTCTGTCACCAATATTTGAATAATTAACAAAAATATATTGCATAACAATATCCCACAATTACATGCAGAACTAGTGCACACGTTGGTTTTCATTACAAGTAAATGCTTGGCATGCACATTTGCTGGGTGTTCAGTTAGTGGCCAGGGGGAGATCAATGGTTAAATTTTTGTTGTTGATTGTTTAGTGGGTAGAGAACATATCTTAATTAGTTTGTTCACGTAGCTAAATCTCGTCTCTCCATACTACTCCATCCCCTCTTGCTTCGTCCTGAGAGCAGCTCCTGCCTTCACTGAATGAGTGTATGGCTTCGAAAGGCAACCTTCAGTATTAGGCTGCATGACCATTAGATTAAAACAATATGAAATTCAAGGAGGCAGAACAAATGTATGCAGGCAATTATTTGATGGTAAGTGCTGGTTGTGTTTCCCCCCCCTTTATTACAGTGTAGGGATGACTTTGATTAAGACTGGGAGGCAAATAACAAACCAATGATCAGAAAAAAAGCAATATTAATGAGTTTGTGAGAGTGAATTTATAAGTGGTGTGTGGATTGTTTAATGAAGAAAAATGTAGAACAAAAATAACTTCAGTTTTGGAGGACTTCATTATGAAACTTTTGCAATCAGAAGACAAAGAAAGACATTCATAAAGATATTCAATGCCTCTCAGGCAGTTGTATACACTGTACACATAATGTGCAGAAAAACAAGCCAGCTTGAAAAGGAAATGGAAACACAGTCAGCAAAACAGTAGTTAAACCGATAGAAAGACAGTAAAAGATTCAAGAAGAAACTCAAACAGTCAGGCAATTACAGTAGATAGACAGGTATTCAATCAGAAAGACAGAGGAGTTTCTCCTCTCCTCGATCAGCGGGACTGGGGATTTTACCCTGGGACATCACTGTGCTGTCTTATTGACTCCGAGAGCTTCAACTTGGTTTCGGCTCAGCACTGCTATCAGCTCAGTGGAACAGAGGGGAGAAACTCTGCTGGAAGATGAAGATGCATTCTGGGTCAAAGGGGCAAAATGCTGGGGCGCAGCTCCTGCTGTACACCCAGGCAGCAGTGGAAGGCGGAAGTTGTTGCCAGGATTTACTGAACAGACAGACCAGCTGAAATGCCACACTGAGGGATGAGTGCATGCATAGAGTCCATTCTCAGAAAGAAATATGCTAAAAACATATTTACATTCACACATGCTTGGCTCAGGGTTGGCAGTAATGAGGCCCTCATTACTATACATGCCTTGAGCATTAATTTAATAACCACTAGGCCTTATCAATGGCCTTGTAACTAGAAGGTCACTCATTATAAACCCTACAACATTAGTAGCAATGTAGGTAGGAATATCAGCACTATTTTACTGGCTTTCTTTGAATGCTATTATAAAAATAGATTATTTCAGTGGAAACGTATTGAAATATATGTTCTTGGAAGCGAACAATAGACATTTTGCTTCACCCTTTCCAACCACGGATGGAAAAAGAAAATAAGATAATCAATAAGTAGATCCATAGCAAAAAGAGAAAATTACAGTGTTAATGCACACTCACAGAAAACTGAGTGAAGAGGACAGGGAAAACAGCATTCAAGGATGGCGAGTGAACTTGACCACTTCAATTTCAACAACAAATGTATAGATGAAAGAATTAGTGAAAAATCTGACAAAATGAAGATTGTACACACTGTTTGGATAGATAAAGAATACATTATATAGAGTGATGTATGGTAAATTATGGGAGAATGAATGACATCTTTTTTATCAGCCTCATCCATCAGGGTATCTATTCATGCGTCATGATAGATGATGGCTACAGAACATTTTTAATGACAAAGAAGAAACAAATCTAAAGCATGTCTAAAATATGGTTGCAAAGGATGAATATATGATGCACGGATTAGTGAATGGATCAGGCTGAGGAAGCAGTCCCACTCCATAGGCTGTAGCCTCTTCAGCACTCCTACACCCACTTCTATCACAAACAACCAGCCATGAGTTTTAAGAAATGTTTTTTTTCCAGGTTTCCAGGAGCTGCTCATGTTGCCACGCAGTGCTGCGTCAATCACTGTGCTCTCAGTTGCTCTGTTTCCGTCAGGAGATGTCAGGACAGCAAATCTCTGCCTTTGCTCTACAAATAAGTGATCTCCCCTCACATCCATCATCTGCTGCTGAGTCACAGTTCCTTCCTTGCCCTCCAGTCCCCAGTGTTGCCAATGAAATGCTTGCGGCACCCAGATGTAAAGTGCATGTGTGTATTTGTATGTTTTTGCATGTAGGGAAAAGACAAGAACAAGAGAAATGTGTTCACACAAGTACATGGATTTGCCTTGTATACTCATGTGTACATGGACGTGTAAGAGAGGAAGAGAAAGAAAGTCTGTGCATACGAAGAGGGAACTCTGTGTGCGTGTGTCTGACAGAGCACTGCTTAATTATTTTTAGATCTTCCGCTCCATGCGTGTGGAGTTATTTTGTTGAAGATGGAGCTACTCGATCACTCATCGTAATAACAGAGTTTGTTGTGTCAATAGATAATACAATCTCAAAACAAATCATTTGTGGGGTTCAACAAGGGTGAGTCGAAGGACAACTACTAAAGAAATGTTCTAACTCTCGCGGCCTATAGGTGAGGGACCCACAAGAGACAGAACATTTGTTTTTAAATATGTTCAAAATGTAAGCATTACAGGGCTGGATGACTTGTAGGTGTACGTATGGGTCAAGCTTTACATTCAGACCTACAGCAGCCTTGTCAAAACTGTTTTGAAAGACTGAGTAGTACTCAGATGACAGGTTACCTGAATTTAAGAGTGCCCAAACAATCTGTACATACAGTATATACCCCTTGGTCATCAAAACAATGGTCATCTCTGTCCAAAGATGTGGTTTGCTGATAATAACATACACATTTAAGTGGCTGTCATTTAAAGACAAGTCACCAATTGACATTGATTTTACATATTAGTGCTTGGATGTCACACAATGTTTAACAGCTCAACAAATGTTAACTAGACTATTCCTGTACATGTAGGTTCTGACTGTCAGAGAGAGAACATTCCAATAAAAATGAATGATCTAGGACTAACCCTTAGCTTCAAGTTGTGTGTCATCTTTGACTTTAACCTTGATTTGAGGATCTCTCTTCAACACAGGGAAACAAATGTACACTTTCAAATTGCAACAGGATGACAGGTGCAATCGTATTAGGTCTACGTCGACACACATACTAATTCACTAATAAGTTAAACTCATTGTCATGATCATTGTCACCCATTAACTGAATTCCTTTATACAAAATCAGCATGCATCACAAACTTCATATCTCTATTAAGGTCAATGGATGAAGCCCCTCCTACACAAATGGCATGCAACTTTAACACTGGTATGCAGTCCCCAAGCAAAATGGTGGTACCAATTCAAATGTAATTGCACTTTTATGTGTTTAACTATTGACCTGAAAAGAACAACTGCATTAACTTGACTACATAAAAGTGCTTTGCAAGAGGTTCACAAGAGAGATGGCAGCGCTGGGATTTGACTGTCTCTCACACTGCGGTCAAGAGCAGCAGCGTGGGCTGGTGTGTTTGGTGGTGGTGGTGGTGGGGTGTGTGTGTGTGTGTGTGTGTGTGTGTGTGTGTGTGTGTGTGTGTGTGTGTGTGTGTGTGTGTGTGTGTGTGTGTGTGTGTGTGTGTGTGTGTGTGTGTGTGTGTGTGTGTGTGTGTGTGGGTGTGTGTGTGCACATCACATTGACAAAGGAATTAACTCTCAAAGGTTTATGGAAAGAGAAGCATTATAATGGAACAAAAAGACAGCTTTTGAAGATCGAACGGAGAGAAAAACACGTCCATGAAATTAATAATTTCTTTAAGAGTACATATGATCCGTATGACCAGTATGCGTCTTTCTGTGTGTCTGCATATGTATGTGAAGACACTTGGGTCTCCCACATTAAATGCATATTTAATTTTTAACATGGTGACTGACATTCATGGCTGACTGGTTGTGGCAGTGCACATCATCACGTGTGCAGCAGGAGGTTCACACTTTGCAATTTCTATGGATAATTTACAACCTATTTTATCTCAACGCAACAACCACTGAATTTGAAACCATTAGTCTCACCAATGACTGTTATTTCCTTGAAACCTGAATATGACTTTGTAGTGTTTGGGTGTAAAACAATAAAATCTCACATCAAAGGAAGGTTAAAATAAGTGACATTGGGAGGAAAAAGAAAAATACCATAATGGACAAAACATAAATCGTTTCAAAAGGCAAGCGCTATGGATAAACAGCAACATAAGGAAGAGGAGAAAATGTGAAAAATGTCTGTCTTTGAGGAGACCAAAGAGAAAATAATTGCCTATATGCATTAAATATGATATTGGTATAAAAATGATGTTAGATGAAGAAACTAGACATTGAACATACAAGTATTACTATCTTAAATATAACTGGGTGTGATTGGTTTATGACTTCAAAAAGAAAAAATCATTTTATGCTAATATTAACATTGATACATTGTTCTAATCTATGAAATAACATGTGTCCTTTTTATCCTTTGTGTCACTTGGAAGGAGAAATACTGTTGAGGTATTTGCTGAGGTATAGTAGATGGCATGGGGGCGTCGGCCGTGGCACCCATCCCCCAAACATACGCCTCTTACCCGCCAAGATAATTGCATTCACAGGCTGCTGATTAAATTTGGCCCAACCCTCACGCAATTGTTTCCTATGAGTCTTTATGAAAAACGGCTGAGATTTGGGGATTACCGAATTATACCCGAGCAAGGCAAAGCATCTGCTTAAAGATGAGAAGAGGAAAAAATAAAATCATGACAGAATGGTTATGGAAGGAGGGGGGCTGGGTATCTTTGCTCTTTTTCAACTTAAACTGTGATAAAGCCTTTGTAATCTGAGCTTTATGGGTAGGGCGGAGGAGGAGGAGAAAATCATATTACAATACCTTGAGATAAGACAAATCTGCAAGCAAGAAAGAAAAACAAAACCATGAAAACAACTGAGGAGAGAGACAAAGAAGTAAGACAAAAAATATTAACAAGGGGACAAACAAGTGAGTGATTAAAAAAAAAGACTAAAAGGACCTTCAATTGCTGCTGCTGAGGGCCACTTAGCTTATCAAGGCTGATGTGTGATCAGCCTGCCAGCTGAATTGAAATGAGCCACGCTCTCAGGAATGGGCAAAACAAAACAGGGTCTGAGAGAGGCAGCGGGAAAGAGAAGTAAAGACAGAAAAACCCAGAGCAGAGAGAGCCTATTTTACCACAAGCATACCAAGTATGTTGGTTTAAGCATGGAGGAAGTTGGCTCCAGTCAGTGCATTATTTGCTAAGGCAACAACACGTCATGTGGGCTTATTTTTTCAGGCTCACTGAAAGACATTCAGTAACACACTATAGGCCATGGCTCTCACTTTGTTCACACGACTTTTGTGTGGTGGGAATCAGCCAGGGTTGGAAGGTCCACCAAGGCAGCAGAAAGAAATCCAATAGGAGTATGTAATGTAATATATATGTAATGATAGAGTAAAGATGTTAATTGATCGGCCTTTGACATGCTATGTAGCTTACATTTTGTATATGTCTTACAATCACAACCAACCAGCATTTTTTATTAGCAACCAAGGATGTATTGCCTGCTAAAATGCCTGCTTTGTTATTGTAAAGTTAGTACAAATTACAAATGTTAATGACACACTAAGCAATTGCCTGACAGTGCCTCACATGCCCACAAGTTTATGGTATGTTTTCTCATAGCTCTTTAAGTAAAAAGACAGGGTCATGGTTTTCTTTTTTCCTATTTTATGCTGTGAACAAGGAATTTACACTTTCACCAGAACCAAAATGGGCAGCATTTTGGATATCACAGTTATTTTTTAAATGAATAAATCACAAAATAATATCACAGGGTTGCATTGTGTGTTGGTTAGTTTTGGCCTTGTATGTTACGTAAATATTGCATTGGGTTTATAATCACGCTTCAGTTAGAAAAATTAGATTACCAATTAACAAAACGATGGTTATGTATTGTAACCCAGTTCTGTAAGCACTAGAGGCTCTAGACTCCTTTCCTCGCACCAACGTTAGAATCCCAACCACTTCGCCCTGTAACAGGCTGTGGTGGATCCCGCTCTTGCTGCCTGAATGGTCTGTATGACATTATCAGACAGTCCACTCCTTCTCAGCCTATCCCTCTCAGGAGCCAAGCCTGGAGAGGTTGGCCCAGCGTGGGTAACGCCCCTATTGCCCCTGCTTCTTGAGACAGCGCTCCCAAGAACTGAGGAACGGTCCAGGGCTGAACCACCATGACTTGGGTCACTTCTGAGTACCACGGCGCTGAGCGGCAACCTGGGGCTACCAGAATAACTGACAGCTGTTCTTGTCTCATCCTCTCCAAGAGTGGGGGGATGAGACGCAGCCGTGGAAAGGCATAGAGCAGCTTTCTTGGCCATGGCAGCTTTATTGGCCATGGACTGCAGAGTCAGCAAAAACCATAGGGGACAGTGGGTGGTGCGCTGGTTGGAGCACAGGTCCACCTCCGCTCTTCCGAACTGGGCCCAGATCGGAAGCACCACCTCAGGCTGAAGCATTCATTCGTCTCATGTCCTCTTGACATGAGGTCGGCCCCCCTGTTCTCCAGTCCTGGAATGTGGAGGGCCTTCACAGATCACAGAAACACATTCTCTGAGGCCCACAACCATAGGATCTCCATCGTGCTCAACAAGGTGGCGGAGCAGACTCCGCCCTGCCTGTTGATGTGGGATTGTGTAGAGAAAGGAATCTTGCTCATTGATAAATGTTATTAGTTTTAATCGACTTATTGATACCGCAGCGAGCCCATCTGAAAACGCGCAGCCTGTTTCCGCGGGTGCCGGTGTTGAGCCGGTGTTGAGCCAGTTCTGACAGACTGACATGGGCGGCAGATTTCCGTGGACTTCGGAAACGAAAATGCCTGACATTGATGAGGCGAAGTCATCCTCCTCCTCCTCTGCAAACGGAGTCATAGCCAGCCCGGCTGGAATGACGAACGATGGTGGCGTTGCCTCGGCCATATCAGGGTCCCCAATGTCTACCACCTCGAGTTCAGGGACGTCAGTCTCGTCGCAACGTGAGACATAGACGCTCCTATAATATCTTTGCCAATTGTTTACTATCGCCAAAGATACCTACTAACATATTTTATATCATGGATGATGGGGAAAATGGTGTAAGAATGTATCAACATCATGGAGGTTCTTTTCATTGACTACCATACATTTTTACCTGCTTGTAAATGTGTGCTCTCTGTATCTCTTGAGTCTCTATAAACAGAAGTTGATGTTGGCAAACATTTTAAAAATGTAGCCAAAATGTATTTAAACATCCTGCCCTTAGTCTTTGCTTCTCTGTCCTGAAGGTAGGACTGCCTACTTATTGTGTGATGTCAGCTAACATTACATTGTCTCAGCAAAAACTGTGGAGCAGATGCTTTGAGACCACACCTGTGACCAAGCCGACCTCTGTGTAAGGGCAATAAAATGTGCCTCCCAGCCTGGTTGTTGCAATAACACACGATAATAAAAAAACTGAATATGACATTATCAAAAAGGCACCTGGTAGACGTGATGGAGCTTCAGAAAAATACCATTCATGGAAGTCGGATATTTTTAGCCTCACAAAAAACAAGTGTACCATAGTGAAAAGTCCGGATACGCTTTTAAAAATGATTTATTTGTTAAACTCATGCCTGGTGTTGCATGTACTAAAACCCACCATATCTCTATAGGGAGCTGAGATGAACAGAAAAGTCCTATCCATGTCCCATTATACCCATCGCTGCCCCCATCAATAGCTGTTTTACTTACCCAAGGCTTCAGCATAAGAGCCAACAAATATGCATATTAATTACTAAGATGCCAGGGGGGAAAGGAGGAGTTGTATCGTAAAGGGTAATTTGTGTGTTCATGTGTGTGTCGGCGCTGAAAAAATGTAGTAAATAGTTTTTTCGGGAGCCCGGTTTCTTTTGAACTCGTGAAAAGCAAGTTTAAATGACAACTATTTAAATTGGCAATTATATAGCTGGAAATATCAGCCATCGTATGCCTCTGTTTAAATATGGTCTGTATATGTTGTCAGTATATAACATATGCTTACAGATCCACAGATCAAATGCTATCTTAGACCCACATCCTATATTTTTTTGTAAACACATTATAAATTAAAACAGTCTGAGGGAAAATGGATGGTCATTACATTACAAAGACAAATTACAAGAACTAAGTTTATAAACACACAAACCGACCATGATTTCAGAACTTGCTTGCATTAATGTTAAACACCTCATGACTCCCCCTTGGGTCCACAGGTGTCCATTTAGGCCTCATAACTAAGTTGATAAAAAGGGACATTTTCCTCAGTGGCTTTTGAGACCCACTGAGCTGCCAGTCAGCTCCTATTTTCTTTTCTTTCCCATCTCATTGTGTGCCTCCTCTGAGATGAGCACTGAGCGCCTCTGACATCAAATACCTGTCTGAAACACAGTCTGGCCTTCAGAAAAAAAAGTCAGAGCTGCATGTCAAGGCTGCACAGCCATGCACTGACATAGTAAAGTCGCAATGACAGCCAGTCAGTGGTAGTAACTGAACATGACAATAGAGTAACCATTTAAAACCCTATAGAAGTGTCCTGTAGTTTAAACGTTGCACTGTTCAAGTTGCTGAGAACCATTTACGCAACATATAGGGCATATTAATCCCCAGCACACAAACTAAATCAGACATATTAACACTCATTCTCTCTCTTGTCTTCTGATGAAACAACAGGGTAGAATTCAGAAGAGATTCTTACTAAGTGAACAGCGTCCTATTGGTCTCTGAGCCAGTTTCACATCGACATTATGGCAGATCTTAGCCTGATCTAAGCTATAGCCCGGGGGGATGGCAATATTGGAGAATCAGGGAAGAGGACTGTGTTTTGATAATTAATTGGCATTAAAATTCCTTCCACGCCTACTTTAACTTTTAATGAGGTGAAAGTCGACTCTCCCTTCCAGCGGGCCGCAGAGGCTGAGTTCGGAAGGCAAATTGGTAATAAAGGCCATGTAGTCAAATTTAGGCAAGACTGGATATTTCTCAAGCTGATGAAAGGTGAAGCAGAGATGGAGGCTTGGTGTGGACTATATTTCTAATCAGTGAGGATAGTTAGAGTCCTTCTAGGTTGGTCCATAATACAATTGCGGGCTAAGGCAATGTACATTATTTATCAGAAACCGGTACATACAACACACTTAGGCCCGGCTACTGATGAATTCACACACTAGTATGCTTGCATGCATAAAAAACATAAATGGTGCCCAGAATAGAAAGAAGTACTCTAAACATTAATTTCAAACAATCCGGAAGATCAGAGTTGGAGACCATAAAGCTGTTCACTGTATCTAAGGGTCGGCAGCATCAGGTCTGCATTTCCTAGATTTCTATATTTTTCTGTTTATAGGGGTGAGATGTTCTTTGTGCTAGTATTCATTGTTGCTTGATATCAACTATAGTGAAGCAAACACATAATGTTGATAAGACAAATACTGTATTTATAATTATATTATTCTATCTGCAGTATGGGATTAATACAAAATCAATTATTATTGGTTATGGTACATGTATGTTATAGGTAGAAGGTGGTGATTGAGATAAAGGATATATTATTCGATCGAATGATGAAAATAGGTGACCCGAGTTGGCAACTTGTTTTTTCTCCTACCTGTTTTTATTTGTGGCTTAATTAGGCCTTTTTTACCTTTTACTGAAACTATTCTTACAGTCTGCTGAGATGTGAATGGTTCGGGGGTTATCTGACTGAGTTTAAGAATAAAATGCAATAGAAATAAAGTTGTGTTGTAATGGTTGCTTTAATTGGTCAAACTTAGTAAGACTTGTAAAACGTATAAGGGTAAAGGGAGCATGTTTGACACAAGGGTATTTTGAGCAAAACGTTTGGTCCAATAATTTATATTTTGTTTAAGCATTTCAATATCCTCATAGGTTGTGCCATTGTTGTCCATTAATATTTCATAAAGCCCATTTTTTGCTGAGAAACTCTCAGTATCGCCCCGAGGACAGTAGTAAATAAGCAAAAGCATTAAGAAACAACACGTCATACTTAAAGCAATGCTGGTAGGGACATATATGGATGGCCCTAGAGCACAACATGTTTAATTGAATTCGGTTAGGTTTACCCTTTACATCTAATTCAAAATAATGTTTTATATCGAAAAAATATAGAAGCTTGTGACTTGGAAAAGTCACAGGCATAATGGGCATAACCAAAGATACAGAGATACCTTGGTTTAAACAGAAAGTGTATGCATTTAGTATTATCCTGGCATGTTTGCATTTATGCAACACACATAAACACAACTGCTAAAACAAACCCTTTTGAGAAATTCCGCCACATCGTTCCCCTGGCACAAACACCCAACCATTATCTCTAATAGTCTAACTATCTCTGTCGCACAGTGGTACTACAGGGCAATCAATTAGCACCAAACAACACTGATGGCCCGTTACGGACTTCAATTTAACATGTGCCTTCTCACGATCCACATTAGGGGTGCACAAATGTGAGAATGTGAATGCCGTCCTTCAAAAAGAAAGTCCCTCTTGCCCCTCTCAGGAGTGGTGAAATATTGAGTGTGACACGAGAGTAATTGCATGGGAAGTAATCAATTAGACACACAATTGAAGGAGACCTAAGGTCTGTGGGCTGCCAGGCTAGAAGCTCAACTAAATTCTGGTGACGTTCACTGAACCAATCTTGCCTGCCTCCTGTGGCTGAATTGCTCTTTCTTCTGTTAGTAGTTAGAGGGTGAAAGGAAGTCTCAGGGATCAGAAGAAGGCAGCAATTTGATGTTTTCCTCTCAGCAGTCCGTTGTCTGGGGAAACCACACTGAGCAAAAACGTCCGCTTCAACTTGCTCTAACCCATCTCGTCCTTTCTCTGCCTTCCTTGTGCAATGAACAAGACAATTTCAGCAGGTTATGGCATGATTCACTGAAATTTTTCCTATCAAACTATTTCAGTTGGCTTTGAGGAACACAATAGGACTATGCTCAAACAGGTGCTGCACACAGTAGAAAATGGTACAAAATTACATTGCCTGCATTTGTGTTAAAGGCATCAATGTGACAAATCAAGACAGCCAACAAATATGATGAGATACACAGAGCCAAGGAAAGAGGGATAAAGCGATTGAAGGAAGACAGAAAACACGATGGATAAAGAGAGAGCAGATGGGCCATGAAGGAGTGGATAACGCCTTGGCGTAAAACACAGGCTTGTGTACATGCATGCGACGAGAGAGGATAATTCAGCAGATGGGGCCTCAGATTGGATGCTTCATTTTGGACAGACGCAGTGCAGGCGTTGGGTGGTTAGGAAAATGAATCAACAACACAAAACAAAACAGAAAAAAAAACGATACTGGATAAGATGAGGGAAAGGGAAGAGGCGGGGGGGTGGCAGTAAAATGTGATAACTCGGAAAGCTCATCTGTGTTGTGCTCCTTATGAGGCTGTTATTATTTTGCCAGGGAAGCAGCCTGTAATTACCATGTGAAAGCACAGAAGCTGCCCGGGGTTCATGTGAATCCAGACGGAAGTGCTGAAAATGTTTGCCTAAGCAGGAAGCAAGACACTGCGGGTCAGCATGCATCAAAATAAAGATAAGGAACTTTGAAAATGTCAGGAGACTGCTCTGTTTAACCTTTTTCTTGCTAAGCTATGGGGAAAAAATAGTCAAAGCTTATGTTTTGCAGTGACCAAAAAAATCCTGAAATAAAAACCTTTCAGGTACCAGCCTTTGTCTTAAGATAGGAGGAAAGTCCTCACAATGTCACTTTTTATGTGTCAATCTCACAAAGTAATATCAAACAACAAATAAGCAAACAAACAAACAAACAACTAAACTTCACTTTTCACACACAAACCAAGAGTCTTACATTTCTTATTCACTGCTATACACCCCTGTGCACACACACACCATCCCTCAACTTTTCCAAGCTTGACTGTGCCTTATTTTTCATATTCATGAGGATAACTTAGCTAAGCTTGATTGAAAGGTGCATCGGAGGGAGTCCTATCCCTGCTCAGCCTTAGACCTCACACTCCATCCTGCAGTCCCCTCAAATCCAGAGAGTCCATTCACAGCTCGCAGAGAGTGCACCAGAAAAATCAATAAGTGCAATGCTACAATATACTAGCGACAAATTGATTTCATCCTAAGGCAATTTCGACCCAAGTAGAAATATGGGTGGGTTTCAGCACTGAAGGGGTCGCTTACTGAACCTTCCCTCAATTAGCCCCTTATGTAGTTAATATTTTTTATTCTTTTATATATGTTCCTTATGGGTTATATCAATCATTTTACACATATCCTAGGAGATGCTGGCAAAGGAAGAGTGAACCCATATGACAGCAACATCGAAGGCCTTAATTAATGAGACAGCTAGCCTCGGACTCACTAAAGCACTTAAAGGAAGGAAAGAGTTTTGATGTACTGCTTGATGTACAGGAGTGGATCTATCCTGATGGTTCAAGCTGACATACTAAAACCTTATTCTTCAGCAGCAAACAGAGATTCTTTGACTGTCAGATGCCACTGTGTAGTTATATCACAGTCCCATCAAGACATGTGTTCTGTTATAAATAGATATGTTGGTATTTAAGGTCTATTACTGGTCCAGTCATTTGGGCAGGATTCTGGATAAACCTTAACACTTAAGATGCATATTATCAAAAATGAAGTCCAATTTATACACCCAAACATAGAGAGAAAACCAATAATGGAATAGCAGCATGATGTGCCAACAACCAATGAGAAGTCAAAGCCTAAAAAAGGAACCACACATCATATATATTGTAATGAAGCCAAGGCTGATAGTAATTCGGCTTTGATCCATTTAGGAGTTAAAAAAAGGTAACCATTAGACTGTATATAAGTTGGACCTGATTTGGGTCCCACCGTAGCATTTTAGAGTTCTGGTTGGTATGTCGTTAAAAATAATTGAGAGGGTCCTCCGAGAACAAGACGCATGTTTCATTAGACATGTTTTGCATTGACAAAGAAAGTTTGCGCTATTCTACTTGTTAACAGGAACAAGAAATACCAGGGCAAAACTCAAACAATCACATTTATCAAGTGGAGCAGATTCAGGCCATGGCTGTTGTGCATAACTTCCCCCTTCACTTCATGGCTCGAGGCCACGGATAACACATCAAACAGCAGCTTCTCACACAGTCCAGCCCTGGCTCCCTTAGCACTGGCTTTATCTTGGCACTACAATGAAGAGGACCGGCTTGGCAAACAACTGCTAGTGGTACTGGACCAACGCAATTCCCTAAGTATGGCGCAACATGCAAGAAAGAATTCAAGTTGGAACATTAGCACAAGCACACACTGTTTTTGCACATACAGTCGTGGATAGCTGTGCCGCTTCCCTCGACTCTGGGGGATCACCAGGAAGGAACAGATGAGGAGAACAATGAGAGACAATTGAATTATTTAAACAGAGGGTTTGGAAGCAGCAGAGACACACGCTCACGCATCTTCCTCAAAATGCTAAATAAAGTCTACTTTCTGAATGAATTGTGATCTCTCAATACAGAAAGCACTTTCTAATTCCAGTGCAATGACATTGTCTTTCTCACGTTGCCTCAGTGTCTCCTTGACATACTTGCAATCATGCGTATAATATATATTAATGCATTCTTGCAATATTACTTCCACAGCATCATGGTGTGAAAAGCTTAAGTCTACTGTGTGCCACCTGGCCAATCTGATTGCTCTGGGAGCTCATCCCTACAAAGAAATGAGCAGCACTCATTTCAAAGCACATTTTACTGACATTCCTCATCAATGAGGACATGCATGGCACTTTGTGGAGCCACCTAATAAATCATTCAAAACTCATTTTTCATGCAGTCCTATGTGTAAAAGATAATAAGCAAAATTATTCATGCCATGATTGCACTGAAGTGAAAAAAGTAAAGAAAAAACACAAGAGTGTCGGAACAGTGGGACTACACAAAACTGACCAGGACTTACTTAACATTATTTAGCCAATTGATTCTTTGTCCATTTTCAGTCAGTGGAAATGAGTGAATAACACCCATGCTCTTGTGTTGCACACATGATGAGCTGCCCCACTTAGCCCTGCATTGGAAAACATGCTATGTCCTTTTGCAAGTCAAGAGCTTCATTCCCTGCTGACCTCCAGGTCAGTGTGCCTGCAGGAAACCTAGCAGCACAGGGATCTATTGTTCAGAGAAAGGCAGAGCCTCCCACACAAGGTTTTCTTACTTAGTACGCTATCTATCAGCAATCACATTCACTGTTGCTCCAAGTTCTGAGGAAACAGGCTGGGGTCGATTGCAGAGAGGGTTGTAAATCAGACGAGAAACACTTTGTTTCCAGCGATTGGCAATGATTGGAAATAACAGAGGAGATAATGTCTTTTCACAGCATCGCAAGTCAGCATCATATCCCTTAGTGTGAGAGGGTTAATCGTGATAACAGCACCAGTTGGGTTCTTGGGAGAAGATGAAGAGACAGACTGTCTGCATATTTCCTTGCTTGAAGGTGAAAGAAGCCAATAAGCAACTGCCAGCACATTGGCAAATTTATTAATTGCACAATACTTTCCGATAGTGTTCTATTGTCTTTGTGTTTTGGGAAAAGATGGGATATCTTTAACAACTTATTGTTAGTTCAGTAATACCTTTTGCTAGTCAGAATAGTTTATAAAGCAGTAGACAACCTACTGTAGTTCTAAGCAACTTTTGATTAACTTTAGCACCCAGACAAGCAGGATCTGATCACAGCCGATTTCAGCTCTAAGAACTTTTAAAAATCATTAACTCCAAGGATTGCAATTTGAAACACGGCAGTGAGAGAAGTGAGTAATACCTTTCAGGTGAAAGTCTGTGAAGCATTCCAATCCCCCCCCAAACTTGTCTGATTCCACTCGCAGACAAGTAGAGTGGATGGCCTCATTTGCAAAGACTGCTTCTGACTCATCAATTATAAAAAATAATATTACATACAACTTTGGGAGAAGATTGCTTTACTCATGCTGGGCAATGTTCTTCACAGTAAAAGCAGAACTTTGGCCAGTAACGAGCATCTGAATTTAGCCTTAGGAGTAAAATCAACCCATCATTAGCTGTCTTAGCCTGTTAGGAGCACCCAGCAGGTTCTGAGTGATAGGGTAAACATGAACACAAACTCCATGAGGCATGGAAATATAGAATGTAAAATATTTGATCTCTTAGAAAAACAAGTTTTCAAAAAAAAGATTGCATTCAAAGTAAAGTTGCACCATCATTAGTTTACAGGCCACATCTTTTAAAAGCCAGTCATTTTCATAAGAAGACGCAACACAGACACTTAAGCAGGCATAAAATTATTGAATAACTCGCCTGTGAGGTTCTTCAGACCCAACTGGCGCAATCCAAAGTTTCCATCACGTCTGTAGTTGAGGAAGATTGCGAGGGAGTAGCGGTCCTCATACAGCTTGTTTCCTCTGATGATCCTCAAGTTCTCCAATGGCAGGTAGTCAAACTGGTTCAGGGCCACTAACACATAGCCTGTCACTTCTCGGATGGACTGTGGACAGAGTTACAGAGGGGTTTGAGTTAGTGAATGTTTTATCTGTGCATAATATGGTTTCAATCTAGTACATGGCTAAGAGGTGTTTTATAAAACGGTAGTGCCTGCTAGCCTTGAGGAGCTATTTTAAAGTTTTCCAGTGTATGAGTCTCAGGGTTTTTTCAGCCAACAACGCACTGCAAGTGCATGAGGCTATACTTGGTTTTCTTTCCATTTGGTAACATATTTGGCAACATTAACAAGAGCTTAAGTGTCTTCATCCAATATTGTTGTACATCTACATGGCTCTTGTTTTACACTTGTAATAATTTATTTCAAAGAGAATACTCTACTGAGTCTCTCTGATTTGATCTATTTTAAGCTAATGTGTTCTGCTGATTATAGGCTGTTTAAAATGATGTACTCTCAAAGTTCAGGTCTAGAATCTGTAAGTGGGAGTGAACAAAAGTTTAAATGCACTTAATATAAGCTCTTCTTGGTAATTATGTGTCAGTGTACCTTGTAGAAATCTATAGTTCTCTCCTATCTGCGATCAAGCCATAAAACATGTCTGAATGTGCTATCTAGGATAGTGCTTCAAGTTGTTCCTATTTTGTTTTTGTCCGCAGGCAGCTCTCATCCTCCTTCCAGCAGCACACTTTCTGGTAAACTGTTGTCCGATTGCAATTTGTCCTTTTACTTGTCAATTATACGATATTCATTACCATTGATCATCAAGTAACACTATTTTAGAAATAGTAATGCAGTTACAAAATGTCGATGTTAATTAAAAACTGTATTATATACATCCACAAAGAAATCTTCTTCTCCTACCCTTCAGTTCTTATAAATGTCTTATTTTAAATTGAGGGTTATTAAGGGGAATACCTTAAGCGTTTACAAAATGTACAGAATAAATATATGTCTACATGCCAAGAGGGGCATTGACACAAAGCACTAGAGAAGAATATGAAACAAACAAAATAAAACAGACCGGGATGAAAAAAAGGAAAGTCAGGCATACATCAGATCATTGGCAACATCTATCTTGAAGGTTACTTTCCTCAGATGCAATCATGCCAGCAAGTTGAGTTAGAGCATCTGAGTGAGGAGAACTAGCTTGCGGGTTTGTGACCTCAATGCAAAACTTGGCACAGGGTTCAGCTCTCATGTTCGGGGCCCTGCCTGGGGTGACTGAGCCACAAGGACAACCATTGCTTCACACTTTAAATGTCATTTAGGAGAGGATATAGCAACTGTCGAGAGTTTGGCGCGGAGCCACCCAGTTGGAGCTGCTGTTGGATGAATCAAAGTGACAGGCTGTGTCCTCTTTCCACCATCCACCATCATGGTGGCTGTCATTAGCAGACAGGCGGTCAGAGAAGTCTTTCCACGCCGGACCCGATGATGCTGATAATCAACAAGTTTGTGTGTGAAGTGCTGTTGCAGCTGATGTGCTTAGCTGAAATAAGTCCTAAGGAGGGCCCTGGCAGTGTATTCATGGCGTCTGACAGCTGTCAGAGAGCATGGCCATCAGCCATCAGTAAGTAAGCCACAGACACAGCTCTGTCATCATTACCCTGCTGATTACCATTAATAGAAACGGACTGGCAAGAGTCTGGTGAGTCTGTGTGTATTGGTGTGAATGAATGATGGGGAATTTATATTCAGTGGGTGCGTATTCCTATGTGTATCGATCTAGTTTGAAAACAATATTAAAAAATGTTACTTTTTGCAGCTAAAAATACTGTTGCATTTGTAGAATCCCTGAATATAATGATAATGCTGGGCTCTGGTGTACAACTGTTGATGCATCTCCATTTAATTTGTATCCATACTTAATGTGTATGCATACACACACACAACAAACTGAGCTTCTTTAAAGTGTATTATTACTCTGTTATACCATAACAGTGTGAACACAGCGTTAGACAATCAGCGTCAATATTCACACTTTGACTTTATTTCACTACCCAAAAGATGATATCTGTTGGGTGACTCATATTTACCCTGCTGTGGGTTTAAAGGTCTTTACGACCCTTCAACACAACCAAATAACTCCAAATCCATGTGGTCAAGTAACACTGACCCAGGCACTGCGCCATCGTCCTCACCTAGTATCCAGGTGCTTTTTTCTAGCTACCAAAAGAAAGACGATGGCACACAGCAATAGCAGTGATTAACTCTAGCTGACTGATTTTTAGCATATACAGTGGCTGATTATTTGTTTTGGCCACACACTTCATGTGTTCTTTTTTTTTTTTTACTTGTTTTCTTTTTCAAAGCCTGTTTATTAACCCACTTGCAGGGTCCCCGGTTTGTTATTTTCAAGCTACCGAATCAATACTTTCCAAAGTGCAGCCTAGCAGAGGGAAATAAAACCAAGGAGAAAGAAGATGATAGGTACACAAGCTTTTCTCCCCACAGATTGTTTGTTCAATGATGAACTGCAAGAAAAAAAGGGGAAACAACTTGTAGTGATTACAGGGCCTTTCTGAGCTAATGGCCAAATCTGCTCTGTGTGGTCATTTTCATTAAACACAGATCAACAAAACACGCTTCCCCTGCCACAGCGTGTGTGCAGGCCAAGTGCACTGTATGCCCACTTCAGGGAAACAGGCAATTGGAGAAAAGTCTGTTAAGGAATACAAAATGTGAAACTGTGTCAACATACAAGAGCCCACAGTTATGATGGAGTGGCAATGCTGAGTTTGGTACAGGAGCCATAGTTAAAGCATGTGTATGTGTGCTTGCACTACATTAATCCCTTAGTCATTTCAATGACCTCCTGTATTTATCTATAGTCCAATTACAGCAATAAATTACATTCTAAAGATAACAACCTGACACATTATTGACCTGGATTTCTCCCAGTAAAAATATCTTTAATTTGATACAGGTGTAAGGGGCACATGTGACAGAAATGCCAGCCTCATCTTAATGAAATCAAAGATCTAATGCTCTCTTAGTCTTTTTTTCCTACACTAGTTTAGCATTTCATGTCAACATGGTCATCTCTTATAACAAAATAGACACTTCTCCAGATACAAAACAGGAAGGTGCAAATTGTGATCGTTCACATGTTTTCACTGAGAAAGTCAGAGGCGTGTTAGAGTCCTTCAATGCATGTCGACTGAATTGTTAAACAAACCTCCTTCTCACCCAACCCCAAACCCCACACACCCACCCTACATGCTTCCCTAGAGATCAATGCGCCAGAGTCCCAGTAACAGTGAACAAAAGAGACGGAGAGAGCCAGATTCACTACATTAACAGGGATTTCTCCCTCCTCACCACTCCCTCCTCCCCAAGTAAGAGCATTTGTGAACGGAAGTGTGGCAGCGGAACAAACCCCTCACTTGAGTCACCGAGACGTGCGCGGTTTTGAAATCGAGTCCTTCACTCCCCAACTTTAAAAGAGGAGGAGAGGGAGGGAGGTTTTTCGGTAGAGTTAGCGAAGGATGGAGAAAGAGGGGATAGGGAAGTAAAGGGAGAGGGTGGGACGCACACTGCAGAGAGGAGCTCAGTCAAGTGGATCGGACTCGGTCTACATATATTTCTTTGCATAATTAAAACCACATCTGTTCCAGGTCAGGAAAAAAGACAGGAACACAGCAGAGGTTCTGATGACGGGGGGGGGTGTTGGGAGAGGTGATGCAGGGCTGAAAGTGTAATGACACCATTAGCATGTTTAAAGAGACTGAACACACGTTAGCATGATTCCCTCTCATTTCCATACATATTGAGGCGTGCCGTTGTGCTCCACAGGGCTGCGGTCATTGAAGCCTGATACACGGGAGTGCACTGGGAGGGCTTAAGGTTTGCCTTGCATCACTAAACCCTCATCCTCTATTTCCATATCGCTTCTCTAAACCGTGAGCTCACATCCACATCTGTAAACAGACACAGAATCCGGATGAAGTGTCTACAAGTGCCTGGGAGAAAATCTTCCCGAGTTTTCCCTGGAGCTCATACTTGATGTAAGTGACAACCTTAGTGAAAATATTGCTGGTAATTGTCCCATTTAAAAAAGTGAAGGCTTTATTAGTGTTTTGACATTCATTTCTGACATGAATCTACATAAATGAGTGTTAACCCTTGTTTGTGAATAACTCATGCATCTCACTTAGTAATAATATGACTTTATTTCATAATATTTGAGCTGTGTGAGTGCAATGTTCCACACTAAGAGTAGCAGCCGTGATGGAATCTGAGTCTTCCCTTAATACTCAAAGTCACAGCAGCAGTGTTGCTATGATTTGCTGTAAGTCGCAAAACCCCCGCCCTGCAAACACCCAGCACAACGGTAACACCTCGATCCCTCTGGACTGGCTAAAACCCAATACGACCCACTTTACACACCTGCAGCTGATCCTACCTTTGATGTGTGTGGGTGTGCATGCAAAAGTGTGTATGTGCTTCACTCATGTGTCTTTTATTGCTTGGACAAGATTATTTTGATGACTCATCTTTGAAGATGAAGAGAAACTATCCCTTCTGTTACTTACATCACACCTCTTATTCTCTCATGAAACAAAACTGTGCGTGTGTTTGGTTGGCTGTACAAAGGCATCCTCAAGTGAGATTAAACTGTTGTTTTTTTTTGTTGACTGTAGTGATAAATACAAAAAAAAAGGACAAGCTACAAGAAAGATTTGTAACCACTTTGTTGGCATTCCATGTCCTTCCCTTGACTCTACCTGGGGTCAATCCCTGTTTTGCCCAAGGATTTCATTGAGGATTTCAAGATAGAAAATACATTTAAAAATCTATAGTTAGGCAAGAAACGATTCCAGTAAATGTGCGTAAAGCAACAAGAAGCACAGGAGTACAACATGATCAAAACAGAGAAAAGGCAATAGAACAGGGATAATATGAACGTTTTTCAATTTTGTTTGAGGTTTGGAGTGGCTGTTGCTTATTAATGAGATCGGCAAGAATAGGTGACTTTGAGAAGTCCCTTTTCAGAGTGTGTGTGTCATGTACACCGAGGCAATGTCTAATGTTCAGTTGATGCTTGAGCGTCATTGGTTTTGACAGTCTACTTGTCAAGCACGATGACAACGAAGCCCTGTGAGGTGCATACATCATTGAATGAAAACAACATGATGGCTATAAAAGGGAGAGAATCATGTGAACCGACAAACACAAAAAACTGAAAAACATGATGTATGAATATCAAGGATTTAACTGGAAGTTAGGTCAACCATTTCAGTTCAAATAGACAAAGAACGGACCTATTTACAGGAGGTGGAGAAATCATGTGTCCCCGTCAACACCAATACTCCAAATACAAGTTGCCCAAACGGAGCAAAAAAAGTTTATCTTACTATAATATCTGAGGGGTGTTTTCAAATTAACTGTACTGTACATTGTAAGGCGTTGCGTCAACTATTGGAGCACTGGCTTGCAATGTCTATGCTTTTCGAACAATAAAAGTGATAGAGTAAAGTAGCAAAGTAAAAAGTTTGCCATCTTAAGTTTTCTTTTTATCTCATATTATTCTCATTTTGTTGTGGGAAAGTAAAAAAAAAAGTCATGTAAAAAAAACCACAACTTCATAACTTAGGGTAAAGTTCCTATCATTTTTGATGCCATCATCGGTTTCTTTTGTCAAGGTTCTCTACAGTACAGTGACAGCAAAAATCACATCTAAGGCAAAAGGAACAAGATGTTACTTTTCAGGTCAACTCCTGAAAAAGAGCCATTAAAGGTATAATAACTAACCTAACCCGGACTGCCCCCTCATGAATAACACTTCTCTGAGCCAAATGACCCTCATTAACAACCTACTAAAGCTTTAGAGCGAAACAGTGCATGCAATGGAGTTCATCATTATCCAGTGCATTTATTTTGGTATGGTCTTACGCAGTACAATCTGATCCTCATCAGTCCACTTTGTTGTTATGCTGATGGGAGACATCAGATAGATAGAAGATAGAATCGTAGGATGAAACCCTCTTTATTAGTCACATACATGCACACAGCAGAGCACACACAGTGAAATTGGTCATCTGCATGTAACCCATCCTAGTACTAGGAGCAGTAGGCAACTATTGTGCAGCGCCCGGGGAGCAATGGGGAGGGGGGATTGGAGGTGTCCGCAGCAGGGCCTAGGAGGTGAACTGGGACCTCTCCAAGCAGTCCACTTTCCATATTCGAGTCTGTTCGGGGACTTGAAACAGGTTGTAAATTTGCTTTTTTTCTAAAATTCAAAGGCTTCTTTTTGGTCTTTAAAGTATGCCAGGAAATCTGAGAAGGCTGAAAACATGGTGGAAGTCCATACCGTTTTTTTAAATCCTGTTGAAAATGTCCATATCTTAAGGCTACTGTGACTTTTGAACTGCGAAAAACCATTCAAAAATAATTTCTTAAAAATAAAACCAAAGCGCTCTTTCAGATATGATGTGGGTAATTTAGTAAAATTAACCTCAGGAAGCATCCGTCAAATGTCAAAATGTATCAAATGTCAAAATTACCTTTGAGTAAAATGCAAGTGGAATGCAGTGTACCAAATGAGCTCAGCAACATTCTGAGTCAGGACATATCCCGTTAAGACATTTATCTTAAACTGATTTAATCACTAGACCATAAATTGGATTTCAACCACAGCACAAGCCACTCTGTCTGGAGTGGAACTTAGTTTCATTGTATAAATCAAACTGTGACTCCCATCTACTGTAAGTGTTCATAGGATTAACTCCAATTTCAGGCAAAACCTCAATTTAGCTTTTTCTTAGCAATGACCCATCAGTCATCGACACTGATGCATTAGGTTTGCTCCATAAAGTGGCACATTTGTCTGGCACTGCCTTTTTTTGCTTTCAATCAAATTCCTTTCCTTTGAAATTTCAGGATGACCCTTGCTTTACTTGTACAATTCATTCCATAGGAAAAATGTTGTTTCAATTCAGTCAATGTGCACAGTTAAAACTACTATTTAAAATATTTATGTGGAGTACCGGATATACATCAATCTTTTTTTGGATATGTTGTCCTTTTTACCCTTAATTCTCCTTGCCTTTAAATGCAGGCAAATGTGAACCACAATTGTCTTTCACTTTCATAATGCCACCTACTTCCATTTTATCCCCCTGACAGTTTTAAAGACTGAGCTAGAAAGATCTCAGTCATTAAGATTGTCTTTTACCTTTGACATGAAAATGAATAGTGTGTCGTTCACCTTATGCTATGAGAGCCATTAATACAGAGCTAAGAGGGGCCATATTCTTCACATTAACATCATCCTTCAACACTAGTTGAGTTCAGATATACTCTATTAATTGCTGTAATTTGAATCCCACACCCAATGATTATCTACAGTTGTGTAGCCTGTGTTACATGTAAGGTTATACAAAGACAAATTATCAGTAATTGTCAACATCAAACGTATAATACAACAATCAAACTGCAGTAAATGCTATGTTTCATGGTACCAATAAAGTACAAAGTCTACCAAGCAAAGCTGAAGGAGCCCTGCCAATTAATGGCACTCATTAACTACCTTCTTAAGGTACCTTCATTATATTCAATTAGCTTTACATTCTTATTTAGTTGGACAACACCAAGAATCCAATGTTGTGTAGCTGACAATTTAATTTGCAATGTAATGCTAAGTAGCAAGCAGCCTCAATTTCATCCTCCATTTGTCTTCCGCATCCTACCTTGAGAAAAGAGATAAAGACAGATAGAAAAGGAGAACAGTAGAGTGACACCCCTTCCCATGAGGAGAACTCGCGACTCCATCAGAGCACTGGTAATGAGTGGACTCCTGTGGGGAATTCTCCAAATGGACTAATTTGTAATTGATTCAGTGCATTAATTACCGGCATGGTTGCGCCTGTGTCATGGTTAATATTGTGCCGATCTGACAAGGCTGAGAGGCCCGTCTGCATTGGGACTGTTCGGGTGAGGCAGCCATTATTCAATTATGCCGCGCACATCGGCGAGGAGGCAAGTCTTAATCCGAGAGTAATCACTTCCCCACGCTCCCTACTATGAGCTGACGTGTGGAAGGAGGGTGTTGGGCTCAGAGGTAGTCTTAGATCCATGTAGCCCACGGAGAGCTCCTTAATCAGGACTTGGAACCAATTCGCTTTAGTGTCGCAAAGTTTTTCTAGCAGTAAAAGAGAATTTGGCTATGTGATGACATACATTCTGTGTCATCACATATGATTCTGTAATGAAACTTCCCAATGTGTTGTAGATACAGTATGTGTTTTGATTCCAGTTTTCATATGTTACTCCCTATTTTTTTCCCAACTGTTTCCCTGTCTGTGTTTTTACTGAGAAGACACAAATGTTACTTACATGTGAAAGATAAGAAGTTACAATTAACCAAGTTGTGCAGCATAGTGTAGTGTATACTGGTATGCAGTTCTTTAATATTATGTAATCTGTGTAAGAATAGATTACCTTCACTGCTTAGGATGGGACGCTGCCATGATGAGTCAATTTGTTTTTGCCTTCTAAGGCACAAATTCCTTAATTGCAGAGACAAGTATGTTTGGATCAGACTGGATTCTCTCTTTGGAGATATCAAGAACAATATAACACACAATATAATCACACCAATGTGTGTGTGTGCGCTGAGATGGTAACAGTAAGCCTTCTACCTGATCAGCTTCATAAGGAATTGATTTTTTTCTTCCTTTGTGACCGCTCAGTGCTCGACTGCGCACTGTAAAAATAAATCTTGTATTTCAAGGTACTGAGTGCTGTCCATGTGACTCATCAAAACAGGCCATGCGTTCGACTTTTACTTACAAAACAAGTGCAAAGCACAAACTATACAATCCTTTTTTTCCCTTTATCAACTTTTAGCTCAACAACAGTCTGTTTCCAGCCCTGAGCAAGGAGATAAAAAAAGAGGGCTCTCTCTCTCCCTAAGAGTTGATTATATTTCTGCTTTGATCTACCGCGGCCATCCCTTAACCATTCTCTAAGAGTTTGGACTGAGCACAACACAACAAAAACAACACCCAGGGCCATGGGTTAACCAGACTCCATTGTGCCCTTCACTGCATATTTCAGTTCGGCAATCTAAACAGCGCCTGCAGGAGCCTTACATCACCTACCGTTTGCTCTGTATGGGTCACATTTACTTTCTATTTGGACAGAGAACTTTAACGCAGAAACATAGAACACAGACAAACTCGCTTTCAGGCATCCTTGACAAACTTTAAGAACATTCTAGCAGGGGCATAGAAATTATTCTGCTGCGTTTAAATAACATGCATCAGTGTGGCTTCTTAGGGTTAACAATGTGGAAATGGTACAACATTGCTCATTGACTCAAAACAAAACCTCAAGGTTGATAAGAAACCTGTAACATCTTAAAAAATTCCACAAATGATGATGATGTTTAACCAGGAGTTATTTTTGCCTTTTTGGCAAGATTTAAGTGACATAACAATCACCCTCAGGGAATGCTATACTGGTCCTAGCACAATCAAATTAGAAGTAAAGCAAGACACTTCTGTGCAGGGTGGTTGTCACACAGCAGTTCTGTTACTTGAGTCCTCCAGTAGTGCCCCAGTCAGAATGTAAAGTGTTGCTGTGAGGGAGCCTCAGCTACGCTTAATGGTCCTAACGGCATTATTAGCTAATAAAGGTTGATGGGCCTCATGACTCAATAAATTCAGGAGGACAGGAAAAGAGGAAGCAGTGGCCATGAAAAGGTGAGGTTTTAGTCTGGGGATTTATGTGTCTCCCATGTTTCGCAACCCTGGCAATAGTGCAAGGATCACGGTAGCTGAAAAGCAGATGCGTTGCTCATTTATGTTTTAAAATCTTGAAATACATAAGAACTTTGAGGCAACTTACTGGCAAACGCAATCACTTATGGCTAGCTTGTTGCTTTTCATGTTATGAACTGTACAACAACTACAGATAAGATAAAGTTAGTTTGATAAACTATGGTCGCTTTTTGGTAAACTGAACCACGTAGCACCCTACATGAAAGGTATCTGCTTAAGTAATGGCATCTTTGTGTAAGTACAAAATCAACGTTGCAAAACCGTTTTAATATCATTAAGTTCAAACAACAAAAACACACACACACACACACACACACACACACACGCGCACACACACACACACACACACACACACACACCCTGAGTTGTATATACTTTTCGAAAATAGACTTATTATCTCTGGGAAATTAATTGGTATTTTTCACAGCAGACTGTTTGCCTTGTCAAAGCAGGGAAAGCACAGATGAAACTTAAACCATTAACGATGGCTTTGCTCAGGATCCTCAATCGGACAGCAGCCCTCGTTAAACATATCAGTTACACCTGTGAACTTACTAGAATGTGTACGTGTAAAAAAGTCCCATTTAATAGTGTTTAAAATATCATTTTCAAAACAAATTAAATGTATAGTATTTGTTCAAGTTTTTCTAATTTTCTTCCAATTCTGAGAAAGAAAGAAAGGTTAAAAAAAGTAAAGTTAGCAGCTGCAAAGGCCAAAAATAGTTGGCTTTTTCTGCAATCTTTTTTCTGTCTTTCATATTGTGAAAATGGGGGTATTGGGGAATTTGATTTTAGATACATGAGGAAGCAGGTTAGAGGCCAGTAAAAAAGATGATATTTGAATTGTTTTATTCACCAAAGAGTTCATCATAACAAGTTAACTTCAACCAGAAGCATTAGCTCTGGCAGTTATCCTGTGTGATTGCAATTGTGTCCTAACGGTTTTCAATATTCTATGCTACCTCATTAGGTTTAACTAACCCTACAGTTTAACTGCACTGGGAGCTAGTAGGCATTCAGTGTCCTGAAGGCAGTAACTTGCCACTTTGGGGGCTGGATTGGATATTGTGGTGCTACTTAAGTCACCTGCAACCCTGCTATGTTGTTAGCCTCTTTGCCTTCAAGGTAATGCTATGTTACTGCTGCAGCTAGTAAGTTTGCAAACAAAGACACAGTGATATCCACCTATTTTAATTGGGCTCTCATTTGTTTCAGTATAACACTTCAACTCTTAGAAATACAAGGTTTGAGAGAAATGCTGTGTCTAGGTATGGTTGCTATGATCCGATAGGACAAGCATTATTAAAGGAAGACGGTTTAGAGAATGGTCAAATACACCGTGGAATGTAATCAAACTGAATTACATTTGACGACTTACTTGTCAGCAACCTGAAAAACTTGCTAACAAATACCATACCATATTTTGAAACTACTGTCTTTCCATTCAAATGCCCATTATTTCTGTCCCTCTGTATCTTTCTTTCTCTTTTCATTTACACGCCTCTTTTGCCTGTTTTTGGAATTTGCCCATATACTGTAGATGTCACTTCACTGAATAGGCTGTAAAAGTCAGAGCAATTTTGGCTATTTGTGCACAGAGCTAGACAAAAGCCTAAGTAATTACAGTAGAAGTCACTGGTACATTAGTGATTGGGGCATGATGGGGTGGAGTTGGCACAGTTAACTCTTCACAATGCATTCATTTCTTGGTAAAAGCTGCAATTATATTTAAAGAGACTCTCTTTCAAATTCTACATCTCGTGCTCTGTTTCTTTGTGTTTCTTTTTTCCCTATACTCTCTTTCTACTACCTTCCATATCCTTTGCAAATCCTTTATCTACACTATGTCACTGTTGGACAATGGGGATATTATCCACATAACACAGTATCATCAACTCAATGAGCAATTAAGTTATTCTCATCTATTTGGAGGAAGAATCATTATGTATGAAAAGAAAAAGAAAAAATACACCTCCCAAACCACCGCATATGTATGCCTTGTGCTTCAGTAGGAGCCTATTTGGTTTCTCTTGTAGTTCCTTCTCGAATACATGCAGTAAGAACAATGGAGTTGTCTGTTGCATGAGCCAAGACACACTGGATTTGGCTATGGTAGGCATTGTCTCTATTTTAATTACAATAACGAAGCTCTTATTTGCCCCTTGGCAAGCCCAAACAAATCCCACACCGATTGATAAAAGCAACCCCAATTTAGGGAGGCTGAAACAAAAGCTATTATATTGCTAAACAAGTTAGCAAGCAAGGATTAGTTGCTACTGCTGTGCAGAACATACAGAGGCGAAGAGGAGTTATTGATGAGGTCTATGAAACAGAGAAAGCGTGCAAGAGTACTCAAGAGGGCAAATTACAGACAGACATAGCCTAATTAAACTGAGAATAAAGGACTGGGGAAGTGTTGTCTGATATCGACTAGGGAACCTCAACCGTTGCTTTTGTGTATAGGCCTATGGTCAATTACAAAAATAATCTCCTGGTGCATTTAAGTTAAAAAAAGAAGAAGAATATAATAGCTGAATGTAAGGTCTGGAATATGTTAATTTAACCTTTGAATGTATATAATCTTGGAGTAAGTAACACAAATTTATAAATAAACATAAGCTTTGTCCAGTGAGCAGAACAATTTATGAAAGACTGAGTGCATGTATATTTTCTCATTGACTTTCTTTCAAGCTTTATCTTTGTAATAGCAAGTTACTGATTGAAGTCTGGGAAAGTCCGGATAAAGGTATGCAAAGACAGGGTTTCTGGGAGAAGCACGGGAACTATGATTGCATTGCATGTCTATATTTATTCAATAGTATAATTCAGCCAGCACACTCAGGATCAGAGTTAGGAAAATAGTTGAAGAAATGATTTCAGAAGGCCATCGTGCTAGAGGGTAAGTAAGATTAACAATTGAGTAAAAGGAGAAATAAAATAAAATCTAATCTGCACTTTTAGGAGAAATCAGTGTTGCACTTGAGTTGGATTGTGATTGATGACCTTAGCAACAGCAATGGTGTGGAAAAAAGGATAAAGTAAGACAATGATTTGTGAAACTAAGGTGAAAATAAGGGTCTCATAACGAGCAATCGGCCAGCTCTTTTTTGAGTTTTAGCTAACTTACTAACTTCCTTTCTCTATTTATTTGATGTGATTTGCATTGCATGAAGCAAACAACCTGATGTGACAAATCAAAGAAACAGTATAGACCATGTTCGTGACAGTTGATGAAAACAAATGAAGAACTTCACTTACAATTTACAGTACCTTATATGGATAGAGACCAAAAACATATGCATATATCTGAAATACAGTGATAATAAAAGGATAACGTCACGCTCACTTTAAAAGACTGAAATAGTTTTTGAACTGGAAAGAGCCAAAGCCCCGCCCCCTCTCTTTTCCTAACTCATTATGGGTTTCTTTTATCACCCCATCCCGAAAGGCAAAACATGCCCGTCCTAAAATAGGATATATATATATATATATATATATATATATATCCAGAGTTTACATAGATGTCAAATCTCAGAAATATCTGTCCTTTATGCAAAAATCTTCCTGCATTGTCGAGATCCTTGTGCATGGTGCAAAATGTAAAGTGTGTTGCGTGTGTGTGGGTGACTGTTGGCAAGAGCAAGACAAAAAGGCCAGTAGCTAGTGACAGAAAGTGATACTTTGCTTGTCTTTGACATTTTATTTCCAAACCTTTCAAGTTAATTTGGCTTGCATGGGTCAGCGCCCCTGACCGCAACACCCTCCGAGGCCCCCCGCCACTCATCAACCTAGGCAAACTCTGGCTATTTATTCCAAAAACCCACTGGTGAAATTGGCTGAGGACTAATCAACATTTAGCTCCTCCGAGTGTGTTATTACACAGCAATTGATGGATGGTACAATTACACCCTGTGTCACTTAGCTAAATGGCTATGTAATCCTAATGAGTTTTTATTCAAACACTGACTAGTTAGCGCAAGGATAGCTGGGGTGGGAGGCAGAAAGGAGGGAAGAATGAAAATGCAAAAGGAGCCCACATTGTATTTAAAGATAGAGAAAAAGAAGGAGTGTGGTTAATAAGATAATCACATACATGAATAAAGTGTGTTGCTTTTTTTGAGAGAAAATTAAGATGGGAAATACAGCTGGGCGTTTAAGATGCAGAGCACTTTTCTGATTTTTGAAAAGCAAATGTATGAGAGATGGGAGGGTACACTTCCTATCGCAAACTTGCAATCTTTATTTATTAATTCTAAATGTAACTGAAATGTTCTAGTTCCTTAATGCTGACCTTGATTTATTTGCCTTTATCTTATACAGTTGTAAGGTTGCTAGGCTCAGATTTTGCAAAACCAAGTTTTAAAAAACACTGTCACTTAATGTCATCCAAGATTTTGCCATATCGACATTCCTGTCTGGTGATAAGGTTGGATCAAATTCTTACTTTACAAAATTCTACACCGTCTCAAATGTTTTCTCTCATCACCATATCAATTCTATAAAATCAGACAAGTGCTCCTGAAACAGACCATCCAAAATTGACAAAAAAAAATGTGTTGATTTATTTATTTTTTATTTCCATTGCAGCAAAGAAGTCTGCACCACTGCAGTTACGGCACATAGGAGCAAGAATATCAGTGGATTCTAACATAAATGTACTCACAATAAAGGAGCTGTGTGAATGGTATGCATATAGGACATGTTATGCCACTGCTGATGTTGGTAATTGTCATCTCACTTACTGTGTGACCAAAAACTTTTGTCAAATTTATCAGTGTTTTGTTTGTATTCTAAGAAGTGCAGCACTGTCCTGGCAAATATGTGAGCTAGAAAAACAGCAGTTTTTTCTGACCAACGAAAGGTAATAGTAAATCTGTATTTAGATTTGTTTACATTATGACATTGTATTACTGCACCATTATCACCAAAATGTGCCGCTGAAGTAGTTATTTTAGATGACAGGGAAGGTATTTTATACTTAATAAAAGAGGGATTTTAGGGAGGCCTTTAGTATTCGTTAAGACGTGACAGACAAAACCATGATGATTATATCGTGATCTCAATGCAACATAGTTCTGACAGCAGAAAATATGGATAGTGTGATCTCCATCCCCACAGCAGCTTGTTGTGATTAAGTATTTGCTTTTCCAGTGTAGCGAGCGGAAGACAAAGTTTGAAAAAAAGAAAAAAGGTGGATAGAATAATAAAACGACACCCGGTACGGAGTCTTATTTCATAGACAAGGCAAGCCAAACCCACAAGGTCCCTTATTATCATGCATACACTCACCGGCACAAGCTGAATGCACAACAAATGTATGTTCGGGGGTGGGGGCCTTAAATAAATGAAGTTAGAGAGGGTTAGTTGTGCTAGTGGCTTATTGACATGAGTGCTGTTATCATTTGGTTGTTGTTAATGAGGAGGAACTATTGTACTCTGGCCATCTAAGCCTTAGCACCAGCCCTTCTTGAAAAAGACTCCCTCATCTAAGTCGCAGTGGGTGGAAATTGATTTTGATCCTCCAGAGAAGCTGGTCTATATCATTCACCTTTTTTTTGGCAAGCTGCAGAAGGAGGCAGATATGAAGTTTGAAAGGCATCAGAGAGGCAGGGTGGGCTCTGCTTCTCCTCTCCACTGCCTCTCTATCCAGCCTCGCACTGCTCTGTTACGATAAGTACTATCAGCTCCTCTTTCTGTGTGTGTGTGCGTGTGCCCAGTGTAGTCAGAACGTCTCATGCACCGTCTACTCCAAGATAGTAGGACTTTTTTTAAACATTTACTAATGCAGTCGCATTCCAATGATTTTTCTTAGTCCACCACATGTAAATATTTGTCTATATACTTTTCTACCCAAAAATGTCAAATAAACTACAAAAAATATGTTTTTCTTTCAATCTTCAGTCTGCTGTAAACAATATGAGGTATATACAAAATAAAATTGCCCTGTGTTGTATAGGTGAGGTAATGTTCTGCTGTTGGTTTGAATGTCAAGTGGTGAGGTACTGTTGGTTGGTACTGTTTATTGCTCTGTTCTGGGCATTCAAAGAGATACAACACATTATTGGCAGTAGAGCAGCAGGATTTTCTACCCTGTGTGACTCAGTACATATTTCCTTTTTTCAGTAGGTACCTTAACAAAACAGTCAGCACACTTGCTGGGTTTGATATGCTTCTATTTTGCTGATTTTGCTCTCCACAGGGCTACAGGTCAATACAAATGGTTGTGTGTACAAGTGTGTGTTTTCTCATTTGAGGCATGGCAGGCATTTATGTTATTTTCATTCCAGCGCCTATCAGTCCAGATCATTTCCAAAAGACAGGAAGAAAAAAATGATATGGGCTGACCAACAGTGGGAAGAAAATGTATCTGTCAGTCAAACAAGGAGACAGGTACACCCTGCCTACAATTACAAACACACATACGCACACACGCACACATGCACTTGCACACACAGATAAAACCAATTCCTTGGGTCAATTTGAGCAAGGCTTGGTTTAAAATGAATGTCTCAATTTCCTATCACAATACGCATACATAATATGTATCCACACACATAAAAACGAACATACAGAAATACACACAAACATGACACATCACCAACCTTTGACTATCTTTAAATACATTTTTGCTACTGCAAAAGGATGGAGAATCAGTCATTTTCAGGGGCTGCTGTCCCCATATCTCACAAACGGTTCTTTTCTCACACACACTGACAAGCAATCCATTTAGTGACTGTGGGGGGTGGGAGAAGAAACGTGCACACGGACATACGGATATCAGGCACACACAGAAAAAACATATACTGAGAGTCATAGGTGGCATTAAAAAAACGCATGAGGAGATCACAACCTGAGTCAAAGGTCTTACGGTAGAATTGACTAGTACAGAGGGTGCACATGATGAAAAGGAAGATGAAAGAAATGTAAAATGTTAGCTGCGGAAAATCACTTCGGATATCGTTGAGGGAAAGATTTCTAGGGACTTCCTTCATGTCTGCTAAGGTATGCTCCTCCTCTTTGAAATCTTTCAAACAAGTTCCTGGTCAAACTCTTTCACCCCACTTTCCCTCTCTAACCTTTCTCCTAAGGATCTCTTTCTCTCGCGGGTCTCCCTTCCCTCCCCACACTGTCCTTCTTCGTGTCAAATTAAAGTGATGGAAATGGACTTGAGGGGACGCTAATTGCAATTGTCAATCCAATCTAGGTCGGTGCTGAAAGACAGGGGCTCCCTAGCACTTCATCAGTCTTCATTAATATTGAAGGAGTTTGCTGAGGAACAGGGGGGCAACGTAATCTGCACTCATCTAACAGTGCACCAACAATTAGGAAGCTGGGGTGGGCACCAATGGTGCCTGAGGGACAAATATGCCAGTCAAGAAAAAGTATGAAGAAAGATGTCAGAAGACAGGGATGGACTGCAGGAATAAAGCATGCTTTGAAATGCTGAGGGAAATAGCTTGGCAAGGCAATTGCACCATATGGTAATGAGATAGATTGCAGGTGAAATAAATAAATTTCATATTTTGTACTTTGTTATAACAAAAGAGCCACAGCCTTGTGAAGCAGGCTTATAGACTGCCGTTTATTTCTAACAGTTATGGGACCAAGCAAAAAAAGAGGAAGTATTACATATAATAAATACAAGAAAAAACTAAATCCAGTGGCTAGATGCAAGACACTTTTTTTAGCAAAATGTTGCACATTTTTCTTTGCATAACCTTGAGCTTGCTAATGAACTTGCTTTAAATCTTTCACATGATGAGTCTGTGAGGGGAAATCAGAGATTAATGGTAACACTGAAAAACAGCTCAGGTCAGTTGCAGCAAATGCACTCCTCATTCTATAAAACTAGAATTGCTTGCAAAATGTTAGGTTTTTGAATGTGCTTAACCCCTAATACTTTTCCATAATTGGGCCCTCAACTCTGAAGCAAAGCAAGGTTAAAACAACTGGGACTGAAAGAAAAGACAGGAGTACACTTCTGCTGCCTAATGTTCCTCTATCTAGGCTACTCTCTAGCATGCCATAGAAAAACACTTGAAAGAAAAAGTGAGCCAGAGAATGGGCCTGAAGATTGAGCAGCTTTAGATGTACAGATGTATAGATGTACAGTATAGTATACATATTGGCCATTTAAAATGTGCTAACTTAAGTAATCAAGTGACTCTTTAGCCTCTGTTATAACTACTCAATGGTCCACCTACAGGTTTTTCCATCTGTATGCATCTCTTTGACTGCTCAGAATTGTTTGGACAAGTGTGGGGTCAAGTGAGCAGTTCACACATTATTGAAGGCCACATGAACAGGCCACCAACATCAATGTTTAGAAGACCCCTTTAGTACATGCTGGAGGTATTCCATTCAAATAAAATAAAAAACAAAGTTACCATGCAGCCGTTTTAAAAACAAGTACACTTTAAGAACATTTCTTTAATTTGTGGTTGTGTTTTATAGGACTGCATTATGTTGAAAAATATCTATATTTTTCTCTAGATAATCATCTTTCACAAAAGGTACTCTTTTTTGAAAAATGATAAAGCGAGGGATTGATTTGTTTCAGGGAAAAACAAGAGACGTTTAAAGGAACAAAGAGGCTTTGAATGGAGGTATGCTAATAATAACAGATGCATCTGTAAAAACATATCTAAATATACATTGTTTGTTGTCATGATTCTTAGGCCTCATTTACATTCTCATTACTCTTTTCCCAAAAAATAGCCTTTTGGATAGATTAAACGTTCTATTTGTAAACAATGAATCCTTAATTTATTAGCTGCTACAGGGACAGAGGAGGGAAATCAGTGAATTGGAGTTGGGCTGCTAAGCAATGTGATCACTTAATTTACATTTTTTGGGGTTATTACACATTTACTAATAGTTGCAATGGCAAAATCAAATCAGCCTGTGGGTTCCTACTGGGACTGGTAAGAGGGGAGAAGAGGGAAAACATTTAATATTTCATAATCACAAATCAGTTGATGAGCAAATGTGAGGAGTTGACACGAGGGAAAAGAGTGTTACTTGAGTCCGATTCACAAAAATAAAACATCACATGTAGACCTGAGCAAGATGTGTGAATTAATTTTCGTATGCGCATGCATTCAGTTCGCAAATGTATGTTCTGATAATGATTTGAGAGAAGAGAATGAGAAGGGAACGAAAATATGGATTTAGGAGTGATTTAAACGTTGGCGATGTAAACACTGCTTGTGGTTAGAGCTCCCTGTTGTGCTGTTGGTTTGAATGTGCATATATGAGAGTGGGGAGAAAGCCTCAGTGCTGAAATGCAGTTATTAATCACAGTGCAAGCGTTGATTCATCTGTCGTGGAGGCAGTTTAGAAGATGGACTCTATTTACTGCTAAAGCTGTTTGAGGGGCTTTGGGAGGCAGCCATCAATCTTTCTGCTATCTTGAAAAGAAAGAGCCAATACACAGGCATCAGTTTCAATCACCTCCCAGAGACAGGTGGTATGTTAGGCCGCTGCAAAATACTTTTTTCTTCACTCCTTCTTTCTTTACTACCTCAAAGTGAAGTTTTCCCCTCCCTGGGGAACCGTGTTATTAATGTGTTTTATCATAATAATAATAATATAACCTAAAAATACAGAGTGCACCCTGCCCTCTTGCTCCCTAGCTGTTTGGCACCCTGTGTTCCTAATTAGCATCTTCAATTAACCCATGTTAATTGCCATTCCGGGAAAGGTGGAGGAACCTGGCAAGTTGGCGCTACAGGGAGTCGTTTTGTAAATGAGTGCTGGTGTGATATAAAAGTAGGCAGGTAGAGAGGGGATTGTATTCAAAAGCAACTTTAACCTCCACATGCCTTCATGTAACATCAACTTATATTGATGAACTACTATTAAAAGTGAGAGTGTGAAGGATGTTCACACCAGGAGTCTAATGCTAGCATTTTACTATCCATTGCTTGCACTTTCTCATTATCATCTGGGTTTTGTTCTGCATCGCAGGGGGTGTTGTCAGTATTGCTTTGCACACTGCAGAGCTCTTAATGACTAAATCTGAAATCTTGATTTGTTGTGTCCATACAAGCTAAATGCACAAGAGAAGATGAGCTACCCCATTACTTTTACCTCATGCAAACAATCTGATTTTGCTATATTAACTTCAAATCTTTGCTGTTACGAGTAAAATTTGAAAAACCAATGATTGTTCGAGATCCTGCTTCTCTGCAAAGCCGCTGAGCCCAGTTCATACGCAAAGCAATACCAGAACTTGAATGCAGTCAGCACTTTAGCGTAACACCAGGGGAGCTCCCCTGCCCCCCAGATTGACTGGAATCGATTGGAGTTGAATGCCGTTAGCTGAGCAGAGTGCTAGGTTGATGTACTTGAGGACCAAGGCCAACAGAAGTCAACCGTAGCAGCTGACTTCACCTGAAAAAAAAAAAAAAAAAATTCCCTTCCTCCTTCTAATTTCACAACTCTAACGTCTCTGCTGCTTTCTGACCTCTCATTAACACAATATTACTGCTCTGACCCCCGGGCCTGTCATCAACCACTCACCCTGTTGGTATAAGTGTCCATCAAACTGAAATTAAAGTAAGCATTCATGTAGGCAATTCCACCTCATTTCCCTCACCTAAACAACGCGTGCTTCCATTCATGTACTGCATTCCACAGCTGCCTATAGATTTTGCCCTTTGACTGGAGGATTCAGTTTGCTCACATGCTTGGATTGGTAATGAGATTATTATTACAAATTGCTTCTAAATAACTGAACTCTTTCCGAGTGGGGTAGGAGGTAGGAATTCATGTTCCGGGCAACTGCACTTTCTCCTCTCTGTCTTTGAATCACAGTTAATCAAAAAGGAGATTAGGCAGAACAAGTTATTTTAAAGGGATTTTGATTATTCTAAGCCTCAGATCACAATGATACAAGCTCACAATCAGTTGGACACTTGGAGAAGAGAGGTCTGATTACCCTTGATAACCAAAACATTCCTCGCTGCTTATCATTAGTTATAGACCCTAATCTGAGTGGTGATAGTTGTAAAGGATCCGAGTATATGGCCTTTTCTGGATGACAAGGTCAAATGAAAAGACTGGTGAAAAAGTTCACATTTTGAACTTTTTCTTTTAAGTGATGCAGAATTTGGACGTTTGGATGGGTATTTGTTTGTACTGAAAACCCTGAAATGTAAGAAAGCTAGAAATTTATAAACATTTCCAAAGCGTTAAGGCAGGCTTTTTCAAAAGCCTATGGTTAGTTCCAAGTTGAGAATTTTGGGCATAAAAGTAAAATTACAATTCACCATCCGTTTAATGTATGATACTGTGCAGCCCTTACTCTGAGGAAGGTGAGGTCCCGGCTGCGGTCGATGCTTGTGATCTCCAGGTTGCCCATTACGACTTCACAGTTCTCGTAGTATTTCCTCAGGGTGCGGTACTGCTGCTCCAGGTCCGACAGGGTGCTCAGCTTGTTCTCTGTACCAGCACATACTACAAAAAAATGCACAGGGACAAAGAGATAGAACAGTGTTAACACAGATGTATTAGACACAGCAGGGTTTGACTTAGAAAACGCACAGGCATAGTCCAACATCACTTATGTTTCTGATTAAGAAAACATCTTCTATGTCGACCATTTTTACTACGAGTTACCTTCAAATGTTTTAATTGTGACCTAAATGTAGTCTGTAAGCCTAACCACACAAAGCCTGCTCTTTATTGTATAGAGTAAAAATAAAGCATATCCAGTATTGAAACAGGGATTTTATATACACAAATATGTGTTTTTATGTGCCAGACATGTGGTACAATAGTTGTTCAGAGAGACCATGAGACCATGGACAGTGATCTGCAGCACCTGCTCAGCTGGCCTGGGTCTTATAAGACTAGGAAGTAGCTGGACCTCACTGCACCAAAACTGCACGTCACATCACCCCTCGAGGCACATGAAAGCTCTTTAGTGGCTAGCTGGGCTGCTCGTTTGACAACTAATTAAACAGACCCATATTCACCCATCACACATTACCCCCCCCCTTCCCTTTCATGACGACACAAGCCATCTGCCCAATAAGATGTTGCTGCCCACTCTAGCATGAACATACACACAAACATATGAATACATAGACGCAGAAAAAAAGCATAAATATCCCAAAGTCTGTTTTCAAAATAAAACATAAACACATTCTTCCACCAACCCCTTCGATAGTAGATGTATTTAGAGATTTGGTTGAAGCCTGCATTGAAAGTGTCCCTTTCTGGGTTTAAACCACAAGCCACATTGACAGCGTTACTAGCTCTCACGGTTTGAATGTAAAAT
The DNA here is from genome assembly GCF_036324505.1 of Eleginops maclovinus. Classification (NCBI taxonomy): domain Eukaryota; kingdom Metazoa; phylum Chordata; class Actinopteri; order Perciformes; family Eleginopidae; genus Eleginops; species Eleginops maclovinus. The sequence continues at coordinate 14,770,158 of NC_086355.1, read as the reverse complement.
ATTGTGTTTTTAAAAAAAGCAGCTGAATTGCGTCCAACTTAAAGATAAAGATAGTTGCATTGTTTCTTTTGAAGTATTGTCGTTTGGGTTCATTTGCATTGCCATGGCGGTGTAGCTTCTCCCACCTGCACGCTCCTGATGACAGAGGAGCCATCAGTGAGACGAAGGGGTGACAGGTCCTTCCCTGAGTCTTGTCACACTGTCACCCATGAGCTGTTACCTCTTCCACCGAACACCTCCACCCTCAAAGATCTTTACTGGCGCTTTGCATTTTAATCCAAAGTCCCTTATATATTCTGCTACACACATCCCCCACTCCTGGCTAGCAATAAACTAAGCCAAACTCAAATTCCCTACTTTCCCCACACACAGGCTATCTCTGCAAAATCATTCAATTCTATTTCCTATTTACTCCCCTTCATTACACTACAGATACATATGGGGGAAGTGGGAGGTCTCAACCTTTAAGGCAACACAGGCTGTAGAGACAAATGGGATTTTGTTTAAAAACTCCCACATCAAAGCAGATATTAGATAAGCGGAGCTATTGCATTGTCACCTGGACAATACCCTTATATGAGCTGGTGGTGATTAACCAGGTTGCATAAAGCATAACGCGCTGCTCAGGAATGATATATGGCAGACTTGGGTGTTTTCAATAACAGTTAGCGTGGGCTTGAGGGGAGCGAGGTAGAGGGTAGAGGGTTGGTCATAAAGTGAGTATAGGTGTAATAAACTCTTATTGCACCCTTGGGGCAGGACGCCGAGATCAGAGGAAACGGGCATTATGGTGTGTGATGTCTGGTAAAATTTACTTTTTTTATACCCATTTGCTTCCTCAAGCAAGCCTTCAGGGAGCCTGCTTACTTGAGAAATCTGTCTGGAGCTATATGAAATCTATGTGATTTTTTTCCTTCTTCCCACGTGTGATTTCTAACGAAATACTATGAAAGACCATAGCCCTGCATGAGGCTGAGATGATGCTGACTGCCAAGTGAACCACAACGAACCCATCTGTGCTGTGTGGAGCGTATATATAGGAGGTGTGAACTGTTGCAGGTTAACTGCAAAGTTCGGAGATCCTACTGGTGATACGTCTGCTTGTACATGAACGTGGGCTGGTCGTAAACGATAAACCTCAGGGTGTATTTTCCCCCTACTCAGTGTCTGATCAAATCAATTTGTCTGCATGCTCAATGTGTTACATCTGAGCCTGTATATCACAGAAAAGGTTGCATAAAACACCCTCTCTGCTCTTCAGTTTAGGGCGTACTGCCCACCCAGGAGGACACACAATAAGACTATTTTACATAGTGCCTATGATGCAGGAAAAGACTGCAAGAACAGATGAATGTCCATATTGTTTACTTACGGCTGTTCTATAAAAAACAAGAGAATCCATATTATCTGTTTGATGGATTTCACTCCCCGGCAAACGTAAAGTAGAGAATGCCAATGAGATTCAATGTCTCTCTTTCACATATAAAGTACATTTTACCATGTGGGCAAATTGATTTAATTTGTTTGCAGGGAATTTCATCTCAGAAGTGATGGATTAAGGCAATGAATCATAATAATTCAGGATTTTCCAGTACATGTAATTAATGAGAAGATTATAAGCCAATGGGTGGAAATGCATATCTTGCTCAATTTCTATAGTCTGAAAGTGTTTTTTTTTTTTTTTTCTCCGCTGATTTGACATAGACAGGGGCATGTGAGGAGTATTGTTAATCATTGCTTTCAGAATGATGACAAAATAATGGAATATGGTGAAGGCAAACCTGTATGTTTGTGGAGGAGCCAGATTTCACTCCTTTTCCTACCATAAAGAAAAATTGTATATATTCTCTAACCATCTATATTTCTCTCACAAATCAGTCAAAAACGTTGTGAGGGACGGATGTGTTGGTGGCTGGTTTTAAATGGCCTCCATTCAGCCCCCATGTGTGTCCAATAGACAGCCACCAGACAAGACCAGAATGCATCCCTCACCGTCTCTGACACTATCACAGTCAGCTATAGAGAGAATGCAAACACTGACGCACAAAAAAAAATGTTTGAATGTTTGGAAAATAACCACAATTCCTCTGAGCTGCATTTTCTTATATTCTGTTGATAAATATCCTAATCAGGTTTTCTTAGTCACAACACTTCTTTGGTTTTTGTTCCTTGCCCCATTCATTTCAGAGGTATTGCAGAAAACAACTTCATCAATAGTGTCTTGTGCTATTATCGAATGTCTATAAAGCTGGTGAGTCTCTGAGGTTTATAGCCTCCTGCCTATGAAGCCAGCAAAAGGTCATCCGAATAGCCAGTAACTGACTGAATTAAATAAAGTTGCAAATGTCACTTCTATAAGTAAACACCGTCAATAGCCGAGTTGGCTAACATGCATTGAATTAAGGAGCAGCTTGTTAAAGTTGCATTCAAACATTGCCTAAGGCAGGACATAAAATACTACATTTTCTGTCAAATAAAAGTGCCACATCTGAGGTCAGAGCTGTCCTTTGTCCTGAACGTCCCCTAGATGAGCTTTTCTGACTAAGTATGAGTTACAAGCCACTGCTTCTGATTGTAATCATGGTCCAAATTATTGTCCATCTGCTGAGCGGCTTAATAAGCATCAGAACCAATATCTAGATAAGTGTTCGCGATGACGGCACGGTCCAGTAACACTAACCTCACGTTGCCCTCTGAGCTCTGGTCACCTACCAACATCGCTGTCGCTGCCTCCATATGGTCTACCATAAATTAGTATTCATTCCCTCACTGGTGCACACAACCCCAACACCTTGTGGGATTTATCCAGAGAGTACCCTGTAGCTGCCAGTCTGCAGCCCACAGAACCTGGCGAAATGTGAAAAATTACAAATAACTATTTCTAATAAGTGGTCCATGTGTATGATCAGTACATTTACTGTTCTGTTTCCCCCTCCCCATTAACTCCTTTTCCTGCAGCAGTAGGCAGCCATTTTTCAGCAAACAAGCTCTGATAAACAGACTGTGTACACTACCTGCTCAGCACCAAACCACAGACAGCCTAGACAAGCAACTGTTGGGTAAATAAAGTCAAACATTTACCAAGTTAAGTCTAAGATATTCTTCTCAGGGGTTGGCAGATGTCAAAATAGAGCTAAAATGAGAGTGAGGGGAAATTGACATCCCCTCACTCTTGTCAGGTGGCCAGAAACAAACTCACTCAAATGATTGCTACTTTTGCTCTCTGCCTGCTGGAGGTGTAAAAGCAATTGTTTGCCAACTTATTATCTTTGGCAACTTTATAGGTTGATAATATGTCAGTGTGTCTCTTTTAGAGATCTTCTGACCCCCCAAAAACAACTGAAATTGAAAATAACAGAGTGAGCTATAACAACTTCACAATATGAGCTCAAACTGTTAAACTCCTCCTCAGCCTATAAATGCAAAAACAGCCTGCGGGTAATGTGTAACCATGTATTTAACTTCCAGTGCATTTCACTAACATTTTTTCAGTAGTTATTTATAATAATCAATAATGCTTTAAAATCCATACAATTCAGTCTGTCATATTTTTGGTGTGACCCAGTGATACTGCAAATGAAAATGAGAAAATCTGGTCTGGCAGGACAGAAAACAGAAGCAGGGAGTGGAGGCTTTTAGTGGAAGCATGCCGATACTATGCTACTGTCATCTCTGTCTGTACGTGTGTTTGTTTGTGGCTTTTGTTGATGGTTACGGTTACTTTTACAAAGGAGTAAAATGGACAATACAACTTTGTATTGTAGTATATCTGGATGTGAAGTGTGGAAAATATTTCAGATTGATGTCGAGAATATAAGGATGATACTTTTGGTCAATTCTTTCATTATTTGAACATAATGTATTTTCTAATTCAGCTTTCCAGGGAGTCAACGAGAACATTTGTGAACATTTTGTGTTGTTCTTTCCGATGCCTAACACGTATAAATGCTGCACCCTGTCCATCTATTCTCTCTCACCAATATAATCTCTGTGTCTCTGTAGGATTCAGACAAGGAAAATCCATCCAAGTCACAGGGGAGTGATTGGCTGACACTGACACACACCTCATTACCTCAAATCCTCTAGCCGCTTTTCCTTGACTGAGTGCGCTGCTGACACTAGTGGTAGTGAAAAGCCTTTTAGACCCTACACTGACCACTATAAATGTGTGTGTCCACATGTGCACACATGACCCTTAGTTATGGCTCCTGGTGCTGGTAACACACAAGAGCAGCATTACAGAAAACTGTTTAGTATGCACATTTAAATAAAAACTTTGCTTGTTTGTTTAAATAAATTAGTCTTTGGGGTAAATCATGTATGATGTGTTATAAACAATTATAAAGTCTTGAAGTCGTCACAGTTAAAATCAATGTTTGCAAATATATATGTATAAACCCACTTTTTACAATTTAAACATAATCGTGTTTACACTTCTTCTTAAATATACTTTAATTTAAATTGTTGAATTACAGTTGTTTCAAATGAACTGTCCCTAAAATTAGGGTATATCTCAGATTAGCTGAACGGCTTTCTGTTATTCAATGGCAAAACAAAATGATGGAAATGTTTTTTTCTTAGGATTTAATTGGTTTGGTGGTTCAAATGAGCTTCATGAAATGCAATCAAAGTATCCAAATGGCAGGCTAAAGATGAAGCCGGTATCACAATGTGAATGCAGTGGATCTGTAAATATGAAATCATGTACATTCAGTAGCAGTGCAAAAGCACAGATGACTGAGTGGCTGCACAAAGTCTGCAAAGTGGCTGGGAGCACAAACATGTTTAAACAGTTTCAAAAGAAGAGAGCCTATAACATGAAATTCTAAAGTGAGTCTGACAGATGTCATTTTGAATACATGTATGTGAAAATGGCACTGCAATTGCCAGAGTATAGAGGAGAAAGGTTTAACTGCTGAAGAAAGAGGTATATGATGGGTTATCACAAATATATATGTATACTGCATGAGGGACCATTTGTAACAAAATAATTAACATATAACAACATGAGTGTGTGACCACCAGCTGCAAATCCAGTGGAGGGCAAAATGAACCAGGTTAAGTAAGATGCTGACAATAAAATGCATGCAAGTTTATGGAGCATTACAGAACCAAATACAACCACTCATCTTTTCCTCCAACGCCGCAATAATAAGGAAGAGGGTGGATATCTTCTTTATGTTGAGTAATCATCCGTTGCCCAAGCAAAGATGGAAGCAGGTAATAAAAGACCCTCCAGAGCTGTTCTGGACAGTGCTAAGCACTATGTTGTTTCAGAGCTTGATTTTACTGTGAGTGTGGTGGATGATGATAGAGACTGTTTAACCTCCTTTATAATGCGCCCGATCATGCCTCTCAAAAAGCAGCTGTATGACGAGTTGAGCTTGTTGACCCTCTTCTCAGGCACCTGGATTCTCCTGAAAGTTTACTGAAAATCATTTTTGATTAAATATCACGCCAAGAAATGTCCCTGATTAAGTTTGAGATGCCGGCTTCTCTCACTTCCTAAGAGTTCTTACAGCTCATCCAACCTCAGCAAGAACCTCACAGCTGACTTTGGCTCAGTGGGAACACAGTAGATTATATGGTGGAACAGGGTTTATAGTGCATTATGCTTTGGATCAACTTTCCTATATATTGTTGGACTTAAGGTCCAATAAATTAAGTTTAGAATGTACTTTTGTTTCAGAACATCAATTAACATATCTATGGTTTTGCCAATTGTTCCTATTGCTTGATTTAATCAGCATTTTAAGGTCTGGCTTTGTTTGATTTTTTATGACTTCAGGAGGTCAGTTAGGAAAAAAACCCAAAGAAAGTCAACTGTGTCAACTATCTCCTGAAGATTGAGTTGGGCTCTTCCCAAATCTGTTTAAGAAAGTTTGTGCATGCATCAGAAAATCTGCATTCAAGACTAAACGTATGATTACTGTATTTCATGGCATAACCACCTGACTCTCTATGAGCTTCAGACAGAGTCTCTCCAATCACAGTCAGTTTGCTTTCAGTTCTCCCAGTGAGACTTTACCTTTGGTCTTGCAGTCTCAGAAGCTCCTTGCTAAAACAAGGTGGAATTAAATTCATGCTCTTTATATGCTAATAGTAGAAACAGTAAACCCCGGAGGTGGTTCATATCCCCATAGTCTGCTAAAAAGAGACGACAAATAGGCTGAGCAATGGGGTCAAATGAACAGCTCACATCCTAAATTGGCGGGCATGTGCTGGATGTGTGCACAAGAAGGAAAATACTGTAATTCTAGCAACATGCTGAGGATCTTGACATGAAATTACATTTGGTTTAGGCTCAGACGTCCACATTAGGCACAGGAAACCTAGCCTAAAAATATTAAGGAGAGGAAATGACTTTTAACCTAACACAGAGTGACAGTAACCATGACAATTCAGGAGGGAAAGAGGCCCAAATTGAGGGTTAATTGTACAAAGTGTCCCGCTTACAGAGATTATTTGTTTTCAATAAAGTACAATAAACTTCTTCCTGTTGTCTGCAGAACCAAAGAACACAAAGGCGTAGGCTCATAAATGTGTCCTTTCATTACAGAAACTACAGGGAAATTGAAACCGTTCAGGCTTATTGATGTTAAAATATTACATGTATAACCTCCTCTCATCTCCTTCCAGTTTTGACCCCTATTCTTCCATCTCTACCTCAATTTTTATCTTTTTCATTTTAGATTTAGAGCACAACTTCATTTGTATTCTTAACCATTCCCACCGTAGTATTAATCACAGTCAGTTCAGTGGGTCAGATATTTACCAAGGGTGAACTTGCAAATTGCTGCTTGAAAGGCATCTCATAATATAAAGTATTACACATTGTATTTAGCTTTGGGAGTTATCTTTCTACAAAAAGCATCAAACAGTGACTGAAAGAGGGATTGAAAAGATTTTCATTGTGTAAAAAAGTAATTGTTGAAGCACAGGTAACAGTATTCAGGTAAGTCCTGAACATCTTACTTCTCATTCATACTCTGTTACATTCACAGCAGGAGCATTATCTTTTATTGTTGGCCACTGAGAAGCTCCACAGGGGCAGTCGTGTGTTAAGCACACTGCTAAAAGGCTCCTCAAGGGTAGTTGTTGAGGATTAGGGAAGTGTAACATTCATACTTATTTGCAAGCCTTTTCCAAGTGATTCTGGGTGTAGGAACTGCTGACCTCCCATGTGCAAACCTGTCTTTATTGCCTCTGGACTTCCACCAGCTTTTCCCCTTACCATCCCATCCCTGTCTTTTTCTGTCTTCCTCGATTCAGGCCCAGGTGTTGGTCCACATTCTAGGATTGAGAAAAGTCCTTTTTGATAGTTTTTCTTTTAGACACTGCACCTGGGACGACATTCTATCAATTAAGCCAGCAGGCCAGTCAAAGTGCATCATATCCTTCATGCCTCCAGCGCAAACCGGTTTCCAGCCCCCATGTGTGGTCCTACCCATGAATCTTAATCTTGTACCCAAACAGTTCCCATCAATTATCCTGGCTGCTACTGCTAACTCTTCCCCTGCCTCCCATTTTTCCCCATTAAAAAAAGCCTTTTTCCCTCCTCGCTGTGACGGAATTGCCTCGCTCGCTTGCCCGGGAAATGATTTCTCAGCAGGCTTGTGGACCCAGGGCTTTCCACAGGTGGAAGGTGGGAATGGATGCATGTGTGTATTTCTGTGTTTATTGTATGTGTGCGTACAAGTATTTTGTGTTTCCGTGTGTGAGTCGTTTGTGCAGTGGGTTGCTTTTAATGGTTTATCCCTGTCGATTTCTTTGCAAGAAAATGTTTGGGACATGAAAGCTCACTCGGCAGGAGAAAGCTTAGCGGAATGTAAAGCACCAAGACTGAAAATAAAATAAAATAGAAATGAAATAAATATTATTGCGAATTCAAATACTATCCAAAACCTGTACAATTGTGACAGGATTTACCTGGAACTAGGAATTTTCAAAACCATCAGTTAAAGTAAGAGTTGTTTTAGCTATAGGTTGATCCAGGTTCACTCTGCTATTATGGGTTTCTTTGAATATGAAAACATCAGGCTACACAATTTCCATTACGAAATAGAACATGTTTTAGAACAGGCTTTACTTTGTATGTACCCTCTGCATGTTAAGCATGCTTCTCAGCAGTGACATGCTTAAACGATATTTGGGATTCATATCACATATATCAGAGTCGTTTTTGTGTGCTACTTATTTCTGCACTCTTACAAATGCAGCCAGGTTTAGTAGCAACAGGAGGCAGGCATGTCACAAAAACACACCGATGCCTGAGGAGATCCTCTTTTGTCTGAAGACAATTCATAACATGGTCATAGTCACCCATATGTTTCCAAAGAGAGGCTGTAGACAACAACAACACATGGGTGGCTCCAGCTATCACCGTTTTGTCAGTGACAACGCAAGCTAAACGCTAGCTAATCCAATAATCTTCATCATCATCAGAAGACACAGTCAGAGAAACCTAAGTGGCTAGCGACCAGCAAGGCCTGAAGATGATAAAGGTGGTGATTAATGGACTAAATTTATGAAGCCTTTTCAGTCTTCGCGACCAAACATGACACATCAGTATCCACCAATTCACCAATTAAAATGAGGCAGCTAGGCTAACCTTCATACACAATCACACACTGTGGGCCATGCCACTGGGAGCATTTTGGGGTTTAGTATCTTGACAAAGCACACTCAGACATGTTGACTCGCTGCAGGGATCGAACATTCCAATTGATGGACTACCTCTAAGCCTTTTAACCTTTTGACTTTAAGCCTTACTGTAAGCTATTTAAAGGGTTGGGTTGGAAAAAAATCAGTCATTTTTAAAAGATAACTAAATCATAAGAACCAAACACATTTATCTTTAGCAGGCTGTAAACATGTTTATTTATTTTGTAATGTATGGCATTCTAACATCAGACTCTACAGGAACTAACTTGGACCCAGTTCCTTGTGGACATTGGAGGAACTGCAGTAATCTTCTCCAAATAAGAGAGGAAAATAGTAAGATTGAGGTCTTTCGTTAATTACAATGTTCTGCTGACATTTTTAATTAAGCCCAGTTTGTTTACCAAACTTCAGTCAATTTCAAAAACATTTCTTGAAAGGGAAAAAGAAAATGTTGCAACTCGGTGTCACACACATTTATTAGACTCATTTTGCATCTAGACTGCATGTCTTATTCAACAACCAAGAAAGTATCTCGCGTATATCAGCCTGTCAGATAGTGAAGTGACGTTTCATTCAGGAGACTGCATGCTATATACCACAGACATGTCTAAAGCTGTCAGCCTGGTGAGATAATTTATTCCATTAAACCACTGGAACACGCTGACGAGCAGACGGCTTAATGTTTATGTGTGAGGCATCAAGATGACAAGAAGACAGAGCAAGAGGCATTTCAATGTCCAGATGCATTACTGTTCCCGATTGTTCCAACTTGAGGTACCTCTGTTGTCAAAACATTCTATAATGAGATTTACAAAGGGGGCCAAGATGGGACTCTAGTGATGATTTTTATGTTGAATTAGAATATACTTTATTAATATTTTGACCAGAGCAGCATGCAAGACAATACCTAAAATTTCTCTGTTGAGGTTCTGCACTATTGGTTTGATCTGTGGGATGCGTTTCAATAAATCCAGCTACCTTGAGGCATTGCTTGAGGGCACAGCCAATGTGAACACAGAAATCAAACTTGTTAAAGGTCCAATAACCCTAAGCACATAATTCTAAAGAGCAGGCGTCATAGGTTGGAATTATATTCAAATGTCACCTGTGGCCTCACAAACATACATAGTGAATGAAAGTCTTGAGCAGTGAGACTAAACAGTAAGTCATAGAGCAGAGTGAAACCTCCTCAAGTGATCTTCCAAAAAATACCACCACTTTAATTAAAATCATAGTTAGTGAAAATACTCTGGTGCCAAGGGAGAAGGCTGGAATTAAAGTATTGATCAGTACTGTAGGTGGTGTGCTCTTGCACGGCTCCATGCAGACTAAGCAAATCAATTGCAATTAAACACATTTACTAAATTATTTTAATATCTGAAATTCCTGTATTTTCAATAAATTCTCACTATGGTAAAATGTGTAATTGTGCCATGTTAGAGTAAAAGTTACTTACCAAGGTTAAAAGGTTAATGAAATTATAAGGATAAGATCTTACACTTGCCCCTTGAGGTCAAAACGTCTCAAGCTTAAAATGCTGATTTTATAAATGAATTTCTTGGTTATTTATTATAATATCTAATGCAGTTGAGTAGTATTTTCTGCACTTTTTCCAAATCATTTACAGCCAACAAATTTACAGAACACATCCTGGCCAGATTTGACCTGAAAATGTAACTTTTTGTTTCTTGAACTGCTTATGCATCTCAGTAGTTACTGTGCTTTTGTTATTGCACCACACAATCCGAGAGGAGCTATTTGTGATACTGCTCTCCTTGTCACCTTGCATTCCTTTTTAAATTGCAGCAGGACCACCCTTTTCATCACGCCCAAGATCGATTATAATTTGTTTTAAGGCTTAGCGGATGAATGTACATAGCCAGTCGCTGACGCTTAAAGAGATATAAGCTAACACACGGGCAGGCCAAGCAATCAGCTGGGATGCCCATAGTAAATTCAGTGTTGCTTGTAATCTATGTTCTTATTAGAGGAGAGAGCAAATACATCTTGTAATACAATATCAGCCTCAGCAATAAATTACCAAGAGGCAGAGAGCTGCACTGGTCAGGCAAAATGGATTGCGCAGTTGTTGGCAATGTGTTTACGTGTGTCTTGTTGTACACAGTATGTAAAGTAATTGAAAGTGTTTTTTTTTTTTTTGTTAGCACTGTATGACAACTAGGAGAGGATGCAGAGCGAATGCATACAGAGGGGAAAGTTGGCTTGCAAGTTAGAAAGTCATGAATTGTACATCTGCATACATCTTTAGTTTGACAAAAAAAAAAAGTGTTGCCACCCAGTATCCCCTTATCATATTATATATGACAAAGGAGGAGGTTCTTAATAAAGAGGCGAGAGGGTGTTCCGTTGGAGGCAGTGACTGGGCTTATCTCCTAAGAGCCTAACGTCCATCACCCTTTATCAGAGGTTACAAAACTAAAGAGGGCAGTGGCACATAAGGTAAATATAAAGTTGCATGTTAACCAGTGAATAGGATGAAAGAAAAACCGAGGTCAGTTTGAATTATTTGCTTGCATTTTGCTGTTGTTTTGTTGTTTTCTTCTGAAATGTCTTGCAAAATACTTCAGACACTGTCTTTGTTTTATTTCCTGATCTCCTGCTTTGACAACAGACAGTCTGCGTTTGCTTCAATGTTCTGCTTTTATTACCTCTTGCTTTATAATATCCTGTTGATATCACTACATGTATCGTTTTCTTGAAAGAACATCACCACAAACATGCTTGAAAATGTGAATGGTCAGCCTTCAATCCTGATTAGATCACAAACGCTTTCCTCAAGCCTCCCTTATTTCCAGCTTCCTGAAAAAGAAAAATGGAGACTGATGTTTATAGCTTCAAACTGAAATAAATATCTGAAATCCATTGAATAGATTATGTATATGACTTTCAGGATCATAACTGTAGAATCCCTCTAGAGGGAAATATAAACCCATTCAGCTATAGTTTCTAAATATATGAAGAGTTTTATGCCTGGTCTCTTTTGTGGCATATTTTAATTAGCTATCATATAGGAACAGGCCCCAATGTAAACAGAGACTACAGCAGAGTGTGTGTGTGTGTGTGTGTGTGTGTGTGTGGGGGGGGGGGGGGGGGGGGGGGCATGATGAATGGGGTTCCTCTGCATAAACTCCTTTGTCCAGTGAACTCAAACAAACAGCCCTCTTTTACTCCTTCAGTACAACTTTTAATTGTTTGTACAGCTATAGTGGGTAGATGCATCTATGTTATAATGTGCACATCTGGGTACTTCCTCACTTATTCATTAATTGTGCTCTGGTGGGCCGTTGTGTAATTGTTTCTACCAACCACACTGGAAGTGGCTGGCCAAAGGAGCTTAGTATTAATTTTCCCCGGCCACAGCCAAGGGATTAGATGTGCTTTCCCCTGGCAAGGCTGTTTGGCAGCCACACTTATCTGCCGCGACTTACAAGGCTTATTGAACATTAGCATGCAATTATCTTTGATGGTCTAACTTTCCTGCTGGCTGACAAGACCCAATGATTCGCTGTTAGGGCTTTTCTGAGGACATGACATGAATATTAAGGTGCAAAGAAAGCAAGGAAAATAAAAATGTCATCTAGTTGAAAGGGACTCTCAATAAAGCTGGTGGAACACCAGAATAAGTTTAAACTACTGATTGATTTCGAAATGCTTTGCATCGTTCATCACACACCGCTATGGATTTCACAGATTGTTTTGCCTCAGTTGTCGATATGTTTTGACTAAATGACTGTTGTGTGTAAGGTGGAGATATTGCCAGTAGTCCCCAGTAGATATAGGCCTTCTCAACCATATAAGAAATGACACCAAATCCATTTCAAGTTTAAAGGTGTTCAAGATAAAAAGAGAGCAGTAATTCCATAAATATCACCCAAAGGACCATTATTGTAATGCAAATTGTGAAATAATGGGTTTTAAATCTAGAATGATACATTCCACTAAAAAAAGACAAAGATATGGCCTTCGCATAGAAATCACATAGAAAATCCATATTGTATTTATGATAAGTGCACAATATGCAATATAGATTTTTCCAACAGCCCTATAAAGGTGACATGATACTCAAGGGTGGAACCTGAAAATAGCCAGGACAAATGTGCATTTATAGTTTAATTTTATTGTTTCTAATTGTGAAGCACTTTGTAAAGTCTTTGTTTTTTATAACTACAAAAGTAATAATTAGAGATTTTGATGATGACCAATGTGATATCAATGATGGTCATCAATATAGACATAAGCTTTGAAATCTTCTTTGCCATTCTTTCCATTGACAGATCAAAAGGTGTAACCGTGCAAATGAGTTCTAGTGTGAACAAACAGCAAGGTGGTAACCGTGGTAATGGACATTGCTGAATCTGTTCACAGTTCTCATTTCTGCATCCACTGTGCGCATCCCAGACAGCTTTTGGAAGCTGCTAATCGTTTTTTTTTTGGTACTGCAGTGAGTTTTCCTTCTCTTTGATTACCTCAGAGCCCCCACACGCCTCCAATTAGAGACCACTCTACTTCCCTTTGGATCACTTAATTCCCTTGCACCTCTCCCTCTCTTTGTTTCCCATCCACTGTCTATCACCCATTTCCTTTGATTGCCTTTTGCTCACTGCCTATGTTAAATCACCTGTCAGTGAGAGTAAGCGAGAGTGGAGATCAATTCTCTGCCTCATCAGCAGTCAATACGTGGTCGATGGCAAGAAAAGGAGAGGAGGCAACTCTATTGATGATGGAGGAGATGTTGTCACACCTGATTTTCTCTTTATATCTTACTCACCTGGGGCACTGTGATAACATCGGTATTGATTCTCACTAGCCAGTCCTGGCTAATTCAATAATGGCAGAGATGTAGCTGGAATCAAAGGCAATTACATTTATATGCTGTTTTTATAGCTGCAGATGTAGCAGTCGATGTTAAAATACCTAAGTGATTGATTGGAAAAACTGTGTGGTTGTGTTTGCATAAGAGTGTACAAATGCAGCAGCAGGTGTGTTGGCCAGGGCATGAATTAGTCTGTATGCCAACCCATTGCCCCCTCTCTGCATATGCACACACACACACACACACACACACACACACACACACACACACACACACACACACACACACACACACACACACACACACACACACACACACACACACACACACACACACACACACACACACACACACACACACACACACACACACACACACACACACACACACACACAGGATAATTACCTATTGTCTGGCTGTCATCACAGAAAACAAAGGAAAAGACAGACAATTAATCTGTATTGGGTTATCACCTTAATGGTAAGAGTGTGAGTCTACAATGAACAAAAGAAATATGGGCAGACAACCAAAAGGATGCTCAGGAAAAAACAGAAAGTGACTTAAACAGTTACTGGACCCAACATTATGAGAGTTTTTTTATTGGGTTAATAATAAAGACCTCAAGGGCAAATTGGACTCTCAAAACCATTGTTTCCTGCAGCAGTATTTCTCATTCCATCCCTACATCCTCCAGGCAAAACTACACTATCTCTTGGCCTGTGCCGATAAGAGGACTTGCTTTACACAGTTGTCAATTAAAGTGAAAAAAATCCAATGTGTTGCTCTCTTTCAAAACAAATGATTAATGACTAAGCAAATATATACTTAAGGTTTCTAGCAGTAAATATTTGATCTGTGAGAGAAGGAAGGAGACAAAGAAGAACAAATAATATACCCTTATTGGCCCACAGAGAGTAAATATACATTCTGCATTTGACCCATCCTAGTGTTTGGAGCAGTGGGCTGCCATTATGCACATAGCCCGGGTAGCAGGGAACAGTGCCTTGCTCAGGGACACCTTGGTAGCAGTTTGTGTTTCCGGGACTTGAACCAGTGACCTTTCGGTTCATAATCCAAGTCCTTATGGACTTCGCCACCACCACCAAAAAGACTCAATAAGTTGGGTAGAGGATTCAAACAAGATGTTAAAAAAAGTTGCCTTACTTATCTTAATTCATACTGGTATTTTAACAATAGCAACCAGACATTCATTTCTTAGTGGCACAATAAAGTCAAAAATATTAAACCACAGTATCGGCATGAATTGATAATGAGTGAAGTCAAGGTTCTGCTAATGTCAAACTCATTACAATCATACAAACCTAAACACATGTCAAAAAAAATGTTGTCCCAAATGTATCCGTCAGGTGCATACAATGAACAGAATTTGCCTTGCAGACTATGTAAGACAAACACAGACACGCACTGAGGCAAGACAAAGAGCTTGTTGAGCAATCACTGCACTACGGCACGTACAAGTTATGCTTCCTGACACGTAATTTGATTTTAATGAACAACAAGTCACAAACAATGAAGCTCAAAAAGCCTGTTTCCATTGGTGTCCATCTGCAGTGCTAGGCTAATGAAGTGCCTGGCACATAGCACCTGGGCAGGGAGTGAAGGGTGTGTGCCTTTACACCGAATACAATCACGCAGTCTACTCTCCTAAACCAATGAATATAACAGCAGGCCATCCGTCCCTGTAGTTAAAGTTAAAGTGCCACATGCTACATTGGAAACTTATGGCAAATTATGTAAATATTTGTTGTTGTTTTTTACCACTATAATCTTAATGCCAGGTGTTAACTGCACGCGCAACTTTAGGCTGCACTTGCCCCTTCTAATTGACATGAAGTAACAAGTAAAAACAAAGGTTTTCGGGTTTCGTAATTGCTCTATAATGCTTGGTAAGGACCCAAATAGTTAAACCAGGGCTCATTTCAATTATTGTTCCGACTTGGTTTTCATTTCATGTAAATAGAGACCAGGTGGGTACAATCCTCTTCAGGTTGAAAAGACTGATTGAATGAGATTGATGATGAAAAAGTGGGAAGAGAAGATACAAGAGGGAGAAAGGAAGCCAAACTGCTCAGATGGATCCGCCAAGTCAGCCCAGCCAAGCTGTCAGAGGCTGGGAAGTGCTTTGCATGTAGTGTAACAGATCCCACTCTAATATTCCTGCACAGCATTCAGACTGTTTGTGTGTGTGTGTACGTGTCTGTGTGTGTATGTGTGTGTGAGGGATTATCAGCTCTCACTGTCAGCCAATACTGTCAGCCCTTACTCTTCACATATGTATACATATTCACACATGCAAAAGCATACACACCCCTACACTCCTGTCTCATAAAAAAACAAACCATCCACCTGTCACACAGTCTCTGACTCTCTCTATCTTGCTCGTTCTCACAAACATACAGTATTCACATTTGTCTAGTTTTACGACTGCCTCCCCAAATTATCGCCCACCCAGAAATTATGAAGACAAAACTAAACAAAATGCTCAATAACTGTATCCGTTCACCCAAAGTGACATCTTTCCTGAACAGTGAGTGAATTTAAATCCTCTGTGTTCCAGACAGCAAATAGCAGATTTATGATGGATCACATCTTGCACACAGAATGCAAGACAAAAAAAAGTCCTTTTTATTTTGCCAAACTGGCTTAGATTGTACCATTGTGACCATTTATCCCACTTAAGTAAACTGTATCGGAGGGTGTTTATAATACAAAAACACAACACAGATGCCTCATGGCAGCAAGGTCACATGTGCACATGCACTCAGATAGTAACCTAAGGCCTAAGCATTAATATATGTACTCATACTTCATGTTGAAAGTGCTTCTGACACCTGGTAGTGGACTTACATTGAAAGGGTACCATCTAGAAAATCTCAACTTCCCACATAAAGTTGTGCTCAGAAGGAGAGATGCCCACACTGCCATACCACACATCTAGCAGCAGTATAGGAAGAAAGCCCATCAGACTGTGATGGTGTGCTTCAATAATCTGCTGCAGACAAAGCACTAGAGCAGTAAGAAGAGTACAAGACTCAGGGATGTGTACCAGATTATGTGTAATGCCAGCCTTTAAATGCCATCGGGGCATGCTTCATCCTAACCTCGAAATGCCCCATATGATTGATCAATACTTTTTCTTTCTGAATTTAGTGAAGACTGAAAATAAATTCTTAGACTATAAACACAAAGAAAAAGAGGGGAAATAAACTCTTCAAGAATAATGCAGAAAACTTAACAGGAAATAGAGTCAAAATACAACTCTGGAATAGGGGACCCAATCTAATCATGCAGAGGACTAAAGGACATCCTCCAACAGATGCTGGATTTTTAGAAGCAGGAGCTTGCACTGTATATTTTACATGTATGAAGCGGAAAGCGTAAAGCCTTCTGCACAAATGTGCTGGTGTGTAACTGTGGGTGTGGTGTTTGATTATGTGGCCGTTCAGAGCAAAGCTGTCATGTTGCTTTCCCATTTAGATCCCATCACCTCGGGGGGAAACACTTGTTCGTGCGTCTGCCGTGTACAGTCACGGCATGGCAACCTCGATCTCATCAAAAAGATGGCCGAGGAGACAGAGAAATGGGTGTTTGAAGCAAGTGTATGGCTGCATTTGTGTTGTGTTCAGGCTCTTCTTTTCCCTGTCCGTGTGTGTGCTGATGCATACCTTTTTGTATGTTCTCCTACAATATGCCTGTGAGTGTGTGAACAATGAAAATTTTATGTGACCAACTGGCAATGTATGATTGCAATACATCATGTTTTCATCCTTTCGGCACTGCTTTGATGACGGCAGCTTCTTCCTTTCTTGAGTCATTCTTGTAAAGTGCAGGTGCACGCCACAAAAAGTATTGACCTTTCTGCCCGAATGCCATCAGAATTGATAATCAAGGAATTAAGTGAATTAGAATCTGGCAAGGGCATTTAGAGAAGGTGAGGGATGAATATGTGAGAGGGACTGTAATGAAGTCAATGGCGCGATAGTAATGCCCCATCACCCGGCACAGACAGCACCCCTGCCACACACACCTCCCCACTCCTCCCACCCTGCTGCAATACCTCTGGGCATCGGGGCAGAAGATATTAAAAAGCTGTGGCACATCCTTTTCAAGGACGATTAGACATTTCTCCCCCTTTGGTCTCCTTATTTACAGAATGCCACAGACTCCGCTGAGACGGCTCAGGAGCAATTTTTGCAAGCTAACGTTCACATCAAAACCTCGTTTACTAGGTGATGGCAGGCATTTCCCTCTGTTTTCACCACAAACAAAAAGGATTCCCCTGCCTTCACAAGATAGCTTTGAGCCAGCATTAAAGCCTTTAAGATGGCAGCTGCCTCTGACAATCACATTTCATTAAATGATAAGAAAAACTCCAGAAATGTGAAAAAGCTGCTTGACAACATGCTAAACTGTGTGAGCAAAAAATCTTACCACCAATGCTTACTAACTGTGAAGCTGTAACTATCACACAGTCAACACAATCAGTCAGTTTACTGATAATCTTTCATTTTTTCCCAGGAAAATTAGACAGGATGGAGGATGATGCATCTCAACTTTTCTCTTCTGATTCAATTCCAATCTTTGGTCCTAAAAGGAACTCATAACTTGTCACTTCTCCTGAAAACTGTGCTCATCTGTTCTATAACAAATTGTCCCTGATTCAAAAAGATATATATAAAAACCACAACAAAACATACTGATTTCTTCAATTGTTTCTCTATGGATATACAATAAACTCACTAAACACACCACTGAGTCCTGATGTGGGACAGGGGCTGATGTTTTTTTGGATCACATTTGTTTGTGTTCTGTTTTAGGCTCCATTACACACTCTGCCAAGGAGCCACTCTCCAAGCTGAAACTCAGTATGGGAATACTGAAACAACCAAAGTGCCCTGAGGCAAGCCGCAATCTACAGTTGTCCTCTCAACATAAGTAGTCATATGCTGACACCCAGGATGGGCAGAGAATGTGAGGAACAAAAAGAGACCTGACTCCCACCCACTTGCACTGTCAGTCTGTGTGGTATATAACATGATGTGTTGTTTTTTCAAACAGTTGAGATATAGTGTTAAAACTAGACACAAAGTCTTGGGAGGAACTGAGGATGAGATGAAATGCAGTGAAATCCGTCTTCCCCTTTCCATCTGTACACAAATGTACCTCACCATTACATTTTTCTGCCTGTACCGGATTGAGATAGTGAGTGGCTACCTCGGGCTAACGTTTCACCACTGTTCATTTGACTCATGCCACAGTAGGCAAAGGGCATTTACGGGCACAAGTGAGGCCGACCAAACTGAACAGACTTTCACAGAGCGGCGAGTGAGTGCCTCATTGAATTACTCGTATCTACTCTATGGGTTGGCATGTTGACTGTCTCTGCCTGCTGCGCCTGTTCACAGTAAAAGTTACATTTGCAGCCTTGAAGGAATACTGAACCATAATATGTTTGGATTATCAGACACTCCAACCCCTCTAGGCTTGAAAAGGTTTCTCTGAAAAGTTCTTCTGCTTGGAGAAAGGCAGCCACAGTCAGTGAATGTCCCGAGACACTGTCCAAGCCTACAGGAGTTGATGGATACTCAAAACAAAGGTTTTGGTTTGGCACACTTTGGATGGTTCATGGCAGGGAATAAAGCGCACTTTTTCTGGGTACTTCTCTAACACCAAGTCTCAGTAAACTGAATGCTATGTGGTCAAACTGACCTGGGTCGGAATGTTATAACAGCACACGGGACACAGCCTTGCAAAGTTCCATTTTAATAAAAGAAAAAAGCTAGATGAAAGGGGTTTGTCCTTGTTCATTCGTCTAAAATCAAAGCTTTAGTGTCTTCTTTGGGACAGATTTATCTCATAATCACTTGAAAGCACGCTTTGGTTCTTTTAACTACCTAAAGTAACCGTCTGGAGCCAGAAGAAGTAACACTGCATGTAGAAAAAGGCTTAGAGGGTGGGAGCGCTGCCCGTTAAGCCACCTTCTGCTATACAAAACTTTCTCTAATCCAGTTTTGACTATATTCACTCCACAAACTTGGAACGTGTTTACAGACATAAAAAAAAAAAAAAATGTCCCAAGGAGTTAAAAGATAAAATGGAGAATGTGGTAATGAAATAGTCAGCTCCCCCTCCGGTATGGTCTCTCCTATTTTTCTTTCTGACTCTCTCTCTCCTCCATCACTGCCCCTCTCTCCATCTAATTAGATTTGTCTGTAACCTCACTGTTCCTGCCCCGCTTTCTCTTTTCTTTGTCTGGCAGCAACGCTTGATCCCGTGTTCCACAGCTCACTACGCAAATGGGATTTCAACCAACCACAAGGAATTTTTCCTTTTTTTTTTGCCTTCTTTCTAAAACAAGCCTACTTTAATATAATGGAAACTGGCATGGGGTAGAAAGCTGGCTGTTTGAGGAGTGCTGAGAAGCCTGCAAAGCGTTGGTGTTAAAAATATATAAATAAAAACTCATGCTATGCTTCCATTATGACTGAGCTCTTTGGAAGACTTGTGTAACAGGCGGGAGTAAAGGGCAAATCTGTCAATGAATCCCCGTTTGGTTCTTCTTTTCTAGTGCCTCTGAAGGCCCTCTCCTTCATCTCTCTGACTGATGTATTTTTAAGCAGTCTAAAGCTAACATGAAAATGAGTGCTGGTCTGATCCCAGTGTTCAAACAGTGAGGTGCTGTGTTTCTTGAGATGAGTGTGTATAAAGTCTCTGAGCTCTCGCAGACTGTCCTCCTCCGCCTACCTAAATATCTTGATCCTCGCACCATTTCCCTTTTCACTCCTAAGCCATTTAAAGAGAAATAACAATCATTACAGTGATGATAACGGCTTGGCAACTGACTCTGGAGGTGCAAATATACCTGCCATCAAGTGCGTTGTTCACTCACATTTGCTCTCATCTGCCATTACCAAAATCACCAGATGAATACATTTCATGTTTCAAAATAAACATAAGGGGCAAAATATCATGAAATGTTGCTAGTTTGCACTTTTTAAAGAATATCTCATCGAAGGTGAAGAGACAGATCTCTCTTTTGATCTTTTAAAATGTTATTATCTGATACAGAATACTGTCCCTATGTGACTGTAGAGTTACACTTTGATAAATGGGCTGAATGCATTTCCTCTTAATTTTGGGGGTGAGAAAATGTCCTCTATTGTTACACACCTATGCACAGGACCAATACCAATCCCAATTCCACTGACAATTTGTCATCAGTAAATAACCTGCAGGTACTGATATGGATTTGCATAAAAATGCAAAGTATAAATCCAATCCAAATCTTATCTAATTTAGGGTCAGAAATATAAACAAATCTTAATTTAGATTATTGCTTGGAAATGTTGAAATGAATAGTAGAATTCATACCAGTGTGACCGCTTGTCCTTTGCCATGTGGCTTTTTATTTATTTTTTAGGAGCTGCCTTTTGCCACTGAATCATAAACTGCCTGTAGTAACACGGCAGCACTTCACCAGCCCACCAGGAGTCTTAAATGAGTACATTTCCCCATCGACCATCGCTTTTCTTCTCAGTCCATCTCTCATCCACTTACTGTAAGCAGGAATGATGAGATTGTGGGTGAAAGGGCCTGCCAGTGGCCACTGATCCCATTACTAAACCTGTTTCCCAATGCTAAGGTCAACTGGCTGTAGCAAGTGAAGCAGGAAAATGCAGTGGGATACTATGTGTGTTTTTATTACATAGACAGGCTGATGTAAGTGTATATCCAGTAAATGGTTTTGTGTGTGTGTTTGTGTGTGTGTGTGTGTGTGTGTGTGTGTGTGTGTGTGTGTGTGTGTGTGTGTGTGTGTGTGTGTGTGTGTGTGTGTGTGTGTGTGTGTGTGTGTGTGTGTGTGTGTGTGTGTGTGTGTGTGTGAGGGTGTGTGTGTGTGTGTGTGTGTGTGTGTGTGTATTCTAAAGATTAATGAGCAGTTGAGGTCCAACTTTGGACGAGGCACAAATTAGAGAGCAGACCACATACTACTATTGAAGCACTCCTGGCCAAAATAACAACCTGTGTGTGTCGAGATACTGGTTCTCATTCTGGTGATGGACTCTTTGCCCTCTTTGATAGGGTTTACAGAGGGACTGAGAGAGAGAAACACAGCAATGGAAACATAGAGATACAAAGAGAGAAATATTGACCAGCGGGCACAAAGACAAAGAGTAATAAAGTGCAGGAAACTGAGGCGGAGTGAGAATCAAAGAGCGGTAGAATAAGAGAAACACTGAATAGCAGAGAGAAATGTTGACAGAGTGTACCCCAAACCTGTAATTTGTCTACTGAATGTTGCTAAGGTATTATAATCTATCAGGGAAAGGCAATGCTGAAACCAGCATGATGCCACCAACACATAATGAACTGCCTATGGTAATGGAGATAGAGGCACAAAAAATGCTCCGTGTAAGAAACATCCATCCTTCCCCCGCCTGGTTTTGGAAGCACAACAAAGCGTTTTCCTCGTCAATTTCTGGGCCTCGAGGTGACAAAACTGTCCCCATCGTTCTGGCATTCAATGGTCTTTACTCAACACTCGCTGTGGGAAATGTTCTGCTTGAATGTGCCTTTATATTACTGGATGTCGACAGGGAGAACACAGAAAAGGAGATTTAAGGCAAGTTTTGTGGTAGCTGTAAAAGAGGTATTTCTACACGTTTGGCAGAATGGTGGTGGTTTCATTTTAGAGAAATGCATTGAGGTTACTTGAAAAACACATCAATCATTGGTGGTTCGATTTTTCTCGGATGGACATTGCACACACCCTACGTGCTCACACACATATTCACAATCCAATCTACTGTACTTTTTAGCCGGGAGGGGAGGATTTGTTGCCAACATATTATTCTCTTCCCTTTGCTGTCCTTTCCTCCATATATTTTGGAGATGATAAACTGCTCCTTTTCAATTTGCCCTCTGCAAAGACTTATTGGGTCTCAAAGCTTTCACTGGTCCCGTCCGATCAGTCTTCACATCCACTCATCTAGCGCTGTGCAGGCTGCACACATTCAATCTGGCTGCAGGCGCTGGCTGGCTCTCCGACTAGCGCCCAGGCTGTGGGCAATGACCCTGCCGCAGCCTTATAGTCAATGTATCTTTAATTCATATGCCATAAAAAAAAAAAGGTCAGGGAAAAAGTCTAAGCTTGTTGATGAAATTCCACCAGATATTTTCGAAATAGGACTCAATTTTGTTAGTTTCTGTCCTGCTCCTAATTCAAATATAAACTAAGAGGGGTGGGTATATGTTTACTTACTTTACCTAGTTCCATAAAAAATCAAGACAACAGCAGACATGTCTTCGTATATACCAAAACATTTAAGTTATTAGCAATAATAATTTAATGTTTTGATGATGCGTATAGCTCCAGTATCAGCACTTTAAACTGTGTATTTGTAAAGGATGAGCAGTATACTGCATACATCATATGGTGGACAAGCAAACTATGATCAAGTTATTCTAAGTTAAGAAATGTTAGATGTGCGGATGATATGCAAAAGCAATCCGATATTGATGATTAATGTGAGGGGTAACATGTCCATATTGGTTAAAGTCTACCGGCAGCTGAATCTGAATGCATAGTAACATATGCACATTATTTGGGCAAAGACAGACAGTAAAGTGTCAAAACAATAGTGAAATAAAACATCATTCCCAGGCAGCTGACAATGATGAAGAGGCTAAAGTAAATGCCAGACATCTTTGTGATTGACATCTTAGAAAACACCCTGGTTAAAAATGATCTGGGGGCAGGATATATGCATTGATGTATGGTCCATCTCTATTTGAATACATTATTATACAAATTTACAGTGAAAGGTGAAGAATGTAGCATAAAAAAGAAGGTTGGAAACAGTGTTTGTGATACTGGCAAACAAAGAAGAGGATTCACCAGCACTGTGTACACCCACTTCACACCAATGATGATTTCCAAGTGCAGCCAAGTTGTAGATGGACATTCACAATAGAAGTGCACCTACAAGTCATAATTCTGATATGAGAATATACAGACTTTTTAAGAATTTTGTTTTTTTGTATTAAATAATCAACTCACATCTGAGCCAGTTGTGTTGAACGATTAAGGTTCAGCAGAGTAAAAGCGAAAAAGCATTCTAGACAGACAGTAAGATTGGCAATGCCTCTTATCGCCATCTGAGGCAAAGTGAGCTGCCAGGTTGAGATGAGGTCACACATGGTCTATAGCCCGGCGACGGGTCCTGGCTCTGCCTCATGGCTCTAACAGTTGGAAGCACACATAGACACACATAGACAAACATACATAGACACACATAGACAAACATACATAGACACACATATTTAGAAACACACACACACACACACACACACACACACACACACACACACACACACACACACACTTTCTTGCAGGAACTGGCAGCTTGGAGGAATGCTCTCATTCAACACAGGGGCAACGGAAGTCTGTCAGAATGTAGCTGCACTACTGAGCTGTGCGTTGAAGTAAGTACCAGAGAGCTGGCAGCATTCTAGGGTTGCCAATTCGGCCTACGACAAACAGACCAAGGCAAAGTGAGAATGTTAGCACTGTTATTCAGATTTTGCTGTCGGACAAAATGACAATTTCTAGCTATTCAGCTAACACTGATTTAATCCAATTCACAGAGAAATTAGATATCATACATGTTTGCATTTATTTATCTTTTATCCTATGTCGAGTCTCCATTCACTTTTCTCCTCTACCCATAACATTTTTATTGGAATGAGAACAGGGAGCCAAATGGAGGCACTGATTGACAAAACCAAATCGTGAGCCTTGAATGAGAGTTTATGTGTGCAAGGCAGGCATATTTACAACCGTTAACAAACAGCCTTAGGGGAGAAAGGGAGCACCAGAGACATAGTGTGAGAAGAGTGGGAGGTAGTGGAGAAATAAACTTTATGGAAATGGCGGACCAGCCGAGACCCCCCGACTACAAGCTGCATAATGCAACAAAAGAAGGGGATGATGTTTGTCAGAGTACTTTTTAATATTCATACGTTACATTTTCCAACTTAATTGGAACCTGTCAGGGTGCATTGTCTGTGAGTGGCATCACAGTGGCAGCTGGGCTGTTTCCCCACAGCTGATGAGATGCAATAAAGAGAGAGAGAGAGAGAGAGAGAGAGAGAGAGAGAGAGAGAGAGAGAGAGAGTGAGAGAGAGAGAGAGAGAGAGAGAGGAGAGTGTTTTGCAGAGCATCAAATAAATTGTAATTCAGAGTCAATGGGAGTCAAAAACACATTACTGAAAGTGTGGCTTGAGTAAACCTTCAAGGGAAGATTGTTTAAGACAAATACTTCCACCTATTCAAACCCAACAGTTCCTTCTGGGGTCTGTCTCTCTCCCATTAACTCTATCCGCCTGTCTATTTACCTGGAGCTCAAACACAAACACACACACAAATAGGGGTTTACTTAGGTGACTATTGATAACATAATAATAATGACATTTCAGTCAATATTGAACATAAGCAACATTTTATTTGAGAAACTAAACTTTTTAGTGTTTCTGGTGTTCAATGTTATGACATAATTCTGAACAACGTCAGACATATTTGTATTTAATCATTTATGTGATGAAGAAGGTGTAGACTACACCTGCGTTTGATCTTCTGCTTTATCTGATGAATGTCTAAAGACCAAAAGCTTGTTTTTTCTAAATAAAATGTTCTTACTCTCGGTTCTCTTGCCCGTGGACTTCCCTCGACATGCCTATCTCTAAGAAATTAAAGGTTATTGTGCATAAGCATTCACAGTCAGCATTTTTGTACTGCAATTACTCTTTAGCCAAAATACAGTAGATGCAGATACAAGCATATTTGAGAGCTATTTTACAATCAGCAAATAAAGTTGGCTTGGCAAATGCATAGATTGGATACTAATTTCCACCCCCATATACTGCATTGCCAAACACCTTATTATCAATGCCAATCATTGCACGTGTTGTGAGCTCGCAAAATAACAAAAAAAAAAGCTCAACATGTACCGAAAACTACCTGCCAATGTAAGATATTTAACAGCACAGGTTCTGAGATATGCCTATTCAAAATATGTTAATGTATTCAATGTTGGTATTTCCTGGCAAGGTTTTTCTACAACAGTTTACTCACTTAATGGCAGTTTTGTGAGCCTTTGCATTTCTCCATTTGCATATCCTAAATACAGTTTCAGAACTGTCTGTCAGGATTAGCTAATATAAGATGAAACTTTAAGATGATGAATCTAGAGAAGCAGCTGTCAAAAACCTGACACGTCTTAAATATAAAATTCAACAAGCACAGTTTTATAGGACAGCCACACTAAGTTAGTAAAGTCAGTTTTCACTTTTACTTCCTTTATTTGGAATAGAAGGACCTCATCCATTAAGATTGCCATGAAGCAATCTGCTCTGCCCTCACACCCCTCGAATGGGATCTCTGTTTACTCAACATTCCCACTATAGTGTAGTTGAAGATATTTTACTGACAGAATACTTTTTGTGCAAGATCCTTAGTTGTAGATGTGCAACACAACTCTACAATAAATGATACTGTATTTGGGGCCAAACGAATGAGTGGTGTAGTCTGAAAATAACTACATTAACTGTGACAATACACGCTAAATGGATAACACTTATCGAGCACTGGGATGAAAAGATGGTTCCACATACAGTACTCACATAGACCTGCAATGCAAATGGATAGCCAGCTCAGGGGGAGCAGTATTGGGTTGCCTTGCAAGGTTATACAGCAGTCAACAAACCCACATAGCGTGGATGATTATGTGAATATAGAAAATGTAAGGTGTTGTTGTTTGGCATCTAGGATATGACCTCCTTGCTCTCACATGAAACACCAAGCTCAACACAGCAGGGGGAACAACCATAATAACTTCTCCAGGGAAAACCCTACTGGTGGATGCTGGGGTTGAGAAGGGACTTTGGAAATGCAAAAGAACAGCAGCAGCAGCAATGAAAACCTGTAAAGTGTCACATTACTTCTACTTGAGTGGTGCAGCAGCAGGAAGATTGAGCTTTACACTGATTATTGAGTATGTCGTCATGATGAATATGATTTGTTGGATTTACAGCTATGAGACCACTCCTATTTTTTGTTAAATCTTTATCTCTACATGTATGGCAGCAGTTCCATATAGAATATAGAATACAATAAAATAATAATAGTAATTGAACTCAAACACATACCTATAAATAATAAGACAAAAGAAAATGATAATGCTGAAGTGGTCTCTTCATTTTTTCCAGGGCTGTATGTTTCAGGAAGAGTAGTCTGCCATGTGAGTTTAGTAAAGGATTCAAGTTAACCGCCTGTATTATTTTGCTGTCTGCATTTTCACACTTTAACACATGTATCTGCAACAAATGTAACAGATAAGCTTGTAATTCATTTTTTTTATTATCTTATCATCAGTGTTTTTACCTAAATGTGATCCAAAAAGGCCATGTGAATTCAAATGGCGCTATATTTGGTCGGTCTAATATGTTTAAGGTAGAGAAACGACCATTAAACATTTGTTTAAGTGTAGACTGAGCAGTAACCAGGAGCCAGGTGTAGCTGTCGGCTCTCTCTCAGCTATAAATATGCTGTCCAGTTTTCACATGAACATCAGTGGCTTTAAGTCAAATTCAAGATTCAAAGGTTTTAATGTCATGTGCAAATAACCTACAGTGTAGTAATGGCAATGAAAATCTTCCTCCAACAAATCCTCCAACAATGCAACATAGTTATAAAAACATAAATATACATAAAACAATCAAACAAATTAAAAAATAAGAACACAAATATAATAAAATATATATATAATAAGTGAAAAGAATATGATATATACAAGAACAGAATGTAGATATAAATAGTGTACAGTAAGATGAAATTAAAAATGTTTTATTACAGTGATAGCTATTTAGATAAATAAGCTGTAAGATGACAACAGATGAATGATTATGGAGGCACTTACAGAGTTCAGGCGTTTAATAGTCTTATGGCCTGCTGGATGTTTCCTTTCAATGAATGAAGTTGACACAAAACGGAGAGAAACATTGTTACTGTAGAATGTGCATTATAACATTCAACATATTGGACTAAAAAGGTCCAATAATAGATTACACCTTAAATTATTTCCACTATATAGAGAATCAGGATTTTGCTGGAGAAGGTTTGCTTAAGCCAGACTGCCTTGAATGGAAAACTTTAACTGATAGACTTAAGAAAAACTGCTGCTCACACTTACTTGTAAGATGATGATCCAAACCATAAGATCCAAACAATATTTCAACTGCTAGCGCTTGGACAGTAAAAGGGTAAGATAAAGTAACAAATCCAACAGATATAAAGTTGTGATGTTCAAAACACCAGTGAGTTGTTTGTTTGTTCAAATTTTCACTGTGCCATCCTTCACCACATATTGACTGAGATATTATCTATTGTTTCAACAATACCCTTTTATTTTGCCTATGATAATTTTCTAATGGTATTCAGCTGTGAGTTATATGGTACATAAGGAGAAGGCAATTGTGAAATAGTGTTGGATATTGGTTAAAAAGAAGAAAGCTTTTCCAATTGTTGGTTTATTCAAGCTACTGCTGCTACTATCTCGATCTGTTCTATGATACATTTCTCCTTGCATGATTCTTTAATACCAATGCAAAATAGTTACTCTCATATTTATTATACGAGACTGATTTGTCATTTGCCTAATTTGTCATTTTAGTTTTGAAACATTTTGTGGAATCAAAAATCTCCACTGTTCTAGCACACACACAGCATTAATTTGAGGTGAAACAACAGCTATATTTAAACACACTCACATATTAAACATTCACCAACACATCTGCATATGGTCACACGTCCACACCCTAGTTCTAATCACACACATACACACACAAACACACCATGCATATAACCAGGAACATCTGGAGCTGAAGTCAATTGGAAGTCAAACCACTACGTTGGCAGTGAACCAAAGCAGAAGGGGACAGATCTAGGCAATCACAGCTATTTCCATTACTGGCCTGCCCCTGCCTCCCTAAACCCCTCCACTTCTCAAATTCACCACAATGACTTTGAGAGAGAATCACAGGACCTTTCCTCCAACGCTGCAGGGGGCAGGACATCCACGACCAAAGTCAAACCAATGGCATTGATAAGTGAAACTAGTTGTGAATGCTAACTCTAATAGAACTTGAAGCAGTGCAAACTCAAACAGCACTAATGTTTGTTTTAATTGTGTAACTTGTAAACCATTATTATAATCAATCATGATCTATAATCTATATTTCTATAATATATTTAAGGACTTAAAGTCTTCCAGAATTCAGTATATATACCACGACACAGCAAGAGTTGTTTTGTTTTTTTTTCTGAGCTCAATCTGCATTAGCAACACTAGACCATGATTATAGTACATTTTTATAAAGTAGAGGCAAGTGATGGCCCCTACTACATGGTTATTATTCATCTTGCCCTTAACCCCGTCTCCTACGCTGTCCTTCCGTACCTACTCAAAAAGTTATGTGCAAAATGAATTTTAAGAAATTGCAAAATGCAAATAAGAAAACCTGGTATTTTAGCTTTTATGAAATACATGATTGATTCAAATCAATCATGTATGTTTGGGTGCAGTGAAAACAAATGTCAGTCAGCCTCAGTTAAAAGCCTTATCATTTAAGGGTCAGACAAGGTTAGACTCTTACAGTAAGGATGTGATTGCATTGTCAGCGCTTTCTAGGTTGACATCTGATAGAGGGTTCCCCCCATAAGGATGAAAACACACATGAGGGAAACTAACAAGGAGGAATTAACAACACCCACAGAGACACAACTATGACTTAAATCATTCCCTAAACTAAAACACCCATTCCAGTGTTTCTTATCATAGCAGCATTAACTCACAAAACAACAACAATACCACATTAATTGCCAACTTGAGTTAAGCCTTCATAAATAAACGTTTGATGTTTAGGGTTAGGGTTTAAAGATTTCATTTGCATGCAAATATCATTAAGTTTTATTCAGCTTACAAAACAAATCAGCCTGCTGAATTATTTAAATATTTATAAAAATGGTGGATGTGTTCGCTTAAATAAAATATATGTCTCCAGCATTAAAATAAGCCAATAATTGTCTTGTGCTTTTTGTGAACATTTCATTTTCAGAATAAAATAAAACAACTGCATGGTTAAACATAATCAGTGCTCAACTAAAATACCTCCAAAATCCCCATCCAAAACTGTATTCACATCAACATGTTCACATTATTTGTAACTTTCTAACATTCTGCATTTCCTTGAGTTAGATAAATTGCAGCTATTGCAGCAGCTGGAACATTAGACAGGAGGGGGCACAGCTTGAGTTGCTGGTCATGTCAAAAGGCTGAGCAAATGCATTCACTTACAAGCGTAAATCAATGAGGGGTGATAAATAGGAACAAGGGAGCTTTGGATTATCTGCTTTCAGAAAGATGTTCTGATAATTGAGTAACCCCTATGCCGATAAAAGACATGGTCAAAAGGCCAGAAGGATGTGGACTGAAAAAGATAATAAGGTATTTTAGAGGCTGTTTCCACCATGTCATTATCATGGAAAACAGAGTTGCAGGGGACTCATAGCTCCCCATAGTACTGTAAGTGGGCATTCAGACTAAAATCAGCTATTAAAAACATTAAAAGGGTTGCTTTTGTAGGGGTGTGTTGCCTCAGGTAGCGATGACGCGAAGTTCATCCACTGAAAACTAGGAAAACCTGTTCTTTATGCATGGTACTTGCATTGCACACAAGGGAATAGCTGTGTGAGAAAATGAATACGCTTATAATGATTCCAACAAGTCACAAGAATGCTTTCTTGTTTTTTTCCATAAGTATTTTCTTATTTTACAATGCATGATATGTCATTGAATATCTGTTCCTTAATTGGGACCACAACAACATTTCTTTCATCTACGGCTGTCCTCACAAAAGCTGTTTCTCTCTATTCTCCCTTTCTCTCTTTGTCTCACTCTTTCACAGACTTTTACCTGAGTGCTAGAACTTCACTTCATCATATGTATGACTGAATTAGATTTGTAATAGCAGGTTGGCACATACAGTAGCATAATACAGTATGAGACGCTTGATGACCTTGCTTCACAGTTATGACGATGCCATAGTTCAAACTGAGAGAAACGTTACATCAGAAGCAGCAAAACAATTTTGTCTTTAGAAGACAAAAGCAAAGCCTAGAAAAGCACAGTGGCCCCAAAGGTACAGTTTGCCTACACAAGATGATAGATCCAAGTTTGGGCTTGCTGACAAAAATATGTTTATATCTCCCATGATAGTTCTCTCACGCAACTATTTTTCGAGTGTGTCAAGGGCCAAGCCTCTCAAGGTGTGTTATCATTTAGTGCGGTGAATTTTTCTGCTGGTGAATTGATTCTTTGGGTTGAAGGCTATCCGTCTCCTCAGCATCCTCCAGCTAACTCAGCCAGACCGAGCCTGATGCATACGTGCCCACATATTCTCTCTGTTCTCATCCAAAAACCGTAAGGGGTGAGCACGAAAAGCCTCCTTCGAGGGAGGAGTGTGAAACCCTCCTTGAAGGAAAAAGAGGGCCTTCCATCTCTCTCCTTTTCCCTCTCCCCTGCTTGTGTATTGCTCACAAAAGCAGCAGACAGCTAGGTAGAAATCAATTCCATGGAGCCACCAGATGAAAGTAAAGAAGAAAAAGAGCAGAGAAAGACAGAGGAGCTGTATGAAGATTTCACCAGGCGAAAAGCAAAAATAACCAATTGTTATTGGCTGGTCTTGCACCCGTGTCTACACACAGTCACAGTACAATATGAATATGTGGCTAACCCAGTAGGTGGTAGGATGCATCAACATATTGCAAAGATATAACTTCAACATAGACTGTGTCTCTCTCTTCTCAACAATACAAACAAATCTCCAGTAATCATCTGATAAACACAAAAACTATACTCAGACCAATCACTGCACTTTTTTAAAAGACAGGTCCAGTGGTAAGATACATCATTTAGTAGTTATTCAGCTGTATATTTATTTCACAGCTTTACTAACTATAACTTAAATCAGCTAGACTTCTGACTCTCAACTTGACTTCTTTCAAGGAATAATGTTAGTAAACATTAACACATCTCTTGCATTTGCCTTGAGGTAGAGCAGAGGGTTGTCTCATAGCTTAAAGAACAATGTTCAACAACGTCTTCAGGCTAAGACAAAATGAGATATCACCTTCTTTTGCAAAAAAAACACCTTTAAAAGAAAACACATTTATGCATGTTTTTTAAATGTTTGCTTTCACTGGATTAGTAGAGAAGTAGAGAACCTAATGTTTCATGAACTTCAGCAATCCTTTTAGAGGAAAGTAATTACTCTTTTGATAACTAGCCTTGATCAATTGAGCAACGTGTTATCATTCAGGCCAGCACAGTTTAAAGCAAAGGTCTTTGACAAACAACAAACTGAACATCGCTCGATTATAGGTATTTTCAGAGCAAAAGTACTCGTATATTCATGCTTGTCTATGAACAACTCATAAATGCTGTTTAGAAGTGCATGGAGGACAAGGTTAGCCATGGCAGGAGGGGAATTCATTTTTGCACAGACCTTGGATACACTAACATAGAGAAAGAGAGGAAATCATCATAATGTGTGACATCAATACAAATAGAAAAAAAACAACAACTGTATAGGAAAAGTCTCAGCATGTATGTGTATGCCTGTGTGATTCAGGTAATGTGTGCATGTATGTGAGAAAAAAGAAACTGAACATATTTAATGACTGCTAAAAAAGAACAAAACGCATATGGGTGTGCTTAGTTTCTGCTGACTATATCAGTGTTTTGTATGTGAGTTTGTATCTTAGTATATTTACTGTATGTGTACATGTCACTTTGGCCCCTGGTTTGATCCTTTATCCAGATACCCTGTTTTATCGGCCCTGTGACTCTTAGCAACTACACCAACAATTGCTTTCGCTGTTCTCCTAAAAGAACTGCACTTCACATCCCAAGCAGCAGATTTGAACTGACAAGATATCATTGGATTACAAAGCACATTTCACCGTAAGTTTAACGCTTGACACACTACTGCCTGGGTTGGTCAGGCATGCAGATGGAGATGGAGATGGAGCTAGAGCTGGGGTTCTATCCTACCCATCATTGTCAGTGGCATTTGCAAAGGGCACTTGCAGGAAGCCTTAGACATGACAAGCTCTGGCTCCATCTGCATCCCGTGATTGCTCTGTGGACTGTATATAACAGACTCTTTCCGAACCAGTGAAGCGATGGGACACTTTAGCAACGAGGCGGCGAAAGTTAAACACACACAGGTAAAAACCATTTGTGCAAAAGCGTTAATACAGTTCCTCTGTTATCCACATCCTCTTTTACTAACGGAAGATGCCACTTGCCAGCTAGAGTGCTGGCCTTTATTAAAGAAAAAAAAAAGAGAAATTAAAAAATTCACTCATTCAAGCGAGATAAAACAAAGACATGGTTGAGGGTAATTTGACAGGGAGCAGGGCATAAGGCTGGAGATGGGGAAAGAAAACCCATGAACCTACTATACAAGGCGGGTGAATGCATCAAAGCTTGATTAGCAGCGCTTTGGAAGCAGGCCTACTTTCTTTCTGCAAGTACTTAGCCCTCACATAGACCCCAGAGTCTTTCACCCTCCAAGCCTCAGTCGTTGCAAAGAGAGAAAACTTGTGTTCTCTTTCATGGTACATATGTACTTCTGATGGGTAGCGGGGATTGTAATGTTCCCAATGGCAGGCCCCGGTGATTTGTCAAGAACGATGGTACATCTGCGGGAGACAGTATTAATGATGCACTGGCCGTGGTAACAGGCTCCCTCTGTGCTGAACAAACACACCAACTCAGACATATTAGACACACATCACACACCACAGTTAGAATGTCTTTAGTGAGTCGACCTGTACCAATGCTCCCATTTTGTTAACATGTACTCAAGACACCAAAAGAGAACCAGACATTGTGTTCTCATGTATAAATGCTAGCAGATAAGAGGGATACTACACATTTGATTCTACTGAAGCACATACATAAATCTATCTCAGATTTAAAAGACGAAAAAAAAAAAAAATATATATATATATATATATATATATATATTTCAGCCTCTCCAACTGGTTTGAGCTCGTTTTAACCATTTTCTTACATTTTGTAGCCTTATCAATTGAATACTGGAAAATAAAAATCTAAAATTTAATTTATAAAAGGAGATCTAAAGCTGTGGCCATTTTAACATGCAAAAAAATGGTTAACCATACAGTAGCTGGCTGGTGACTCTGTGGGTCACAGAACATACTGTTCATAAAATACTAGTAAAATTATACTCATCTAAAATAACTTGCTAAAAAAACAACCTATACATTGGCTATGAGAAGGAAAGTGACATTTTCTTTTTTGATATTAATTGTACTTGTACAAATGTAAATATATTTCAAGATTGTATTGAATTGTATTGAGGTTGTATTTTGAAAACCAAAGATGGTCAAACCTTGAGACAACACGCCTAATTCAAATGTATGCTGAAAAAAACTAATGAAGATAGACAGGACAGAAGTAGAGATAGCAGGGAAGAGGGCAACACAGCCTAGGACACAGAGAGGTAGGGGGAGGGGGGGGGGCTGACTGTCCACTCATCAGTGATTCTGCTTTGGTGTTCAGTGTTAAGATGGTGGGAGGGGGCCCGGGGCATCTGTATACTGTTCAATTTGCCATCTGTGAGGCGTACTACTGCCAGGGACCCTAATCAGGCAATCCATCACACCCCCATCGAAACACTGTCAATTATACTCCGTCCAAAGTCTGACAGTGGCCCTGATGCCATTCAAAAAAGTAGTTGCCGTCTTATCTGTGATTGTGGGGTGATATTCTACTGTTCCAGATTCAGAATCACTAGTTATTCCTCAATGCTTTTTGCCTGTCCAGCTACATTTTTAAATACTGTTGTTACCACACCACTCCAGCTTCTAGTCCTGTGACACATAACATTATGAGTGGGGCATTAATATTAATATTTACATTAACTGCTATTACATGTGCATGAGTGTATCAAGTTTTTATGGGTTCTACATCTCAGCCAGATACATCTGGGACTAACCACTTCGTAATAACTTGTTAATTATTAAGAATTCAATCTCTTTGATTTCTTCAAAAGTTGTCTTGGGTGAGTATCACGTCGCACACTACCCCAACAACATTAGGTTCTTTCAAAATCTGAAAACTTATTTACTAACAATTATTTTGAAGTTATGCTCAGAAAGCCAAACACCATGCACTCAGGCAACTGTTGACTTTCGAAGAAGCTTATCAGACTATTGATCTGCTTTGTTTTCATGGATTGCTTGTTTAATGTCTATACCCAGAACCTCTGCAAGTACACTGTTTGTATGTATCCTTTTGCCATGGTTCAGTCTATTAGCTATTATTGTCCAATAAACCCTCAAGGTACAATCTCTTTTAGTTTTCTACACAAAAGGCACAGTACATCACAGAGGCTAGAAACTCCCTCATTCTTATAACTTGTATGTAATCATTTTGCTGTGTACCAATCACAAAACCCGCGACCAGTGCAACATCATACTGTATACTGCAGTAGGACACACTGCTTCAAAATAAACATCAGTAGGCAGTAAAGTTAACAAAATTGTAAACAACACAAAATCTTAAAATACTTTGGACTCGTAGTTCAGGTCAATTCAGACATTCAAGTCCAGTATGCACATTAATATCTGTCTATTCAGCTGTTAATGATCCAGTTTTTGGGCTAAGTTGGTGTTTATACAATAATCACAATGAAAATCACCTTAAAAATTCACAAATTAGATTCATCCATTGTTTGAACAACTATTAATAAGTGCATAAGTTGGCTGCATGCACTGGTAAGTTGACTCTGCAGAGGCCAATGCCACCAAAAGTAAGGCAGACAGGGCACTGTCATATCTCACCTTCTAACAACTCCCTTCCTCTGCCTCTCTTTTTTATAGATGCAAACCAGTTCTAATTTGGAGGCCATCAGCTTGCTAAATGCACTCTAACTCTCTCTGGCACTGAGGTCACATAGCCCGCAGAGCACACTCATAAACAAATTAATTGGCTTGCCAACACTATTTACGTGCTCTACGCACACACACCACAAAATACACACATCCTCCACCCTGCCGGGATAACCCAGGTGCATTTTGGCCTGTAGAGTAGTAATAGGTGTACATTCAGCAAATTAATAACATTCCTAAGAATAACCACAGATTTCAAATATTCAAAATTGTTGAAGCTTGTTAAGAATTTCCTTTTTTTTTAAATTAAGGAACGTTGGATGTAACAGTAAGCTCTTTTTATTTATAATTCAAAATACACATGGTTTAAACTGCAATGAAAGATTTAAATATGTATCCTGTAGGTAAAACTTGCTTCAATAATAATAAATTCAAGGTATTTCCCTAACCTATTTTGTCCGTGGATGGCAAGATGTCTATACACCGCAAGTAACAAATGAAAAATTCAAGAGCAAACCTGAGATAAGGGAGAGAGACACAGAACTACATCACCAATGATAACTGAACCGTTAAAACTGCAACCCCCACCTCTAGTCCATGCAGAATGCAGGTTTGCATCACATTATATGAAGTGTCACTACTGGACTCCTAACCTTGTGCAGTTATTTTGGGCTACCAACATGGGAAATTACCTCTTTCAGAGAAATCAAAGCACAACTAGATCTGTTGATCTTAATTGCATGCTATAGGAGTTGTTTTTACCTGATTTAGAAAGGTTTAACTTAGTTGTTTGATATCATATGTGAAACTATATGAGGAAACAGTATCAGGATGTTTTATTTGGAGCAGCATAATTAGGCACTTGAGAGAAAATGAGTCACCTTATTAGAAGGACAAAATAATTACTATCATTATGACTGTATGTACGTCAATAGCAAGTCTATATAATACATTTTATTTGAAGGTGCCTTTCTCGGCACTCAAGGACACCATACATGATACACACACAGAGACCATAAAAGGAATCAACAATGCAAATGACGAATAAAATAAAATCAATAGACTGTGACAGAGGAATTGGCACCAAGTGGAATAAGCAGTTTTGAACAGATGTGTTTTGAGTTGTGTTTTGAAATGGGCGAATTAATCCATGTTTCTGAGTTGGAGTGGTAATGAGTTCTAGAGACAGGGAGCAAAGTGGCTGAATGCTCGGCTCCCCATGGTCATGAGACGGGCGGAGGGGACAGACAGGTGTATGGAGGAAGAAGATCTGAGGGAGCGGGAGGGAGTGGGAACATGGAGGAGGTCGGACAGATATGGTTGGGCGAGGTTGTGGAGGGCTTTGAATGTTAACAGGAGGACTTTGAATTGAATACGGAACTGAACCGGGAGCCAGTGAAGCTGTTGGAGGACAGGAGTGGTGTGGTGGATTGAGGGGGTCCGAGTTATGTTGCGGGCAGCTGAATTCTGGACCAATTAAAGTTTATGTAGGGTTTTTTGAGGGAGGCCGAAGAGGAGAGAGTTGCTATAATCCAGACGGGAGGTAACGAGGCTGTGGACAAGGATGGCGGAAGTGTGGGTGGTTTATGTGTGTTTATGGACAAACCAGAGGAGAATATATCGTTATATAAAATATTACGTAGTACTCCCAAATTGTTTTGAGGGTACTTCAGAAAGTCTTTCAATTTTCGTTGTTAATAGTTTTTTCCTTGATCATATATGGCTAAGTAAGCATTCAGAACTCAGAGCAAGAGGTCAGGGATCAAATAGAGAGCTACATTAAAACAGTTCATCCTTACTCTAAGGCCGTACACTAGCAGACATTTGTGAACTATAGATTCACCCAGACATTGCAGACTTAGAGAGAAAGAAGGTGAATAATCTTATAATAAACATGCATATGTTCTTTAACATTTACAGTGAAGTCAAGAAAAAAAAGTTTTACGTCTGTAAATAAATGCTTATGAAGATCCTTCTCGATTTCGATGAATGCTAGTATTTTCTGATGTGTCTTTGTTAAGGATTTTTTTTGGAATGAAACTGAGGTTCACTGATGTTCCCTTGTAGTGCAAAAACACACATGTCTGATTCATGCAAAATCCAGATGAATCTGCTCCTTATTATATAGATATTTGACAGCGAAAAACAATAACACACACACACACACACACACACACACACACACACACACACACACACACACACACACACACACACACACACACACACACACACACACACACACACACACACACACACACACACACACACACACACACACACACACACACACACACACACACACACACACACACACACACACACACACACAATAAACTTGTAGTTCTACAAGATCACAGAAAGTGGGCCTGCAGACTAAAGTAATGGGCCAGGCTCCAAGTACTATTTACAGATAAAAGCGCATGCACGCACAAATGCACGCACGCACACACAAGCACGCATACACAATGTCACCTTGGGAAGAAAACGGTTTACAACCACCACAAATCACTAAATCTCAGTTGGCAAAAACATTGTTGATCAGTGAATGCCTGGTCTTGCTGAAGTAGAAGAACAGCTGGATCTGGAAGAAGGCACACAAGCATACAGTAAGGTGTACAGCAGTTTCTCATCTGGCATTACTGAGCAGATTAGTTGTTACTTTTCTTTCATAAAGTTAAGGTTATAATTGTTTGTACTGTTAAGTTAGGCAACTAAACCAATCAATTCTATTTATACTTACATTTAAGTTGCATTGCATAATTTGCATTGTAAGAAGACTCCCTTCTGCAAAATCTACAAAGTTAAATTATAAAAAAATGGTTCCCTTTTAAAGAAAGCAGGCAAAAAATCCTTAAATTTGTACCCAACTTGAGCCCGATTACCTTCCTGTTTCTTATTGTTCATCTATTGCAAAAGCACCTCACTGATGTCCAACAACGTTTTATTAAGGTATACATCTTATGTAATATATAATTTTCAAGACAAAGTGTGTCAGTAGCCTAATAACAGACGTCAACGAATAATTCCACTGCTAATAAGTATTACTGGTTCGACAAAATCTGAGGGTATTGACATTGCCTCACAAGGGCAACAGCAGAGTTAAATCTCGTGCGTGAGTAATTGGTCATTTAAAAAGCTATGTGAATGTCTAATAAGTATCATCCCTGTCTCTGTTGATCTATTTGTAATATTAGTGTACTCTCTTAACCATACGAGGAACTATTGTGTTTTCTTTTTAAATTAGAAACTGAGACACAAATAATCCTCAACGAGACCCTAAAACCAAGTTCTCCCTAATTATTAAAAAGTGAGTACTGGCCATATTCTTTTAATTTCCCAAAATGTCCAAACACACACACACACACACACACACACACACACACACACACACACACACACACACACACACACACACACACACACACACACACACACACACACACACACACACACACACACACACACACACACACACACACACACACACACACACACACACACACACACACACACACACACACCGACATACTGTAAATAGGCCATGAGAACTGACTGTACCGCTCGATATGATCCATCCTCATAAGGAAGGAGACAAGAGAGCTTTCATCAATCAGTCATAAATCAATCCCAAGATGAAAAAAAAGAACTTCAATTCAAATCTTCAAAGTATTGCTATCTTCAGAGCACTTATCTGACCTTAATGTTGAAACTACAGTGCTGAATTTGACTAACCATTGAGCACACAGGATTTTGCGGCAGGGCTAGTGAGGATTCTGCACACCATCATGTCTAGGATTTGATCTGAAGTTTGTTAAGCTTTGTTTGCTCTTTGTGATCAGAAGAGAGATAAGGATGACAGAATGATTATAGAATAGATGTTTAATGAAATTCATAACAGATGTACAAGAATACCAATGTGTTCAACCTAATTCCTCTGTTCACAGATTAAGCATAACAACCCTATCTGGGTCTTGCCTTCTGTGACCTTTTAACCTTCAACCACACTGATGCATACATCATGATCATCACTATCGCTGCATTATCCTCAGCACTACCTGACATAGGGGACTCTTTTCTGGGTTTAGCTCTTGGCTTTGGAGGGCTTTGGAGTGGAGGGTGTCTCGGGGGCTGGATTTAAGGTGGTTAGAGAAGGTTAGTGCTCTTTTTTGAGTTTTAATTATTAGTGGGTATTTGTCTAATTATGCTCTACATGCATTTGTTGGAGTTTTTCTCCGAACACTTAAAATGTATATGCAGAATTCTGCATGCGGAAGTTTTTGTTCGATGTTTGTCCCAGCAGGTATAACTCTGGTGACTGATTGGACCCCATACTTCACGACAGCAAAATGGGCTGGATGACACTATCAAATATTTTAAGCCAGATTTTAATTGGAATTTGGAAATTATAAAATGTTCTCTTAATTGATTTTAGAGCTCTTCTGGCTTTTTGTGTTAGTGCATTCACTGCCATGTTGAAACTTCCTGATGCTGTTATGGTTAAACCAAGGTAGGTATAACTCATACTGTGGTCAATGATATGATTATTGGTAAACTGGTATTTGTTCTGCTCACATCATATGTAAGTGTCTTGGACACATTGTAATATTATGACACCCCGTAAAACCCCCATCAAGGCGTGTTAATACAACTATCTTGAATCATATTTGAACTATCTACATTCAAAGATAATGATGTTGGAGAAATTGTTTTAATTGAAGCACTGAGTTCATCATATTGACTGACAGGAAGATATTGCAGAAAGAGAGAAGCTTTTAGCTTCCCATCCTCTTTCAGACAACCCTCAGGAGCGTCCAGACAAGAAGGTATTCAAGTGCTAAATCCCTTTAATCTCACACATCAAAAACCAACTCACTTCCAGCACTTAGCTGTCTGCAGCTACTAAAATAACCCAGGACCTGCAGCTTCATCTTTTCAACAAAACACCAGAGTTTCCAGGTAGTACATCAGGAAGCACTTCCCTGTAATATATATCTTTTGTTTGATATTCTATCCCTCTCTCTTGTAGACAACCCTTTTTTTTCTCAATAGAATACTCTCTACCTTATTTGCATCCCTTTGACGCAATACACCACTTTGTAGTCATAATGTGCTCCACGTTGTTTACCTCTCTGATGCCACTTTTAGTCAAAACCTTATCAAAGTTCTCAATATCTAAAATAATTCTCCTCATATCCCCTGGAGAAAAGGCAGTGTATATTATTTTGTATCAGACAATACCATTGCAGCCCCAAGCTTAGGTAACACAGGAAGTCAGTCAAATGGATAAATTAGTGTCACAGCTCTTGTCCACCTCCCTATTGAGGGTGATATCCTCTCTGCATCATACCAACATGCATCATGTTTGATGCCTGCAGGCAACTTTCCATGTCAACTCAAACCCGCCGCTTAACAACCCCTGGCCTCAGCACTATCAATCATGTCGTCCTGGCACACACTCACACACGCAGTAGCAGATTATTGTACATGCTTGTGCTCATACACTCATAACATTTCATGCGCACGCACCAGTGGTGCATGCTCCACACAAACATGTGCAAAAAATGCAAGCCTGGCTCTGGCTCACAACAATGCACAGAAAACAGAGCTATGCAATTTATTTTAATTTATAAATGTGAAGGCTGCTGCTAAATCAAACAATCAGCCATCCGCATCAGTGTGTGTGTATGTGAATGTGTGGGCATTGTCATATCTCAACAGTCAATGAAGAGTCAGGCCGCCTTCAAATTAAAAGGGTGGAAGGAAGCCAGACAAGATGAGGTTTCCTTCAAATGAGGGGATGAACAAAGACAAACATGTCAGCCAACACTGGCAGCTCGGCAGCACACGCCTCTGTGATTGCACGGCTTCAAGATGATGGAAATGTTTTGTAGGATCAGATGTGAGACACATCACATATAATTAAGGCAACACAAAATGGGTTAGGGTTAGCAGTAAATTAACGTGGTTGGGTAAGAATGAAGGCTTTGGACATGCAGCAGTGAAGGAATGACAGGATCTTTACAGGCCCACTTTGCTATTCAAACAATACCCAAGCCAACAATGTATTACAATTAATGATTTTTTTTCCTTCTCTTATTTGCTATCTGATCGAGAGTTGTGGGCTAAAATTATTCAATGCTAATTGTGAGTTCAAATTTACATTTGAATGAATAAACAGATGCCATGAGCATAACTTCAAGCTCCAGTTCACATGCTAAACAAAATAAAATCAGTTTACTGTATACTACAAGCATATAAGAAAATATCATGAAGGCCTTCAATATGTGTCCCAGATCTCTTCAATATTCTGCCCATAACCCAAAAGACCAGAAATAATAAATGCAGTAATAAAACTGCAGCAATGATACAAATCATACCCCTGAAGAGACAGTGTTTACCCTGAGGCAGCCAAGAATCATGAGCAGTGGTTGTGCAATCTGACACAACACTTGTTTTTTCTCCCATTTGTTTTTTTCTATTGTCCTTTGCATGTCCTTTAATGTATTTCCATTTATTCGGTGCAGTTGCCACAACCACCACCTTTACCATGTGCGTTTGGATACATACAAAAACAA
Organism: Eleginops maclovinus; assembly: GCF_036324505.1. NCBI lineage: Eukaryota > Metazoa > Chordata > Actinopteri > Perciformes > Eleginopidae > Eleginops > Eleginops maclovinus. The sequence continues at coordinate 14,728,025 of NC_086355.1, read as the reverse complement.
CAAGCACATATCATAATAGTCTTAATGCTGTATATGTTTGTCCTGTCCACTTCTGTACAGGTTCAGGCATCCAAACCCATGTTCCCAATTAGGTTTGAGAGATTCATTTTGACAAAAAGGATATGCAAGCACTTCAAATGCTTATATTTAAGGCATGTAGAGGATAATGTGCACACATAAATTATATTATAAGTTATAATATAATTGAAGTTTTTTATATCTATGGAGAGCATTAGAGTACATCAAAAACTCACAGACTTGGATTAGTCGCTCACATTTTACTTACACGATGTATCTTCCTGAACTGTTATTGCTTTCTTATAGTTTTTTTAATGTCTTCCAGTGTCATTGAGCACAATCTGCTGAATGTTAAACCTGTTGAAGATTAATCTTCATTCAGTATTCAGTGCACTATTTACACATTTGGGGAGGGCGTTATGTTTATTACAAAAATTATGGACATGTCAAGCTTGTGAATACCACAGCAGGCACAAGTGGCAAATACAGCAAAATGGCAAATACCAATAGGGAGCTCAAAGGACTGTTAAGTCAGATAACTGATGCAGTTAAGACTGTTTTATAGCAATATTGATCTTAAGATTTATATCACACCAAGGAAGGCTGTATCAGCAAAAAGTGTTTAAGACCCATGCCTCTTTATGGCTAATGCATTGAACATATGATTGGTAAGAGACATAATGTGTCATTTTGTCTTTCAAAGGATACACATACAAATACGATTGTTTTCCCCTGATGGGAATAAATTGTTAATATCTGTGCACATTATCAAGTGAGCATTGATGTGGCACATCTGGGATTCAACCTTGGGTTTGTTCACCAACGCTGAACTGAATAACTAATGACCGTAAAGCTGCCATCTGATTGCAGATGATGCTACAAAGTTTTTTTGAGATCATTAACCGTCAGCAATTAAAATATCAAGCTGCAAATACATACATCATAATCGATATAGATTATTTAGCAAGCTGTTCCACTGGGTTTAGTCCTGTGTCACAGAATACGACAGCATGATTAGTCAGATGTCAAACATCGTCTTGCACTGCATCCACATCTGTCCCTCGGGACCTTCCTCATGTCCATGTCCCCAGGCTACATGTCACTCTGAGTCACCCCTCCTACTGATTATACCGTAGCTCAATGTTAGTCATCTTTACAGTCAACCCAAAGGTCTTATTAAAGTATGCTGCTTTCATTAATATTTTTGATAATTATGATGTACAGAAAACAGTATGCCTTCCCTCCTCTTTAGGTAATCCTGTTAACATATCCAGGGTTTGATTTGTTCCAGGCAAATTGGCAGGGATCTTAGTCTCCTTTAAGGCTTCCATACGCAATTCTCTATTCGGTCTGCCGCAGACGCTAAGTCAGGAACCGTGCAGCAACATGTATGCACTGCTTTCACTCTTCAAGAAGCATTGGCCGCCAGGGAAAGACTCAATTGAAAAAAAAAGAACCATTCAAATCCTTAAAGGCCATTGGTAAATGATTACATTTGAAATGTACCTGTATCAAGATTAGACATGAATATATATTAAATGAGCTGCTAAACAACGGGCCGAGACCAAGGACAAAGTACTACCACTTCTAAAAAATGGCGCTGATTGCTGGGAAAAAAGGAGCCCAGCACCACACAAGAATCACCTTATAAAGAACATTGATGTCGGGCACAATGGGACATTACTTAAAGGCTGAAAGGAAGAAAAATCCTTCTAAGCTGTGGGAGGAATGGACCTTGTATAAAAGCAGAAAGTGGAGAGAAGGAGATGACAACTGTTAGAAAGAGCTATAAGAAAGTGAAGACATGTCTGTCAGTAGTGGGTGGCATTGGTGAATGACAGGCAGCAAGTAGATTTGGAAATGTCAAAATGAATGATGTTTAGAGGGGAAAAAGGTTCTGAAAACATGATTAAGATAGTATGTCTTACTGGAGGCTGCTCTCAATTCCTCATCAGCCTCAACTGTGGTTGGGTCAGTTGAGCCTGCACTTGCTAAGCCTTCAAACCCCATGCTGTCTTCCGTCAGGCAAGACAGCACATTGTTTTAGTTCATTAAAGGGGACATATGAGCAAGGCCTTGATGGGGTGGCCTGTCTGTTATCTAGTGTAATGTATCTAAATGTGTCTGTCCTTGTAAAGGCAAGTAGAGCTGAAACAAAAGAAGCTGCCTCTGTTTGGCCCAGTGAATTTTATTGATTGTGCAATGTAAGCTGAAAAGTGTGTGTGTGTGTGTGTGTGTGTGTGTGTGTGTGTGTGTGTGTGTGTGTGTGTGTGTGTGTGTGTGTGTGTGTGTGTGTGTGTGTGTGTGTGTGTGTGTGTTGCAGGGATGTATTCCTCCTGCATTTGTTTGTGTTTTCAAATGAGAACTCCACAATCATGGTCTTTGATAGATGATATGGGTCCAGGGAAATAATTCAACAACAGTGTTGATTGTTGTACTGTATTTTTAATCCAACCATTATATAGTTTTCTATTTATAAGTGTACATGTGTAGAAATGTGCACATAATAACATGATAACAAACAACAATGAGTATGCATTGCAATGTAGAGGATGTGTGCCTCCATACTACTGTATACTCAACAATTTATTACTAAAAAACAAGGTGAAAAATACATAGCAAAAGCTGAAGAGACGTGTCCCCAGGGAGGTTTAGAATATGCACAATTTAGGTGTTGTGTTTACTCATATGCTAATTTATCCGGGTGCTTAAGCCCACACGCGAAATGGATATTCTGCATTGGCTATTAAATACTGAGCTCCAGCTATACAGCTGTTTTGTGCTTTTTTTCACCAGTTGCACTCATGTGCACAAGTTTATCTCATGTCTCAACTCCTTACATTCATAATTGTATTTTCTTTTTTTAGCCATGGATGTGTACTTACTTACCTGCTTTACTCTAGTATAACTAATGTGTGCTTTTCTTCTCTATATCAATATGTTAGCTTATTCTGTGTTATTGCTATAACACATTTGCTGCAACAAATGTACATATACCTGCTGTGGGACTAATAAAGGATTTCTGATTCTGTATTTGCTTTTAGATTGTGCTACTGAAATGACTGTTTGCTGTTGGTTAAGATGTATATATTTCTGAATCTTATTGTAGGTGCTTGATATATCTTTAACTTGCATTTAACTACTTTGTTTCTTTGTTTGTACGTTTTAATATTTTAAAAGTTCACAATGTTCTGACAATTAGGTTGCTATTATTGATCCTTTTTTGGGGGATCTCTGTACATGAAAAGTTTCACCAAACAGCTCTGAAAGTTTCAATATAGTTTTGAAATATGTACCCGACAAGAAAATAATATTGAAATAGTTGTCTTTATTTCATCTCATTCCACCCCCTAACAGGCTTCATTAGATCCAAAATAATACTGAGCAAGAATGCTTAAGGTTTTACCTTTACATAGTTTTCTGTAGCTTTGTCTTACTTCTGACACTATTGCTAAAAGCCCTAGGTAACTTCAGGTGCTATCACACTCGATGGCAGACTCTCTGATAAGTACATGTCTGAGGACTGTCAGCACTTCAACCCCCATGAATCAGTTAATATGACAGGAAAAAAGCAGGATAAAAGTTGAGAAGATGCTGAAGATTCACTCTTTAGTATAAAATCACTTCCATGTTCTTGACAGAAGACTTACTCCAGGGGCCACCAGTAACTCCACAGTATGCAAACATTCAGTCTATTTTGAAGACATCAATCTGTGACACTCACATAGGTGAGAAATGTGCTTTACACGCATTATGGTAATGCTTCCAACTGTAAGTGACAGTATGTGCATGCTCTTTCCTCTGAGTTGTAAAAACACTGTGGCAACACAAAAACAGGAAGTCACTCAAGATGATCCCCAAGAAATTCTTAAAAGGTAGATTTTTTTGCTGAAAATTCAAAGTGATCTTCTTATCTATCCCTCAAAAAGAAAGCATAAAAACCTAATTCTCCAAAAAACTAAAAGAAAAATGTTGAAGCATCTTGTCAAACCTCAGCAATTTCAATGAGCTGGTACAAGCTCAGAAGATTAAAGGGCAAACACATGCATCATTAGTTTCTTTGTATTTAGCTAATCCACAGACTGAAAGGCCCATGGTGGGATCTGTGTGTACCAGTGACTTGTTTTCAAGAAACAGCAGTCCTGTTGGTTATGTCTTTATCATCCGGGGTAAAGTTGTTTTACTGACAATGCCTGCCAAGTAAGACAAAAAGCTTTAACAGCAGCAGTCTATGCATTGCTCTGCCTGGCTTTGTTCTAAGTTTTGGCTTAAAATGCAGCTTTGACACTGACTGCATGTTACATAAAATGAAACCATCCATAATGTTCTCACCACAGTATACAGTATATAGTACAGATCACTTTATTTTTGATAGGGTGCAGACTTTCTAAATGTAACTGCCTGGCCAAATACAGAGAAACTCTAAATAATAATGTGTTTTTGTTGTAAATTAAAGTATCTTCTCAAAGTTAGCAAGTAATATGTATGATGGGTCAGTTTTATAAAAAAAAAGTCACCCTAATGAGCCTGAAAAGGTGTCCAGTGTATGTAGATTGAATTGGAATGCAATAACCTCACAACACATTGAAGTCAGTAACATTGGATTTGGTAAAAGCATTCACAACTCTTCACTGCTTTGCTATAATAGAAATGCAAGCCACTTCAAGATATTGAAGCTATGGCTTTAAAAAAATTGAGGAAAACAAATATTTCAAAGTACTTATCTAAATATCAAGGAGGCGCATGCGTCAATTGCGAAGTGTTAATACAATTCACCATATCCGGGCAGCTGATTTGTCATTGGTGGATTTTCAATAAGCCAGTTTTCACACTGGGAGATTGAAGCATGTGGCATGCTGCCATCTTATTATTGCACACCAATGTAGAGTTGACACCACAGGACACAACACACTCATACACTTAATCACAACTAAACAAATATGCCAGGCAGAAAACAAACCTGTTAAAGCAGGCCCGTGTGGATATATTCACATGTAGTCACATGTATGAACATGCACACACACGCACTCTCCCAGAACACTGGCTTGTTTCGCAAACAAAGATTAGTATGTTCTTCAGCAAGCTTTGGGTTTCAACTTGAGTAGATACACGTGGAAACCTAAGACGCCTGGCTGATCTCCTCTCGTGCAAGTTCAGAGGATTGTTCAAAATGTGTCTACAACTTTCTTAATAATGGAGTCAACATTCCTACGAGATCTGGACATAATATTAGCAGCTTCTGTAATAACACTGAAGTCATCTGGATAGATCAGAATGAACCAAAGCACACTAATTGCTGCCACGAAGGACATGAAAATAGCACAGCAGCCTTTGTAACAGTGTTATCTGGACTCGTAGTACATCCATGGAACTAAAGTTGACTGTGTGTTAGAACATTATTCAGGATGTACTGAGATTATCTGCAAAAAAAGTCAGGCCCCTTGTATATTATTTTTTTACAAAATGTCTGCACATCTTTCTTTTTTCAAGCTTTCACAGATGTAATATCTGTAAAAATATCTGTAATTTCCATTTGAGCTTCAGTTTGATACATATACAGAATTTAATTGCATGTACTCATAGGCTTTCTTTTCAATTGTCTGTTTATTTTCCAAGCGAACAGCACACACATCAGTAAATAATTTGTGTATGATACTTATTGTACCACAAACTATCCTCGCACTAACTTATACCCAATTACTTATTTGTGTACTATCTCTATTGTATCTTGTGTTACTCCAGGGGTTTTATTATACATTATCTCCAACATATGTCCTCCTTTGTTCTTCTGATATGAAGTAAAGACAGGAGGAAAATATTTGAGCTGAGAAGTCCATGGGCCACCACATTAATAGTGCAGTGATTACAGAGATCATATATGGAAGAACAGTCCCTAAATACACATTTGCAGATTAGATGTATTCATCTTTCTGTGGTCACCTTTGCTATAACCCTAATAAACCAATAGTTAGAAAACTTTAACTGTAACTGCCATCAATTTTATAAATAGAAATAATTCAACCTGTGTGCCAAAATGGAACATATTTGGTGACTATTTAAAAAATGATCCAAATTAAATTCACCTCATCACCTCGAGAGCAGTACTCCCCAGAAATGATATTAAACTACCAAGGCAATATACAGTGGTATGCAAAAGTTTGGGCACCCCTTAGGAAAACCACTGCATCAGTTTGTCACTTGCTGAGCTTTTGAAGCAGCAACTTCATTTTAACATATGTTATACCTTATGGTAACAGAAACATCTCAGTAGTGAAATAACTTTTATTGGTCAAACAGAAACATGTTTATGTGCATTCAAACAAAAATAGGCATGTGCATAAATTTGGGCACCCCTAAGAAATAATTCCATTAATATTTAGTATTGCCTCCTTTTGCTGCAATAACGGCCTGTAGACGCCTCCTGTAGCCACAGACAAGTCCCTTAAGCCTGGCAGGTGGTATTTTGGCCCATTCTTCCACACAAAACGTCTCCAGTTCAGTCAGGTTTCTTGGCCTCCGTGCATGGACAGCCTTCTTCAAATAAATCCATACATTTTCAATGATGTTAAGGTCTGGGGACTGGGATGGCCATTCCAGAACATTGTACCTGTGCTTCTGCATGAATTCCTTGGTGGATTTTGATCGGTGCTTAGGATCATTGTCCTGCTGAAAAATCCAACCCCGGCGTAGCTTCAACTTTGTGACTGACTCTAGAACATTCTTGTCAAGAATCTCCTGGTACTGTAAGGAATTCATGTGGCCCTCAACTTTAACAAGTTTTCCAGTACCTGTGCTAGCCACACAGCCCCATAACATGATAGATCCTCCACCAAATTTTACAGTGGGCAACAAGTTCTTTTCATTGAATGCAGTGTGTTTTTTTCGCCATGCATACCTGTTCATGTTATGACCAAATAACTCAATCTTAGTCTCATCTGACCACAGTATTTTGTTCCAAAATGCTTCTGGCTTGTCCAGATGTGCTTTTGCATACCTCATGCGACTCTTCTTGTGATTAACACTCAGGAAAGGCTTTTTGCACATCACCCTTCCAATGAGCTCTTCCTGGTGCAAAGTACGCTGGATTGTGGAACGGTGAACAACTACACCATCAGCAGCCAGATGTTGTTGTAGTTCTCTGGAGGTGGTCTGTGGCTTCTCTGTGACCATTTTCACCATCCTTCGCCTGTGCCTTTCCCCTATTTTTGTCGGCCTACCACATCTTTCCTTCACACGGACTGTTCCTGTGGCCTTCCATTTCACAACTACGTTTCTGACTGTGGAGACAGACAGTTTAAACCTGTCAGATAATTTTTTGTACCCTTCTCCTAATTTATAATGTTGGATTATCTTAGCTTTCAGGTCAGTGGAGAGTTGTTTTGAGGTCCCCATCTTGCCACTCCCTAAGAAAGAACCTAGGCCAGGCACAGCCAGCTATTACCTATGTTAAATAGCCTTTTTCATGATTGGTTCCACCTGTCTTTGTAATTGAAGGTCTAATGAGCTAATCAAAGCAATTTTGTGCAGCAACCTGTCAGCTATAAATCCGTACAGGTGTTGAAATGAATGCTATTTATAAGGGTGCCCAAACTTTTGCACATCCCATTTTTTGCATTTTATTTTATTATAATAAAACTATGTAATGCTACCCTAAGAATTTTGGTCTGGAAAACACTAAAACGTCTACATCTTTGTAGGAAAACAAATGTTGTTGCTGTGATCTTCTATTATAAAGGAAAAGCAAATTGTCATGAAATCTCAGAGGGGTGCCCAAACTTTTGCATACCACTGTATATCAGACTAAAAAGTGATGGTACAAATCCAAACTGTATAAAAACTGACTTCATAGTGAATTCAGACGAGACCATGCCAAACCAAACCAAACAACAGCAGATTGGAACACACAAAATTAGACAGCAGAGTTCAGTTTAAATCACTAAACTACCAACCAAACTCAGAGTCAGATTAAAGCAAAATACAAAAGATTAGACTCAAATACAGCAAAAAAAAAAAAACTAAAACATGAAATTACACACAGTTGAATGATTAAAACACTTGCTATTTTGAGCAGCAATTTCATAAGTGAAATCATGAGCGTGTGACAGGAACTGTGATCGCCCATGAGTGGTGCAGACTAGTTGTTGTGTGTGTGTTTGCGTTTGTGTATGTGTTTCCGGGCATTTATGAGTATTTACATCTATTTGCATGAATGTCAAACTTAAGTGTGCATAATGTAAATATGTTTGTCCATTGTTTAACTCTACATATATTTCAACTTGTGCATCTGAATGCATCTTTTAGTGATTTCATTCTAAGGACCAATTTGAAGCTGTGTTGCTGAAGGCTCTGTCCTCTTATACACTTATTCAGTGCATGCTGGCACTCAGGTCAAGACCTTTCCTTTTACCTCCTCCATACCAGCCAGCTACGGGTCAAGACTAATGAGTGACAGGTCGGTCGAAAAAGGATGCGAGGTTAAGCCAAGGTCCTGGTGACCTCCCACTAACACACACCAGCTCCAATACAGTACTGCTTGCCAATGGGAAGGCCAAACCTTTGATGTGGTGGCAGAAGAAAAAAAAAGATGGAACAGTTAAAAGGAAATGCCAAAAAAAAAAAGAGAGAGAGAGAGAGAGAGAGAGAGAGAGAGAGAGAGACAGACAGACAGACAGACAGACAGACAAGAACAAATTTGATGGATCTGTCTCTGCGCCATGTGTGTATGAAAAAAATGTCCTGGAGTGAAAAGTTTGTATGAAGTAGATGATAAATGGTGTGTGTTTGTGTGTGTCCTCGTTGTGTCATGAACAGGGCGTGTCATTTTGTGGGGAGGAATGTGAGCTTAAACTTTATGTTTCTCTACGAACGCAAGCACATAAATCATTCATGTTACGTTATCAGAAACCAAACTGGTTTGCATTTCTTCTTCCCAACCTTAACTCTATTGCTTTTTTAATTCATGCCAACAACTCATCAAATCATAACATCTTCTCTGAGCTCAGCATAATGACGAAACAATTTATTCAGCACACAGTATATGTACTATACCTTTGCATGTGGCTGTCACACTGTTCCCAGTATGCTAAATAGCAGTTATAACCATGCAGTGATTTAACCATTACCTCAAACCATAGTGTTTTGAATTCTAGATGAGACTGAAGATCAAATCAAAGCAAATTGACTCAGTATGATTGAGTTTGCTAATGTCCTCTCTCTCAGTCTATCTCTCTATACATGCTTTTTTCTCACAGGATGTTAAACACTGCTCAGAACACTTTCTACCTCACTGTCTTTGGTGCAAGCGTGAGTCTTTGCACACTCAATGTTTACTTATAAGCAGACACACGCACATGCAACGTCTTTTGGTTAAGTGCCAGGTAACCATGCCAACCGTCAACAGTATAATGGCAAGGTGGGTGTTGTCATCTTTCTGAGCTACAGTGACTGGATTTACCACTTTGAAACACACTGACGCACCAATCTTGAAACACACAAAGCAGACTTCAGGTCAGTGGTTCGAGCTGTGTCTATGACAATAAGCTCAGATCGTGGTTATTGAAATTAAAGCTTTCTTTATATTTGTGTTGTTTCACTGCAGAAACACAGTGTTTACATGATAATGTTTTTTTCTCCACATAACAAAAATCAATAGAAAAAAATACAATTTTAGAAAAGAACAGCTCACTCATTAAAATGAAACAACACGTTGCATTCATCCAGCAAAAAGTGCACCAAGTAAATGAATGACTAATTGGGTATGTGGGTGTGTGCAATGAGACACAGCAATATGGATAAGTATAGAAAAGTTTGCACCCAACAGATTTTGACTGATAATAAGAGCGTGTGGGTGGAACCAAGCCACGATAATTAAAAATATATACACAATATTGAGAGTCAAAATGCGCAACAGCAGCTTTTTTTCAATGTTACAATTTCTCCATCACTCTTTCTATCCGTACTGTGTACAACTATTTTTGCTTGTTGAAAGGCAGGGTTATTCTGTCAGCTATGTAATGTAAACCTGTCTATACTTTTACTGTTAAACCCCTACGCGGCTTTGTTATGATGCTGAAAATGACTGACGGGAGCAAGTGATAACTCCATACAGCATGGTAAACCAACCATTCTAACACAACAGAGTAAAAATATTATACTGACAATTATATACAGGAATGTATGCAAGGACAGCCTTCTGAGATGTTAAAGCCTTTAGAAGGTAATACCAATTCCACCTTATCAATCAATCTCCGCAATTAAGTCACTGCGGTGGGCGGACAGTGGTGCAAGATACAGGTAAGATTCAGAATAACAAACTGTATTGTTTCAAGACAATAGAAATGCACTCCAACCCACCATCAATGTATTATTCCAAGCAGAAGACTATAGTTTAAAATGCCTGTGAGGATTTGCCTGCCTTGACCTCCAATCATGAGCAAATTACAATGCAAAAGTAATGCAGACAAACACTTCCACCAATATGTAAATGCACATACTATCAATTATATGCAAATTCATTGGAACTGTTTTAGATTAGTCTGTAGGTTTTTCTATTGGTTTTTTTTCTAAAGTGTTTCTGCAATCCGGGGTAAAGTCTGGGAAGCCATAAACTAGTCGGCAGCTTAAAGTTGAGTGTTGTGCAAATCACTTTTTGATAGTGTCTGGCCTTCAGGTGTAACCTATAGACAACATTTCTGCTATTTTATTGAAGGGAAACATGTGTTTATGTTAAACAAGATCAACTTTATTTTGTATGTATCTCCATACTTGGTGCACAGACCCACAATTGCGACTCTATCCTACGACACGGTGTAACTAAAGAGAGTTTTCAATTGTGAGTTAAACTCTGTAATACCTAACAATCGAGTCTGGCTAACAAAGAGATTATTCCTGATGGTTTCTTGCCAAATTTGACATCTATAACACTTTTTTCTTCTTTGCTTTCATCCTTTCCTTATTAGACCCTGTGGCAACCTCCAGCACTGCTCGACCTCAGATCAGCTCAGCTTTAATCACCCTGCCTGTCTGCATCCACCCACAGTCAGTCTCTGCACATACACCTACATATAATCTCAGCATCACCTACGCATAGAGATATAGATTGAAACTGGATAACAAATTTCTCCTCTGCCCCTACTGAATGACCTATTTTTTCTTGCACGTTAGCATGAATTTAGTATTGCAACTCAGGAAAAGCAGGCCTCCGCTATCTGTAACTTGGCCCACATACAGCAGGGGAACAATAACAAAGAAAAAATGTAAAAGGGGAGAAAATGAGAGCCATGGAACACATGACCATGAAATCTGCAGGTCAAGCTTGTACAAGTCAAGTCAACAGCACTGTGCGTTAAACCAGTTACACTGCATTACAGTTCAGAACAAAATTGCACAACTCTGGCAGTTAAGTCTTAAAACGTGTGGCACTCCCACGACCGCCTCTGACAGTTGCAGTATGTTTGGATCTGTGCGTGTCTATATGTTTTAAAAGACTATACCAGTGCAGGCACTGCCATGAAAACACAGAAACACGCATTTGTATTTAATTACATTATTGATGTGAAGGTCACCTAGTAACCAAAAACTTCACACACTGATTTTACATGCTTGTTTTCACCAGATAGGGCAAACAAACACATGCATATGTGCGTGTGTGTACATTGAAATGTAGCGGGGGGACATTTACAAGAAAATCTCTTACATTTGAAAAAGAAGAGTCTGGAGTGTGCTATGTTATGTTTTGCAAACATGTTTTATCTTTTTACAGATAAACACAAAATGTATGTATATAAAGGTGCTTGCAAATTAATTGGTAAGTCTTGAACACTCTCCATCTGTTGCCTAATACAGACCATAAACATCAAGACTTTAAATGTTAATGTTTGCATGTGACCTCATGTACTGTATGTGCATTTGTATGCAAGTTGTTCATGTGCTTTTATGGGTGTGCATGTGTTGTTAATGAACAGTGTCTGGAATTCACTGATTCTCTCTCACTCTGCATGCATGCTAAACTGGCCCATGAAGTGAATCGGTGTTACTCATCACATCTGCGGTCATCATAGAGGCTGCGCCCAGTGGGATGAATAAAGGATCTTACCTGCAAGACAAAAAAAAAAGATGAACATTAGATGACTTCATCTACTGCTGCCAGTACATATGCATGAATCATGAGCGGACGTTCTTTGGAAATGATTTAAATAAATTCCACCTGGATAGTAATATTGATTTAATAACACATTGCTTTTATGTTTTCATTTGAGAAAAGCATTAGAAAACAGAACTGATAATGGGCATCTGCTATTGGTAGCAAACATGGCTTGGCAGATGTAATGGCTGTTTCAGTAAATTGATGCAAAAATGTGTCACAAGGAAAAACGCCAAAGCACTCTATTAGCCAGGATCCATTTTCATAATGGGCAGGGAAAGAGTATGTGGGAAGACGGGGGGTTAAGACTGGCAGGTTACAGCCAAATCTTAGCCTTTTTTTCTTCTTTCAACCTCGCTTTCTTTGTTCTCCTATTCTTCCCCACCAGACATACTGGTTGCCTATTTAGTTTGGCAGCAACAGCTAAATGCAATCTTTCTGTAACAGAGGTCCTGGTGTTGGTTAACCCATTCAGGGCAGTGAGACAGGGGGGAATCAATCACCAGGTAAGAAAAAAAGGTCTGTCGTGCCAGCTGCTGCATTAACACCTATTCCTGGGGCTGGCTGACATGAGAAGGAAACCCATGGGAGTGAGAAAGAGGTCAAACTCATTTAGGAAACCATGGGTAAATGCCACACAAAAACAATGTGTATAAATGGTTGACCCTTTACAATCCTTGTTCTTTGGTCATGTAGAAATGTAGCAACAATGTAGCAACCACCTGAACAGACAGAAATTGGTCATCAAAATGCCATTATGAACGTTTTTTCAAATATAAAAAGGGGAAGTTTCATTAGAAGCAAATATCATATTAGGTCATTATAATGATAAATAGATAAATTCCTACAATATAAACACATATGATATCTGTTAGGGCCCAAATGCACCACTTAACCATTGAATAGCATACTCCCATGTGTAAAAAGTCATTAAAAGAATGTTTTAATATGACTTAAATTAGTTTAATATCATATAATAGTTAGACTGGATGGCCAATACCTCCCTAAGATAGGTCAACTTAGAAAATAAATATTGTCCTGCATGTGTCTTTACTCACAGCTAATTGTGTACTGATAAAACATTATTTAATTTAGTTTAAAATGAGCTGAGATACCATTTCTCCCACACAGTGCACTGGTCAAGCCGCTAGTTGCACTCATACAGTAAATAACTTTGCTTGCTTTGAGATGACGTGGTGCAGCAGGAGACAAATGTAAACATTTTTAAATAATAACCACGGTAATCACAGTTTGGGATAAGAAAAAGGTGGCTGTGTTACAATAGGTCCAAGGGTTTGGGAAAATGCTGAGACATACGCTAACAAATCAGTGATGCTGTGAACATGGAATATTGACTGCCCAGTTGAAACAGGCCAATTTAGAATAGCATTGCCACTATTACAGAGCTTACCCACCTTTTATAGATTTGTGTTGTGTAACCTTAATGCTGTTTCTAGAGGTTTAAATATAGGTATAAATAAATAAGAAAGAAGTGTGCACCTACTCATAAGTGAGTCATATGTGTATAATTTATGTAAGCCTGATACAGGCATGCACATAATCTTAGTGAGGTTTAAATGAATTCACCAGTTGCTCCCGTATACTTCACAGCCAGAGGCGATTGATTCTGATTAAGTCAACACAGGGGGGAATAAATTAGAAAGTAGGTGAGGAAAAAGAAAACCACCATACCAGAAAGGGACTCTTCCCTTGCATTGCATAAATATAAAGATGCTGCAGCTGGCTTTAAAATTATAAACATAACCAAGGCGTAAGCAAGAATATGTATCACATAAACATGTCTTTCAAGCTTGCTTTCAGATGTCAGTTGAGTTGAAATGATTGATTGTGTCTTATGCAGTTAAAAAAAAAAAAAAAAAAAACATCAGTGGAAAGTTAACTGCAAGTAAAACTTCCCCTGTGTAAGTACTTGGCAACTGATTTGCTTGAGACTCATGTAGTTGTCAGAGGACGCTACCTTTTGGCACATTCTCCAATACTGGGTTAGGGTCTGGCCTTGAAAAGGATTTGAGGGGGAAGACAAAATGTATTATTTGAAGCATGCTGTCACTAGAAAGCTGGCTCTGACAACATGTTTATATGGGAAGTGGGATTTTTAAACCTTGACAAAGGAGAGCAGATTGAGCAAATTAAGGGGAATGTCTTGAAACAACACAACCATGACCCTCAGCCACACCATCAATGATAACGCACCTCCGAGCAATTTCATAAATATGTTTATGAGTCTAGATCTCTCATTTGCTTTTTGTCCCCTTTTTCTTCTCTTTCCCTTTCCTTTTTTCACAAACATTGTAGATGCAGTGTTGATGCCCCTTGCAGTGCTAATTAATTGTGACTCAGGGCCAAGAAACAAGCCCGTTCATTTGAACATTGAAATACCCGCAGTCCAGTACTCGTTGTTCTTGGTTTTAATGAGTCTCACTAAAGTCTTAAGTCTTTCTTATCTGTTCTAATTTTTTTTACTCTCTACAGGTATTCTTCCTCTGCCAAAGGATGTCCCTTGTCTTTGCCTTCCAAACTGACCGATATGAGTCATTTTTTTTATAATCTGATGCCCTCATCAGTAGGACAACATTGCGCACAACTCTGAGGTCAGTGATGGCTTTTTGACACCTAAAGGGGTTTATAACTTTTCTTAACATTTCCCAAAATTCAAGGTTGCCTTCATTTAAAGAAAAGGAAATTCCAGAGAGATAATGCCTAGTGTTTTATATTAGCGTGTAGTGGGTGAATTTAAAGCAATACAAATAATATTTGAGATAAAGTCTCAATCATATTTCAATGGTGTTGGCCCCTGGAGCAAAGGGAGTTAAGTTATAATGCACAATGTACTGAATCAGGCAGAAACAATGAATAGTCAGGCCGAAACGGTAGGATGGTACTGCCTGTGTAGTACTATTGTTCAGTATTGAACTAATGACAAAACTATGAACAGCAGTTCAAGAAGATGGCTTCTGGTCAGGTAATTGACAAAGGCAACAAGAACTATAAAAGTATTTAAAAGTAAATCAAATTAAGTATCTCAATAGTTCTCTTTTGATAGGGAATGAAGTGTGCGATATAACTGATGATAATTTATATTACTTAAACTTTCATTAGTTTCTTGATTTGAAATATCATTTTATTACATTGCCCCTCACTGACAAATTCAATACAAATCAGGCTGATGTTAAAGGTCTATCGTTGATGCTAAAAGCTACAATATATTCTTCTAAAAGCCAGTTAGATCTCCCCAGGTGGCACTTAAAAGAACGGAGGTTACACATATTAACCCCTTGTTGAATGAGCAGAGGCGGAGCTTTCTAATGGGCTCAGCAGGCTTGTCCAGTCTCTGCTGCAGAGCAGGGAACTAATACTTGCATGTACAGAACTGGTTTTGCTTATACCCTGCATCCACTGCATCAGCAACCTATGGATAAACAGGATCACAAAGGTAACTTATAGAGTAGGTTAAAGTCACACATCTCTATCCAGAGGGATTTTGAATTTTTAAGACAAAACATCATATCGACAAAAAGGCAACTCAAAAAGGGTCCAAAGTCTTTGGATCTGGAAGACCATCCTAAAACATTTTGCAATTAGAAGCCAACAACCTAGACCTTACCAAGTAGATTTGCAGATACACTATTGGTTCAACAAATACAGTGTCTCGAGGCACACGTAAGTACACTAAGTGGAGTCTACAGTCAAGGTACATAGAGTAACATAGCAAGCTATACATTTAGCGCAATAACGTGTCAATAAGTTTGTCCCTCAAAACATATTATGCAAGTGTGTTATTTGGAAAAAGGAAAGTCTGTCACAGCACACTTTCTCTGATATCGAGCACCACAATAACGTAATAAAGGTGATTGCATCATCACACAATGTAGAGCACTTCATTAAATGCTAAGTGAAGTTATTCTATGAGGACCATGTGACATTTAGTAAGCCCTTTGTTTAAATAAGGGCCAACTTTTCATTAATATTTTAATGTACAAACAGTTACACTTAACTTCCAAACTTGACATATAGGAATACAAACAAAGGAAGTTGTTTTGAATACTGTATGCTAAATACCTTCAAAATGTGCACATGCATTCCCTGTCAATGCATATCCCTATTACCAGCCATAACAGTGCTGTGCAGCTTCTTTGATCGAGTGGAATGTAGGTAAGGGGGCTGGGGCGTTACTGTAAGAAGAAAAACTGAGGGCACCATGATAAAGCAGGGTAATAATTCCCCCCCTCTGCCATGGCCACATAGGGCTAGCCTTGGCCCCCTTCCCTCCTCTTTTCTTTTTTTATACAAGGAAGACAGCCGATATGTGCCAGAGCAACATATCCTTCCCCCAGATAATGGAATTGCCTGGCTGTAATAATAATTTGAATTTCACGCCCCGGTGCCTCGGTGCGGAGGGATCGCCGGAGCAGTGGCATAAATTAGCCTCCATGCACTGAGCTGATCGATGGCTGCCCCGTCCGCCACCTATCGATCTAAGAAAACTCCTGTGGATGCAAGTATACTCTGCATCTGCGCACCAGCATACGCCTTTTTCTTCACCGAAACTTAGTAGATGGTAAAATACTTTGTTTTTTGGCTCTAGTTGCACTGTGCTGGTCTATCAAAGGTTCAGCAAGTATGCAGAATGTGTCAGAAAGTTGTTCAGGGCAGGTAAGACAAGAGTTTTTCAAGAGCAATACATACATCTTAATCACATAGTAACAGAAGAAGATAGGACACATTTTACCAAATGCCTGTTAACATGGCACCAAAGTACATTTTTACAACAGGTCTTGAATGCACTTTGCTTCAGGCCAGAATGTTGTTCAGCCTGCTTGGTAAGAATAACTGTCACTGGAAGAGACCCCGAGTCAAATTCAGCTCTATACTATTTTTGCACTAAGTATTTTCAACATTTCCATGTGAATTATCTTCTGTTTTCTGGCCACCCATCTATGGGCTTCCTGCAGTAAGAAGAAAAAGACGAGAACTGACCTAGGTAGAGTATATGAATAGAAATTGTCACCAAAGCTGAACACATTTAGCAAGTTGCAGCTACAGGAAATAAATCATGAGAATTAAATCAACAATGATTAAATGGATATTTGAAAAATCACTCCTTTACAATGCACCCGGTGCTGTACTGAAGTGTTTGGCTTTTTGAAATAAAAAAAACGACAGTTGGTATTAGTAAAATAGTAAATCAATAAAAAGTCAAAGTTTAAAATTGTTCAGAAAAATGCTTTCAAGCTT
This sequence comes from Eleginops maclovinus, assembly GCF_036324505.1. Taxonomy (NCBI): domain Eukaryota; kingdom Metazoa; phylum Chordata; class Actinopteri; order Perciformes; family Eleginopidae; genus Eleginops; species Eleginops maclovinus. Next base: position 14,710,609 of record NC_086355.1, on the reverse strand, counting down.
AGTTTGACACTTTACATAAACGTAAAGTGAAACTATTTAAGATATGGATGTTATATTTTTGCCCGGGAAATATTTAGTGGTCATTATTTATTCAATAATGATTGGGTATAGCACATAGATGGCACACTATTGAGAAAGCAGAAACATATAGTAATAGCCGACTGTTAAACTTACATATTTGTCCTTTGATGCTTCATGGCACAGGAAAAACATTCTGTCACAAATTCAATCAGAAAGCTGCTAATGGCAAAGAGCTCCTTGGTACAAGATTATGCAGCCGCACACAAACACTTCACAATCACCCATTTACACATACAGAGATACATGTTTAGACTTGAAGGAGTAAAACACAACCAAGTTCCACTCAGAAACAGACACACTAATTAACGGAGTTCCTCAAATGAACCACTAAGCCGCAATAAGCACATCTGGGAGAATGTTCAAAACATCAACTGCACAGCGGGGCCCTAGCCTAACAGGAATGCAAATGGGCCCCGATGGGAGCCACTGACAAAAAAAATAAATTATTGAGCAAAAAAATACTGAAATATTGAAAAATGCTTCAAAATCGCAAATCAATAAAGTCATAAGCAGGCAAATCCTTCTGACCGAGAGACAGGAGAGGTACATTATTTGACCTTTCTACAGGTCTGTGAATGTGGGTGAAGCAGGGGGATTGGGACTAATAATGATGAGAATCAATTCTCAGTTCAGGTCTTTTCCCCTGGTATGAAGGTGAGGGGTATTGAGGGATCAATGAGTGCCATAAAAACAGCCTGCATGATCGAGCATGCCCAATGCTCACGAGTGTCAACACATCTCGCCGGGGGGTAAGTGCTTCAGGAAAGGGCTTGTCCTGAGGCAAGGCTGCACGACTGACGCACCTCAGACACTGCCTTCCACGTCATATTTAATGTACCACTTATTTTATTGCTGCAGTTATGCAGTATGAGCTGTGGAAAATGGTAGGTTATACAGACACTATTTAAAGCAGTAAAAACACATTTGTGGGTGCAATGGCCAAACTCTACCATGGGGATCGTTAAAGGTTTAACCTTCTCAAATCTAAATGGACTGTGCAGCACAGTGAGGCGCTGTGTGAGGTTAGCAGGATACATAATGATTTAGACAGGACCTTGTGCCTTAGTATTGATTATTGATGTTGAAGCAAGATGCACTGATTTACTTCAGCAAACTATATAATTCAATACAAGGCAAAATACAGTAATCAAGAAATGATCAGTTAGCATCCTTCCCACATATTATCTTGCAAAATATCAATACATTTCACTGTGAGACAGAGAGAAAGTCAGTGAGAGAATCTGCTTCCCACCCTCTGCCAACCTGATTCAGTTGGAATGTCTGGCACCTGAGAAGTCCAATGGGCAGTCACAGTTTACGCTCCGGTGGCATCAACAACAAAGGCAAGGCCAATTTCTATAAAAATCATTTTAAGCTAGATATTTATCACTGCGTAAAGGAAGTAAAAACAATATTTACATTATTATATTTTTAAAAAATGGATAGTAGCCTGAGATATTTAAATGTATGACTTTCATGTTATTCAATAGAACTTCAGGAAATACCCTATTTCTATGATCCACCAACAATTGCCATAAAAGCCAAACTAAATGGATTTTAAATCCTGATTAAAACATTGATAATTTGAGCAGATTTGTTCCACATTGCCAGAAATTCAGATATATTTAGGTTTCAGTGAATTACAAGCACTATTTATGTACATATTTTACAGTCCATATTGCAATGCTCAAGGGGAAAATGGAAGACCCTTTTCTGAAACCGTGCAGAAAAGAACAATTGGGCTGCCAATCCTCTCCACAGCAATTTGATAAGATTTTCATCTCCAGAATGTGAATGTTGCTCTAACAGTTACAATACTAAACACGAAGACTTCACCAAAAGCCATCATGTCTGAGTGATGCAGCCTCCTGCAACACCAGTCAGCTTAGATGGATGATACGTCCTCTGGAATCATGCTGATTGGGATTGGCTTCTTTTTTTTTCACCCCACATTTTTATCCATAGTCTCATTATCTATATGGAGAGGGCTGAGTCTTTGCACAGTTGACAGCGACTGGGTTGAACCATGAAAAGCAGAGATATGTAGACATAATGCCAACCATATTATTATTTTTCTACCATCTCTGTCCAACAGGAAAAACAGCTGAAGGGCATGAATTGTGTTAAGAATTCCCTTTCAACCTCTCAGCCATACGGGGCCCGTTCCTCTGTGGATCAAACAGAAGCAGAATCACAGAATCTTCCTCACAATTACATATGACATAGTCCGAAATCCATGCAAACGTATAAGAATATAGTCAACCCCGGTAAAGCATTGTGCAATGTCAAACAAACTTTGGTGTTCTTCACATTGCGAAGTGTTACGTAGAAGAAGGTTGACCATTGTGTTAATCTTTTCCAACAAGCCTTCTACCATTCCTCACTCTCCACATGACCACTTCTGTGAATATTTAAGTAATTTGCATTGAAAAGGTAATGTTGCAGCTGGGACACATTGTCGTTAACCTCCCATCTGGCTGTCTAATCAAATCAAGGATGGCATTATTTTAGTTTCATATCACATGGTTCAATTGTAAATTGAAATGGCAATTCATGAGAGAAAATGCCTTTATTGCAAATGACTGGAAGAATGGAATATAAAACCAAAGTCTAACTGAATTGGGCAATGATCTTGATTGTGAGTCTGAGTCATGATTAAAATGGCCCAGAGCACTTGAACCATGAAGATATATTTGAAAAATCCTCATTCCATCAAGACAAGAAAAAATGACTTGATCATAGATGTGGAACATTGTGGTAATCAGCCAAGACACCTTCTTCTACACCCACCTTGCTCAGCAAAGCCAACCATCTGTAATTAAACCGACCAGAAAACCAGAACCAAAAAAAACAGTACCTCATTTATGCTATTGTGTCCCAAAATGTACAAACTATGCACCCAGATGCAGGCTACAGCCCACTGGCTTACAGGCATATGTGTGGCAATACCATATGGTGTTTCCTAATGAGGAGATTCTGGGTGCTGGTATCAGTATTCCACTCTCACTTCCTCTCTCCACAGGAAGACCCCCCCCCCACCCCTCCTCCTCCTCATAAGGAATTCACTGCACATTGTTGGCCCAGTTTGTAAAAGAAAGTCTCCCTGAATCATTGAAGCTGTGAGTTTCTGTTTCAGTCAATCCTCTGTGCACTGTGGGAAGCTTATTAGCCAAGCTGAGGCATTACGAAAGGATTTAAGTAAGAGAGAAGCGATTGTCAAAAGCTTCTACTTGGTTTGCTATTCTCTTAACCCATAATGTAAGTGAGGGGCATACCCAGGTTAGAGGAGATTGTAAGAGATTGTAAATCCCATAAACTTGTGTTAGGGTTGTTTTAAACACAATGCATAGGCTGCCTACTGCATTTATAAAATGATGCTGTTAAGGTTTGAAAAGAATAATTGCAAAAGTTTAATTGAGGCCATATTGAGCTATTTTTCATGCAAGGTCTAATAAGCTCTATCTGGAAATGGAAACAGAGTATTTCAATTTGGTATTCAAAATTGAAATTCAAATGGCTGTTTTACATAATGCAGCACATATGCTGGGGTACTTCTATTATGGATGGGGTCATTCGTTGTACAATGGGAACTGAAAGGTTAAACACACACACTTATATATACAGTTAATCAGCTTAACTGTATCTTTTGACCAGGTCAAAGTAGATTTTGTATTAGACAATGAGAAACTACATCAGTGTGCCACTAACTTGAATGATATAACCACCACAATTAATAGAAAATAAAGAATGGTAATGGAACATCCAAAAAGTTGAAATTTGTTTTATTATCAATATACCTATTTGTAAGTGCGTTTGATATATTTGATTGGACTTTTTTCAAAACAATAATCATGTTTAGTCTGTCAAAATAGATGCTTGTGATACTTAACATTAACACAATAACTGACAGCTGTCATCCCATGTTTACCTGAGATGAAAATCCGACCAAAATAAAGTAGTTATTCCAGTCGCCTGGATGTCCTTATTAACAAGGTGAACCTAAAACAGTTTGTGTCACCTTTTGAAAAGGGCAGGTGAAAAACATTTCTATCAACCCCCCTTACTCTCATAAATAACCCAGATGAATAAATTACCCTGTTCATTCAACGTTTAACCAGATAATTACGTGGTGCGTCGCAGAGTCGAAAGCTTGCAGGCAGGGCTCCTGCTCTCTTCTTGGCTTGCCAATGGGCTGCTAACCCAGCCATGACATTGGGCGCTGCTCATCCGTCTTAATGAGGCCGGCATCACCACCGGACTTAACAATGAGACTCACACAAATAGGCAGCCACCTGAGTGACACACTCATGAGTGATCGACATCCAGGAACACTCTTAAAACACACAAATTGTTTGTCGGGTTTTACTGTTATGCAAAAATGAGTGAAGGTGACAATGACAATGACAATGATACAGAAATGGGACGTATAGAGTGTTCTGGGGAAGTCTCCTATTGTTTCCAACAGGACAGTGCTCATAAATGTCAGAGAATATTAAGCTGTAAAATAATATTATTCTATTAAACCAATTGTAAACATACAACTTGGCAAATAGTCTTGATACATGGCTTTTTGTGATATTTTATTACATCAGGACAACATTTAGACAAAAGGTAATATTCCAGCTTCGTAACAAGCACCTTGACAATGAGGTGGCGACCTTACAAGTGTTTTACAACAAATTGACTTTGTGAGTGGATGTTCACACAAGTGTGTGACTGTTCTGTGGAATGGGTTCTATATAACATTGTCTTCATGAACCTCTATCAGAACTGAAAAGTAAAATATATATTTTGGCAGCTATTAATATACTTTTGCTAAGTACCCATAAAGCTTATGTGTTATGAAACTCAGGAACTTAATTCCACTTTAACATTTTAATGAATGACTGAATTACTGACTCAAGTTCAAAGTACACACTTTAATTATGTATAGTTTGATTGCTGGATTTACTACCAGCTCAAAAAAATATGAGAAATACATCATCTGCCGTTTTCTCCCTCTCTATCAACATTACTAACCTCTACTAATTTAAGGTCATTGCTTGTAAATTTATATATTGAAAACCTGAAGCCAACTGACTGATTAAGCAAATTTGAAGTTTATTCCTAAAGCTTTTTCAGCTGAGCAGTTATGTTTGCTTTTCACTGTAGATGATTTTAGAAGTCTCACATTACCAACTAATTTTACGTTATTTGGTTTCAGAACAAAACATATTGTTACAAGATCTTTATTGTAAAATACATTATGATTTAAAATGTTAAGATTACTTGGCAGCAAAGGACACAATATACATCACTGTTGGATATGAAAATCTTAAAAGGATTAACACTATTTTAAGTGAAAAAACCCCCAAAAATAATTAAAAATCAAAATGAATAGGTAGGTCTTTCAAACTGATTGTCAGAATAAGCAATTGCCCTCTTCAATGAACGTGAGCAGTGTCCAGCACATGCTGAGAATATTTTAACACAATCACACACACACACAAACACAGCTTGTGGTCGTGTATGTTACATGTCCTTGGAGCAAATTACTTTCAACTGCAGCAGGTTGACATTGTTCAGCACCAAATGTGAACAAATTAAATGAGGCAATTAAAGAGTGAATAAGCCAGCGTTGATAATGGCGACCTGATATGCCAGCAGCAATCATAATGAAGCTGCCATTCTGCTCGGCTGGCTTTGTAATATTCCACAAGCAACCTCAACCACACAACCCCGTGTGTGTGTCTGTGTGTACGTGACATGCACCACTTAGCGCCAACTCTGATACCATTTGCTACACACTGTCATGGTAACCTTCAGGGTCGAGTTTCAACATGATTCTGGCATGAGGTCTGTGCATGTTTGTATGCGTGTTGAGAAATAGAAAAAGTGCGTAAGATGAAAATAGAACTGCCTTTATCTTTGACTGAACAGAAAATCTAAATTACTGACGAGGTTGAGATTCTCTCTCTGTCGTGCACACGCACACGCACACGCACACGCACACGCACACACACACACACACACACACACACACACAGGGAGGCAGTCTGGCAGAAAATTGAGACGGTCCGCCATTTCCGACTCTCCCTCATCCCTCTAGGTTTATGGCCCGTGAAGCCTCTTGTCATTGGGACTCGCCAGAGAGCCAAGTTAACAGGCCCTGTCCTCGCCCCACCAGCACAAGAGATATCCTTCTTTATCATTAACCCATCTTAGAGACATGAGCACAGCTGAGGTACAAAATAATTCCGGCACAATGGTTCCATCGTTAAAACCAGAAAAAAAAGGAGCATACCTTCACTAACCTGCCAAGCCTGTTTTCATAGATCTGCTTGTGTAAAAAGCCAAACAAAACAAAAACATGTCATGCTATCATGCTGTGAGCCATGTCTTCGACGGTTTAACATTTACGGAACAGCACAAACAAATGTGTGGAGGAGCGTTATTGTTATTACAACACTTGCATAAAGTAAGACCTAAAGGTTTCTGATTCAGTACAATAATTGCCTTGTGGCCGTCTTTAAGAAGTAAATTTCACAATCAACACTTACATGTTGTGCTTGAAAACAATGTTCTTATTGACCCTAGCCCTACCTAAGACAATGCATTTCTAGTCTAGTCTATTTCCATAACTGAATATGAGACATATGTTCCAAACAGACCAATATTTGGATGATTGTTTCAGAAGAAAAAGAGATAAGATTACATAGAAAATAGAACTGCCTTCATCTTTATTTATTTATGTCTGAGAAACAAATTGCTAAAGTTCTTAAGCACAATGCTGTTGGATCGCATTGGTAATGACAAGATGATAACAGACAAAAACAAGGTCATGACGAGGATTGCTGCTGTGTTCAGACCTTGTCGTGACAAGGCTGTGGCAAAGAAAAAAAGATAGATGAAAAATAATCCCTCACAATAAAAGCTTTGGGTATATTCACAACAAAGTTTGAACAGATATGGTGGAGATAATATCCACTCTTCAAACAAAGGTCTTCATTGCAGCACTTATGCAAAACACAACCTTGCAAAATCTTCCTAAAATGGAATCATTCAGATGGATGGGTTGAAATATTATCATTATTTTAAGTATCTATACAAACTCCAGGACAGTAAACTATATCAAACCTGCAGATTGGCACTTCAGGTTGCTTTAGGACTGTTAATCTTTATTGCTTGAGCAGGATAGAGTAGTTTGAGTGCTGGATTTGAGAAGTGTTAAAGACAACCAGGAATTTGGAAGACATTCTTAACTCCTAAAAACTCACAGTCACATCATGCTTGGTGCTACCTCCATCATCCTTTGCCGCACCGCAGCAGTAAACAAGCTGGCCTTGAAACTCCGTTTTCAAGCCTACCACTTTCACACACTCTCAATCTCCTCTCCTGTCACAGGGGATTCAGGCAGTCAGTGCTGGCCAACCGCCATGCAGTCCCACTCTGTTTATCTGTTTGTAATCGCTGCCTTTCCTCTGCGGGGACAAATGGAATCCAATCAGTCCAGCTAAGGAATGACAGGGTCACAGGCCTGACTCACTGGCCGGCAATCAATTTGTCAATGGTGTCAAATGGAGGGGTGGTCGAACGCAGGGCTGGGCCAACAGATCAGTCTGGTATATCACTGATGGTAGACAGAGAGAGTGAGTGGGAGGGACAGCTAGAGCGACAGATAAAGGTGAAAGAGAAAGGAAATATATAGTAAAACATTGGGTTGGGGTTATCAAGATAAGCTTAACTTGTTTGCAAAAGGTGAGTGCTCAAACACGCTGACATGTTGACACAGTCGGACACAAAAGACACTGAATAAAAAAGAACAAGGAAAAAAACAGCAGAGTGGGACTATAAACTTAGTCCCACTCTGCCATCCCTCATATGTGAAGCTGGGTGTCTAGTGTGTGCGTGTGTTTGTTTCCATGTGTGTGTGGGCCAGGGTTCTCATCATCATTAAGAGGAACTACAAGTACCTGGAGAGGGTAAAAGCCCCACATGAAACCCATTTCAATGTGACCTCCAGTAACAGCACCCTGGGTATCTGAGTGTGAAATGAGCAGTGTGTGTGTGTGTGTGTGTGTCTGGGTGTGTGTGGACAGAGGAGAGTTGTTTGAAGACCTATATATATATATATATATATAGCCTACTATATACAAAAATGATACACATGTCTACATTTCCTCCCTTAGGGATAAGGTGAGAAGTTCAGCCATCCGGGAGAGACTCGGAGTAGAACCGCTGCTCCTTCGCGTTGAAAGGAGCCAGTTGAGGTGTTCCAGGCATGTCCAGATGGGAAGAGACCGAGGGGTAGACCTAGGACCAGGTGGGGGGATTATATCTCTTTGCTGGACTGGGAGCGCCTTGGAATACCCCAGTCAGAGCTGGTTGATGTGGCCAGGGAAAGAGAAGTTTGGGTCTCTCTGCTAGAGCTGTTACCTCCGCGACCCTGACGGCTAAGCGGGAGAAGATGGATGGATGGATGTCTAAATTTGTCTAACCTCCCTGTGTGTCTGCATATGTATTGTACATCGCTACATGAGTGTACAGTGACAGGGTAGCAGAGGTTGAGAGGTTTATGTGTGTAGAGCCAGTAATCCTTTAAGCATTGGCAGCATTACAGGCAGTTAGCATCAATAATTAGCTCACAATAGGCAGCCAATACGCTCCCCTGAGATTTAGGAGGCCATAACCAAATGCCTTGTGACTGCCTGCCATGCTGTCAGACCTCAAACTGGCAAATAAATCATCCAGATTTCTGGATGTGAATATGATATGATTATGCTCAAACAAGTCCAAGATGCATAAATCAAGGTGAACAGTCACGTGCACAATTATAATCAAGACTATTGTTAGAGTCTCAATGCATCATGTTAAAATAGGGAGCAGGTAGTCGTCTATGAGGTTGTTGTTCAGCTGCAGGGCCTGGTTTCCACGATTAGTATTCTAGAAGAATGGAAGAGATACATCAGGCTGCAGAATACAATTGTGTCACATTAATGGCTGTGATTATTAAGATAACGACAACGTTGGCGGCATTATGTAAACTCAATCTGATGCAATCTAATCACCCTGCAATAAATCCTTATCTTGTGAAGTCTACCTTTCTTAAATTGTGTTAACCAAGAAATGTATGGAAATTCAGATGCTAACATACGGATGTTTTGCATGATTTAGTTGAGCTTAATTTTGGATAAAGATTGAACGAGGTAAAACATTCTAGCAGTCTTTGACTTGACTGATAAACTGGCTAATGCTCCGAAAAACAACATTGACTAAAGCAACATCTGTATTTAGATATAGATAAAAGCCACAGGCCTGAAAGCTTGACCTTTACAGTCCGGGGGGGTCTTTCATCTCTGCAAATCGGTTGCGGGCATTTTTCTGACGTGGTCGGTTCCACATTTCCCTTAAGAGGGTAGGGTCATAGCAAATCAATAAAGTGTGTTCCAGAGTGATCACCTTTAACCCTACAGGTCTATCCTGATTGGAGGGGCGTCTCACAGACTTTTTAATTTTTATATCCATGTCACTCATCTCTATTTGCGAAACGCCGACTATATTAGAGTGACAATTTTTCCAGTAACGGTGTAGGGAATTTAACCCATAACCAGGGTCTGAGGACATATTAGTTATTTGAAAAAAACAATTATGACCTCAGTGGACCCTTGCTATGGGTTCAATTCACAATACCAGGGTAATATTTAAGAAAATCCACAATGTTGAAATAACATGTAATGGACACTCTACCATAACAGCAACGTTTTACAGACCTGTGTCTTGCAAAAAGAAGGGCATTAATACCTACCCTTAATATTGTATCTAACAAAATAGCTTAAGAAATAAAACTCAGGTGTTTTAAAAAAAGTTTTCAGAGTTGTATTTGCGCTTTACCAAGCAGAGCTAGATTAGGCCCATTAACTAACTTTTAATCGATTCATCTCTCAATCGCTGCCGGGTGTATAAACCAACAGCTAAGGGTGAGCATACCAAAAACATAAAATGCACTAATGAATTCACACATGATACTGCTGGTTGAGAGAAATATCAATGTTGCAAGCTTTGCCTCAATTGCTCTCACTCTCTGAAACCAAATTTCACTGAGCACTGGATCATAAACAATTATTCCAGTCTTATGGGATGCACGGCGTAGAAAAGCAGCCATTTGAGTTGATGTGGGGGTTGTTGTGTAGGAATAAGAGGCAGTGTCATATTACAGTGATAAGGGGGGAAGAACAAGATAACCCTGACTGACTGAGCAGCGTCGAGCAGAGTTAGGTGTTATCACCTTCTTTCAGAGAGACAGGAAGGGTGAGCCACGCAGGGAGAAAAGCAGAGAAAGAGGGGGGAGGAAAAAATCTGGGAGAGCTGAACGACAGAAGGGGTAAAGATAGTATTGAATAAAAGAGAGAGAGACGAGGAAAAGGGGGATATGACAAAGAGAGAAAAAAAAGAACAATAAAAAATTAAAATAAAACAAATGAAGCAAGATTTGTATTCAACATGATCTATGGATGAACGGATAATGATAGAGAAATATGTTTGATGGTGAAGGACTAGAATAAAGAATTGGAAGAGATAAGATTAAATAAATAATGCAGTGACAGAAACCGTGGGTCAAATACAGATTAAAGTAAAAGTAAATAAAAAAGGGGAATACGGAAGAGTGAGGAGACAAAAACGAAATGCAAGGAGAATACAGAGATACAGATCAATGGAAAAATTGCATATATACAACTGTATGCAAGGTCAAAGATATTAATGGCAGAGGATTATCCTCTGTAGCGAAGGGAATCCTCACTGTACAATTACAGCCATTTCTCCTACTATATCAAGTCTTAGGTGGTCTTTAAAGTCACATACCATGCCATCTTGCCAACAGGGAAGGAAATCAGGAAGTCAGCCATACAATAACAGTTATCTTTTCTTTTGTGATGAAATATTGTGTGGATCATAGAAAACCAAAGAGTAATACTTTGGTTTTCCCCGGCATAAATGTATGGACATTTGTAGATTGGTGTTTTCACAGTAACAACAGTCTTCTGATAGACTAGCTGGGGATATGTGGCCTTAATAAATGTATTAACCGTAACAACATTTGTTAGCCATTGATCTTACCCCAACCCTAAAAATAAACCATTTGTCCAAACCTTTACCAAACTGTAGTAGCCATGTGTAGATATAATTAAGGTTGAGAGGTTTTTATTCAACAATGAAATTAAAGTTTTTTTCAACAAAAAAATAAAGCATTTTTGTTAATCTATCTTGTTCAATTGATTTGGAAAAAACAAAAAGGTTATTAAAGTATGTACCTCCAGTTGAATTAATTATAGGTTATTGCTCTTTAATTCAGTTTGCTCATATGTTCCTTAAATACACAGTACTGGTGTCTCACCCTGAGACTTTTTTTTAAAACTACTTCATGATTTAAGCATAACAACAAACGATGAGAAGATACTCAAAAGAATGCATGAGCCTTTAAATTCAATTCATCTTTCTGTGAAGAGTGCAGACCAGAGGTCATATCTCCCATCAGCAGCTTTGTATATTTCTGTATCTTTGATCAAACTAGTGTAATGCTTTATACATAAAAATACATGTATCCTAACAGAAAGAACATGGGCAAAGAAATGCTTTGATCAAGGCATTCAATACAAGACGAATATCAATACATGATTAAGTCAAGTCAAAGGGGAGATTAAGTACTTTTAACTTCAAAGACTAAAAAACTATTCAGTTTGTGATGAATGTGAATAAAAACATTGGTTAATCCTCAGGTCAAATATCAACACTGCATTCTAAAATCTAAAGTATTTTTAAAACAGAGATACAGGATGCTCACATATCCAAATTCAAATCAGGTCACTCATGTTAATTCATTTATGATGCAAAGGCTTTCTTAGCTTAGATTTAGCATTGAGGTTTGCATTTTCATTAGCCATCCAGGAGGCTTCAATAGGCCTTTATTTTCTCTTTACCAAAATTATAAAGAGTAAAGAAGGATCCTTTTCCAAATTCACCAGCTTCAGAAACACTATCTCTCCAAATGCTGATATGGCAAAATGTGACAGCCCCAAAGAGACAACATGAATAACAATAAGACCTTCACAAGGAAATAAATTCCTGACAAAAGGTATTTTGGAAACCTCTCAGGAGTTGTAGTCTCAGAGGTCCAAAGATGCCTTTGAGGAGTGAGACTTTAAAGTTGCCAAAGTGAAGTGAGCGATTTGTTGTCTTTAACTTGCTTTGAGGTTTCTGTTGAAGCCACATCCAGCCACACTTTGGTTGTGTTTGAGGCCTCAAGGCTCTTGATCTAAAGCTATGGAATAAAACATGCCCAGCTCTATATGCCTCAGCATCAGCAGCTCAACTACATTGGTTATTGGTTTGAATGTGGCACAAACAACATGTGGTACTATGTAAATACATGATCAAAAAGCATCAAAAGCCTGGGAAACTCCTTTGTGCCTGTAGGTCTCATGCACAACAAGGGGTTAACCATGTAAATCACTGATTCACTCATTGTGCGCATTACATAACAGCACAAACATGTCCATATAGTTTTGGAGTTTACTGCAGTTTGCTCCTTTTGGTCTAGTTGCAATAGTCCCTTGGGCAATGTATGACCAGGCATCAGTGATGAGGCGGCCAGAGTCAGCCTGCCTCTCGCAGGCAATTAAGAGACAGGAGAGGTTAAAATGTTAGTCCACAACTTGTTTATCAGTTCATATAATGACCTTATCTATATTACAATGTTGAATTTCCTTTTTTAAATGACATTCAATACAACTCGCTCATTTATCTTTGATGACACTTGTGGCTTGCGTCCTGTTAGTGCATAACATGCCATTTTTAATGTCATTCAGTTAACACCACCTCGTTAAATAAGCTAACCATTTCATTATAACTCTGTGTGGTTACTGATCTTTGTGAATATGGCAGTTACCTAGGGGCTAATTTACTTAGAAAAAGGACAACAAATTAAATATATGTAAGTTTTTGTTATTGTTTTTTGTTTTTTTTGACAGCTTGTAAAAGAAATGTACTTCCTTTGATATATGCACAGGTTTAGCAGCCACAAAACTAGTGTAATGGATTTGAGAATTGTCCTCTGAGTGTAATGTATTAATGTATTTTTCTAATTCCTGTTAACATATTCTTAGGCCTTTGAACCAGTGCGGCAAACCTTGGACTAAAACAAAACTCTAATGCAGTACAAACTACACAAATATTTTAACATCTATAAAATGGTGCATGTGAAACTTGTAATGTTAACTTTTTGTGTAAACTGTGTCCGTTTATTATTAAGGGTACACAATTGTTCTCTAAATAAGACCACCTTTTAGACATCATGTCCCATATGGTTTTACTATTTGGTGCCAGTTATTTATTATGGAAGTCTATTATTGCATCAACATTGCAGAACATTAGTCTTCTTATTTTCTATGCGTGGAAAGTCACAGTCATCACATTGACTAATCAATGCTGCCACTGTCATGTCTTCAGGAGAAATTGACTAGCTTGGTTTGTTCAATATGACCACACCATGGCAAACTGATGATATCATTAACTTTCCTCAAAACATATTTGATTCCTAGAGCAGAGACATTGATTCTTTTGACATGCATGCCTTCAGCAGCTTTATGTCTGCTGGGTTGAAGATGTTTGAGATTGTTCAAGTGTACACACACTGAGTCAGAGTCGTAAGTAGAGACTATATTTTAAAACAATATTTTAACATTAGAAGCATCTATTTAAATGTATGTCTATTTGAATTTATAAATAAATTCCACATGATTCATGAATGCTCATATGGCCTTAATTACAATGGAGGACACCTGTCTTTATAATATTCAGAGCTGAAAAGCACTAGGAAAAGTAAAACAAAATAGGAATTTGAAATTGATGTGCCATTGAAAAAAAAAAACAGAACGGGGTAATTGGTGTGGAATAGTTCCCTTAAAAGTGCAAGGCTGCCAACACAAAAAAACATCAGGGACATACAGTGATGGAAAGACAAATTTATTTAAGAGCACTGTGAGAAATTGGGACATCACAACTATTCTGGATGAATATCATCTGTCCACATTTCTATTTGAGTTGTTTTGGGTGCATTTTTAACTCACCTGCCTACACCCATGCTATTTGATTGTTGTTGGAAAGACTATTTTGACAGGAGAGTCATTGTGCTTCAAACCACAGTGCTCCGCCTTCACAAGGTGTAGGATTAGCTCACACATTTCAATTCTCACTTTTGCCAAGCAAAACTCCCTAAAATGTGTCGACACATTGATTATGTACACATGTGACCTCCTGAGACTGTACAAATGCTGTACTCAACATTCATCCAGTATTACTTAAACCCCCAGAACTGTCCAATACAAACATGTTTGCACAGATGGCCTGTCAGTGGTTTGTTAATTTACTCAATCCCCAAAACAGGGAAGCAAATATAGCATTTAATTTCTAATAAAGATGTGATGTTCTTTAAAGATCTTTAAAGATTTTGTGTTACCCCGGACATGGCAGGTTTCACTCCACCCAGCTCTGATGAGTGTTGTTTTTGGCTCTGGATGTTTACAGTAGGTAAGACCTCTTCACACTGGTGCCAAGCACATGGGGATGTTTTGGCAAGGTCAACCGACAACACACGGAGCAGAACAGGTGGAACGAATTCCCCAGCTGTACATTCCAGACAGCAAGACAGTAAGCTACAAGCGGGCTCTACTCTTGGGGAAACTGATGAGCTGAAGGGTGAAGATAGGCAGGGTTTGTCACCAGTCCACCAAATGTGTACCATCAGCCCCAACAGTACTCTATCAGAATAAAGGATTACGGCAACCTCTTCCTCTGAGGAGTGCTGAACAACCCCAAGGATATGTTTGGACAGGTTTTGACCTTATCTTCCCAGGCTGTTTGACAGACCTTCCTACAGAGGCACAAATACAAGCAGTCCTGATATCTGATGGACACACACGCAACAAGAAGATCCATGCAAATACCAAATATGCATATCAATGCTGCTAGTTTTGAGGACAAACTTGTGTTTCAGGTGACATCTGCTACACAAACTTTAACAGACAGCGAAAGTATACTTTATTTTTATTTTATCCTTACAGTATATGACTTTCGTTTTTTAAAAGTATTATGTAATTGGGTATTTGCAATACAGATGATATTTTATCTCCATCAAACATGCTTACTTAAAGTATTAGCAAGTTGTAGAAAATCTAACAATAGAAAGTGGAGATAATAATCAAGGTGCAAATTTATATTGAATTGTTCCTTTATCAATGACCAGCCACTAACCTCAAGACAGAGCAGT
The DNA here is from genome assembly GCF_036324505.1 of Eleginops maclovinus. NCBI lineage: Eukaryota > Metazoa > Chordata > Actinopteri > Perciformes > Eleginopidae > Eleginops > Eleginops maclovinus. The sequence continues at coordinate 14,695,227 of NC_086355.1, read as the reverse complement.
GAACCATGAGTTGTATAATATAAAAGCTGTTGTAGAGGGGGCAGCTGGGGGTTTAAATCTCACTTGTTACACCTCACACAACTTCCACCATCCCTCCCTTCAGATATGAAGAAAATTGACTCATTTACTCATTAGCTGCTCTCCCTAATGTGAGCCAATAATCCGCAATCATTATAAAGAGTAACTCCAGTAGAAAGGTTATCTATCCATTGTGTCTGGGGAAAGGTGTGGCATTTAGAAGTGAAACCCTAAAGCTGCATCAATCACAAGGTAGCAGCAGTTAATTTGTGACTCCAGGGACAACAGCAAAGGTTTAAAATCCTGGTGAACAACAGAAAAACCCAAGCTTGTGGTTTTAGCTCCTGTGGATCTCAGTGCATGTTCAGTTACAACGGTAACTACAGTGTAATTTGTAAATTAGCATATTTCTCCCAACAGTTTGTGAACGGCTGCTCTAATTCCTACTAGACAGATAGAAAATCCAATCAGTTTCCATATGTCTCACTCATAGAGCAACGTCGATCATGTCAGCAAGCATCTGCTCTGAAAGCACAAATGGGAAAAAAGATGAGCAGTCAAAATTATAAAGCTTCTGCATGAAACTAGATCTTTATAGTTCAACAGTCGTCATTAACCATCATGTATGTAAGGGACACCCAGGGTTTGCTACTTTAAAACAACAAAACTGGAACAAAGTCATTATTGTATAAGCAGAGGAAGTTAAAACATTTGATCTATAATATGTAAGCAAATGTTGAATTTATCAGTCCTATTTAATTTGTTCTACGGCCTAGCAGGAAATTCTACTCTAGTTTTATCTAAATTGACTCCATGGTCGTCAAAATCAGTTTCAGATTTGAAAACTTCCCCCCATGTTGAAAGTGAAATCAGGTAAATGGTTTCAGCAAAATGTTTGGTTCTTCGAAGTCTCTGTTCTCCAAGACAGAAAACCTTATTTCAAGTCTTCAGCATGTGATTTCTTGATATTTAAAAAGTAGATTTTGGATGGTGAATCACTTTAAGATGTTAATTTTTGATTCTGGCACTAACATTACATCACCAAAATCACAATCAATTCATTGACAACAACTGCTTTGATTCCCTAGAGATCCCTGCCTTTCCAGATTATGCAGACGAGTTGTTGTTGATTAGGAGATGTTGAGCAAACACAATATTGCTGCCACCGCCTGGGATTGATTAATTGACTATATGAAAACATTCCCATAGATTTGCGAGTAGCAGGAACAAAGAGCAGTGTTAATTTACTTAACCTCTGTTGTTCTGTGCTGTCATGCAGAGATGGCTATTGATTCCTTTGCAGCTTGGTATCAAACTCTCCTATGTGCATGCATACCACCTCACATAACTGAGCCCCAGCGGAGAGTAGACAGTGAGAGATGAATAAGGAGAGAAAGGCATTAGATCAAATCTGACAAGACCCACAATGACTTAGAGTCATTGGAGTATCACAGAGCCAATCAATAACCAAAAAAAGGAGACGAGAAACATTGTTGTGTTAAGCAGGGATCCAGTCCCATAGGGATGTACGGTCTTACTCACTGAGCATGATTAAAGCATAAAGCCTGGCTGGCCTTCTCTTAGTTTGTGACTCCGCTCTAGGAGGTTTTGGTTGAAATCAAGCTCTTCTCTTCAAGGACTTTCAGACATTTTTGGACATTTTCCAGAAATCAACATAATGTGTTTTTAAATAGGCGCAAATATTTTACACAGTGGATAGTGGGGTTTTGTTTTTGGTAAAACTGAATTGTTGTACACCTTTGAGTTATAAATAAATGAAGGTCCACATTTAAAAGAGCAAGGTCCTTTGGAAATAATGTGCAGAAGGTTTTGTTGGAAAAGTGTCGCAAATAAATAAATGCAATAATATATTTTTTTCATCTTCACGATTATTGAGTTATAAAGGCGATGATGTATTTTATAGATGTATATCACAACACATATTTGCTATGCTCGTATTCTGTATTGACGCTCCTGTAATCATCAATTTAAAAAAAAATCATGACTGACAGATTTGTTTGCTTCCAACTAAAGTAATGAATAGCCTCTTTAAGTCTTAATGAAGGCCTAAATGAGCCATTCAATTAATTTAGCATTAGTAGTGTAGTAACCAATAAAATATCTGGTACATCTTGATTAAGATCTTAAATTCTACCAAACACAACTGTTGTTGGAAATGTTTTTGTGTTTAGCAATATGGTTTAAGTTTTACTTACATATTGTTTTAAATATGGATTTGGTTTTGAAATTCTAAGAAATGAGACCTTAAAGAACCAACTGTACAAATACATAAGGCACTCGTCAATGTCAGTTATGTAAGAGTATACAGTGCTTATTCTTTACAGTCTGCATAGCTTTCCAAGTTTCCTCCAGGGTGTACAGTATCTGCAGCTTTCATAAACTGAAATAGTGCCTGCAAAAATAAAGGCGGCCCCAGTTGCATGATACGCTCCCGGGGCAGAGCGCACAGTCTAGACAGCAGATCCACACAGGAAAAAGAACTTGTGTGTCCACACAAATCGTAAAACAAATCACTTTGACCTAGACAATGGAGAATAAGCAGTACAAGCTTTCATAGCTGTGAAGGTTGAGGAGAAAAGACGAGGCAACCCAAAACAAACAGTCACAGAGGGGAACGGTAGATTTGTGTATTGCTCTTTCTATTTGCAAATGTGACAGAGTGGGTAGCTTGTGTGTAGATGAACAGGTGTGTGTGTTTGAGTGTGTGACACACACACACACACACACACACACACACACACACACACACACACACACACACACACACACACACACACACACACACACACACACACACACACACACACACACACACACACACACACACACACACACACACACACACACACACACACACACACACACACACACACACACACACACACACACACACCTCCTTAGCCAACTGGAAACTCACAACACAGAGCCTGTGATGGCATCCCTCTCCCCATGCTTGTCTCTTGGGATCTGGGTCACAGGCATGGTTGGTTTTGCAGCCAGAGCCTGGTGAGCCTTGGTGGAAACCAGTCTGTTAAGGGTTTCCAAAACCCACCTCTAAAACCCCCACAATCCCCTACCCCTTACTAAGCCATCTGCAATATCACCTGCTCGAGTATTCCTACACACTGAATTAATGTCTGAGGTCCTTCAAGGATTTTATGTGGCAAATCATTCCCACAATTGATGAATAATGCAAGAACGCAGTTGGCAAAGGTAAAACGATGAGTTTTGTGGTAATAAAACTGTTGTATTCTGTATTTTATAGCACCAGATAATTGTGTTTACTAAAGTCAGTGAGTTACTGAAGCAGCACAGAACAGAAGCTCTCCAAGTGGAAAAAGATGGCCTGTATGAATAGAATGTTTTTAAAAAGGTTTCAAAATACAAATACTTGCATCAGTACGGAGTTCATTTTTGGTGGTTTCCATAGCAACATGTCAATATATCAAAATGAATATGAATGAGCAAACAGTCTCCATCAGTTCTCAAACACACGGTTTGAAAGACCAAAGAGGTTGGGGGAGAAAAGCTTTCACTTTAACTGTCTATTATAATAATAGTTTCTTTTCAACCTGACCTTTTTAAAGCTACTATTTTCTCGCAGACATTTTGAGACTGGAATGGTAATTGTGTGGTAAATTCAAAACGTCATAAAATCTTATGTTCAAGGGCGACACTATAGATGTGCTGAAAAATGAGAGCAATACTTTACACAAGGCCAAGGTGTCAATACAATTTGATCAAATTGCTTTTGCAATTACACAATTCATGTCAGTTTAGTCTGATCTTGAAAATACAATGTGAATGCTTGCATGCACAAACTAATTTGTAATGTGGGTTTATAAATACTGTAGATTTCAAAGTTTCATGTCTATATTTAATTGTATCTATGTTTTTTATAAAGATAATAATAATATATTTTATTTGGAGGGCACCTTTCATAGCACCCAAGGACACCTTACAGGGCATAGGGTAATATAGGGAGAGTTAAAACAGTGGACAACTGGGGTAAAACAACACAAACAACAGGAAATGGTAATGGACTACAAAGAGGCATAGGGTACAGTTTATAATGAGAATACCAGTTTGAAGAGGTGGGTTTTGAGTTGGGATTTGAATGTTGTCAAGGAATCAGACTGTCGGATATGTAGTGGCAGGGAGTTCCAGAGTCTGGGTGCCGAGCAGCTGAAAGCTCGAGCACCCATGGTGCTAAGGCGAGAGTTGGGGTTGGAGAGAAGTCCAGCGGAGGGTGCGGAGGGGGTATACTCCTGAAGGAGGTTAGTGATGTAAATGGGGGCTAGGTTGTGGAGTGCTTTATATGCGAGTAGAATGTTTCATTGGTCCGGGAAAAGTTGGCCGATTTGGGAGATATAAAGGCTCGAAAATGCTAGAATTGCAATATAAAACAAGAGCTTAAGTGGACAGTAAAATCAATGTAACGACAAACGTATTTTCTTTCTAGAGTTGAAAATGACAGTGTGAGCTCCCCTTTAAAGCTCCCATGGTAAACAATAGTGGTGTGAGTGATGCACTTTTCTCAATATGAGATATCAGAGGAAGACTGTAGCCAACGTATGAGTGGCAAATAAGTTCTGAAAATATTCTCTAATCTTGTTGAACATTTACTTGTGTTTAGACTCTGCTATTAAAGCAATATAATTTTATTTGGTACACATTGACTCGTTCAAAGCAGTTATTTCATTCTGGCATAATCTTGACACTAGCAGAATGTTAAGCTTTGTTCATTTTTTCAAGTTTCTAACAATCAATCAGTAATCAGACGAGAAAATTATAGAAAACTACTATATTTGTACTATGTAATTGTCTTTACAGCACTATCTTACACAGTCAGCAAGTGTATGTGGTATGTGGAAGGGTGTGAAAACCTTAACAGTAATTACACAAACACACACAGACTAATAAAGGCACTCTACCTCATGCACATGCACTAACTCACCCTACAACTCTCCTTCTGTTCTTTCCTCAGCTTTGCTCAGTAAGCATGAGACACCAGAGAATCTCATTCATCAGGTTTGCTCGCTAGCTAAACAGATGGGGTTTGAGCAAACTCCTGCGGTTTCCCCCGAGACAGATTACAAACCACATCCATTGAGTGCTCAGAGAAGGAGAGAGATAGGGAGAGGAAGGCTTTGAATTTGATAGAGAAAGATTGTATCTGGATTCATATCAGCATCAAAAAAGGAACCTGGTCATTGTTTTTTTTTTCCCTATAAGATTCGCACACACCACATGCACAGAGACACACCCTTTCATTCTCTAAGACTGTAACACACCGTTGTTTTGTAACATTGACCATTACCCTAATTTAGACCTACCAGGCCCACCTCATAGTTTTCGCACTGGAGTTGTGCAGGATCAAACAAACCTCAACAGTTATTTACTTGTGTTTGGTGCATGGTCCTGGTAAAAAAGCCTCATTATTTTTTTAACACTGCGGTCTGCATGTGGCTCCTTGTGGATGATTAGTTAATTGGACTGTGGTACACCTCAGGTCACTATCTCTTCAAATTCTTTGAAAACATGCACACTGAAAACCAAGAAGCCAATGCTCTTTAAAGAACAAGAAAAACTAGTTGGAAAGTTTTGTTCAGCAACGACAAAAGGAAGAAACATTCAGCTGTTTGGAAAGTGTTATCAAAAAGACATCAAATGCAATTCTTTCCTGCTTTTGTTGGCTTCAAGAGTGGCCTTCCACTAAGCTTGTTTTGAATGTGTTATTGCCTGAAAACTAGCAGCATCTCTTGTAGGGACCAGAATTAGAACACTTGGCTGAGTATGTACACGGTAATTGTTGCAGACATGAAGCACACAGCCCTAATGGATAGGGCGTGCAAAACCCTTAATGTTAATTATAATAATCAAAATATAAACCCTTTTGAGTGGAGTGAGGCTCTGCCAAAAATCTCCTGCTGGATTCCACAATCCTGACAATGAAGGACGTGCCACATCTTTCTCTCCTTATGAAGAAATATCTCTCTCAACTATATAAACACAAGATCTCAAGCAAGTGAACACACGCACAGACACCTGTGAGTGTTGACAGATTGTGTACTCTATGACTGAACTAATCCGGGAATAAACATTGAGCTCCAAAGGCGGTGTCTAAATTTAGAAATGAAAAGGTTAAAAGTGATGAAAAGCAAGGGAAGACCAGCAGCTCTTGACCTTGATGCTTTGCCTGAAAACATCAACTTACGCAAACAATAAAGTGAGCATGCGGTACTATTGATTCCCTTTTGCCGTTTGTAAAGCAAAACACCGTGGAACAGCATCAAGTAATGACAGTGTGACTACCAGATGGATGTGCTGATAGACCATCTATACAAGTCGATGTGCCTGAGAGATGCAATCGGCTATCAGTTGGCATCAGAGTAGAGCAGCTTGCGATTGTAACAGACACTGAGATTTATGTCAGCTTTAGCCTCTTTGGAGTCAGAGTATTTGGGCAGAAATGAACTCCTCTCTTTCCCAAGGGAGCTAGACACAAAGGCAGACAGAGGTACTCGTGCCAGACTGTCCAACATTATACACCTACTCCACTATCTGCTCAGCTGGGATCTGTTCAAATCATTATAACATTTTCCGAGCCTTTGAAAGGGTGCAATGATCCCAGTGAGCTGCCTCCATGCCCTCTGGGGAGCAGACGGGGCACAGTGCCATATTGGCAGAAGTTTTTGTTTGACAGAGAGTTGTGTGGTTGGATAAAAAAATTTATCAGTTTTGGATCAGATGAAGTTATATCATAATTTGCTACATGGACATTTTACCTATGAAGGTAAATAAAAAGCTTGTGGATATCCCTGTTTGCTGTAATCATTACGGGTTTTTGAAAATAATAACACCATAGGAACATTTTCTTTAAGTGCCGATTTATGAGGACCCTACCCCTTCCCCTGACTATGTCAAAAGTGTGTTCTCTCACTGGAAATGTTCAGTTTAGACAAGGGGTGGTACTTAAGTGGAGTGTGCAGGAGGTTTACGGTTCCTTGAGTTTGTCTCCCCAATTGGACATTTGTGATCGTGAATTTAGTAAAACAACTATTCTTTTTTTCCTTCAAATCTTTGTTTTTAAACATTTATCAGTGTGGCCACTCACATTTCAGCAGTCTGCAACACCTCATGGCTCTGAGGCCAGATTGTGGAATGGTTTAAATGTAATGGACATGCTACCTGGACATTCAAGTAACACATCAATTAGGCTTTCCTTTGCCATGGCATCATGTTTAACATTGGGCTTATTTTAACAGCAGCCTCTAAAAGTACTCAAATCTAATCAGAACCAAAAACAGTTAGCCTAGCCTGAGTGTTGCCCTTGAGACATAGTTAGCAATACAACTGTACCATCATAATTTTAATAAATCAAAGAAGCCATTACGTGCCTATACGGTGATTTTTTTTATCTACTGTTGAATGGGCCATTACTTTTCCAGCATGACATGGTTTCATGTCACTGGCTCCGTGCATGTGTCTTACATGTACCCTGAGGGCAAGGTATAGCAAACCATATTGAAATCACAGCTCAGGATAAGAAATAAAGGTGGCTTATTTAATTGAATAAGAAAGGCACACACGTCTGGAACTAGAGAGGTAAAGGAGACAATAACAAGAGCAGTTATATGATACCAATTTAGCCACCTGGTGAAGCTCTCTGACTACACATCTAAGGAGAAAGCTCTTCTAACTCTGCTAAATGAGGTCCTGTCTGCTAGATAACGAGATAAATCACACTGTTCTATGGAAGGGAAATTGGTGAGAATATGTTTCTACTGCTCCTAGATTCTGGCTTTTGTGAAAAGGGAAGATGCTGTAGAAAAAAAATGGATGAGGTAATTTCGCTCTGCATCCTGGGATGCAGGGAAAGATAAAGATCCTTGATTGACCAGTGCTTTACAAGATGATGCAATAGTCATGAGGTCAAACAGACTGATGGAAATAATTTTTGTATGATGTTTTTAAGAGATTCAGAACCATGTTGATCACATGTTATCAACAAAAGGGTGCCTATGAAAAGTGTCATTACTGAGTATGGTGACAGCCATAGAGGCAGAAAGAAAGAGAGAGGACGGGAGTGTAAGAGGGTGAGAGAGAAAACAACCTTTACAGTAAGGTAAAGCCTCCAGTCTTGCAAGCAGCAGTAATCATTCAAAGCATTACGTCAATGTAAGAAAACTGAACAACCCTGAAGGGCTATCGATGTATCCCAGCCATTTCTTTGTTTTAGCTTATTGGCTCTCTCATTCCCTCTACGAAAACTGTAGTATGCACAGTGTGACTCATTCACAAATAAAAACCTCCTTGTGTTTAATTACATATTTCCCAGTATTGACTTGAATTTCAATAGTCCTGGTTCACAGTTCATTTAAAATCAGCCAAGTCTGAAACTGTTCAATATTATTAAACAGATGCCCTCTGTAAAAAGTGGTTGCTACTTGCAATCTCAGCAACTTATACTTTTGTTTGCAGGGCTAATGCATTTCTGTATGCATGTAGGACGTATAGGTTAATTTCAAGGATCAACTCCATTACAACATCCCAAATCCTTTTCTTTCTAATTTCTAGAATCAGCTCTGTTAAGAGGCATCAAAATTAACAAGTTGAAAGGAAATTGCAAATTGGATGCAGAGGGGAATGGAGTGCTTGTGTATGAGAAGAAGAATTGTAAAGAATTGTGATGAATGAATAAATCAGGTCCTGGCGTGTTATTGGACCTAAAACACAGGCAGTGCAGCAAACTTATATGCATCCTGAGAGCCAGTCCTTACACTGAATAACAACTCATAAATTACAAAGAACCTCTCGAAGGAGCAGATATTTGTGGTTTGCATTGCAACTAAAATTCCAACTGTCAAGTTGTTGACCACCACAAATGGGTTGGTAGTTATAAAATAATGATGAATATTTTGATACCAGTAGGCATTAGAAACAAATGATTTGATGTCTCTTGCAATTAACTAATTAAAAAAATGTATACACAGTGGTTGTGGCCTTTGCAGGGATTACCACAAACACATTTACTCTAATACCTCATTTAATACAATCAATTTTAATCTGCCAGCTCACTTGCAGTTTGTAGAACTGGAAAGGCCAGGCAAATTGTACTGCTGTATCAAATGTAAAGTATTTCTTAGTATGGAATCACTTCATGTACAGAGCAATTTGATTACATCAAAATGAACACGGTATATGCGTACAGTATTCACTTTGACAGCTTATTGGCATTTGCTATAACTTCTAGACAACACAGGGGTACAAATGACCTACCTGACTGAAGAAGTTAAACCACAACAGAATAGGAGGAAAAAAACACAATTCCTGTTAAATATATACAAAACATTGAGAGATGCAAGCAGCTTGTGATTAGAAGCACAACACAATTATGAAAAACTCATACGGCTGTTTAAACAAAAAAAAAAGTTTAATTTAGTAATAACATCAAAGAAATGACATAAAAAAGGTACTCCAGTTGTATTTACAATGGATTTAATACGTGTGATATGAAAAATGTTGCTCACAATCGTAAATCCAGATTGAAATATCATTTACTCTGCAGTTCCCCTCAGCTTTATAGGGCTTTTAGCATCTTTCAGCTTGTTGTTTGGCTTTGCGGCCTGCAAATGTATTGATTTAGTAAATATCGCCGCTGGTTTCCACCTTATTACGAGTAGTAGTAGGAAGCTGTTTTAGGAATGAAAGAAACAGACAACGTGATGAACAGTCTTAGGTTAATGTAACCAAAGCCAAATGGCAGTCAAAGTTAGAAGTTGAGGAGCTAAAAGATTTTCTAAGGAGATGGTGAAGACTAAAATAGAGGTCAGAGAGCTTGATATTCAGAAAAGAGGCAGACATTTATTTGTTTGGTTAACTCTTCAAATCTGTATTTGTAGAAAATGTTCAAGATGGAAACCTCCCTTCCGGAATACAGCACATAATTGCCTACATTCATTGACTGTGCGCACAATTGTTTTTTATTCCTCTCTTGACCAATTGGACTTTTTGTATACAAGTATGCAAGATGAAAGGCATTTTTCTGCTGCCGTTGGTGCAGTCTCCTCAATTTCTCTTTTTTACAGCCATATTTGTAATACTCCATAAAATCTGTGTGTATTGTTTGTCTCCCAGCATTGCCACTGGGGGATTTTAGGATGCTTCTCTTGAGCCTCAATAGAGGATATGGCATTCTGTGGGCCAACTGTTCAAGCAGACAGAGTGGCCATTGAGCATCTAGGTGAGTAATAACACTTGTGACTTGCAATCACACGCCTAGGCCTGGCCTCCATTCAGCCTAGTGTATGAACATAGTCCTGTGGGAAAGCGAAGACCAAGAAGAATGTGATCCAAATATTTATCCTTTTGGCTGGTATCAAAGCAGAAGCAAATTGTTTTGTTTGGAGCAAGCTTACTATTACTCATAATGTGTTATGCAACAATGTGTGTAAACAGCTTACATCATTAGTTAGGATTTTATTGAATATCAATAGGCTTTATTCATTATTACAATAGTGTATGATGTTTTGCATAATGGTTACAGACAAAAATTGATTGCTCCCATTGCTTTGTAGTTTCATGAAGCATCAATGTGTATGCCATTACTTTGAAAGTAGTCAAATTAGTTTGAGGAGGGGCGAGGGTGTGCTCATATGGTCTCAGTAGGCCAGCAGATAATCCTTTTACTCATATCCGTAGGACACACATGCTAGCACACACATTTGCCAGGTGACACAGCGAACAGTGCCAAAGGAGACATATTACCTCACATATATTTCACATGGTATTCAGAGTTATAAACTAAAATTGACGACTGAATAGGATTTCCCCATTTCAAATGTAGACATTATATCATATAGCAGAACATACAATGTTTATTTATATTTAATCCACTGTGTCAAATTCCAAAAAGATATTTAATTGCAATGAAGGTTAAAAAAACGTTGAGTTTAATAGACATATTGAAACACAGGTCAAATCGTTGTGTTCCTTAAGTGTGTTTGTGTGTGTCAAACAACAGAGCAAGTGCTTATGTGGAAGGACTGGTGGGGAAAGAGGTGACTGAGCTTATTGTTATGCTGCAAGCATCATCCTCCACCCTTCACCCAACTAAGTCTCTTCCCAGACAGTCTATAACACACACACACACACACACACACACACACACACACACACACACACACACACACACACACACACACACACACACACACACACACACACACACACACACACACACACACACACACACACACACACACACACACACACACACACACACACACACACACACACACACACACACACACACACACACACACACACACACACACACACACACACACACACACACACACACACACACACACACACACACACACACACACAAATAATAGTATATATTTACCAATATTGCTGTGTCACAGACGGTGACAGATGATAAGAGTGTCTTTCGTCGTACAACTTATTTAGTTGTGGCTAGTAAAGGTATTGCTGGTACTATTTTTTTCTTTTAGGTGTTGCAGAGACACATATCTATTTCACAGATTATGGACATGTAATATTTAAGGAATGTCTTCAAATTGAGTCCTTTTGGGAAAAATACTCTGTGAAAGAGTACGGCCAATTGCATTGCATCATCACTCTTTTTTTTTTACATATTGTCAAAATATAAATGTTTTTCTTCATTATGGGAATTGTTGGACTTGTAAGGGTCAAGAGGAACTATAATGTATACTGTTAAATGTGTTTTAGAATGCACATGAACATTCCTTACATACATTAAAGTCACTTTAGAGCATTTTATCACATTTCAGAATTCCAGTCCTGTCACTTTTCTGAAAGAGTCCTCTGTTCTTAATCTGATCTGTTAAGATCTATAAGCCACATTTTTTCCTCCCCTTTCCATCTTTTGCCACATTGTCCTGACGTCTATACAACTCAAGTGTCCAACTGCCCTCTGTCTGACCCTCTACTGCCACTTTGTATGGCTCATAAACCTCCACGCTTCTAAAGCTCCTCCAAGTACCACCATCCACTCGGCACCACCATGGGTACATCAACGGCCTTAGCCTCTCCAACACAACTGAGTGACCAAACTCAATTACATGTCCCATTTATCTTTGCTGGGGCCGCCTGGCCCCGTGGCTCCAGTGTAAATCTCTGGTCCCAGTCAATAATCTATTCTCCAACTCGTCCAAGGGCCCTCCATTGTCATTAGACATCCGTTTGGCAAAGGAAGGATGAATGTGGGGGTGAGGGTGGGAATATAGTATAGAAGAGGGAGAAAATGAAGTAGTGGGAGGTGATGGGGGTTAAGAAACCAGAAGCCATCCATCTACCCAACGACCTGTAGTTACAGTTCATTATGTGTCGTAATGCACTGAGCATCACACGCGGCCAGCGTTAAGCCTTAGCAATGCTCTGGAGAAGGTCAGATTGAGGCCTCCTGTCTATAGCCTAATATGTTTGCTGGTCTTGAACACAGATATATAGCATCAACATATTTCTTAGGAGAAAAAATGAGAATGAGATTTTCTTCCCTTTTTCATTTTGTTTTCTTGAGCTTGATTACAGGACAAAAGTTGCCTATTGGATGATTAGATGTAAAGGACCCTTTACAAGGCTTCTGTATTCTGTTATATCCACCCAGTGTCCAGCCAACACACATTTTAATAGAAAGGGGTCATTAGCAGAATTAAGATGCCTAAGCCAAAACCATCTTGCTCTCTAACGACTTGCGATGTTCCTGTCAGAAGGTATGAGTGTGCATACCCCAAAAAATAAGTTGATAATAACCAACAGAAGTATCAAATGTCAGACTACATGCCATATTAGATGGATAATTACAGCTGATATAGAAGCGTGGGCTGCTGTTGTGCTCTCCCACAAACTCTAGGCAACGCTATCTAATTAAACGATGAGAGCGCATATTCATCCTGTTGTCTGAGAGTCCACTGGTGATGGATGGGATAATGACTTTCCTGAAGAGCTGCAGACTGGGATAATGAGTTTTATCCAGGAGGGGCTCACAGGGTGCTCAAGGAGGCCTGCTTCATCCCAAGCTAGGAGACAAACAACTCAAGATATTCAGCGGAGTGTGCCTGTAATTGAGGAAATGGCATCATAACTGTTGGCCAACGCAGACTATTATTTTGTGTGACTGGCTGTTAGGTATGAAACTGCCAGACGTGTTGGCACAACAATCTGTAAAGGCGATCATTCTGCATGATGGGGAGGTTGGCCTCTGGTATCATTCGCAGACAGATTAAATGACGGTTCATTTTCAGTGTGTCCTTATGAATCACTTGCACAAGCCTGCTGTCCCTGTAACAGCCTGTCCCACTACCATGAAGAGTGCGGGTGGGATATTTTTATGATTTTGCACTGAATGGGTTCATGTAAGGTTTTTATCAGCTGACAAGGTGGCTATATTTCTTACACAGAATAGCTTTACTTATTTATTTTTGTACTTTACGAGTTTGGGTATGTTCTGCCTTTATTCTTGTGTCTGTTGTTTTTGAGCACTGCAGCTGGCAGAAAACTATTTAGACTTTGTCAGTCACAGGCAGAGCCAGCTTGTTCGACACTGCCATAGGCGTTGAGATAGGATGAGGCAAAGCTAAGCATATCTTTACAGTGGTCATAAAGGGACAATGAAGAGACTTATTGCTGCAGCTTTATGTCAGCTGGCAGCTGCTGTCGGTTCCAGCAAGTACAAGTTACGGACAAACACAATTAACAAAGCTATGAGCGACACAGCATGTATTTGTACTTGGATATTGGTGCATGTGTGTGAACCAGCATGTGTTAATTTATACATTTGTATGTTTGTATTATATTTTCATTTTTCAATCAAAATCAAAATATAAAAATGTTATTTTGACATTTTAAACTGGTATGAGCAGACGTCTGTCAAAATAAAGATGGAACATCATGGTTCTGCACAGCAAGATAATTGTAAGGTAAGTAACAAGGTGTTTACAAATTAGCTTTCAAAATGAACACATTTGTTATACATGCCCATAGTTGTTGTTTTTTCAGCCATGCACATTGAATAGCTGGTTTCTGCAGAATTCAGTGATCAGGAAAATATTTTTGCAATAATTGTGTTCATGTTCTGCTGCTAGCAAGTAATGAGATGGATTCCAATTCTCAGGTGATTTGATCCTATGCAGCACTCATACTTGGGTCTATATTTATACACACATGTGTGCATACACACATGCACACGTATTTGCAACTCATTTGTCTCCATCCCATGTTGCCATGGGAAATTAATATTCTAAACCAGGTACAGTGGCTGTATTTGCATTGTATTGATAGATTTCAAACAAAGATAGATTGATGCAACACCATTTTATTAATGCATAGTTTTTGTTATTAAGTTATGTGCCTATCTCTGTTGCAATTTACTCAGCTGAAACATTTTTTTTTTAAAAAGGGTTTAAGCCAGACTTGTTCCTGTGAGTCAGAAATCAAGACAAAATAAACTTTCCTTTTAAATGTGCAGACAGGGGCATGCCAACTTTCCTCCCCTCAAATGTTCCGACCTGCATGTTGTAGCTATTGAACTGTGGCAATCAGAGTCTTAAGTAAACACTAAGTAAGCTACACCACTGGTGTTATATAACCGTGACCTGCCTGGTAAGAATGAGATAGAGAGTGTAAAAAATAAAGCTGAGGAGAAAGCAGTAGGGAGCAAGTGGTAGCTGAAATAATCAATAACGTATATCATACTGGTCTGGCAGTGCAAGGGATGAAAGGGAAACAAAACGTGCTTTAGAGAGAAGAGGAAAATACAAGAAATGGGTTTAAGTGAATTAAATGATTGATATTATGCAACTTAACATGCAGTTTGACATCATCCATCAGGTTTAGATTTACATTTCGGGAACATTTTTGTTGAAATTGGCCTGATCTGAGATCACAGGTGTGCTTCTGAGAAGTCTGGCCTAATTTTGTTGTGTTAGGTCTTTCAGAGAGCATTCAGCATCACAGGCAACAGTTCCCACCAGGTTCCCTCACAGTTTGAAATTCTCCCATCTACACTGCTCAAAAGCCATTCACCTGTTTAACAGGCACTGTGGAACATGAACATTGATTTATCAACTAAAGTTGTTGATAGTGTTATATTCACCTCTACTTCATTTTGTTACCTCAAGTCTACCAATCCTGTACCCGAATGTCATCGTGAGATGGACCTAGGGGAACAATAAACTCAAATTGTGTAATACCACACGTTTTGTTTTGTAGCTCATTACTGTACTTACATGTGCTGGCTGTATATTTACTCTGAATTAAGTCGTCTTTGAAAGCAGCTAATTTTAATTCCTCACTACAATTGCAGTATTATAATGAATAAGTAAACAAGGCAGTATGAACTAACAAAGAACTGACAGCAAGAAAAGTCCTTACTCATTTCAAGGCTCACTTCAGAGAAATCTGTCGACTAGCTGTATGAACTAGGCGTTACTGTTCTGAGCCTATACAGTATCTGCTCCATATCAAAACTGTTTCAACAACCTAGATCAATCAACACCATTCTTCTTCAAACTACTTATAAGTCATGAGATAACCTCAGAGCTCACTGATAATTTTCCAAGAACTCCTGAAGCACTATTTCTCAGAATTTTTACTGGCAAATTTAAATACATAAAAAAACAGTGGAGTTTCTGGTATCATCAAAAGCTTCCTATGAAAGATACTTTTTGACAAGTTGTATACAATGTAATCTAAAGTAAACTACAAAACAGTGGTCTGTTTGAACAGTATTTTTTTTTTTTAAATGCTTCATCTAGTGGAGGGGAACACAATAATATGTCTCTCCAAAGAGTAGTTTGTCCTCCCTAACCACTTATATGTTTTGATTCATTTGAGGCAATGCCTGGTGCAGTCATGTTGTTTGGTTAGGCACAGGGATTTTTTGCACAGCACACTCTGACCTAGCAGTTGTACACTGGAAAGAACTTTCCATGAATCATCTCGCATCTGAACATGCACGTCTCAGGGACAAATAAACACAGCTGTAGATAAGGTAAATATGTACATAAAGGGTTAAAAGTACATCTAGCTAGATGGACTTATGCACTGAACTGGTTTTACCCATGTGTGCAGGTTGACAGTGGGCCTGCATTCATTTGTTTTCTCACAGTCACAGCAAATTCTACTGCCTCGAGTCACAAGGCCATTAATTAGATTTATAGAAAAACACTTGCAAACGCCATGAATTACTTTTTTGTAAGTGGCATCACATCTTAAGTAGATATCTGTTTATCAGACTTTAGTCAAAGAGATCTTCAACTAACACAGTTTGAACAAAAAGTAGTTCATTATTTTAGTTATTATTCACAGAGTTTATCATATAGGATATCTCTTACTTATTTTACTAGGTTTTTATGCCTTTTTAATTAGACTCCAAGACAATAAACTCCACAACCAACCAATATAGGATTCCACTTGTCTCTTCATCCCTTCTACTACCAAAACCATTGTCCCACAAGTTGCTGCCCTCAGTATGTATATAATCCACAAACATGTGTAAAGTTAAACTCAACCCCCCGACAAAGCCTCTCAACGTATTGATCACCAGCTTTGCAGCATCAGTTCAACAGAATACAAACATCCAAGACAAGGCAATTAAAATGGTATACTGACTTGCACAGTACAACTGTACCCATTACATTTACAGTATGTGTAAACTCAAAACTAGCCAAGAAAGAAGGGTTATTTGCTATGTTCTAAACTTTTATAAGGTTTGCCTTGATTTGTACCTTGAATTGCATCCTGCCCAGACAGTCACAACCCCCTTTCCTATCAAACAAACACACAATTACTTGCCACATGTAAAATTATGTCTTCACACATCTTTGTTTGCTTTTCAAAAAAAATATATTTTTAGTTAAAAGGAGATGACTGAAAGCACTCCATTGCCTCCTCCCGAGTAGGCTCCTCCTCCATATCCTCCTTCAACTCATTCTATGGATAGATAATTGCACAAGCCCTGAGCCGTCCTCCTAGCACACAAATTAACTGTACCAACTGTCAAAAAGGGACAGCAGAGCATCTTGAGACAGTTTTCAGAAGACAGAATTTTGACTTTGATGATGATGTTGTTGAATGACGTAAAAAGGAGGTTTCAAGCTAGAGTTCCTTTATCCAGGCAAGAAATATCCAATTTGTTCCCACTGTGCTTCCTCAAAATGCACATCAAAAGTTTTTTAGCAGCTGTTCTGTATAAAGCTCTCAGATGTTGTGGATGCATGTCCTTAACGTTAAGGAACATTTATGATAGAAGGTAGTCAGTGTATAAGATGCTGTTTAAAGAGCTGCAACCAGTGTCATATCTGCATCATTGACTGCTCTATGATTTCACATGGCAATGTTTGCCGTCTCATAACCAGCATAAAAAGATAAATTCCTTGAACTCAAAATATTTCACCACAACAGAGGATAAGAACTGTCCGCTGGCAACCCCAAAAAAGTACAAAGAATGTAATCTATCGGGCTCGTCATCTTATTCTGAAAGACACAGCACCTGCTACGGAGCTCTGCATTCACAAGACAGACAGACAAAACGCCGGAGTAGCGTCTATCTGACAGAATGCCCTCAGGCCTGCACAGTGTCTGAAAGCGCAAAGAGAAAGAGAGATTTAGAGTGGATAGATGCACTCTTTGGCTGCAAAAGTCAAGTCACTTGGAAAAGACAGACAGTGATATAAAACAAAATCTCTTGCCCTTTAAAGGAAGACGTAGAAGAAGCGTACAGTGTTCGTGACATGGCTGATAGATAACCGTTTTAGCAGCGAGTGCACTTCACTCCTTGCCTCATGCAAACTGTGAAATGTGCTACAAAGTTTGAAGCCAATTATTGTGTCTGCAATTCATACCAGAAACAGACTGAAGGCAATAGGGAAAGGTATACGTGTATATAACCATTATACATTTTTTGGTAATTATAAAAGCAGAAAACTTAAAGGCAACCTATATGTTATGAAAACATAGGTACGGCTAGCTTAAATTGTAGTTTTAACCATGAAAACGTAGTAGCGGGTAAATTGATTGACTTTGATTGCTGTTTTTGTTTGGAGGTGTAAATGTGATGGATGTCTAGAGCAGTCCGGTTTTCCAGTTAGGAGGAATTGTTTCATAAGCTAATAGCTGAAGAAATTACTAAACCTATCTGATTTATCTTCAAGAGGTGAAATAGGCAAGCCAAATGGCTTGAGAGTAATTGTCTGTAGCGCTGAGGGTGCAATGTGAACAATAATCCAACTCTATACATTTTAGATTAGGTGACATGTGGAAATAGGTGTAAGGCTGTCTACAGAAAGAGTTTGTACAATAAAGAATGGGAAAAAAAATAATTTTAAATGCTTTAGTGCATCATCAGTTTTGTTACATGTGGATTTGATAATGGGTTTAAGCAGTAGGTATTCAAGGAACACATGTTCCCAGCTCTGGAAGCAACAATAAGTCCATTGACTAAAACCACTCGTCTCTTGGGATGACATATAGCTTTGAAAATAATTGATTTCAGGAATTATTGTAATTGTAGAGATTCATCCTATCAGTGAGAGAAAGAGATTTGTTAGTTAAATGTAATTAATGCAGAATCAGTTTGAGTCTGCTTCTGCACTGTGAGTTGTCAGGTAAAGACACAAAAAAACAAAACATGTAGTGACTTTATGGGTTCCTGTAAATACAGTAAGGAGTTGTGACTTTGTGGTCAGGATTTCTTAAATTCTATGGTTAACACTGATTGCTGGAGCAAGGGAAAGAAAATACAGATGGAGGGAATAAGCATCCTAGTCTGGTTACACACTGTGAAGCTCTGAGATGTGAAACCATTTGTGGTGGCAGTAGCTTAAGGTGAACTGCACTGTAAACCTCTGTTTTATTACTCTAGTAAAAAACAATAGCATTGGGGCACTTGTAAATGGGGCAACTAATTTGTAATGAAACTGCAGACTATATGGTTCCTTATTTGAAGTATTTTCCAGTAATGGCTTCCCCAGCAGTCTAAACTTCATTAGAGCTCTGGATGTAACACATTTTTAACATAGTCTATTCTCTTGGCTAAGTACATAAAATGTCTCATTAACTTGAAAACAATATTTTCCTAATGTAATCCTATTATTAGGCTTTGGGCCACATTTTTTTTGTTTTCTTTTTCTAGTCCTCATCCCATGAAGTTTTAATTAACACGACAAGAATTCAGTGTCCTTTAATGCCATCGCTTGAGGGACACATTCATACTCATTAACGATCATTGACTCTTAAAGACAATTAAAAGAAAGCACAATGGTCTCCGGCATTGCAATACAGTTAATAGGTGTGCATGAATATTAATTATCTCATACTTTCTTGTTCTAAATGTTATCGGGCAACAGAAAGAAAGACATCAGACGGATGTAAAAAAGTGATTAGGCAAAGGGCGGTGCGTATGTATAGTGTGCAGGCACGACGTCACATAGCCTTTTCTTAATTCAGTCAAATAACAACCAAGTCTGTCGGCATTCCATAAGAATCTAATGATTTCAATGTCTTCTCTGCAGTCTGACCTTTTCATTGCCACTTTTGACCCTTGTTCTCCACCCTTGAATGTTTGACTATTTTGAATTCTCCTGGCAATGAGTCACACATGAGCTCAAGTGAACATTACATTAACTTTGTACGGAGAAGCTGGCAGGGTAAAGTCAATTTAAAGTCTGGTTCAAATTATTTAGAACTTTGCACATTTAGGGTCATGTTTTTCAGGGTAGAAGTGAAAGGGGATTTTGAGACTGAATGACTGTAAATTAGGAGAGAAAGAGGGCTAGAATTGGAAACATAAGACTGGTGACTAACACCAATTCAAACCATTTTCTCGAAAAAACTTCTGCTGGTACAGATAACAGTAGCTTTCTAATTAAACAAATTGACCTTTGGCTACCACCAGTCAAACCTGATGTCACAAACATCTTATTTCAAGCTTGATGTACCTCCTGAAACCGGTCTGCTATCAATGAAGCCATTATCACTTTCTGCCGTCACGGCTGGTAATAATAATCCATATCAGGATCACTGTATGTCCTGTATTTTTCACAACAATTAATACTGTATGCTCTTGTTGTTCAAGTTGCACACCTTCCATAGGATGAGCCTATGTGTCTTGTGTCTCCTGTTAGTATCCTGATAAGAAGGTATTATAGAAAGTATTTCTGTGTAGTTCTGATGATGTAAACTCATGACTTTAGCCCAGTTTGAGGGCCAAGTGGGCCAATCTCGAGACGTGCATTTTCACAGCACCCACTCCGCTCACTACAGTGTGGACACTTGATTGTGATACAAGTTAGTGAAATGTGCTGATTGTAAGAAAAGATTATACAGATTCATAAGTTGAAATCATAACTGATGGATCTTTTTGTTTTGAAAAGAAGGAATCAAGTCTAAATTCAGAAGATAAGTTCCTAGCACAGTCATGGGTATATTTCCAATAGTTTTTCTTTGTACAGTCGAGGCCCTTTATTTCCACACTATGACATCCAAACTTCCCTCTGATCTAAATGTCCATGTTCTTTAATATATGTTCTTCCTTTACTGTATGTCTGTCCATCTGTTGCTCATCCTTTCTCTTAGGAGTTGGTAATAGGATCTTAGCAGAAGTCTGATTAAAAGGACACTTCCTCCTTGGAGACCAACAGACAGTTTCCCTTTTTTCTTCCCTTCTCTTCCTCAGAGCATCAGAAACCTTGGTTATGAGAACAGAAGGGCCTGATAGCAGGCTCATGCAGTGCAGGCTAATTAAATTAAGCCTCCTTTAATAAAAGAGGAAGTGAACTTAACGCTTTTATCCAAGCACTGCCATCAAAGGAAGAAGAAAAATAAGGTCGCAAAGGGGAAAACACACAACCTGAAGATATGAATTTCTTCCTGTTACATTACATTCAAGCTACCCTAGAGCTGCATTCAACCTCGTGCGGGGAAAAAAATAAAAAGGAAGTAAATTGTTTTTAAAGACTGAATGAGTTCTCAAACACTAACACGAACTATTGTGAAACCGCAATAAACTTTGCACGTCTTTCGGCTCAGGCCTGTCTTGTAATTATTTCTGTGTCTGGTTGAAACCCTTGTGCATTACGTACTCCAGCCTAGTATGTGTTTGCAAGTGTATGTTTCTCCTCTGGGATGACACTTATTGAGAATGAATGTGTTGGAAGTCATTCCTAACCCTCATATCACATAATTATAGCTTACTGTAGACTTAGGACTTAAAATCATAACGGCTGCAAAGGCCAGGTTTTCAGTTCATGAGTTAGTGATGGGTTTCTTAGTTAAGTAGAAAATATAATTTGAGCAGTGGCAGTCTGGAGTATATGTGGCCAGAGATCCATCATTGGAATCTGATGGAAAAGGCCGGATTTACCTACTTGTTGGTAAATGACTGATGAACCTTGTGTCAACAGTCATGCCAAACCCAGTCACAATAAGAGCAAAAACATCCTTTAGGAAAGTTTGTTCTTTCGGTCTTCTTTAAATTAAGAAATTATCTGAATTCTGACCCTCTAGCAACATCTAATTTACCTTCTGCAAGAGCAGCCATTGTTGTCGAATGCTTGCCTCTCCGTGTTGCTTCACACAGCTAAACCTTCGCCAGTATCTTTTACTTGCTCCTCACAGGACGTCAACTGATCCAGTTACTGGCTGGCCGACACAAATGTAGTACTTGAAGCCTGACAAGATACATTTTTGTGTGATATTGCTGCAGCTGTGCAAGGTAAAGCCTGAAGGTTAGATGAACGAATATGTGGTTGAAAGAATGAATTGAATTCAGTTTATTACAGTGGAAAATGTCCCTTTAACCTGTAGTTTTGAAGTATGAAGTATGCCCTTCAACATTTGCCAGTTTGCTTTTATATTCTGAATCTTCGCAGTGTTGCAAAAAACTGCTGGACTTAAGTCCGAGTCCATCACATTCCATATCTGGGGAGGAGGAAATGAAAGGTATTGCAGTGGGGCAAAGGCCAGAAGGAAAAAGTGAAAGGGATTATCATAAATTTACATGATCAAACTCTCTGCCTTATATGCAAAGAGTTTGGAAATCTGAGAGTAGAAAATAAGTCCAAGGTCTTATACATATGGCAAAGTGCAGAAGGATAATCAATCTTCCCGGGTGTGATGTCCATTTATGAAACATCTGGAGCAAAATTCAAATTGCATGTCATTTAATCCCACTAAATACATGTCAGGTGGTCAGTGGGAGCTGTTTAACATTAGACATAAGAAAAGGAAGGAAGTGCTGTCTTGTTTTCGTTCAACAGGCCAAAGAGAGAACGAAAAAGTAGCAGGGAGAAAGAGAAAGATGAGAAAAAGAGCCTCTCCTCTCATCCTCATTATGTAAACGAGGTGCATGACTGTTCAGTAGGTCCCTCGAGAGTTAATTACCAGTGGCTTCTCAGCCTAATTGGCTGAAACTAAAGAATTTGCCATTTCTTATTCCCATGCTCACTCTGCCCATCCCCCCTTCTCTCTTATTCTGTCTTTCTCTTTGTTTCCATCTCTCTCACAAGCACATTTTCCCTCTCCCGCTTTTCAACCTGTTTTCTTGTTTTCTTCTCTTTCTCTCCTCAAAGTTGGCCTTCCAGCTTAGCTTCATGCCAGTCGAAAAATCTGGCACCAACGCTTAATTTGAACATCTGTTCCAGCTGGCAGAGGATAAGCAGATTTTTACATTGCTAATTCCTGCTATTTGGCTAGACTAATCACTACTGGATAAAGAAGAGAAACTGGGGCTCAGAGTTGCCCATCACTTAGAAACAAAAAAGAGATAGTGAAAGCTGGCATCTCATCTTTTTCTAAATGGATGCAAATTAAATTCAAAAAGACAGGGATAACAAGTTTGAAGTAAGAAAGAAAGTGGGCAATACTGTGAGGAAATATTAATAAATCAGGGCAGGCAAGGAAAGGGACTGAGGGAATCAGAAGCTTTGATTTTCATGGGACAGTACAAGTAACCAAAAGCTACTTTGGACATGTCATGCACAATGAAACACATATGTACACTCCCGCTTGTACAGTCGTGTATCAGTCACCTTACTCCAAAATGTGACACATGTTTGCAATTCATAAATACACTCATCCAAATATACAAGGCTGAAAGTCACCAGCACTCACAAAATGTTCACAGCTTATGTTTTAGAGAACAAAGAAAACATTTTACCAGGTAAGCCCTCCATATACAATTTTTTTTCCAATTACAGGGATATAACAAACATCAAAACCCTGAATATTGAGAACATTGAATTAATAATGGCATAATTATAGTTCTTATTACAGATGCAGAATAAACAATCCTACACTTTCTCCCTATGGTTAGTTAACCAAGTGTTGACTTTTATTTTTTTTGAGACAATTTTATACTGTTGCAGAAACAAAGAAAACAAACACTTCAGCTGAGTGACCAAATGTATTACATTGCTTAAGGTACTAGATAAATATGCTAAATGTATCTGCCTACATTTCAAAAGTTGGTGTAAAACTGCTACAAATTGTAGAGTAAAATCTTTTAATCTCAAGAAACGTTTTGTCACAGTTAAGAACATGTTGTCTCTGACCGTAAACCAGTTAAAGTGGTATTACGAGGCTTTCATGTAACAGCAGGTGCTTTAGAGCCTGCTTCACAGGTGTAGCTGGTTGGTCGAGGCGTAGTAGGACTGATCATTAGAAACGCTTCAGACAAACAACTCATACAGCTGACGGCTACTGGAACCTAACAGCGTCTGTGATCTCCTCTGGCACATTTAAATTCACAAACATATTTTCCTCACTTTCAAATTATCCCCACTGCTATTTGAGATGCTGTCATCATAATACAGTATGTATAGTTGACAGTTTATGTCCATTGCAATGTGCACAGTGACAATGGAGAAAGCACTGAAGTGTGCGGCTTATGTAGCAAGTATAAAAAAAACAGCAACAGGTGTTGATTCAATTTGTTAGGATATATAGAGGAGCTGGAGCACAGAAAAGGGTCAAAACAATCACACAAACATGTGAAAATAGGAAACATTGATAGTAAATCAAAGACTGAATGATAAAGGTTCAGTAAACACTGAATTCAATTGCAATTCAGACAATTTGATTTCCCTCCATTTGCTAGAGAAACAGAAAAATCCAAACACTAAAAAAGAAAAACACTAAAGGGACTTAACAGCATTTTTGTATTGTATAAACACCGATCAGGCCCTTGCAGTGGAGCAGGCTAAATATGATTAGCCGTGCTTTTAGTTCAAAGGCTTAGTACAAATTGTAGTTGCTCTGTACATATCTGCACCTTCACAGCTGTGTTTTAAAGATAACCGCCATATTCAGCGGCTGCTCCACAGAAACACTATTTATTCAGTCTAATGAGCAGATATTAAAGAGAAAATGAGGAGCCACAAAAACAGAGGGACACAGAAGAATGACAGAAAAATAAAAACGATAAAGGGAGCATAAAGAGAAGAAATAAAGACATTAAGACCATGAAAGGGAGGGTTTTTTCATTATAAAGAAATGTCATTAGTAACTTTCTTTCTCTCCTGAAAGTGTCAGACTCTCATCAGACAGCTATGGAAGAATTGTATTCATAGTCTTTCTTTTCCAAGCATACTTGCAAAGAAATTAAGCACTCTGCCAGCATTCATTCAGGTCCTTGATGTAGACACTAGAAGATCCTCAAATGTAATAGTGTATAAAAGCAAGAGGGCCTGCATGGATGTTTTTTTGTGACACTCCATTTCCGGAGCAACACAAACACTTTTAAAACCATCAACATTTTTGGAAAATATTGTGTATCAAACTTTGTCATGAATGACTAATATATTTTAAATCAAGAAACAAACAATAATCTGGGCCATTTGCAATATATGTATAAGAGAAAAAAAAATACGTGATCAAACCAAATCCTTCCAGTCACAATTGACCTGTTGTCTATTATTGAGTGCCAGAATATTGCAAACAATAGCAAAATTGTTTATTGTGAGTATTGTATGAAAAGTACTTTATTTATGAGCAAATATGAATCAAAGATGTTTTATTGATTAATAAATGAGCTATTGTTTTAACCAACATTCTGCGTTTGTGAAATATGATGCAGATTCCCATGTTAACCTGAGGATTTGGAACCCCATCCAAGTAATACTATTTATAATTAGGAGACAAAATATTTAGCAAAATATGTGCTTGTATTCCTAATGTGTTTTTAAATGGATATATTGTTCCTAGATGTAGATGGCATTTTAATGTGTGTTGATATCTCTTAAATGTGGATTTCATACAGCTACCACTAAAGGAAATTGGCTTGTAAATGTGAATGTTGTTGCAAGTCCTACTTCTTTTTATTTATGTATTTAAAATAATGTTCTCGGGCCTCAAGTGCCGTTATTGAAAAGACAGAGTTTCTTGTGTTAGAGGGGATGAAACGTGGCAATTGGTCCCAGGCTGGATTTTGAACCCTGCACAAGACCTAAGCTCAAGTGTATGACACATGTTTGCAATTCATAAATACACTCATCCAAATATACAAGGCTGAAAGTCACGAGCACTCACAAAATGTTCACAGCTTATGTTTTAGAGAACAAAGAAAACATTTTACCAGGTAAGCCCTCCATATACAATTTTTTTTCCAATTACAGGGATATAACAAACATCAAAACCCTGAATATTGAGAACATTGAATTAATAATGGCATAGTTATAGTTCTTATTACAGATGCAGAATAAACAATCCTACACTTTCTCCCTATGGTTAGTTAACCAAGTGTTGACTTTTATTTTTTTTGAGACAATTTTATACTGTTGCAGAAACAAAGAAAACAAAGTACTAAAACAACATCTAGATAAATGAGCTAAATCTGGTTAAGAAAGCACGAAAGAAAGAAAAAATTGAAAAGTTAACTAAATGTACAAAACTTTGGAAGAAATGTCTGAACATTATTTATAGCATATTCCTCCGGAGCAAAAATATAACAGTCAGACTACAGGAAGAGAAATGAGATTTGTATTCTCTGACAAAAGTCTTGCCAACCCTCAGTATGCACCCCCTGTTATACTTCCCCTCTCATTCCTATGGCTTTTACTCCCTCCATCCTTCCTGCCCCTCACTTACTGTGAACAGTATCTACCTGAGAGGAGGATGCTGCTAGTGGCATTTAGGAAACAGCTGCTTACCTCCTACTTTCCTCACCCTACACCTATTACAGTGATTATCAGTACTGTCAGTCAGAGCAAACCCCCCTCCAACCCACCCGCACATCTCAATCCCGCTGTCCCACCCTCCTGTGGCCTGGAGGGTTGTACTGATAGACGGATCCAGCATTCCCCTGAGATAGAGGAAATCGGAGGGAGATGGTGGCAGGAAGAGGAAGCTTTTCAACACTTCAACAGGAACGACATGCAGCGAGGGAGATGGAGAGAGGCATTGTTACTGCCGCGCTCTGCTGGTGTTCTTCTGGGGAATGCATATGATATGGAAAAGGTCCACTGAGGAAAAGGTTGGAAAAGGTTGTGGTCCCTGTTGTCAGGGAGTGTCTGCCGAGTTAAACAGCTAATACAGATTGTATAAAGTGAGCAACTGGTCAGAAACCGTGAGCACTACACACTTATTTTACATTTGTAGACACATTGTCCATAAATGGTCATCAATTACTACATTGCGAATTAAGAGCAAGAAAGGGATTTACCAAATTGTTTCATTTGCAAAATGTTTTTGAAATTGAGAGAACATTTGTTGGTGAAAGCACACTTGGGCCTTATGTCATGTTCAATAGAAATGTGACATTTAAAGACATTGTCTCTTCTTAAAATATAAATATCTAATGAATGAGAAAAATAATATAATGTTTCAAAATATTGTCATAAACACTGAACTGAAGCCTTGTGTATCTAACTGGATATGATATTAGATCCAACACTGTCGAATACAGAACAAATCCTTGTATGCATACCTTTTAGCTTTAAAAGACACTCAAACATCACAAAGAGGGGAAAACATGTCCTTTTGCCCTCCTTTAAAAAGGTGCGTGCTTCAGTGCATCATTAGCCTCCGTCACTGGACCAGGGACTAAGAACCAGTGACTTGGACCGCCAAAATAAAGGGCCATCCTAAAACCTTTGATCTTTTGTTCTGGTTATGCCATTAGTGTGGGGAGCCACACACAGTGGCTGGCTGCCAGGGGTTTGTTAGATCTAGCTAACGAGGAAGGCTCAGGTAGTCCTAATAGAATCTTTCCTGCTCTTATCTGTATTGACTTCAAACAGTGTGGAATGAATGGAAAACAATCTGGGTCTGACTTTGAGGGTGAGGTTGAAGAATACTTATGGGCTTGGGCTTTTCTACAGGCGGGCTACCACGCTCCTACTACGCTGCGGCAGATCAAAGTTAATTCCCCTCTTAATTAAGCTGAAATTGGATGAGAGCAGGCAGGGACTAGCTTTTGTTTTCCTTTGTGCCAGCAAACATTGCAAGCTGTATCTGAACGTATTTAAGAAGTGTGTGTGCTTCTGTGTGTGAATGAAGGAATGACTTCTCGCATTTGCAACTTGCTTGCATATGCGTGCATATCCTCATCGGCCTGTGTGTGTGTATGTGTGTGTTTTAGAGCTGGTTGTCCTATCTCTCGTCTGAGGGCCAATCTGCCTGCATGTGGCCCGGCGAAAGCACAGTGGTGCTCCGTAATGAGACTCCTTCTGCCGCTCTCTTTTTCATGGCCATGTCCATGTGTTGTGATGCTAATGAGCCCTCGCTACCACAAACTCCCCCCTAATTGTCCTCTTTGATCTACCACTAATTCTGCTAATTAGCAGCCCAACTTTCATAGTTAAACGTTTTTCTTCCACCTTCAAGTGTGCCCCTGCATGTGTGTGCCTATGTGCGTGTGCTCAAGTGAAAACTAAATAAAATGGCATAAAGAGAAGGAAATTGTCATGCTTTTACCCACCCATCCGTCCCTGTGTGAGCCAGGCCTGAGTTAAGCTGGGTTAGCAGGGCATGCAGAGAGACCGCATTGACCTGGCATGCAAAATTCATTACATTAGCTAAATTAGCAAACACTCACAGTACAATATCATATACTGTATCATGCTCCAAACAGATGTAAAATCATAAAGCGTTCTTCGGTCAGTTTGCACAAACACATCTGTACATGCACAAACAAATGAATGTACTGTATGAGCAAGTTCAGCTCAGAGACATGGGTAAACATTCACTGACATAATCAGAAGGACACATCCAGCAAAGCATCATATTTGCCCACCAATTTGCTGGCTCTGATGGTTCACGCTTTTCACAATTATGCTATAAGCTCTGCAAACCATCCAACATAAGCACATTTACACCATGGCAAATCAGATAAAAGCATCTAGCTTTTGTTAAAAAAGGTTCCAAGGATACTCAAACACTGTGATCCTGTGAGAACTGCGGAAACATGAACAGTTTTTTAAATGTTCCCTTTTATATTTAAGCACTCTGATAAAAGGCATGGATTAGTGTATCCTAAAGGATTCAAATAGCATCCCTTCTGGATTTTACACAAATTTCCAAATTATTTTAATTAAAGAGGCCTGGGAGGTGTGCTATGCGGGAATTTCTGGCACAACCACAAATAGCCCCACTGTTTGTCTGGTCAAGTTGTTTTCACAGTTCCTTTGAAAACACTTGGCCTCCTCTCACACAGCAGCAAGGATCCGGCTACCCTCAGGATGTTTACTCTCAACCTCGTTGACCACAAACTCAAATATTATAAAAAACCACTAATGTGCATGAACAAATGGACCCAGATACTGTACAGTAGATCAAATACACACACATGCCGAGCTGCCCTCTGTGGCCTGTGCCAGTTCTGGCCATCAGCCGTGCTCCATATGTATGAGGGAAAGAGACAGACGTGAGCACAATCAGTGGGCACATGTCACTGCAGCAGCCTGCCCTAAAAACCACTGACACATCTTCATCTGAGGAGAGTCGATACACTGAAAAACGAGGCCAGCTGGATGTCGTCCAAAGCCATCTTCAAAATTTCATGAGCGTATTCTCTTTTTAATGTGAGTAGGGCTGGAAATATGTATTACTATAGAAACACAATAAACTGCTGCATTTTTTCTAGATAAAATACTTTTTTCAGGAAAAATACTGTGACATTTAAAGTACATCGAGTAGTGGGCCAAATTAAGTGGTATGCACTTAATTAAAAGGGAATCCTAAACAATACAAGTGGCCCTAACCGGCATCCAGGGTCACAAAGGGACTCAGCTTTATTGGTCTCTGTGAGTAATCAATATTAATGACTGGCAAGAAAAAAAGGAAAAAAACAACAGAAACACAAAGGAAGCCTCCCTCAACTATAAACAGCCTGTGGTCAATTCTCATTCCTATCAAACTGAATTGTGATTAGCTAAAGGCACCAGATAAAGCAATATGAGCAATTAATAGTGTTGTCTGCCCACTGGGAAAATTCTGGCTGCACTTCTTCAGCGCATCGATTCTTAGTTACAATACAGATGATTTTTGTTTTCTCTGAAAGAACATGCATCAAATAATAAAATAATGAAACAGATTGTGCTAGCTCTGCAGCCGTTGCATTTCATGATGTTCAAACCAAAACAGTGAAGGAATAAGACTGACTTTGATTTCTTGCAGTGCCCTCTCAACAACACTCACACTACTGGAGGAAGAAATATACACATAAACTCCTCGGAGAGGCAAGACTCAGGTTTGAAGGAAAGAGAGATGATAGGAATATAAGGGTTGGGAATATTTGGTGGGGGTCGATAGCTTTCCAGATTTGAGAATGCTAATAACGTGTAGAAGAGTGGAGAGAAGGCAGCAGTTTGACACCACACAGCCAGGGGATCCCATGCCAATCAGAGCATGGCCTTTTAGCCGAGTGCTCTGTCAGAGATGCCAGTTTGACGGACGATGCCGGCCCAAGTGACATTTCTCCAGGGTAGGAAAGAGGGGACAATGCATGAGACATCACAGGTTGTTTAAGAGAAAGAGGGTAAAAAGCACTGAAAAGCATCCATAAGCATAAAGAGGTAAGGGTAAGAAGGGTATTTTTGAGTCTATGTTGTGTTATTACCCTAGGCCTAAAGTGTACCAAAATGTCCTTTGTAAAAGACGAGCAATTTTACTGCCATTTTTCTTGAGCAGCAGATTTATGTGACACTCAGTGTGTTTCAAATACATGTTTGTAGTAATGTGTTTTAATTTTAAATTTAGGTCTTAATTTAATGTACATTATAACATTAATTGGACCCCAGGGCATAACATCTACGTTGATTAAAAGTCTTTGATGTTTTTATCTGACAGATTTTAAAATAGTGGATAATGCTGAACTTCAGTCAAAACATTATTAAGTAACAGTAAAGTTACGGATTACACAAATTGGTCAAGACCGAATTCAAACAAACTTATCCATTTCTATTCAAGCCTGTTCCTGTAGATTATGGCAAAGTAACTGAATTGACCTCATCCTACCTGCAAGGATGTTAAACAAACAAGAGAAGGGATCAGAGGTGAGGGGAGGGGAAGGGAGAGCTTGTTTATTGGCTCAGAGCTCATTAGCATCACACCCATTAGTGTTCTGACAGTACCGCTGCCCCTCTCCGTCACTCAATCCTCTGAGAGACGCTGGCTGTCAGCGCGCAGAGGCGGCAAACATGCCCCGCAGAACAAACATATCCACTGCCAATTTTGACTCAGTCTTTATTTATCCATTTTCTGCATGTCTGTATCTCAAGTATTAAAATGAGAGGTAAACAGATGGACGAGAAGCGTATTTTAGCAAAATCAGTATAGCACAGTTTGAATTTTCAAACATCCGTTGTTAACATAAAGCATATTTGATGGTCCTACATAAAGGATTTTGAAATGATCCAGCAGAATGACCTAATCATCTTTGAAAAATCCATTTCATATTCAGTAATCTGAAATAATGTTTTTCTATCTTCTCTTGCATGCTGATTTTCTGAAGTTGCCAGAAGCTTTTTATCAAAAATGTTCCAATGACACCTTCACTGAAAAACAGCTTCTAAACTTGGGGATTTGGAAGATAATTGCAGGAACAGTCTCTGCTACTATTTTCACTGATCACTTGTTGTAATAGACATTTGCCCAAAAAATCTCCTCTTTCTTATGTTGTTTTCTATCCACCATAAGCCAAAACAACTGAAAATGAATGTATTCAAAAATTATGCCAGAAAATCCTCATGTGCGGGTTAGAGTCAGAGTGTTTATGGAAGAGATGATAGCCTGAAAGTGGTGCTGGCTCCTGGAACTCCTTTATCAGTCCTACACTACCATTGTATTCAATAGATCCCTTGAATAAAACCACATGCATTGGATTATGTTTTTCCACTTAAAATATCACACTTTTTACCATGCTACTTTATTATTTTCTCCTCAAATCATGTATTTCTTTTCTCTGCAACATATTTCCTACCTGCTGATCACATCATGATATGGTTTGAAAGAACACTCAAATGTTCTCTTTCAATTTTTCCTTTCCGCCTTGTCTCACGTTTCTGTATTCCCTCCATCCTGTTCTTTTTCACACACAACCTCTCTCGCTCCAATGTCCTACCTTTACACTTTTTATCAGTGTTTCCCTCTCTATCCAATAATGGCATGTTACGATGGGCCTAATGTTGATGTGTGTTACAATTACAGTTAGTCAGCTATACAGAAATGCATGGGCAGATGGTGGATGGAAAGAGAACCTTTCCCTTGCTGGCAGCCAATCTGATGTTTAGAGCCAAATCAAAGATAACCTGTATGTACCGCGTGAATGGTTCATATGTAGTTGGTGGTTTGTTATCAGAGTCACATAGGCCTACACTACGTTGTGTGTTTTTGTAGACCATGGATGTTTATGACTCAAAACAATGGTAAACACTGATCTGTCGTATTAGGATTAGGATTGCCAATATAGTCAGACCATTTGAATAAAAAAAAAAAAGTCTTTCAGACGCTGACATTTGCTTATGGTGTGTTTGATTTTTTTTTTAAAGCCTAGACGGTGCATTTATTCCTCTGACAGCAGCCACAGTTATATTGACCGCAGTTGCAATAGAGTATATTATTATGAAATTATGTTATTTTTTAATCTCATGTTATTCCATGCAATGCAATTCAGATCACAAGTGCCACATAGTCTCTGATAAATCTCTCAAAACAAGTCATCAGGAATTAATAGTGGCTACAAAATCAATAAATCATTCATTGTTGAATTTGTCACTGCGGTGTGTTATGGAGGCTACTGCAGTCTAAGGCTGGATTACAAAAGCTTATGATCGCTTATGATCGTACTGGAGCCCTCATCAGAAGAGCACAACAATTAGCTTCTTGGTAAAATGTAATTATCTCACATGCAGCGTAGAGCTTGTGAACACAAATAAGGAAAATACATATGGCTGTCTGGCACAGCGTTGAGACGACTGTTACAATGCTGGCGGTTGTAGTGTTGAGTATAAAAAGCAACCTACACACAAATAGGTGCACTTCACCTGCTCTATGCTTCCCTTTACAGTGTTAACAGCAGAGTTGCAATTTCTGCAGCAGAAGGAGATGGCAGGGGAATAAAGTTAAGAAACAGGCACTGGCATGGAAGAGTGAGATCTGTGCTCTGGTTGGATTCAGCCTCCTGTTTTTATACAAGAGGAGTTTTTTTCACAGGGCGGACAGCCTACCTTACACCAGATGGCTTCAAAGAACCAGCAGACCAATAATAAATTTGCTGAATAAGGAGAGATATATGCTGCATCAAGCCAAGTCTGAGTATAACCATGAAACACTCAGAAGTCTGGTCTGCAAGCCACATACTGTAGAGTTGAACGGCTGTTGAAACAGGACAGACCATTGGAGTGCTAACTGAATACAAGTAATAGCAACAAACATAGAGAAGCTAGGAGCAATATACCTAAAAAGTAATTTAAATGACGCAATTAAAAAGTCTAACTTCTCCGCTATAAACACATTTATGCACAACCTGCCTCACCCTAACGTCATCATGTCTTGATTATTAGCAATGTGTGCGTTTGAGCGTGTGTTTCTTGGTCGGCATAAGGCAGAAAGTCAGGTTAGCCTGCCGGGTCCTCGAGGGCCCTTACTGAGTCTCCATTAGGCTGATGAGGTTTGGC
Organism: Eleginops maclovinus; assembly: GCF_036324505.1. Lineage (NCBI taxonomy): Eukaryota > Metazoa > Chordata > Actinopteri > Perciformes > Eleginopidae > Eleginops > Eleginops maclovinus. The sequence goes on along the minus strand of NC_086355.1, from coordinate 14,662,027 downwards.
AGCTAAAGTTGCTGGAGTTAGTGGTGAGCTTCAAACCTCCTCATGGCTAGGCCTAATTAAACGTAGACCTCAGACCTAATTTATAAATAATTAGCTGCAGGGTTCTGCTACCACCACCAAAGACCAGGATGAGTTGTTTAATGTGTGTAGTAATGCATGTTAAATGGTAGTTTTTTTCAGGGGCAGAACAGTTGAATGAAATTCACATAAGCAATTTGGTGGATGTCTTTACCCAAAGCAGTTTGCAGTGTCATAGGTGGACAAAAGTTGTTACACAAACCCCCATGGAAACTGACTCTCTAGTCCAACAGAGTGGGAAAAAACATGTTTGCATACTGTGCCAGGGGAACCAAAATGTAAAATGTTGGATCATTAATAGAAAGATTCTCAAACAAATATAACCACTGAATGAAAATCACTTTACCTCTCGTATTCATCTTGAACTCTCCTAAAATGTAGAGTTTGTGATACACAAAAGGAACCAATTGGCGTAGCTGCGTTTTTGTTGGTGCTTTGCGATAAACTGTCCGACCCTTGGGAGCAGCCCTATGTTTTCCCATTAAGCTATACTGACAGCTTGACATTTCCCAGGGTAGAGGGGTCTGATTCAGGTATCTTTTATTCATCCTATTGACTTCACATTGCTGCCAAGACAGACAGAGAGCAAAAAGCCTGGAGTGTGGTAGACGACGTTTAGAGGGAGAGCAGAAGATACCTGTTGTTGTTATGTTTACTGCTCAGATAGCCAGACACAGCTATGAGACAGCTGGGTGACACATACACAATATACTCATCACCATGCAGACAGAGAGATTAGGAGATATTGCCAGCACTGAGAGGCTGAAGCTGCCTTTTTAATGGGAAGACTTGAGGCAGGCAGGTGCGGTGCAGAGACAGGAATCCATCCCTAAAGAGTTTTATACTTTGCTGTGTTATGCCTTAAGAAACTGAGTAGATAGAGAAACAGCTAAGCTTGAAAAGTCATTTTTTGTTCTCTTAAATGAACCATATATCCACTAAAAGCTTGAGATTTCTCACTTAAAGACCGAGGGGTTCAAAAAAAGGTGCAGAAAAAATGTGCTTCTTGTATACATATCTATTTTTTTCTCAGGTTCATGTTGTTGACTCCTTGACAGGATCCATATCTCTCCAGACAATGTTCATGAGATAAATGCTTGCCTCATCTACAGGCGTGTCACGTGGGGTTAAGAGCCGGGAGTCACGGTGGGAGCCTCCTCCAGGACAAAGCACTTGGGGCAGGGAGACACTGCAGGCCTTGTTCCCGTTTGCTTGGCTCTATGTCAAGTGGGTGTTTGCTTACTGGGAGGTACAAGACCCCCCTGGAGGGCACCGCAGCACATAGCCTCAGCTTGATTCAACTCAGGAATGTATATTTGCAAGATTTACTGTAGGTCCATTAATGATTAAACATTGCCTATTTATGTATCAATAATAAACAATAGCTACACCTGACTGAAGATCATCAGATGTACAGTACTATACTGTACATCTGATGATCTTCAGTCAGGTGTAGCTATACTGTAGCTATACTTACACTATAGTACCATGCATCTCGAGCCAATGCAACATGATATGATCATAAGGTCTGTTTCATGTTTTGAGCCCTGCATTGATGTTTGCTGTTTAGTGAACAGGCAACAAAAAGCATAATGATTTTTAATCTATGAATGTAATTTTCAAACATAAATCCCCTTTAGGATCTTATACTGTATGTTTTTAGAACATTTTGCAATACTAAGTGCTTGAACCGGTTAACATCCCCATCTTAATGATAAATGCACTACTGTTTAGCTACAAACAGTGAGTATTGTTCATGTGTGCAATAATTTCATCGGGAAAACTGTCTCCACATTTTGCACCCAGCATTAGGTTCATTATTGAAAGTCATTACCTTAAGTGTGCTTTCAGTGACAATCCTTTTATTTTATTACATGCTGGCGGTCGTGGAAAAGCCACAGTGTGATGTAAAGGAAAACAGAACAGGTGTACTGTTTGAGGAAATGCTTATTCACCCTGGCAACCCTAGCAAAGCATGCTGGTCAATAGGGTCGAATACACCCCCTTTCCTTCCTTTGTCTTTTACTTTCCCTGTGTGCCTCTCCCCAGCATCTGGCTGAATCTCACCAGTGTCCTTGCAAACGCCCTCGGGTGAATCGGGCCATGTCAAACTTGAATCCATCAATCACTCAGCGCCAGCCAAGAGGGAGAGAAGGGGGGTGGAAAGGCAGAAACGGAGGGATGAGCGCCGGGAAGACAAGAGGAGCGGTTAGGGTGAAGTATAGCCACCAGTCCACCCTTTCTCAGCTTAATTTTTGTCTCTCCCAACCTCCCCGTCTGCCTCTACAGCCGCAAGAAACTCCAACTCTTACAGAGCCGTCAGGTCATAAGAGGGACTCTCAACTCATTCACATCAAGAGGTTCACCGACCTAAACACATGTCTGGGGAGAGGAGATGAGGACAAGGAGAAAAGAAGAGACAAAAGGAGAAAGAAAAAAAGCAACATGAAGAAACTGAAGGAGAAAAGAAGGAGGGGACACGGGAAAAAAAAGAGCAGCATAAAAAGGGAGGACAATGAGGGGCACAAGATAAGCCATGACAACAGACAACAGGAGCAAAAAGAAAGAGGTGAGAAGAAGTAACGGTGAGCCTGTCTGTGTGTGTGTGTGTGTGTGTGTGTGTGTGTGTGTGTGTGTGTGTGTGTGTGTGTGTGTGTGTGTGTGTGTGTGTGTGTGTGTGTCCTGTGCAGAATGAAGTGTCTCTGTCAGAGCCCCAGCTTCCCCTCTGGGTCTCTGCTGATTAATTGTCCGTCCAGCTCCTGTGATAGCGACCACTTTAACCAAGACTCCCAAGACACTCACTACCGTCCCATCCCCGCCGAAAGACACCTCTCCTCCCATTTACCCTGCTGCCCTTCTCTGGGCTAAAATTAGGAGAATTCGCCCCCCCCCCATCCCTTTTTTTTTTTCTTTGGTCTTTCCCTGGCTGCTACAAATCACAAATAATCTTGCATCAGCACCCCATTCACCTTGCCGTCGGGGGATAATGTCTCTCTGTGGGGGAGAGGTTTTGGAACAAAGGCAGGGGGGCTGAAAACAGCACAATGTACAGTGTTCCCCCTGTGTGTTTACATGTGCTGAGATAAAGCACCCCTGTCTCAGGTAAACAGTCTAGCACAGCAGGGCCAAATGGCAGGGTTGACTTTGGACCTGGGTTGCACTTAGTCAGCTCCTGTCTCACATTTGATATACTGTACACTCGCATTCCTCCACCCATACCATCCCACACCAACACACACACAAACACAATGTAAAGATTGCCTCTATAACAGTATACGTCTACAGCTGCTACAAAAAAGATTGACACAAATTAACTTCAATAGAGATGTTACCAAAAAAGAGATTTTCCGGGGTAATCATTTTTGGCGCAATGGGTTCCCTTTTTTTAACAATTATGCATGAATTCAAAAGAAATGTGCTTTTCTACACTGTGAACAATAACTGTCATACTCAGCATTGTTCCCTTTCTCCCCCCTCCTTCTCTGTCTAGCTACAGAAGCGTAGCATTCATCCGTACGACCATATAGCCAGCCCCCAAAAGCAGCCAAGGTCAATTGCCTATCCTGCTCCCCTCATCCTGTGCTTTATGTACCTTCACATCCAGGGAAAGAGAGCTGCGCTATTTCTGCTCTGCTGCAAGGTGACTGCTGCTTCACACCAGCGACAGCCCACTAATAGAGGCTCGGCAGAGTACTGAACATTTCCTCTACCGTTGAAGAGAGATGTATAACAGTCTATCTATGAGAGTGTAAAATCTTGTTCATGTCACTTTTAAACGAAAAGTACAAAGATGCTCATATCATGATTTTAAACCCTAAAAAAAGAAAACAACTTATTCCGCATCTTTTTATGGGGGTGATTTTTTCGATTGATGTGGAACGTGCATGAATGTGAGGACCATAATGTTGTCTGCTGATGAATAATACCAACTAAATTATTATCATAGTATTGAGATTCCTGATTTTCCTGGCTCATAATATTTGTTTTGGATCACAATTAATGTCCCGATAAAAACTCTCAAATTAGTTTTTTTAAATCATCGCCCAGTAACTCCAGTGGTCATGTTGAAGAGGTTGTTATGCCAGCCAAAATATCTAAACATCACTGCCTTCATAAAAAAAACTTGCTTAAAAACACACAAAGAAGAACATTATTATTAACATGAATGTAAAGTCCGACATGAGTCTGGACTTGAGGGATTGAAGGTGACAAGACACATCCCTGTTGATAAATAGGAAAACCTAACTTTTTTTAATATCTTTCCTCATTATTTTATTGCCTCAGCCTGTTTTTTCTTGCTTTACTGTGTCAAATTCACCTCATCCACATCCCTGATGAAAAATAACTCCCTTATTATCAGAGATGTGCGTTAACTGTACAAAGTTTGATATGTTCTGGTATTAAATGGTGATGTTTCAGTCATTAAATATAAATCCTGATGACATTACAGTCAGATAATCCACATTTTGTGTAACTGCTAACATTTCCCAATAAGATTATTTTTTTATTTTTGTGGTAGGATGTTTGGTGCAGCCATTTTTCATTCTTGCATAGATAAACTATTTCCCTGTAACGTCAGAATATCTTCACCTCTCCCTCTCTTTCTCTCCCAGATGTCTCCTTACAGCTGCCATGACTGACTGCAAACTCATTTATTACAGGTCACAAACGCCAAGTGCTTCATTTAAAAAGGACACCAACCCCCCCTTGTCCAACACAAGTGAAAAATCGACCTGCAAGAATATCATACAGGGCACACTCCATGTGCACTAAACGGTGGCCAACAGCACCCAAAAGATGGGAACAGGGGTTTGAGAAATGGGGGTTAAACAAATAGACAATAGGGATTGTTTCATCATGCATTTCATTCTACATGAATCACAACTAAGCATAACAGAAACATAAGAGTCAAAGAATACGGTTACTCCTTTTGGGTGACTGACATAAATAAAGAATACAATGAATAGTTCAATTTTAGGATCTTGTCATGAAAAAATAGCAACAGGCAAAAATCTCATGCTGGGATTGTCTGGCTAGTTTATAAAGTGCTATGATTAACTTTGAATCTTTGAAGTCAAATCTTAAAGATTGACATTTCATTCTCCATGGCAGCCCCTATGGTGGAAAGCAGTAACTGCAGATGCGCATGGGATTTATTTTTTAGGGAATGTTACCACAGACACCCGTTACTGCAAAGCCAGGGGTTTCACTAGTGGGCCACAGACTTGATCAACATAGTATTACCCCATTTGGTGATAGACAGTGACTTAACAGAGATTTTAATACAAATATTACTTAACCCACTAACACACCCTAGGCCTCTTTCGTATTTATTCAGGCGTACAAATCACCAAATCAAGATTTCGCATGAAGCGTATGTTCCGTCGGCCATATCCGATATCATTCAAAGCCTGTCTGTAATTACATTGTAAATGCAGATTAGCTATGAATATTTTATAAGGGGATTACTAAAAGAGAAAAGAGACAGAGTGGGAGAAAGTTGAGAGAAATCAGGCCTTTAACACACACCCACATGCACAACTGCATGAAAAGCTCGTTTGAAGGTGGAGCTAGTCTTTCATGCCCAAGTTGTCAGGCTATTATCATCCTTTCATATGTTCGCCACCATTATTAACTCTGAGCGGGAATAGAAAAATTACACAAAAAGTGAGAATAAAACACATCACTCCAATATGTCAGGCTGTCGCCTCAGAGCGAGAAAAAACATTGCAAACCAACTCTTATCTTTGGACTCTTATTCTGAAACGTAGCGGTAATGAGTGTGTCTTAACAAAGATTAGCCATAATTTTCATTGTCATTTTAATGCTCCCACATTATGTGGAGGCTTACAAAGCCACAGATGAAGGCAGAGCGTGGGTGGAGGAAGAGGAACAAGCAGACACTGGAGCAGAGAGAAAGAGTCTCTGGAGCTCTGTTAGTCTGTCAGTCACCCTCTATCCCTCCAACCATGCAGCCTAGAAACAAACACTGACAGACAGTCGCTGCCGCACACAACAACACACGTACAGTACATGCACATGTTTCCCAGACCCTTTGTCACCACATTTTGAAACTCTCAAAGCCAGGATGTCAAAGGGGTCGGTGTCTGACAGCCTCCTGCAGCCCTTCAGGAAGACGCGCAGGACAGACAGGCTTTTTGTGAGAAGAGTAGCAGCAACAACAAAGGAGATCAAAAGTATGACAGACGTACATGATGCGTTCAGATTCCGGACATCTACATCGTCTAGTGAACACAGGACTGAGGGCTTTCAAGGGCCTCGTTCTCCCACATTTGCCTTCAGAGTGAAGGCCCAAGAATGAAACAGTGGGTATGTGTGCAAAGTGTGTGGGAGTGCTCCAATGTGTGAGGAACACTGGCACCAGTCCACACTGACAGACTGTGTGTGATCCTTTACAAAAAAGTGCACCACCTTTCAAATTCTGAAGAAATGTTCATTAATATAAATGCTGTGTTTGGCTGAGTTTTGTTTCCATTTCTGACTTAATGTCAGTGAAACTGAGATTAGTTTATTTTTTGTCAATGTTTTACCACTTGCTTCTGTTGTACTATTTGTCCATTTTCTATAGATAACAGAACTTTCCCTTGTGCAAATATTTTTTTATCCTGAGAGCCTTGAACCTTGCATCAACCATGACACAGAAAGAGTCTTAGCAGGAATCTCTGACCGACCGACAGATGTCTGCACTGTGCATGTCCCCTCATCGTCTAGCCTCTTTCTTTTTGTGTTGATTCCATTTCAAGACACTCAAAAAGGCTGAATTGTAGCAAAGACCCCGAGCATTGTATTGTTTTTCATGCTGCCAGATCTACTTGGTACTTGGTGGCCCTTAACGCACATTTGCCAACCTAATTAAAATGTAGCAGATTGATTTCCCCGCTACGGAAACTTAAGTCCCCAATCTGTCTAAACGAGCGGTGGTATATTGTCAAAGACATCAAGCAGGACCTTGCTTGTGTTTGTGGATATCGCACTTCCTTATTAATGAAGGACTGCTGGACTTTTGTGTATTCGGCACTCTGGGCCCATGTTACACTCAGGCTATCCGTATTTCTATTTGCGTCTTTCTCTTTTGCTCCCATGCCTTTTATTCTTGCACACTAAAACTCAAGTTCACTCCATTTACAGAGAGCAAAAAGAGAAACCATAAAAAGCAATGAACAGAGGGAGAGAAAAACAGCATTAAGCATTCCATTTTAAACAAACCATATCAAATCTGCAGTTATCTAATTGCATGTAAACCTCGCTTTAAGCATAGAATTTGAATTTAAAATACTCACGTGACAAACAGCTTGCAAAATCATGCATGTGAAGAGATGTGAGATACTCCATTTAAATTATGGTTTCCTTTTAATAGCTGAGCCGACACTAAAGCATGGCAAAACACATGCATGTGTATGTTGCGTATATAACTGCAAGTGATAAATGAGGGTGCAGAGCCTGTAAAGGTCACATAGGATATGATCCAATCATTTCTGCTGGCTGCAGACAGACTGACTGGTTATGAGCCCATCAACAAGTCAAAACTGGAAAACAATTTTCTGCAGCTGCATCTTCAGAAAGAAATAATAATAATACAATCCCTCCGTCATCCGTGGTAATCTAATATATTTTGGAAGAAAGGATACAAATACAAAAGAGATAAGTCCCTGTGGTGGTAATTAAAGAATATTGTGGTAATATCCCAGCATATTAAAAACAAAAAACACCATTATGGACAATAAGGTCGTAGACCCAGTATTGAGTAGGCCACTGCACAGCGCGCTTTTAGTCCCTGTTGGAATATTAGAGTGATTTTTCATGAGGGATTCTTGGGCCGCATTGTGGGTGCTACACATGTATTATTGATGCCGGCGGTTCAAAAGCAGTTTGTTTGTTGAGAAGTGGAGAGATTTATAGAAGACTTAATGGTTTCCACTTCTACAGTTTAGATTACAAAAACAGAAGGTTTTTTATTCTTTATCTGGCTGCAGGGTGAAATCCCCAGGAGAGGAAAACACAATAAAAAGGTTAGAATTTATTTTCTGCAGAAAATGTCTTGGCTGTTTTGTTTTCTTTTGAAAGTTAGTGACACATGGCAAGACATTGACAATCAGACACCTTTAGTATAGTATTATCACTGAAGGGACAGATCATCAAACAATCACCAGAAAAGAGGAAATATTAATCTACATGTGAAACTCATCTTTATTATTTGTAAAAGGCATGGCAGCAGGATTTTGTGTTGGATGATAGGGCTTAACAGATTTTCAATACAATGGATCAATGGCCAAGTTGCTCCTCATCTCTTTCAGAGACAGAGGAGATGAAAGAACCAAGGTTCACATTCCTTTATCCAACAAATGGAAGTGGATCACCACCTAATCAAAGACTGCCATTCTTCTAATAAAAGCCTGGTGGCGGTGGAGGGTCAACGCTCCTTTATCAGGCGACAGCAGGCAAAGATATGAGTGTGAGAGGGCTTTGTGACGAAGCGGAGCTGTGTGGCCCTCCAAATGTGTCACCATTATTTTATTACACAACAGAAAATGGTGTACAAGAACTGCCAGTCTGCAGAATGAGAGTGAGAGTGCACAAACATGAGGAACAGAAAAGGAAATCCTCACTGCTCCTTTTATGAGCATCTCTCTGAACCTCCCGCAATCGTTTGTAAACATAGTCATCAGCTATAGACTAGAAATGCACTTAATAAAAAGTTAGTGCTACAATAAAATCAAGAATGCAGTAGAGGGTATAATCCCCAAACTAAATCAACCATCAATACATTTTAAGAAGGTAATCCATCTACCTTTTGTGTAGAATCCTTAAGTTAAATAAACGCTCAGTAACTATAACACATAATAAACTGTTGTAAAACAGGGTCATTTAAGGGTACAGTTTATCTACATGCCAACAGAAAACATAGTCCACACATACACACACACAGTTGTATTCGGAATAGACGACTTGCCTTACACTCTAGTGCACAATATATATACATACACAATATATATACATACACATTATATATATATTCATTAACACAAACAGAGTTTTGGAATGTGGCTATATGGTTTATAATTTGCATTTGTATGTAATCCCCACCTCTATCCTCCAGCTCAGTGTGTAGATGGTCAAAAGAAAAGCAGTGCAGGGACATCTTGCAGACAGGTGCCTTTATGTGATTAGGGAACATATTAATTCAAGTTTAGGTGATTTTGTGTTCTATTTAGGTACTGTATTTGTGCTGGGGAAGTTACAGAATGTTTATGATCTTCAGTAAACAAACTACAACTAGTAGTCATGTAAATGCTCTGATTTCCATGGTTGTATTAAATGTGACGTGTTGAAGATAGAAGATTTGAAACTATTGTGGTGTATTAAATCTGTTCACTATCAACAATTGAGTATTACGTTTTTAATGACCCATTAGATAAGATGCATGCTTTCATCCAACAACCTTATGAGAAAGCCCTGGTGCAAGTGAGTGTTCCCTATAACATTGTACATTATGCCTTACAAAATTCCCCAGGCTACAGCATGCATACAAAAGCGAATACAACAGGCAACAACTCGTTCGCGCGCGCGCATTTGCACACAAAAACACAAGCGCACACACATTTCATCACGTTGCCTTTCTCTGCCTTTTCAATCTCACAGACGGATGTTAATCCACGTTTAAGCCGATGTATAACCTGCTCTTTCTACGTTTGTCTCGGACTCTGTTTTGTGTTCCTTTAACTTCCAAATACATTTTTTAACATGATTGTGGAGCCCCACCAGGGGATGGGATCAGCCTGTCTGTGAAAAAGCCAAACGGCAGGAACAGTTTTGTGCTGGATTCCCTTCGTTTCCGAAAAATGCACAAGGGGGGGTTTCGAAACACTTACTCATTGAATCGTATCTTAATTTCTATTTGTTCTAATTTACATCAAATCTGCTTTTCCTGCTCCACAGCTTTTATGGACACGCACTGCAAAACACCAGTCTTTATAAATATTACAAAAGAAATCGAAACTAAGGCATTCTATAATATGTATAGAAAACAAGGACATTTCTTTGTTTTTCCTTCTAAAATGCCCAAAATAATCCACAAATCAAAACCCTTGAATAAATCTTGCACACAATGGGTGGAGCGGGCTGTCGCCTAAAGACCTGTGCCAATGTGTCCTTCAACACGTTTAAGTGAAACAGAATATTAAATCATGCTATTTTCTGGGGAGGGCACAAATGACAGGAGGACACACATTTCTCTATAGCTTCTCTCTCTCTAATCTGCGTCCAGCCTTTTGATTCAATCACCCTGTGTTCCCTTTAAGGGGGTACTGGATACAGATTGTATTGGCCATATGTTACAGTGGTTGGCCTGTGCGTTAAACTGTGAGCATTCACTGGTTTTTAAATCGATTAGACTTGTATGATGCAAAATGTCTAATTCAGAGTTTTGTTCTTTTAAATGTATGGGGTTTAGGTTTTGAGAAAAGAATTTCACTTGTTTTAAGAATTTCACAACGCAAAAATAGACCTATCTTAATGACCAGAGAAAACAACGTGACACAGAATGGGTAAAAGAAGAATTATATCTCAAATGAGTTATTTCCAACACTGGCTGGGACAAAATTAAATTAAAAAAGATTTCCAGACATTGCATTATCATTGCGTAAGATTCATTCATTTGTTTTCTTTATTTACGGTTTAATCCAATCTTCTCATATCAGTCACGGGGGGGGGGGGGGGGGGGGGGTCTTGCAGGGGGTCTACTACTACCGTCACTAAAAACAATTGAAAGGAAATTCATAAAGGTAGAGAACGGGGGTCAAATCAAGGATATGTCCATATTTTCTCCAGTTCTCATTCTTGTCCTGCTTGAAGGTAAATATGCATGTGGATGAGGATTTTTGATCTATCTATTTGTTGTTTATCACACACACACACACACACACACACACACACACACACACACACACACACACACACACACACACACACACACACACACACACACACACACACACACACACACACACACACACACACACACACACACACACACACACCTTTACTTCCCTGTGCGTAAAGAGCGCCGCTGCACTGTACAAACGGTACTGCCACTGCCTGTGGAAAGTTCCGTGCGCAACAACGCAGACAGTAGCCCACGGGATCCCTGAGGGGGCTCACTATAAAATAAGGAATAATGTAATTCCACGCTAATCCACTTTGCTTTGATCCCGATTACAGAATGCATATGGATGAATGTGCACCACTGTTATCACCCTGTGCGCAGGTGAGGCGGTTACACAGATCAGTACCAAAAAAACAATTGAATATTTCCAAGCCTGCAGGACTTTTAGCCTAAAGTTGGTCAAATGAGTGCCCTTGGAATGACAACGCCTACGAAGCGTAGATCTATTGAATACAACCTGCTGTGCAATAAACCAATATTTCAAATAAATTTGTGGAAAAAATAAAATACAGGGGTGAACATTTTGTATCGCTACTATAATTGTTATTTGGGGATAAAATAGTCTTGAGAGGAAGAAAGAATAGACGAAAGAAGGAACTTTTCAAACACATTAGACAGCCTGTGTAGTGACATAAGGACAACAGCACAGTAGCCTGTTGTAAAGAGAGTTGTCACTCCTCTGTGTTTGTCCACACTGTCTAAAAGGACACGTGCTTTGGACAATAAATGCTCCGCTTTGCCTCTAAATTCAACAGTGCCGCTCTGTGCAAAACGACGGAGCAAGTAACTGGCACGGATTCACTCAGCCCTTCGTAACAGATACAACCTGCCATCTGCTCAAACCTGCACCTGTGTTTCAGCAGAACGTCAGCCCCCTTTCAGGTAAATACTATGGCTGTGACAAAGACGTTGCATCAACATTATATGACTGATAGTGGAAATGACAACTGTAGGTGTAGAATGTTTCTGTCAAGTGCAAATACCCTTTGTTTCGTGCATAAACAGCGCAAAAACAAGCTCTATTGATAGTTTGTGCCACTGTGCGCACCGAGCACACACACAACTGCGCACCGGGGAGCAAACGCATGGCGTCCACTCACCTGATTGTGAAGAGCTCGACCCGAACAAGAGGCAAGTGAGGAGAAAGCCGAAGCAACACAGGACAGTTGTTGGTTTCATGGTTGTGCTGGGCAAGTATCTCCTTTAAATTCACATTTCCAGCAGCGTATCCTTTCTTGAAACAGCCAGAAAGGATGAGTCGTTTGTAGCCTCTTCAGCCTGGGAGTTTGGAGACTTTAGTCGCTTTGACTAAGTTTACAGTTTGTCCGACAGTCTCCTGCTTTGCCTGGTGGTGCCTGAAGGGCTAACTAGGGACTGATGTGAACGCAGAAAGTGTCGAATGTTAGTTTCCAACGCGCGCACTGGAAAGCTTGTCTAAACAGTAAAATGCAGTACTCATGCCATTACTCCCCGACTTGGATACAGTATGCAGCTGTAGACTCGTATTCTTCAGACACACCTCCGAGCTGCTGAGCTCCTCCCACTAATTCTGTGATTGGCACAGGTGCATGACAATCAGCCTAAACCCCGCCGGACACAACTCCATACGCCTTGCTATTGGTTGACTCAAGATGCCAAAACTCCATGAATTTGTGCGCCGGCTCCGTTGCACCTGTCACACTGAATACAGCCGAGATGAACGCTGTGTGAAGGATTTATAGGCGTAATGGGTGATATCGAGCTGAATATCACTTACAGGTGGCTATCAATGCGCTTTTGAAGATTGTATTCAGATTTGATATAATATAGTTTCATATTGGAGGTGTTGGTGATTTAATTCTGAATTCAGCTCAGCACCGTGTTTGAGAGTGAAATGACTCATACGAAGTACTAGGATACATTTACTGATGTTATAATCAAGATTATAGTAAGGCTATTCACTTTCTTAAGTGTCTTTATTTTTATAAAACGACGTGATGAGGTAAATAAGAAGAATTCCTGAGGCAAACGTATTACCCAATGTGTTTATTCATAGTGCATCTTAAACAGGGATTTCATTTTTCTTCAGTTATCAGAGTACATTACAGTTGAAGGCAATATCTCTTTTTATCCAGGATAATTATTTCCCCAGAGGTGACTCAGTGTAAATGATACAAATAGAAGTCAAATAGAACGTTTAGATAGGGACGTGTTTTTGCTCACTGAGCTATTTGTAATAGTTTGACTTTGTGGTGACAGAAAAAAAAACTAACATAATAGGAATATAGGAAACAATGTGACAAAAGGTTATTACTTTCTGAACCAGCTGCTGCTCACTTTTGCACTTTTAGGAGAAGGGTGAACGCTTCCTGTGGTTACAATATGCCTGCACATCTGGATGGGCATCATGCACTCTGACTGTCCCCCAACCATAAGTTCTCTACACGCGCGCGCACACACACACACACACACACACACACACACACACACACACACACACACACACACACACACACACACACACACACACACACACACACACACACACACACACACACACACACAGCCCATAAGACTTAAAAGGCTTAAAATACTGTAATAGTGTTTGTGGTGTTCACCTTAGGCTTTTTTTTTTCTTGGGTAAGCAGGTAAAATGAGGGAATTTTACCCTCAAGTTTTCATAATTAAACCATCTACTTAAGTTGGAACAGTATAAACTCTTATGTGGTTTTATATGTAGGCACTGTAACATAACTGCAAGAACGTTTTATCATTATGGTGTCTTTTAAGGAGCAATAGTACTTTCTACGTTATCAAAATACATGCCTGTGCAATGACTTACTCGAGTTCAGGAACATCCTTATTTTTACAATAGGCACGTCAATCCTCCTCAGAAATTAGCCAAAGCTTTAGTTTGCTTCTAATAGGGAGGCATACCGCCGCCCACACACACACTGCCTGGCCCTGTGCTTTTGCTTTTGCTTCTGATCCCTAAACAGTGAGCTGAACTTCCCTGAGTCAATTGTATTCAACACTTTAAGAAAATGAGATGCAGACAGTTTTCACTTTGAAGAAAGTCAAAAGGATCAGTTGTTTTCAGCTTGGTTGCAGAATGAATAGTGCACTGAACTGTGAGGGGCATTTCTTGAACCTCCGCTGCAGTATTGACCCTTCACCAGTGGGGGGCGGTCTATTTCTCACCTTATAGGTCACAGAACCAGCATAGTGACACAGTGGGGGGTGGGCGATCCAAGCTGCCACCAACTCGTTTCCTGACTCGCTGTGTGACATTGACTTCCTATCGGAGAAGCTTTATTAAATATTCCGTTGCAGAAATGAGCTTTTAATATCACTGACACCACAAATTTATTAAGAAATATGGAAAAATTAGATCTGGCAGCGTGCAAGGAGGGGAGGCTTCACTCTAAATATGACCCACATGGCAGCCATTTATCATTTATAATACCGAAAATGTAATTTAGCTACGTTTTGTATTTTCACTATACATTACACTTTAAGAGACACCTACTGACAGAATCAGCCTAATGCTGTCAATTAGGTAATTTATTCCAGGGGATTATGAGAGGGAAAGAGACAAGGTTTCATGTGTTCTCCTAGGCGTCCCCGGTGCATGCTGTACAGCTAATCTAATACATAACCCCCTGATTTGTTTAATGGATGAGACTTTGCTGCTGCAAGAGGCACGCCAATAAAAGCCGGGCCCTCTAGAGGCTATTGTGCCTCATAATGATGCCAGACACACAATGTGAGAGTTATGAAGCAATTTTTTATCATGCGGCACATTGTTTTGCTCTGTTGGTGCCGTGCAAGTAAAGGCAATCTCTCCCTGCAGCATAGCACTTCTCCCCCACACTTAGATAAACCTTCAGTATGATAAACTGTCCCAGCCACATGTTGCAGTGATGAATGAAGTTTGAGATTTAAATACGTGTCCTTGTGCTGATCATTTGGTGCTTTCTGTTAACCATTTCTATTAGATTTGTGTTTTCATTAGTCTAGTATGGTTATGTTGCAACAAAAACATTGTCACTGGAGAAAATGTAAGTATAGGCTATATATCCAACAGCCGTTGACCAATTATTACTGACCCCTTACTGCTTCTGCAAGTGATACAATGTCCTTTGAAAAAGTAGATTAACAGTAAAAATTTCAATTGTAATCAAACTAGGTCTCAATAGCAAACACAATGTGTTCAAAACTGCCTTTAGAAAAAAAGTAAGCTTTACTTTAAGTCTCGTGCATCATAACAAAATACCTTCTGATGGCAGATAGCGTCACTGGTCTTCCTTTATGCCTCTCCCTCTTATGTGCTCCTATCTTTCCACGAAACAAACAAAAAAAGGTGAAAAAGATGAATGTCTTTCATATATACATTCTAAGATGCAAGGACGGCAAAAACGCAGAGACATTTTTTATTGTCAAAACAAAACAGTTTGCTGAAGAGATAACACTGAAGTAGGAAATCTCAGAACTATCCTAACAACAAACAATATATTATTTTTTTTACATGCTGAGGAAGTGACAAACAAATATCAATATGCCTCGTGTACTAAATATATTTATTTGACATAGTTTCTGTGGTAATGTGTTATTTATTTCATTATACTTAACCTGCTATGCTAATCATACATACAAAACATCCTATTCAAAATAACTACTGTTTGGTATTGGGTGGCTCAAAACCAGAATCATTTACAAGTTTCTCAATACCAAATATTGTACCATGAGTTTGGAAGTTGCCTTTGGCTTGAATCAAAAGAAAAAGTGACACTGCTGCTTACTTTTTGCATCAGCTTTTTATGCACAACTTACATGAGCAGGATCTGTACTCATCATGCAAACCAGGAAACATTGCGTAAAAAGAGACAAAATTAGAGTATTTGTACAACAAGCCGGTCTGAATCCTCATGGGTGGTTCAGAAAGCCAGAGCTCAGAGATTTACAGCTGGAGATTAGTTTATCATGGAAGAATTCAAAATGCAGATCAGTGGAGATGTTAGCATGGAGATGGGTAGTGGTTTTACATGCAGTAAATGTAATTATCTCCAAAATAATTGTTGCTGCTAATGATAGATAACTTTGTTATCAGCAGCCACAATGGTGAAATTAATTGCCCTCAGGATTACATGGCATTAGACTTATTGACTAGGTTGAGCCATGAAATCCTGATTGCATATATCAATATCAGATGTTTTTTTTAGATAACCATTGACGGTATGCAATATTTCTGGATGGGCAGAATTGTATAGGGACATAATGTTTTTTTATGTCAGTTTTTAGTGTAGTGAAAATCTTAACGATATAGTGCATAGCCTACAATTGTTAAAAAGGAAATATAAATGGAGGGATTAGTCTTTTCCCTGACACCAATGATATACCAAAACATATACACCTCAAAATCTTAACTTCTCCAATTTAAGAGCAATAGCTTCTATCAGTAGGACCAGTTTTTCCGACAGAATTTATCACTAAAGCTAAAAACAACAACCCGAATGCCTCCTTGGAAGAGTAATTTGAGAGTTAACATCAGTGCAGTAGTCCAGCTGGAAATGAATCACAAAAATTGCCTTTTCTCCCTGTGTAATATATTCACACAGTCACTCGCCTGGGAAAGAGGAAGCAACAGGAATGATTTGGCTTGGTTGGACACTTGTTTGTGTGGACATATACAAAATCCATGACAATAGAAAGATTTCTCCGAGTGTTGTATGCTTATAGCTATTTCTGTTCATATTCTTCCTCTCACCAAACTCATATGGTGGCTATAGAGTCAACTGAAACTCTGACTGGCCCTGCACGAGCCACACTCAGTGAGCAATAAGCCGCGTTAGCGCATTACATACACATGATTACGTGGCAATTTCCTCAGTGAATGAGTCTCATCAGAAGTCACTGAAGAAGCCACTGAGTGTGTAATTGTTTCCCATTAGGGGAGACGTTGACTGCCATCGAGTTGCATCTCACTGCAGAGTTTGCTGACGAATGCTCACTGTCCACTGAGTGTATCCATGCTAATTTTGCTGTGGGTTGTGATGGAATTGCTCACAACCCCAAAACCACCAGATCAGATTTAGAGCGAGTGTGATGCATCATGTTTCTTTTTTTATCTGGTGAGAAAAGAACTGCAGGGCAAGGGTTCATATGTTTGTTGATTCACTGAAGTGACACCAGGCTTTAAACATTATTATCAGTCATATCAATGCCTGCAGTACTAATGTCTCTGTGGCTCGAATGCAGTCTTTACGCAGTGCTGTGTGACTGTACTTGCTACATTCGGAAGGCTTATAGTCTGAAATAATTGCACGAACATTAGTTTAGTGTGCTACTGAGTTTATGCTTTACTGAAAGTACTTATGTGCACATGTGTTTTCTTGTATTTTTATTTTGACAATTTCCTTTATGAACTAGCAGCACTTCTACGGTGTTAACATATCATCTTCTGCACCATGCACACTAACACAAACACACTCCCCCTCTCTAACGCCTGCACAGTAGTGATGAATAATCGTTAGCATGCACCATTGTGAAGGGGTTGTAAATTGGATAGCTTACATTGCAAATTACATTTAAGTCAAAAGTTCAAATGAGGCCAACCATGTCAAGTGCGACATGAGGATGAGACAGATAGAGGACTTTTCTAGAGTTATTAATGGCTGCTTGGAATAGGCTTTGCTTTTGCACCATTAAGTTGAAGGGGATGGGAGGTGATCAGCCGAGAGAGTAAGGGGTATACTTTACACTGCTGCCATCTTCAGGATAGAGGTGGAAGGGTTCTCATGATTGCGGGGGAGGTTCAGGCATGTCGCTATGGCTATTATGGACCTCAGAGACAGGGAGACAAAGAGACATATAGATAGTATTTATTACATGTAATATACAATATCATTATAATGAATTATTCAGTTAAATTAATGAGAATGATCTTGTCCAAACTTGTGCAAAAGTGCTTAAATTATAAGAATTAAAACACAAACTGCTCCCCAAAAAATTTAAATTAGCAGGACAAAGAAAAACATTATTGTGTTTCTATTTAAATCAAGACAGATTGCATGGTGCTTTAGTTTGGGTATCATGTTTGATTAAAACAAGTCACCACTGGATGGCAGTATGAACAAGGGTCTGAAGTGTAATACAAGTGGACCTCCAACGGCACAGTGACTGCAAAAAGAAAAATTTGCCATAACTTCTGATGTGTACACGTGTGCAATTTCTCTTGCACACGTGTATTTCTTGTATTGATTGTTTGATTAAGAGACAAGAGGAGACACATTGAGTGTAAGTGAGGCAATGCCCAGATCAAATCATTCTAAACTCAACACAAGTTTTGCAGCAACTTTATCAACACATTTCTTGAATCATCTTAAAAGTGATATATTTTTAGGAGGAATTACTCAACGCAAATGTTGTGATGTTTCGTCTGACACATTTCACATTTCACACCACACTTAATAAAAACTCACTTCTTGAACTAATAGGACTTCCTTTTCCTGTTTCCACAGAAAGTAAAGCTGTTATGAGATAAAGAGTACAGTTTGAACTCACAGTTTATTGGATGAATACATGGCTGCTCATGTGCAATAGTCCCATAGATAAACAGGCTTTACAGTATTTAATATTCTTTCTGTATGGATGTGAACTCCACCCGCATTTTGGCAGTTTTGTCTTTAAACAAATGGAGAATTTCCCGATCGATAATTCAAAGCCCCAAAATATATTAAAGTATTCAGCCCTGCATGCAAATCACAACTGTGTTTGAATGAACATAAACAGGCCACATATAATCATTGGGAACATTTAAAAAGCTTGACCAGCAAGATAGTTATATGAGAATCATGGACTGGTTTCTGGCATAGTTTCCATCCTGTTTCCATATTCATATAAATTCACTCTTTAATTAAAACAGTGTTAAACTGAAACACATTCATGTTGGTAACTTCACCATATGATGAACCATATGCTTTAATACAAATGAATGATTCACTGTTCTTTTTTTTCTGTTGCAGTTCAGTTTTTCTCAGTCATTGCATTTGAGTCACCTGTGGAAATATTATCCCTGAAAATGATCATAATGAGAATTTCTTAATATGAAGGTGATGGTGTATGTGGTAAATACAGAAACATTCAAAGTATTATAATAATCAACACATAATTAGATTATTAATGGAAAGTAAGAACTTGAATGACAGCATACCTTTGCACCATTAACTTTTAAAGTGGGTCTCCTGGTGGTGTTTTAATGACTCACATCATGGACATTTTTTGTCAAGGAGGCCCACCCAGGTAGGCCTCAGCAATGTTAGAAGTGTGTCAGTTTTTCCATCTGAGGTTCTTCCACTGCTCTCTTCTGAGAAGCCAGTTTTATCTTAGCATGATGTTATTAATATACAATTGTGAGAACTGAACAACTTTACAAACAGAAACAAACACATCACTTTTACATTTTTTTCTATAGTCCCCTCGTTCATTTGAGAAATCCTTTACGTCATAAACACAGGATTACCAGCAGTGACAGCACTTCAGTTTGAGTAACACAATTGTCACAGCCTTTTCTGAGAAGTACAGTAATGCCAAACCTTTCAGACTCACAGAAATCCTGTCAGAGACTGCTTGTGTGATGACTCTAAACTCTTACTCAAAGTAGAACAAAAAGGGGTTATTATCATGTTCTGCCATCAAAAAAGATAATATAATGTTAAGACAAAAGAGGTGTTGTGGTATTACAATTTGGTGATAGTAGTCTGATAATAAAGTGACGAAAAGCACAGGGAGGGGCTAACAAGCGGTGTCTTCCCAGCCCACAATCAGCAGTGAATGTGATGCAAATGGAATAACATAAAGGGCTGACATTTACTTTTGCACTTTGGTTTAAAGTTTATGTAGTTGCCCTTTAAATCACTTGTGATCATTTTGAACATTACTCCTTCTGTCGACCCCTTTTAGGTCCTACCCCCGAAAAACTCATTGCATTCTTTGCAGAGGAAAAGCAGATTTGTCAGAAACACTCTGAGGATGAAAACTATATTTGAAATCTAAGCAAACAACACTGATCATATAGAGTTCTCAGTTTACAGGTCAGATTTTAGAATCAGTCTAAATATAGAAAATAATTTATGAAACTTCCTTTTCTTTATTTGTCTCATCAGAAAAAAAAAGGTTAGCATTAATTTCCTGTTTTCAGTTCAGCTCTTTGCAGCTGTGTATCCATTTATGTCAAACCACCATTGCCTGTATCCCCCCCATCCCAATGCCAGGTTCCAACAATAAAGTTGTAGCTGTTTGATACATGGCAGGCCTCAAACCGTATCTCACTTCCCAGTATGAGTTCAAGTTGATCAGCAGGTGTACACTGCTCTACAAAGCCCACTTTCTCTCTTTCTGTCACGTTCTCTATCTTCCTGTATCTGTTGCATTCATCCCTCTTTCACTCTGTCTGTCTCTTTCAGTTTATTCTTCCCCTCTCTCAGCCTGACTTACCAAGAAGATGTTCTGATGTCCTTTCTTGTTCACTTTCCAAACCTGCCTTTGCTTTCTTTATAACTGTTTTGCCCTTCTTCCGAATATCCCATTGCCTTCTTATAGGTTTTTTTTTAATGTTTTCGTAAAACACCTCTCTCACATGTCTTTGTGTGAGTTTTTCACCCCACAGTTCCTCCCCACGAGACATGGCTGCACAACGCGGGTACAGCAAAGGAAGGAAAGTGGAAGTTCCCCCACAGTTACTTCCTCCCCACATGAATATTGCGACCTCGCTCTTTTAAGCGCCCTGACCACAAACCAGCCCTAAATTACCCAGAGGCCCTTGCAATGACACCTCACCAACATTATGGTGTCTGTTCACAGGGTGTCAAAGTTGGCCTAATAAAAACATGTAATATAGAAGCTTCATTTCAAGCTAACATGGAAACCTCGAACATATATAATTTGTAGAGCAACAGATTAAAAGTGATAACATTAATAAAGGTAGAACAAGCAATGCCACACAGGATTGTCTTAATCACTTACTGTAACAAAACTGTCAATAGAAAGTAACATTTTTACAGCCTGGTAACGTCCCGCTGTAACCAAAGACGTTGCCATAGGTAAAACCAGGAGGAATACGTTTTCATGGTAGGAACAGACTTTACTACCTCTAGTTGTAATATATTGATTATAATTTAATTTGAAAATTTTGACATTTTTTGAAAACTTGGATTTGATGCCGATACAGTCAAAATAAGACTGCTGTCATGTTTCATGCATGCAAATTAAGCATTGCTGATTTCTCTGGAGGTGGGTCAAGGCAACAGCTTAGTGTGATGGTGCTTGGGGGAGTGAGTGAGAGACTAAGCACTTGCTTACAACTGAAAAACTTACAGAAGTCAAGTGAGTAGGCATAGTAGACAGGAAACATCCCATGCTAGTTTTCAGGGCCCCCCACGGATTCTCAAGGTTTGTAGCACCCCTCCGTCCACTGTCTCACCTCCAATGTGTCAGAAATGGGATCAGTGAATTGCACAACACATTTCCCAGTTTCTCAAATTACATCATCATCACAAACACTTACCAAAGCTACAGCATGTGATACCACCTATCTGCAGTGCTTCAACTAACCTGATAACTTCTAAAATATGGGTGTGTTCCAGAAACAAACTGGGTGTGTTTGTGTGTGTGTGTGTGTGTGTGTGTGTGTGTGTGTGTGTGTGTGTGTGTGTGTGTGTGTGTGTGTGTGTGTGTGTGTGTGTGTGTGTGTGTGTGTGTGTGTGTGTGTGTGTGTGTGTGTATGTGTATGTGTATGTATGTGTATGTGTATGTGTATGTGTATGTGTGTGTGTGTGTGTGTGTGTGTGTGTGTGTGTGTGTGTGTGTGTGTGTGTGTGTGTGTGTGTGTGTGTGTGTGTGTGTGTGTTCTGATGTGTCTTTACTTGTGTTTGTGTAGTTTTAAGGGCCAGTCCTAACATCCACCACTACCTGGCAGGAAAAACAGGAATTGGTCTAGTCACTCGTCGATTGCACAACCTTGCTGTGGATTCACACTCGGCTGAAAGAGATCTAGAACTGCTCCCTCCACTGCAACCTGAAACCCAGATGACAGGCCAAGCAACTTGTGGCTTAGAAGATAGAAACATTGATTGCATCGTTGTTTATCTGGACATCTGCACCACAATGTTTTCCTCTAATGTAAAAATTACAATATCAAATATTATACTTCTTCCATTTTAATAGTATTTTCTTCAACATGGTATACTGGCTGAATGCTTGTCAGACTCCATTGCCAATATAAGGTGTGTTTTGGGTTTTTTTCTGAGTCTGTAAAGTGTGCCTTTGCACATAGGTGTGTAGGCTGTAGTTTCCAATGCTTTTGACACCGTCCGGACAGCTCTTATCGTCTAACAGGATTTGCTGAAGTAGTGTCATGGGCATTGTGGCCCAACAGAGGAAGTCATGACACTAGAACCACAAAGCTGTCTCAGACCCCTGATCCGAGAAGAAGAAAAAAATAGTTTCACACGATTATATTATTTGGACGCTGAGGTCATATCTGCATTAAACGCAAACTATCTCAAAATTATGAAGAAATCATTATTGTATTAACTACAAGATCAACTTTTACTTTTGACACTTAAATGGAGAATGACTAATAGCCTGGCTGACATTCAGCTGCTAACGTTTTTTAAAAAGCTTTATAATGTAAGTGATGAATTCTTTATTATCATACAGCAATTTCCTTGATCATTTTTAGCACGGACTGTCCTCCGCCATTCTTTAACACTGTAGCTATTTAATTACAGTACATCCAATCAATTGATGAACATGCTGCAGTTGTCATTAGGGATAAACAGTAGAATGAAGTGGTGATTTAGCCCTCAGTGAGATGAAGAGTATGCACTGTTCAAATGGTTGACTGTCCCCACCCAAAAAATCCGGTCTCAAAACCAAGAAAAATGTTGATAATTGTTTCTCCTCAGTGATGAAGACTATGACTCAAAGCTTACAATTAGCTACTGATAATCTTAATTTAATGCATTTTTTACTTTATTCAAAACAAATAAATTGTAAAAAATGCAATTATATATTTTGTAGTTGTTTTAATATTTTCTTCATGTTTGCAAAGTCTGAGAAAAATGCTTTCTGTCAGAAGAGCACCACAAACTAAGGGGATCACCTTATCACCCCTGAGTTAAAAGTACAAACCGAGAAATGATCTAGATGGGAACAAACGATCAACTGACAGGCAGGTAAATAGGTAGAATCTGAAGATGAAAAGATACAGTTTGGGGTCTGCTCAGGCTATACACTTCTCAGTTTTGCCACTGCCTTCAGGCAGCTTTGATTTGGTGAGTGTTTGCTGTGTGAATGTGCGTGCAATACACAGATTAAAGAAGTAAAGGGTTGAGGAACACTGCTCTGACATTTAGAGGCTTCAACAGGCTCTATCGCCCACCTGCTTATAAACAAAGGCTGCAGAGGAACAAACACCAAAGTCTTTACAATACAAACTAAGGCAAGGCTTTACAGTATGGTGTCAAGAATGATTCTTTACATAGAGATAGAAGAAGTAAGACTACAAAAGTAAATTACATTTAGCAAAAACCATTCTCAGATGAGCTTTCACTTCACTGAACCCGAAGCTGCCAATTGCTGTTTCAAGTAAACAACTGATGCTGAAAGTTATTACTTATTTGTTTCATTAATTGATCTCTTTAATAAACTCGGACAGATTTTCTTATTTTTTTATAATGATATAGAAATGTGTCAAAGGAAATTGTAGGCCTATTTTTGGCTTTAGACTGATTTATATGACTTTGCTTTTGATATAATATCTTTCATTTCACAATTAAAACATATCACTTACACTGTTTAGACCTTAAATCCAACAATTACCTGCTGGCTTAACCCCTCAGTGCTTTACAATCAGGGCTTGATTTTTTTCAATCTGATATTTTTTTCTCCTTTTCATGATTAATGACCAGGAAATTGACTTAAGTCCAAGAATAGAATTCCACATGTGCATGAGCATGTCATTGGTATGACATTGAACAGAGCAGTTGTTGTCATTCTGCTGAAAAGCAGAGGGATAAACTGTGGTGAGAAATATCTGGTTCCATGGGTGGTAAATTATCCAAGACACTATGACCTGGATTTTCTGATAAAAGTCTTTCCTTCAAGTAGAACACAGTAGGATGAAAAGTCTGAATATCCTGTGAATAGACAGAGTTACTGATTCATAATGTCTCCTGATGATGTTGTCTTTCTCTAATTTATTATTTCCATTTTGCTGTAACAGCACAAAACCACTTTTTTTTTTTTTTTTTGACTTGAGCTGATTTTCTCTTTTGGTGAGTATGGTCAAAGTCACAGTTACAACAAAAACATTTTTAAATTAAACAGTGGAAGAGAAAGTAAGTCAGTCCTCCACACATTTAAACCGTGTACAGTTTCTGTCCCTTGCACATCTTCACAAGATTCAACCAATGTACTTCTTTCTCACAATCTTTAATTAGGATCTTTAATAAGGATACATGTTTTGATTAAACTATATATCAGTATGTTTGTCTTCCTTCTCTTCAAAATTCACAAAATAGGCAAGGCAGTTAAATCATATCTTTAATAGAGAGAAACCCATCCCTTATCTCAAAATATACAGTGTGTTCTTCATTGGAGTGTGTCTTCATGTTATGTCATTGATGTTGAAAACAGGACTGATCAATTATCTAACTTCCTTCACCACACTCTGTTGGACTAATTAAAGTCATCAAAAGTTACCAAACATTACTTTGCTTCTTTTTGATAAATAAATCACATATTATAGGACACAAAAATATACAACCTATTCAAATACCTGAGAGCCCTCAATTCAAAAAGTTGTTATCAATATCAGAGATCGGCACACATTTCTGGATCATTTCAATATTCAGTGCCAAAATATACACTTTTCATAAATTATTTCTTATAAAATACAATTCACCTGAACCCTGCCTTTTAGATGTTTGTAAACATTTTTTAAACTTAAAAAAACAAAAGTTCACAAAACTATTTGCATTAACATTTCAGCAGAAAAATAGACATTCAGTATGTACATTTTCAAAATTTACAAAAACATCCCCGCAATCGGAAACAATAGCAATGATTTCGATTTTTCAAGTAAACCTCACACAAAATAAGGGCTGACTTTTTAGTTTTTTGTTCATATGGCTGCTTCATTTAAAGAATGTGTAAGGCTGTCCTATAACATTTGTTTTGAACATCCTGTCTTGTAAAATGCCCATTTCAAGGTAATTGAGTTCAGGTATGTTTAATTATGTTCTTCTGAAGGGGATTCAGGAAAACATGTACTAATATATGTTGTTCAATGAGAACCTCTGTCTTAACATTTAATGTTTTTCATAATAAATATATACAGGAATGATTTCATACAGGAATGGATAGAGTCAATATCACAACTGCAAGATGTAAACCATTTCCAGTATCATTACGTTACAAACAGTAGGTTTTTTTGCTAGCTGGGCACCAGTTACGCATACGAGAAGCCACATGTAAACATAGAAAAAGCTGCCTTTTGATCACAGGTAGACATTTAACATACTTTAGAAGAGTTAATCACTGAGTTTAACCTTAGAAGATAATCTGTTTATGGTGCTGACAAGTGTTAAACTAGTAATGCTGACTAAAAATAGTAATGTCCTCCAATGCTGTCTATAGTCAGGGCATGGAGATAAAGTGCAGGGTGAACTGTACAAAGCACAGACAACAGACAAGAGACAATAACTATGAACAAGCCTTATTTACCAAAATCCGTCAACACTCGACACACTGTAATGATGGACAAGAGTTTTGGAGGTGGCTATATTCTCTAACTCGCTATATACATGTTGCATACATGAGCATTTTAATGTAAGAGGAATGCTACAGTTTTAAGAAGAGCCTTCACGGTTAAACCAGGACTTCATTTACGTTTACTTTTGCTCATGTTGTCTAGTTCTGTATGCAGTCTGTATAAGTCATACATGAATGTAGCGCCATTATGGCAATAAATTGACATGAACCCATGCCAACCTAAAAGCATAAAAAAATCCCCTCGATCTCCATGAATTTTTGCTTTTACTGCATTTAGCTGCAAATAAAGCCATCCTAATGCAAAATGTAAAGGTACAAAGGACAGAGAATCTCAGAAATAGAGTTTTCAACAAATAGGATGAAAGATGAATTTGAACCATATGGATAACAGCACCGGTAACAAAGAGCCTACCCGACCCCATATCCAAGGGATGAAAAAAAGAACAACAAGTAAACTACTATATACTGTATATATACACAGCCATCCAGCCAAGCAAGCACACATTGGATCAGATCAAAACGATGATCCTTCTGTAAAGCATAAAATGAGGTACATTAGAGAGAAGCAACCCATGCAGTGTCTTTAACTTCCTCTATCCCTTTGGTATCTATTGCCGTAAAGCATAATTTTAAGTCATCCAAATGAAAGCAGTTACCTCCTGCCATTTCATGGTGTCAAGCCAGTTTCAAACAAAATATGATTCTAGTTAAGGACTCCTACTGTGTACTCAAACTGCAAGCAACACAAGCCACGCATCAAAAGGATCCAATATTTTTCTAAAGGAGCAACAACAACACAAGTTAATGGCCAGCATTATGAGAAATGTCTCTGGGGAAAGCCTTTTTTTCCCTTAATATTGTAATTTATAGAACAAACAGTTTTTTACAAATAGTATCAGATCATTTTTGACTTGTTTTACAATTCCAAAATATACAAGCCAACCACAGGGAGTTGGCGGTCTTCTTCTTCTGTACTACTAGTATTATGCGGGTGAAAGTTTATTTGGGTTTAGTGACATGTTCGTTTTGCCAATTGTATAAGTAGTTGGACCTCAATGAAAATGAATTGGTTAATCTCAAGCCACTGGACTACAGGAATAAGTGTCTAAAACCTAATTTACGATTTATTCACTTTTGGAAGAATAAAGTAAATATGTACATTTTCAAAGTTGTTTTTGAACCTGATAGTAATTTATATATTACAAACATTTTAAATTGTGCAGTATTTACACAACAATACTAAAGCAAAACTAAAGACTGAAGTTGCTGGTCGACTGGTCATATTTCCACAGCTGCAGATAATTACACCAATTGCAATTAAGTCCAAATGGACAGCAAGTTGCTTGCAGCTAGAACACACAGCAAAGCCAGACATTAACATTATCTGTATTCCACCATTATTCATAGGAAAAAAGAAGCATAACTGGCCATGGCAATATCATGAACAAGAATGAAAAGCACAAAAAGCACACTGTGCAGATCCTGGGTTATTTTCTACAGTAAGTGGGCCAACTTACTGCTATTATATCTATGAAAAAAAACAGCAGTAGTATTATTATTCTAAATAAAATGATGGACTACCTGAAGTCCATACCTCTTCCGTTTGTGTTAATTGCAATATTCTATATAGATACATTGCATTTGTAGGCGTTCATCACTGGAATTAAGTCTGATGACGAAAAAAGCTCAACACAAGACATTTCCAAATAAGACTACAGTTAAAAACTAGTCAAAGTCCTCTGGCAGCTGCTCTGTTATACAATTAATGAACATTTTGAGAGAAAACAAAAACTTACCTTCCTTCTACAATATTAATCTTTTTCAGTTATGTAGAAAAATGTGTCTTTGGCCCATACCTTCATATGATTGTTCAACTGTTCATTTTCATAATAAGTAGCTTAAAAAGAAATCTATGCTATGATTGTGCTACACTTGTCTACAGTGCCTTTCAACTATGCCATCTCGAGTCCTGTGGGTAAGGAAAGATATCAGGCTATTGCTCAGTTCCCTTTTTTGTCTTTCCCCCCAAGTCCTACCCATCGTCTTACTGGAAGGTGTGTTCACCACGGACTATGTGAGAGGAGAACTCGTAGCGGTCTTTGCTGTGGTGACCACAGATGTTGCACTCCAATGGATCTCTGTATCCGTGGCAACCCATATGGATGGTGTACATGACATGGTCCAGGAAAAGCACCCGGCAGTGCTCACACTGGAAGGCACGCAACTCTTGACCTTCTTGTCCAAACACCCGCACCCCTTCCCGGCTAGTGGGCCTATCTGTGGCCACTCGTATTATCCCAGTCCCAACCCCTGCCCCGCTTCTAGGGGATGTTTCTGTGTTGCGCTCACCAGAATAGACTACCGCTGGACTGGCTCGAGACCTCGGGCCAGGAGTCTGGTTGCTCCCGTGGTATCCAGGCCTCTCATGAGGGCTGCTGCGGGCTGAGTCAGCAGAGTCCCCTCCGCTGTTGTTGGGAGATTCTCCTTGCCCTGGATGGCGTAGCTTGGGCTGCCTGTTTAAAGTGGTGGGGCCATTTGTGGTGGGATGATTGAGGAAGCCATGGGGCCGAGGTGGCTGTAGTGGCAGCGTGTCACCGTTTCCTGGACGATCTGTGCGCTGGCCCATTGGCAGGACTTGGTGGAAGAGGGGGTTGACCATGGGAACGACTTCAGCCAAAGAGAGAGGGGGACCAGGATGGTGGAGCATGGGCCGGAGAGTGTCCGATCCCAGGTACGTGATGGCATTGCTGATGGCCTGGTCCATCATGTGGGCCGACATCAGTTCAGCCTGCTTGTCATACTTAAGGCCCATCTCATAGCCTAGCTCAGGGTAGCTGTAGCGCACCATCTTTTCACCTGCATGACAAACAGTGGCACTATGACTGTGTGGAACTGATCAACAAGATAATACCAGTTTCCAAATGTAAAACACTAATCCTAGCTATATCAATAACAATGAAATTGCGTAAGAAAAACAGCAGAAAATAAATATGTTAACAAATATCAGCAAGGCTTGACATCACAAAATGTCCTTTCTTATCAGTTAAACTTATTTCGGGGCATGTTTTTCTTATTTTATACTTCATATCATGTGCAAGTCTAATAAGGTGGAAATCCCCATCCATCTACTTCTGCACTGTTTAACCCCTGCAGAACAGGGATGCGGTAAGCTGTTTTCTCTCGATAAGAGCTATGGCAAATTTACAGGTGTACCTAACCACAGAGTGAAAAACATTTCCTCGCCTCTCAGTCAACCGCTTGCTCGAGCTTGCTCAATCTTTTTTTCTTATAGTGCGGCAAATAAAGTCAGATTCAGAAAAAAAATCTGTGTTCATAATTACAGCAGGGTATGGCGTGCCTATATAATACTATATCAAGCAAAAATTAAAAGGAAGGGAAAGAGTAACTTAAACTGAATATGTTTAAAAAAAGCATTAGGTATAACATATTTAAACTCTAGCATTAAAAAGAAACAAGAGGCAGTATATATATAATATATATATATATATATATATATATATATATATATGATGACATTTAAACTAATGGATTCCAACAGCCAGCGAAGCAATTATTAAGTATGGTATTATTATTATGCTTCAGGTGATTTGTATGGTAGTTCATGAATGCAGAACACAATACAACAGATGTTTCTTTAACAACTACAGGCCAGTGTACTTTTCACAATTATTAAAAATGTAGAAAGCCATTGACTGCCTGGCTATGTTTAAAATACCCACCAACAAACTTCTGCGGCGTGGTGCTCTTCCTCTTGCCCACGTTGCTGTGTAGCCTTTCAATAACGGGCGGCCGATCAAAGGATGCCATAGTGTTGGGCTCTGCCATGGGCCTCTGCTCTTTAGGGACCTCACCTTGAGCAAAGAGGGGAAGGGAGTGAGAAAGGGTATATATTCATGTTTTGAACTAGAAGGACTCCAACACACATAAAAGTAACATTGAAAAGGTAACCTAAGGTAAGTATTTTTTTTCACTGCTCTCTTTAAGAGATTATCTCCATACTGGACCAATTGCATTAAAAACAACAAATACATATACATTAGTAATTTTAGCTTTTTCACAATATACTGTATTATCGTTTCCATTACACATTAGGCTACCTTCATTTTTGAAAAATATATATTTACCTGGGTAAGGGCAAGAGTTGGCATTCGGATCAAGGCCAATACCCTGCAGGTAGTTATGGCAGCGTTCTTTATGTTCCTCCAAAGAAGTGCGCTGTTTATAGCTCCGCCCACAGAAGTTACATTTGTGTGGTTTGCCAACTAAAAATGAAGACAATCAATGGAGAGCATATTAATTTCATTCACTGTCATAGACAGTGAGAGTGGGTAGCATCCAATGAGATAAAGCAGCATGCCGCTTGGTTCAGGCGGTGCGTAGTAGTAAATACTGTGTCAGTAGTACAAACTAACCAAATGAGATCATAGATGTTCCACTACTAGTCTAAGGATTCCACACAACTGTTGCCAGACAGTAAGACGGACCGAAAAAAGATAGTGGGCGAAAACCGTGAAATTTGCATTTCAGAACGCTTTGGTCTCTGAAACATACAGCTAACTTGCACTGCTGAGTGATGAGCGAATGGCGGAGTTGTTCATCCATCCCATGGTGGTGGTAGGAAACTGACTCCAATGGTATACTGCTATGGAGGTGGGGTGTGATTCATGGTGCCGTTTCTATTGTATGTCCTACATCTTCAAACAGAAAGACGTAGAAGACATTTCCTATCTTTCTTGGTGAATCTCTCAGCCTGTATATACTGCCACTACTGAATGGACGGATAACTGTTATCAACGGATGAGTAAATCTATTAATAATTTTACAAATGATGCTAAAGACACATATAGTAGTAAGGAGTTGACAGGAAAGCCAAAATATGAGACAATAGTTGTTACCGGTGCCAACACCAGTGAACTGTTTCCATACTGAGGAAAAAGTAGATTTAAATATGTTTAAAACCTTGATAATGAAAACCAAAAGTAGGCAGGCTATGTTGAGGTCTGTGTCCTGTGGTAGAGTATTCTCAAGACTAACATAATAACTCATAAAGGGACTGAGTGAACTGAGGCCACATAAGCATACCGATGTGACCCACACTCCTTTGTTAGCAATGCAATGTAGTAATGTATTCACTATAATAATGGTGACAGCTATAACTAGAAGAACATGCAATGCGCTTGTCACTGTGAGAACAGAGAACACAAACATGTTGCAGTGTGAAGCCTGGAGGCTGTAACACAAACACACACACACATTTAGAGGTAGGTTATGGGTCACACGTGAACAAAAATATGCTTTCTCCCACAGCAAATGATGATGAGTTTTGTTGGCACTAAATATGTTCTACAAAAAGAAATGAATATTCCATTAGCTGTAAATGTAACATTTCTTCCCGTAAACTACTTCTTAATTATATGAATGAGGGAAATAAACCCACTTGTTACAGAATGACATGACCAGTCATGGCCGATCAGCATGCATTTTACTTTTAAGTGAATCATGTGGAATGATGACATGTTTTTTGCTGTATCTGTACTCTTGTGGTAAATGTGTGACATTTTATCTGTAGAACTTGAAACTACATTTAGGGTTTATTGACATTGTTTTTTCTGAGTATGAACAGATACAAAAGCGGTAGCTAATGACAAAAGGTTTCAATATTGTTAGAGTGTGGGTAGGTTTACCTGCAAGGTCATTGCAGTAATATTCATATTGAAAGAGTAACTACAGAATGGAACATCAACATGGAAAATAATTTGCTGCTTTTCAGCCGTGAAGCTAAAACAGTAGAATAGGCAGTATTCAATCAGGTATAACTCCAGTGTTCTCAGTGGCTCACATCTACACACAACATAAACTTTGCTATTTTTTTCATATTTATACCACCACCCACACACGACCTTGCGCAGATGTTGGATGAACCTAAAGATCCACCTTTCAGACTCTATTCTTATTCATGCAAATGGTATACACTGTGCACTCAGACTCACTTGACTGACTGCATTTGGCTAATAAACGGGAACTCGCTAGAATTTAAATCATCTGTCTGACAAATTGTGAAATCCTTTTCCACTCAAGGGTTTGCAATATTCTTTCAACATTATACTTTGCCTCCATGGATGATGTCATTTTCCAACATTACACTTAGCCTCAGGGACAGCACACACTTTTGTTGTACCACTCTTTCTCTCTTCTCACTATTGTCTAACATTTTTCCTCAGCCTGTCTTTTAATGGTATATTTGCCTGTTTTGGCTACACCTGCTCTTCATGGCAGGGCACCAGGCAAAAGACCACAGAAGTACTACCTAATGTGGTGAGTACATATACCTAAGAAAAAACCATGACAGTACAACTTGGCAACATCAAATGTCTCACATTCCCCACTGAATGAAAAGAGAAACACAGAGGGACACAGGGGGATGTTCCGAACAAATCCAGCTAGACAAAAAAGGAAGTGAAAATAGTAAAATGATCATGGTTGATGGTGGAAAACAGATGTACAGTAGGATGACAAATATTAAGAAAGCCATTACAGAAGAAGCATCTGAGTAGCAGCTGGGAAAGAGATAACAGAAATTGAAAACATGTAAACTCTTGGACGCACACCCAAACACACTTCACATCAATCTGAAAACAGAACTGTGAATGAGTAACCCAGTGGGGGCATCATTGGCAGAAATGACGGTATTGTCTGACCTCAATTTCAAAGGTGCAAAAGAGGGGAGAGCACATCCTCCCTGATAGGAAAGTGGGTTACAGTTGAGAGAGACAGCCAGCGCTCCCCATGTGTTTCTCAACAAGTAAGGAACAGCATGTCCTTGGTTCCTAACCACAAAGCACTTGCAGCGCTCTCTATGTCATGCACATACAAGAAAAACACCATTGTGTCTATCCAGCAACAATACGAGACAAAGAGCCACCATCCAGCATGCTCTGTTAGTTCTTACAATAAACACGTAACAAAGGGTAACAAAACATTAATCAAGAAGAAAACATTTAAAGCATTTTTATTCAATATTGTCTATCCTATCATTTAAAGCATTGTGGGTTGATACTTAGAGGTCTGAAATGTATGTAAGTATTCTAGGAAAGGTGGATAAGTATAAAAGTGAAGAGAAAAATGTGAGGAGGAGTCTTACCAGCATGAGTTCGCAAATGCCCGCTGAGAGCATCGCGCCGTCGGCAGGCGTAGCTGCAGAAGGGGCATTTGAAGGGTTTTTCGCCTGTGTGCAGCTTGATGTGTCGCAGCAGGTTTCCCTTCTGGGTGAATGAGATGCCACACTGGTTGCACTGGAACGGCCTTTCACCTAATAGAGGCAGGCACAGGAAGTCAATACCACACTCATGTTGAAGAGCAACAACAACTCTGAAACCTATTTTTTTTTGGTCTAACTAGTTCTGTTTTAGTAACTGACAGCTTACTTTGTCTCCCTGTGTGTAGAAAAAACTTAGCAGTCGTCTACATAATTCTCAGAAAAAACGTGTCTATACACTTCTTTGTTGGAGAATTCAGGAGGTAAATTGAGTGGATGAGAGTTTATCTATACATCTCTGTATCGGGCGGAACGATACAGTTCAATTCCCATTTCTGATTTCAAAAGGACTCGCACCTAGTGTCTGCTGTTCTAATGGCAAATCATTTGATCTGCCGCCAGTTGGAAATATGATCCTAATGCTGTGACAACCAGAGCAGCCATGGCGTCAGTTGGTTGGAACAGGTTGCGGGGGATTCCAAGGATATTTTTCCATAATAATAATTCCAAGTCAATGCTATTGTCCTTCAAAGAAAAATAAACAAGAAAAAAACACAGCACTCCACACCCATGACAAGTTATTTCTGACTCACTCTGAAGATAGGGAAACGTACAAATCCACCTTATTCTGATCAATAGATGGCCGAAGATGTACCTCTTTAAAGAATAACACACTTTCAATGGGATTTGGACATACTCTGATCGGTACCGTTTGGTTGTCGGCTTCCTGGATCAGCCATCAGGTCTGGCTCAGATGATCCATCTTGTACATTTCTTGGGCTGTCAGTCACGGATTCCTCCAAGGCTGATCCTTCCTCTCCTGTTTGGCCTATTTCATTGAGGGCTTGGCTTCTGTCGTCAGCTTCCTCTGCTGTTTTTTCCTCTTGCTTAATTGTCACTTCTGTAAAACAAAAGCAATAACAATCCTGACATTGCAAAGCCAAATTTAGATATTGCAGGATTCATGGGAGTGCCATTAAATGACTTTTACTACAAAAATGCTCAACAGCAGCCATGCTTTACATGGTAACTGTGACCTATGTTTGCCTTTCTTTGGATTTCTTCGTCAAGAATAAACAGTCTACACTAATATGGTCTTTTTTCTGCAACGGATAGAGTTAGGCTAAAAGAGAGGTCACCTACAACCCAAAAGTGTGGCTGTGTGTTAGAGTAGAAGTTAAGATGATTAGCCTTTTTAGAATTGAGTTAAACTGGGAAGGCCTAAGATGAACTGTGCTGGTCTCAGGATTGACAGGATTGGCTGGAGGGGTAATCGGCAATGTACTTTGGGTGACAAAAGAAAAAAGGCTGTTTAAACTAAATAATATATATTATTAAATGAGAATGTGCAAGAGGCATCCTTAACCACCTATTAACTTATAGGCAGCATTAGGATGGAGTGACACATTGACAAGAAAGAGAGAGACAAAAAGCCAAACAGGCTGGTCTGGTTCCTGGATGTCCCTGGGGAGAAAAAAGGGAGTGTCAGAGGCCCTGTAGCTGTACCTGACTATCAGTGGGAGACCGGCTGGATGACAAGAGCAAAAGATTGTATGATTGTGTTTGTGTCTGTGTGTGTGCATGGGTGTGTGTGTGGCGGTGGAGGTAAAGTATTTAACACCTGCATTTTATGATTATCAGTCACCAATGATTACTAATACTCGTACAATAACTATCCAGAATAAAGTAACACAGCTACACCTAGTTTCATTCACGTACATCAGCTGAATTATACTGTACAAACTACAGTCAACTTAAAATCCAAATTCTCAAATTCAAGAACCTAGTTCTGGGAACAAAGGCAAAACGTTGCTAGGTTAGGTAATTGAGAACCAATAGCAGTATAAGATACATGAAACAATGCATGGGCAGGACTTGAACCTCTTATCTAACACGGGATAAAAGGTGGTAAAACAGTTCTTCTTTCTTAGAATCTCCAGACATTTACACACTTAATGCTATACAATCAAGTTCCCCTTTGTTACAAAAGGGCATTCTGTGATCAAGCAGAATACAGTAAATCAGTAGTATACAGTAGTCTATTGTGCTTAGTTTAACTTTGACAATGCGTCAAATGCAACACTATTCTTCAAACTGATTTTCTGTTTTGAGTTATGCCTTTTTATAAAGACTTCTCAGACTATCATGTGGCTATGAGCCAAGATAAACTTGGTGTTAATGTATCCTCTTTTGTATACTTGACTTCACTTGTTCCCACTATAGTTGTGAAAAAGAGGAAAAAAAAGATTTCAGAGAATCACACTGGGCCAAAAATCAACTCTTGTTCTTGTTAATGCATTAGAATGGATGTGGCTAAGTGTGAAAAAAAACGTTTGGACATCTTCCAAGCAAAACTTACTGATCCTGATGATCCTGTTTGTGGGATTTACTGGGGCAATAATCCCAGTGTGAGCATATGTGGTTGTTTTACTAAAGCCTTTCATCTGACTGCATCCATCAACTGTCCCCACAGGCTTTGGAACAAAAGACAGTTAACTCCTTTTAACTAGTAAAACATATTTAGAACTTCAGGTAAGATTTCTTTTTGTAAATAACTGAGAAAAACCTTCACAAAGCAACTGCATTTTTTAAACAGATACTGTATGTTTCCAATGCCACAGTTTGCAAAGAAGAAACACTTATCCCAATACCCACATTGCAATTGAGCCTTGCCTTCGCTGCTGTATCCTGGCAACACGGAGCAGACCTGAACGTCCTTGCTATTCAGCTCCTTGCATCTTTACATCTGTCTATCCAGGGTGGCAGAGTGGAATACATAGAGTGGTCAGATGAGGATACACTCAAAACTATTGCTACGACAAAAGCAGTGATGAAAAATCATTAGAATGGAGTTTGGGCAAACTTAAACTTGTCCGTGAGATACAGTGCAGTAGAGTCTGCGAATTATCAGAGTTTTCCACAATCACAGAAACGCAAGTATAATATCACAATCAATTAAGAAGTTGCCTAAGGCAAAAATCATTATGAATAAGGCATTGTCACTCTTACCACCCAAATTGTAACCTGGCCCAAAGGATGTAATTCTACTCTTCTACCGTTTATCATGAGACAGTGCACAATGCAAAGACAATTGCTGAACAACGTGGGTTTAGGCTTGCAACTTTAAGAGGGAGTGAAGTTTGACAGCACTTCTAACTGATTTTCAACAGATGATATGATGCAGTCCTTATTTTGTAACAGAGCCTCAATAGAAAATCATGTTGGGCAACTTGCAGAAAGACAACAGCTCTTATCGGTGAAGAGTATCTCCCTGTGAAAAACATGGCCCGGCTCGCCTCCTTGTATCTCATAACCTGTGGGAAACCAGCTTCCCTTTTTCTCTTTTAGCTGCCTTGTCTTGCTTAGTTTCCCCTTTTCTTACTTGGCGGCTTCACAGTGACATTGCTAGAGCAAATTTGAGGCCTCGGGTAAATAGACTGAAAGGAACAAGCAACACTTCTGAAGAAGTGCAATATATCTCAACAAGTGTGATATGTTACAACACGCGGCAATAAGGCATTATTATACAAAACTCTGACTGTGGATACTCTTGCTATCCACTCTAACAAGTGTTTATACTAATCATTTTTTTCCAAATATTGTTTGGGACCAGACTTCATTTGTAGTTTCTCTATGTGTTTTTTGAGTAAGGTATTTGGAATGCATTGTTTTGTAATTTCATGCCTTGTTATTTGCCCCTCATTAAGACAAAGCAAAATACAATGATCAGACTGAACTGAGAAACTAGACCATATCAATTATGCATATACAGCCGTGGAAAAAATTAAGAGACCACTCGATTTTTTTTCTTAAATCGTTACCTCTACATGTATGGCAGCCATTCCAGTGTTTGTTGAATACCAACACAGAAAAAAATTGTCAGTAATTTATAGAATACAAAAAAAAATAAAAAATGCATTTAACTCAAAAGATGTACCTATAAAAAATAATACAAGAGAAAGTGATAATGCTGAAGTGGTCTCTTAATTTCTCCCGGGGCTGTATATCTGATTAAAGGAGAAACAGTGTTGTTGCATGCTGTGTTTGTTCTTGACAGACTGCAGAAATGAGGTTCTATTGATTGAACACTCACCACTGGGGGAATTAGGACCCTGAGGAACTGTCTGTCCATTAGGTGTTGACGTATCCACCGACATTCTCGAGTTCTCTTTGCCAGGAGAGCATTGGCCGTTACCTGGGAGACAAGCAGAAACACAGCAATCTACATTGTGCTGTACCATACTGTAGATGATCAACACATACAATACTGTTATGTGACAGCTCTGGGGTATTCGATAGTGTACAGTTTATGCAAATATGTAACTATTGTGGTTACAAAAGCAAAAAAGACGATGAAGAGAACAATTCATTAGCATGAACAAAGAGAAAGAATTTCAAAGACATTAGCCTTTTGGAGGCAATTTTGAGTATAGCATTCTTACGGATAGTGATAATAAACTTTACATCTAACATGAGAAGACATATGCAGTCTATTCACTTAATTGCTATTAAAAAGTAAATGAAGAGTATTGCATTGCCAACCGTTTGCATGAAATAAGAAACAAGTCTGTAAAAAGCAATGAGCAATGATAAAGGTACAAATCTTTCAAAGCCTAACATAAAGGGTCACAATAGAGGTCTTGGAACACCTATGGTATCCTAACGTCCAGCAAATGTGGATCAGATTGCATCCTCTCAGCAGTCTGTACAGAACCCAGGCTATGGATAGCCCTGTGTCCTGTGTCCTGTGTGGTTTGAGGGAGAGCAAACCAATCCCTTATCCCCTTACACCCAGGCACCATCAGGGTCACTATAACAATACAGTGGCAACAGGTAAACACCCCTGCTGACCCAGGTGTCAGATCCCTTAGGAACCAAAGTGAGCCATCTTTCACCACCAGCACACTAAAGGTTTTTCCTGAAGCAGAATCACAATTACGAAAACTGGAGTTTATAATGACAACAGACTGCCTAGTGCTTTTAAAATGTATGTAGCAATAGCCGTAACTGAGGGATATTTCAGCTAAAAAGCAAAGGAAAGTGCTTCACATGGAGCCACGAAATGGAAGGCTGTGTTACATTTGGAAAAATAAATATGTGTCAGATCTCCAATTGTTGTGACAGCTCCTCTTAGAATGACAACCTCCTCTATGGTATTGTTCAATTGTAGCAGAGGGCCCACTGAGTGGGGCATACTGGGAGACGTTGTCCCTGACACAATCCATGGGCTCAGCTCATGTTGCACAGGTTGGGGTTGGAGGAAATCTCAGGTGACCGACACTGGCTCTCCCTTGGCAATGCTGTCCTGGAGACAGGAGTGGCCCAGATTTGTCATGAAGGATTTTCCATTACTATATAAGATGCTGACAGCTGCCTAGCAGCACTGGTGCTGGGTTGTCTTAAGTCTAAACTATTAGTATAGGGTGGTCTGCGTTCAAATGCTAAAATAAGGGTATTTTAAAAGGTCCTCACTTATCCAAAATGCACTTTTTAATGTATTTTATACATGTGGGTCCCCGGTGTGTAAGTACACTCACAAAGTCCATATTTGCTTTCCTTTATAACGTAATAAGGAAAATGTTGGCTGGGTTTACATTGACCTCCTGGCAAAGTCCCATCCAGGTGACATGTCCCAACAATACTATACAGTCAGCGAGCTGAAACCCCTCCGTAGCACCTCTGTGTGTCTGTGTATTCAACAGGATATCTGCAGGAGGGACTTAGAGTTAAGTTGTTATATATATAATAAGTATAATGGCACTAGTGGTAAACGCTGGAGGAAGAACAAGCTATGTGCTCTATCAGAAACAATGCGCAACGTGTTTGGAAGTAATATGGTCTGTGTTTACATTAGCAAGCATCGCTAACACTCAGAGTGTTTGAGATCCATACTGTTTCACAAATAATGCTTGATGTGGTTTGGAACATAATATGGCGTTTAATCACAGCAGCGTTTAGCTGAGTAGGCCTATCTTCTCCCGGTAGAAACCTCTGTTCACAGACAGCTGCATGACGCTCCAAAGGGGCGTGGCCAGCTTCAGTTCAGCTCAAATTTAAAGTGACAGTCACAGAATCTGCACCTTTGGAACAGGGCTGAAATAGAGGGGTATGAGGCATGCTACAATGGGTGATCTGTTTCGAATTTGGAGAAAACACTTCACAGACATGTTTTGTATAGATATTGCCTTACAATAGGTTGTAGCATGATTGGGGACCATTAAGGGACCATTCTTGAGTGTCCCTTCATTAGCTATTGATAACTTTCTAAGCTATTGATTCAAAAGCTAACACATATATGATGCATATTGAGTGATGCTGTTAGTGGTGTTTCTTTTTTAATGAACAATGTATGATGTGAAGTTAATATTTATTATTGCCAAAAGCCAAGTGCCCTAATTTAAGGAAAACAATGGCACTGTCACACTTTTATTAAGTTCTTACAATATGTCTCTTGCTTGTGGTCAAATATGCAGCTAGTAAAGAGGATGCATTTTATGCCTTTTGTCCAAAGAGGGACCTTATGCCTTTAATGGTTGGAAACAATGTTGTATTAGGATTTTAAATGCACTTAATCACACACAAAGGCCTGCACAAACTGAAAGTTTGCATTGGTGCCATGCATTTGCTGAGTCAATCCTGTATGAACAGTAAGATCAGGATATCAAGCAGTCGAAACTTGCTGGCGGAAAGGTATTTTGAGTAATACAAAATTGGGATGATTTGATACGGTGGCAAATGGAAAGGAACAAATGTGTACACATGAAACTAGTAGGTGTAATAATTGCTGACTATCAGTAACGCTGAATAAATGCGTAGTTATACTGAAGTACAGTCATTGCCTAAGAAATCTAACAAGGGTCAATGACAGGAGAACACAATCATTTATACAAACAATACATAATTTAAGTTCAGGAACACTATGTGACTTAAAACATTTGTAATAATACCTAGTGAAAGCTCAATGTGCCTTATGTTATAACAGAAATTAATCAAATACTCTGAAATGGCTCAATAGTGCCTATGTCTACAGTAGTTTTCTGAAGAAATTAACAAGATTCTTTTCCGGAGTGATGAAGCCCTCCATTATGGTTCGCTGGATAAAGATTGTACGGGAGCTGGTTTTTCCTGTCAAACCCTGAACCTTCCTCAAGACAAGCTTCATAAGACACAGACACACAAACAAACGTACACACCACTGACCCAGCAAACATAAATGTAAAGAAAAATTAGAGCATTTATTCACACATCTTCAAAAAACATTAAGATAGTGTACCGATGTAGTGATTAATTTAATTGGTGATAAAATAAAAACAGTTATATGTATATACCAATAATTAAAGAAGCAGCTGATTATTGCCAAACCAAAGCACTAATTTGTTTCAATAGCGGTGATTTACACATGTGTTTTTTGGTGTGGCCAATGTCTTACTCATCTACATCTAACATTACTGAAATATCCTTTGGACTTATAGGAAAAATGGGGAGACAAAAAAGTGAACACCAGCTGCTGAATAACACAGTGATATGAATTAATATAACAGCATCCACAAAGGGTTGTTGATCGATGTTGATTGACATTTAAAGCAAAAATGGCAGTAAAAAAAAGAAAGAAATCTTAATGAATTCATGCCAAACATCTGCATAAAACTGTATGTTTTTGCACTCATTCCTGGCAGGGTTTTAGAGCTCTTGATCCCCAGTTACAGCATCCCCATGTTTCCCCTAAGATGATTAAACTAAACTTAACTAAAGTAAATGTGTTTTGTTTCGCGGATGAACTATGACTCCATTGCACAAAAAAATGATATAAAATGTGCCAAGGTCTTGCAGAAGGACATCTTGTTTTGTTTCACAAGTAGCTTTGATATTAACACAGGAAATGCTGAATTAGTCCTTAAGCAATAACTTAGAGATCAAACAAAGGTAGGTTGTGTCTTTTTCTCTATTTGAAAAGACTAAAAAGCACATGAATGACTGACATGAGAAGTGGAGCATGTCAGACAGAAAGACATAGTACATCAAAGAAAATAAAAGGTCAAAGTGGGTCAAAGTGTGATGATTTATGTGAGATAATAATTGCATACGTGATAAATTATGATAGTGTTTGCGGTTGAGAAAAGTAGTATTTTGTGTCTGAAAAGGCATAACTGTGTGTTTAAGTATGATGACCTGTGAGAGTGGGTATGTCAATGACAGTGCATGTGGTTATGAATAATAGCATGAGAAGAGTGTTTAAATTAAAAGCAAGGTTGGTCAGTTAACAGGAAGGCAGCTTAAATTATCGACTCTTTATTCTAGAATGGCCATATTTGCTACAAAGTTTGAGGTACTGCTATTGATGTTTGTGCTTTAAAGAGCATTTGATTTCAGCCACTGTGAGGACACCATGTTTTGTTAGTGCAAAAGCAAGGTTTCTCTGGTCTTTCAGAAATCCTACTTTCCCTGCTTTTTGTAATGTATGTTCTGTGCAAAGCTTAGCTTTGAGGAATTAAAACCACACATTGTCAATCAGATACGATTATTCACAGTGTAAGGCAGTATGGCTCATACTACTATTCTGAGTCACAGATACTATTATCCTTTGTACACAATAATAACATCTATATGTGAATAACAAAATTGTTCTTTATTGCAGTCAGTGTTTATTCATCCCCAAGAGCCAATGTATAGGTCACCTCCACCTAAATAGTATTAAAATATGTTACCTTTTAAACACTGTAACATACATTAGTGACATTATTGGGTTTGATTTGTGAAGCAGTCAAGGTTTTTAGCCCCTAAGAGAATCCCCCGAAGTGTTTTGGGGTTGAAATGAAAGAAAACAAATGTAGTCGTTCAGTCCTAAGACAAACATCTGGTCTCCTATTTTCTAAGTACATGCATTATCAGTCAACACATAACCTTGGTTACAGTGATCTCCACTCAGACTTTGGATATTATTAAACTCCAGATAAAAAGTCTCAACTTAATGAAGCTTACATCTGACAAGTCTTAAGTCAAAGAGTAAGGACTGTAACCGAATCACAATATGTTATCAAATTTGCTGTAGTGAAGTTAAATTACATTGGTCATTAGTTTTCAGTTTAAAGTTTTACATTCTCTCCGTCACATAAACATGTCTTTTACATTTATTATTAATGTTATTTTTAACATGCAAACTTAACACCAAACTTGTTACGTTTGCATGTAATAGGGTAGCAAGGTATATCAGTGTGTAGGAGTGGTCCATGTGTAAGATTATGAAGTAGAGTGTTAAACGGGCTACATGGGGGGTAATGAAGATACAAACTGTTGAATTCCACAATGATGTGTGTTTTGAGCAGTTTCATGCTAATGCAACAGACATTTGTTCCAAAAACTATAATTTCAGAAGCAACCCACCGACGGACATGGAGAGAAAGAGCATCCATTTTTTTCCGCCAAAACCCCAACCTCGCCTGCCAAGTGTTCCTATAAGCAAAAAGCCCAAATGGAGACCTGAAATCCCCACTGATGTCATAAACAACACTGTACCTGTTTCTAGACCTGCACACCAAAGCAAAATACAAACGGGGCAGGGAGCAATATACTCAAGAGACCAGCCCAAAGGAAATCAGCAAAGGGCAATGGAGCACCGCAAAGTTCGCATCCAGTATCTGCTACATTCAACAGGATGTTGGTAATACATATTTTTCTCTACATTTAAAGGGTGAACAGGAAAAGGGCTGCAGTAGGGGAAAATCCCTTGAAAGGTTCATTGTGTTGTGATTGCAAAATTGTATCAGCATTGTACGCGAGTACGTTAAAATGAGGTAATAAAGTCATAATCAAAAAAAGTGCATCAATATTAATATCATCGCTATGAACAAAATCACACAGAGAATCTAATAAACTGCATGAACTCTGACCATAATGTAGAGTACAGGTAAGTCAGTGTACACTGAATGCAGTGTGTAAGCGATATGAGAACTTACTATCACAGTAGCCATCAGGAGCCTCCATTTCAAGTAGCTTTGGGAGTGCTGCAGGAAATAGAAATAAATATTAAGACAACATTTTAACAAAATGTGCATATTGCATGTCATTCTTCTCATTTTTCCTAATAATTATTTATTAAACCTTATATTGACGTATCTCAAAAGACGTACAGCCTGAGCTCTGTTTCATTATAATACCTTGCAGCAACAATATTATCCGGCTTCAGAGTTAACCTTGATCAAGTATTAATACAACACCACAAACTTATAGACTATTTATTAGAATGATGTTACAGAGCTTCAGATATTACGGTATGCTAACTTGAAAAATACTTCAATGAAGCTACCCTATGAACTATTTGAAATGTATAAACAGTCATGCTTTAGTTTCCTGGTTTCCACCTAAAATTATCGTTGTAAGTAATTTAAAGCTATTGTATATCTCCATATTTGCATTTGACACTTTACAGTTTCTGTATCCTGTACGAGACCCAAATATTACTGAGTCAACAATTATAAATATTATTATTTTAACTATAGTCTCTTAATAAAAACAGGCAACATTAAAGGAGTAAATGTAGTAGCTCCCTCTTCCAAATTAAAAACAGAGGAAATTAAATTACTTCATTTATGAAACTGCTACTAGGCTGAAGAAGCAATGTATTAAATAAATAGAATTAACTTAAAAATGAAACACAAGACATTGGACACTCAGACACACGCAACATTCTTAAACCTCGTGTTTACCAAACATTTACAGGCATGCCCATAATACATGATAACAAAACGCTTTATTGTGAAAGTTGTCAAAGAGTTATAAGGTAATTATTTGTTGATTCAAATGTGCAAATGTGCAAGTTTGGCTCCATCTTTACCCATTGACCATGTTTTATTGTGATGTAGAATATTTGTTAAATCAACACCTATTAAGTTAGTGTGTTTTAACTTTTATACATTGAAATGACATTCCATCCAATAAATATAGAATTATGTATTGTTTATATATAAAGTCAGATATCTAAAAACATTTGTGCTATGCCACAGCACGACTGCTGGCTTCCTTGGAAAACAGGCAGCTTAACCAATTAATTAAAAAATATATAACTACTCAAAGGTAGCATTGCAGAAACTTTTTCTTTTGGTCTATAGACCCAATGTGGAATGTCCCACATTGTTCAACATCTTATTCGGATTTATCTTTTATAAAATAGCAGTTAACTGTAAAACAAAGACAAAAGTTATCTGAGTCAGAGCCAGCTACACTGTCATTGGTCTGAGCTTTTGATTTAGCTTCCCTCTGTAGCTCCATGGACGAAACTTTGGTCACTTTAGAGTTACATAAAGTTGAAAAGCAAAGAGTTTTAAGTTGTGGTTATTTCTAGATGATAAGCTTCACTTAAAACAAGACAGTATAATGTTATACAATGTATAATGATAAT
The DNA here is from genome assembly GCF_036324505.1 of Eleginops maclovinus. Lineage (NCBI taxonomy): Eukaryota > Metazoa > Chordata > Actinopteri > Perciformes > Eleginopidae > Eleginops > Eleginops maclovinus. The sequence continues at coordinate 14,617,501 of NC_086355.1, read as the reverse complement.
AGATGGATTCAGAAATGTACCTTCAAGCGTAACTCCTGTGAGGTGGTAACTTCAGCCAAAGACAGAGGCAGGGGGTGGTACGTTGCCTCCACCTCCCTTTAATAAAACAAAATAGTACAAATTACCTCGAGTGATCTCCCAGAAATATATCAAAGATCCCCCAATTTTTCAGGACAGCTTCTAATGAGAAGAACATTTGATAGTTACTCTAAGCAGGTTCAGAAAAGCCGAGAAAAGTTTAGGAGGAGCGCATCAATAGTGTCCTACAGGTGACTGCAGCCGCGTCAGAGCTTCTTCTGCGCTCGTCCCGTCGAGTTTTCCTCTAAAAAGCGACACCGTCACAAGCGATTTTTACACTCAGTCGATTCAAACTAGCGACATTTCTTCAGAAGTCGCACAACTACAAGCTGCACTGTTAGCTACACAGCTTTCTTTTCTTTTTTTACAGTAGGAAGACCGAGGGGGGGAAGACTGAACAAGTTTCTGAAGGGAAAGAAAGAGAGGGATGGATCAAACTGGATCCACCGGTTCCTAAGGAATTACCCATAGTGGCAGGGAGCAGCCGAGCTATTTTCAACAACGAAGAGACTGAAAATCAGTGGCATTGTTGAAATGCTACTCTGACGAAGTGACTCAAGGTCGGACCGGCATTTTAACTGCAGCTGCAGGGAACGCGAATAATGAGATGTGGTGGCAAATAAACTGCTGCATGCCCATGAAAGCCTCCAAGAGACCTTACAACCAACCACATGAGAGACATTTCAGAATATTAAAAATACAACAGACACAACCCATTCTTCATTCATATTTGACACTACTTCCTAGTATTTCTAGCCTACAACATCACGTTAGGAAGCCGAATGAATGCAGTTCAGCAGCAACAAGCTGGGAGAACTGTATTTTGAAGATGATCAGACAGGTTAGGAGAGCATGCATTTCCCTGGCAGTAAAACATTGCATCTTTGACTGGAAATAGCCATCACAAAAACCGTGAAGCATTGTTGCATGTGGCAACGCGTGGTGTTTCTCGTGTTAAGTGATTTTCGCCGGCTGAGTCGCTTGAATGTGAATGCTGACTGGCAGTTGCAATTCAACAGGTTATCCGATCACCGCAGTCTACAGCAGAGCCCGTCTGGCTTTCCATTCATCAGACAGACGCTCCTTGTCTGCCTTTGCCGCAGACATGCGCCTCCAGCAGCTCTGAAGCGTCTGTCGCCCACTGATAGTCAAAATCTATTGAATGGCCACATTAAAGCAGCAACACCATGTTAGTTAGGCTAATACATGATAGCGATTCATGCGCTTATGTGTCTCTCACTGTCTTCTTTAATTACCTTAAACACGTAGGAGTTTATATAATCCCATGAACTTGCACATTGATCCCGAATGAATGTCACGGTTTGGATTAGACTTCATTCAAACACGACATGCGCCATGCAGCGCGGACTGAAAGGTAGTTTGGTTCCGCAGCGGCAGCAGCAAATAAAGCAACAGTTGTTAATCCACCACTGACTTCCTCCTGCATCTCCTCCACAGCAGAGCAGAGCGCCAGAGAACCCTAGTTGCTATTCTGGGAAGTTCGTCTGACACACTGAAACCGATCAGAGTGCGTGGACCCAGACTGCCTCTCTGCTCGGTGATCGATAAGGTTACAAGGGCCTCTTATTTCTGAGGCTACAGCCAGGTTATATCCCCGTGGCGACGGATGCTGCCATAACTGGCTATATACCATTCAAGTCTTTCTATAGCGATTACAGTGTATGGATAATCAACGACATAATGACATACGTTATATACATATGTTTTTATTTTTTTTATTCTGCCAACAATGTATACGTTCATTACTAGAGTTATATTGCAGTCATTTGGCACACTTTAGAGAAAGTCCTTATTTTTCAACAATTATTATAATGGTTTTAATTTTATTTCACTTGCTAACTTCTAACATCTTTTTATTGATCAGGTGCATCATAATCTTTAATCAGCTCTAAATATATCCAGGATTCCTGGGGAAAGTACCAATATCAGTATTTAAGATAAGAGATAAAATTAAAAAAAGAAATCAAACAAACAATTATCATAAAAACAAACAAATAAAGGCTTATCTCCCGATATTGGCTTTTAAAGATAAATGCGCAACGGTATTTTTGAGAGAGATGCTACCATTTGTTTATAATTTATAAACGTTAATTAAGGTAAGCATCTTCTGGTGGACAATCCATGTAATTGCTGCAAAAGCTAAACATGGCAGAGCATGTTTGCCCTCCTGAGACTGTAACTGTTGGATAACGACAATAATGCTAGTTGTCGTTAAAAAATAAAGCTAAACAACTTAAGAGGACAACAAGGGCATCACAAAAATCAGCAGTTTACTTCAGTCCCTCTCTGAGCACCTGATTTCTGAATCAAGTCTGATGTGTCAAATCTGATTATTTGACAAGCTCTGACAAGAAGGAAACAATTAGATTTTATAGTGTATTACTATTTAATGGATCAAGTCTGAATGTGTTTAGCCCATAGGGTAATCATGCTGGCTACCGCATATAAGCCATAATTTCCAGCCTCATTTCTGCACCGAATTGAGGATAAAAAGACACAAAAATTAATGTTATCACTACCAGGTCCAACAGCTATAGTAGAACCCAGGCAACATGAATGACTTACTTTACAGTAGTCTAAGAATTAAATTAAGTTGTTAGTGCTGGTCATGAGTCAGTGATATCAACGTTTTAAATATGGATGTGTTTGAATAATGTAGTGTAAGCAAAGGAGAGAGTTTAATTCCAGCCGATGGAGCTAATACTGTATGTCTGATGTGCCTTAGGAGCTTCAGTTTTTGTCTGCCAACTAACTGCAATCAGGAACCTCCAACACCTTAAAGACAATGCACGTGACACAAACTCTTTAGTACAACCCCTTAATTGGCAAGTTCATTCAACCAGTTGTGCCAGGGCAGAGAGAAACCTTGAGCAAGAAGTAAGCAAATGCATCATACTCCCTTTCTTTCCAAGGAAATCAGAGGCAAATCCTGTCCTTGATAAAGGGTCAGTTTGAGTTTGGGTGCATAAATATATAAACACTAACATTAGCGGTAGCTAAATGCAATCATCAGCAAGTGGCTATATCCCTCTGTTGTTTGAATGGTTACTTAAACATGATGTTTTATGTATTTTATTCCTTCAAAATGCTTGAATAATGGGAGTTTCTGAAGATTAAAATGCAATTAAATGTTGTAATACTCAAATAGTCCAGGCCTAGTCCTGTAGAATGATGTACAGTACAACAGGTTGAATGCACACAAATCAAATACATGTCAGCAAATAGTTGTATTTTAAAGATATGTTAAGAAGCTTGATTTACCTCTTGGTACTATGGTGGTACTATAGGGATTCCACCCTTTTAAGAGGGTCACAAATCTGAGCGGTTGTGAAATGCTTAATTTGAATTAAAGTTGTGATAACCAGATTAGCATTCTTTTTTTGTTGCACCTAGTTTCTAGCATTTTCAACAGATATTCCCTGCTAAACTTCACATCTGTTTTTATTTAAATACGGTGACAGTTTAAACACAACTCAAATAGGTAATGTATGTATTAAAATTAAATAAATAAAAAACATTTATTTAATTATTTATTTATTGTGAAATCATATTTTCAATATGCATTTAAATAGTCAATCAATATTGTCCATTAACGATAATTAACGATGATTGTGTGCATCTATGATTCAGTCTACATGAAGCCTCTTAGAGCCTTTCCTTTTATTTCAGCAAAAAAGGTCACATTAATCATAAAATAAGAAAAAACATTATAAATACAAAATAAATAAATATATTTAAGTATAATTCAGTTACCACACATACAATATATTACCCCATGCTCCTTATTTTACCTACATGGTTTGATCTTGCTTCAAGGGAATGTGTTTAAATGAAATAAAATTAATGTATTGAATTGTGTGGCTGTCCCCTGTCCTTCTATAATATCCTTGTCAGTATTTCAACATGTGATTGAATTGTAGTTTCAGCAGTAATGCAAGTTCTGTTGTAGATAAGCTGGTGGCACATGAAGCAATACAATTGTAAAAAAAAGAGGATAATAGTCATACATACATACATACATACATACATACATACATACATACATACATACATACATACATACATACATACATACATACATACATACATACATACATACATACATACATACATACATACATACATACATACATACATACATACATACATACATACATACATACATACATAAAGAGAATTACTACAAGAAGCAATGTAAAAGTGCAGCATCATCAAAACGAGCAGTCATTGCTATCAATAAACAAAGGGGAGAATAATAAATCAGTTATCATATCTACTGGATATTTTTTTACCCACCTGAACAGTACGAATCCTCCAATCATGTTTCCATCACTGGCATCTTTATGATTTATTTTCTTTTTCCAATGTTGTATGATGTCACTTCTCTCACACTTTTAAAGTTGCAGCAGATCATCTTTGTTTTACTGCAGCTCCCTCTTGTGGTAAAAGAGTGAAAGTATCACGTTTAGTTAAAGAAATTATGCAATTTTATTTTGCAAAATGTTGAAGATGTGCAGATGTGTTTTTATGAAGGTTTCATAGGAAGATATAAGTGCCATCCAAAAATGGTATTTCATCTTACAGTATGTCATCTTTACAGTCAATTATTTTGTGATGTATTCTACTATCCCACATTATTGTGCTGGATTGTCTGTACTTGCCACCTTAATGTTCACAAAATGATATTGACAATCTACCATTTAATAATTCCCCTTTTTTGTAACAGTACAGCATAAATAACACTGCCAATTTCTTAAACAAAAAGAAAGAACGCATGGTTTCACAGCTATGAACTCATTAAATAAACCCAACATGTTATGTCATTTATATTAACTAACTAACTAAACCAACTTATTAGGATGTGCACTACATATTTCCTCGAAACAAAAGCCAGTATGGTATTTATCAAAAAATGGTGACACTGTTGCAACATTCCTGAACCCCTCAGGCTTATTTATTTAAGTTTAAGGCAGAGCAAGTGCTGTGCTAAAATATCTTCAATTATGCCCCCTCTCTGTCTCTTGTTCTTACCCGCCCACACAAATACCACAGATACAAACACTGAAAACAGCTTTTACATTATGCTGATATACTGTAAAGTAACTGAAGCATGAGTTTAAAATGAGCTCATAACAATAGATTAATATCCATGAAAATTACTTTTCATATTGAGCTCTTTATGTTTTACCAGCCAAACCTGAACATTTTCTAAAACATATCTGCCACTGTGTAGGGAAATAAATTGCACTTCTCAGGACACTTAATTGGATTCTTCAATATTAGTTGTCAAAGCTCTGCTAGTTAGCGTGATGCATTTCTTTGAAAACTCGTTCAAACATGTATATATGAAGAATAAGTATTTTACTTATAATGCTCTTCGATAAAACAGGATGACATTCAAATGTGACAGAATTAATTCAGTCTTTTTGTCTGATCAAGCTGAAAACACCCGTTATCATAGCATCCCATTAATAGGATTAAATAGTGGACTACAAATTATGCACAAATATCAGGTAAAGTATTATTGTCATGTTTATAATATGCAATTATAGTTATATTAACTGGCCTTGGTCCGAAAGGAGGGTAACAGAGACAGACCCAGACTGGAAAATGTCTAGTGTGGTCTACAGTAGATAAAGAAATCATCCTATCTGAAACAGGGTGCCTGTTTCATTTACCTCAATCAATTTTCAGTTTCACACACACACAAGCAAAAACTTACAGCATCCTCGAGAGCCTTTAACCTCAAATCGGCCCAAATCTATCACACCCACGGGCTTGGTTATGCATGACTCTGTGGTATCGTCTTATCTAAAACTGCAAATTCTGCTGCAAGATGACAGTTTTTTTTTGTTTTTTTAATTGGCATAAACCTGCAATCTGTAGGCATGCAAGTTAGCATGATATTTAGAACTGGGTTGACCAAATTTTACATTGAAAATACATAAAAAGTCAAAAAGCATCTCTCCTAAAACGCAAAGAAGCCAAATGAGCTTACAGAATAAAAACATGAAATGTGTGATATCCTGTTTAAGGCTGACAGAGGGCACTGGTGGTCTATCAAATATTCTTCACCAAAGGGCCATTTTAACTGCAGGACTTATAAGGATATTTTCCTGACTACTGTAATAACAAGTCACAAGAACACCAAACAACCTGTAATATAATCAATCAAACAAAAGTGAAAGCACATTAAACTTTATTTTACACTTTAATGAGGACTATAGCACGCTGAAAGCAGTTTTTAAAAACGTTCGCATTGTGACTCCTGTCAAGGCCATGTTGGAAAGAATAATGTGCCATACGCTGGAGCTGTTTTTAAGAACATCAAAATGACTTTACCTCACAGCTTTATATCACATAAGAATTATAATTTTTCATTTGAAAGCAATGAACATGTTTGTAGCGTGCATATGCTACAAATTAAATTATTACAAATCAAAATTGGTGCCATTTTGAACGGACGTGTTGCTGTTGTGGTGGTGAACATTAAATAAGGCAGTGTTTATGTGTGTGTTGTGTGTGTATGTGTGTGGCGGTTATTCAAGATGCCCACACAATATATGTGAATGATGACAATCTCTGAACAGGCTAAGCCAGTCCACTTCTGTTTCGAATGTGATTGCCAACCACAGAGACCTTCTGAACTATTGCAGAGAGATGAATGTGCTGCTGAATAGTTCGCATAATGTTTTGATGGGTAAGTAAGCCATGTTGTTACTAATGTTAAAAATATATGATCATGCATCTGCATCGAAGTTAGTGGCTATTTTACAGACATCAAGAGTTATCTGATAATTTTCTAGCTGTTATCTTCGTTCAACTTTGAATTTGTAACAGTGTAGTTACTGTAGTAAGCAGGTAGTGCATGTGCCAACATTTTCCACAGCAAGAGTAGAGAGTGAACTTGAAGATGCTAACATGCAAAGAATGTTAGTGTCATGTTTTCCAGGTTCAACAACCTAGTTTAGTTTGTTAGAATGCTAACAGTAGCGAATCCCCACTGAATGCAACATAGAGAGGGGTATTGAAATCGTGGAATGTGGAACTTAAGTCAAACGTCTTGAAAAACCTTACAAGACTAAGTGAAACAATTGCTCTCACCGTCTACTAGAGCAGCTTCATGGGGCACTAAAGGCAAAGGTCAGGAGATCAAAAAGGTATTAAAATGTCCTCCTCTGAGCATCATGAAATGTTGAAATTAATTCTAAAGCAAACCATCCAGCTGTATAGTAGTTGGGATACAATTGTCTTAACATATTCATTTCTTATTGATACTGTAGGACCTTTAATATTTTATCTCTAATGTTGCCATTGAGTGTTTCCTCCATTTTAGTACAAAAGTACAAACCAGAAAGCATGTTTTTCATAACAAAATGTACACTCTAGATTGAGCGAACAGCAGGATCCCAGCAACAGAGTAATTTTTCCCCATCATTGACTGTATTGATAGTTATTTCTGTGTCATCATTCAATTTCTAAACACTCTGTTTACTGTGTGAATTAACTTCTCCTGTTTCTGTATAAAGCCCTAAATAGGCAGGGCCCCTCCTATGTTGCAGACCTCCTCATCCCATATTCTAGCCCCAGGCCCCTCAGGTCAGCTAACCTGGGGCTCCTGGTTGTCCCACGCTCCAGGCATAAACTCAGGGCGACCGAGCCTTTTCTATTGCAGCCCCAAGACTGTGGAACAGCATCCCCATCCCTATCAGATGCCCCCCCTCCATTGACTGCACACTTTTATTCTATAGCGTTTGACTCCTCCTTATCTGACTGATTGTACCTGGGCCTATGTTTTTGTTTAGTTGCAAATATGATCTGTATGAATGTTAATGTCGTTGTTGTATTTGTTTTATTTATTTAGTCATCTATTTATCTTACGATAAAGGTTGTGTCAGCTACCTGCTCTGTTCTGTAGAGCACTTTGGTCAACATGGGTTGTTTTTAAATGCGCTTTATAAATAAATGTGATTGATTGTAAAAGAAACAACGGACAACTATACATGCGACAACAGATACATAAGCATTGATGCCCTTCCAAAAGGATACATGCTTGGTCAGAAAGATCAGGACATGCATGACAAGAAGATGTGATGTTAATCCAATTATTGAGTCTCTCAGGAAGGCTTAGTCCCAGTAGGAACACCTGCATGGTTGACTAAATACCTCACAGAGCGCCACTCAGCACCAACACCTCCCAAAGCCCCGCAAGAGTTTTACTGAATCTATTAGCTGTAAACAATAGGTCGATATACAGTAGAGTGCTCAACAGACCGCTGCAGTACAATAGCAACACATCTGTTATTTTAGCAACACACGTCACACTGTGTACAGAGATTGAGATTTATGCTTATATTGCATCTGATTCAACTGGAATTCAATGCCTGGTCATGTTTTTCAAGCTCTTTATGAACACATTCATTTCCCCCTGCATTCACAATGTCAATAGAAACAACCCCAATAGTCAGTTTAATCAATATGGAAATATAAAGGCTTGTTCACTTATCTAAAAACATCTGTCCAAAGGCTAGCAGGCTGGTTGTTTATGATACTGCACAGTTTTAATGGAATAAAATACCATTATGCTAAAATGTACACTTGACAAATAGGCCATAATTGACATTGTATAAGACGATGCAAAGATGTCACAGGCTAAACCAAATACAAAATGACTGAAGACTTTATTTTACTCCACATTCCATTACCTTAACTATTTTCAGGAAAACGATGGGCAAACAATTTGTCACACTAAAAACGTTCACTAAAATGCAGGGACATGTTTTACCCTTATTACGAAATTTTATTTGGATCCTCCTTCCACGTTTATTAAGTGCTCTCTGATTTATTTTTCATTGAGTGCATTTCATTTTGAAGTTGGATTCAGACAAAGTGAGGTCAACACACAATTTAATTTAATCTCACTGTGTCTGTAAACCTGTGAAATTGCAGAACATTAACCAAAACATACAGAGACTTATTGCATTCAGAAAGCACATCTGCCTGCCGAGAAAACCCTGCACCACTCACACCACTGTATGGCGCGTAAGTGTGTGGGCGTCTGTATTGTACAAACATTCAGTCAGTCATCCTTGACCTTGAGTCCGGTGACATATCACCCGACTCACCCTGTACTACATCAGACTCCAATCACAACTGGCCTCGTAGTTCTCTGGATTTGTTATGGCATTTTGATGCTCACTGTTTACCCTGGATTTATAATCATGACTTCAGCGCCCTACAAGGAATCAACCGATCCAGGGAAAGGCCTGGATGGCACACAAACTAAACTAGCATTGCAGACACTACAGCGTGTCCAAGGTCAATAATACCTGCAAGTTTTAAAACATGACGATGTGTGCCCCCTGGCTGCTGGTCATGACACCTTTCAAAGTAGTGTTTTTGTTTGTTGCCCGGGCCTTGGAGTCCAGCCAAGGCAGAGTATCCCATCACCTCTCTGTCAGGCTGCTCTGTACATTACTTTATCCAAGATTGATCTGCGTTCTCAGTAGACAGTATGGCCATTTCATTTCTGTTGATCACTGCTTTTCCACCTCAGAGAGCATGGACTGTAATTGCCCTCCAGAAGCGTGGCACTCCACTATTACCTTCCACTATGTTAGAGGTCTGCAGTAGTTTAAGACAGAGTGCTGCACTCTGTCACAAGAGAGGAGACTTGGCTCTGGCCTGTGACCAATTAAGTGCTACAGCTTGTAAATGTATCAATACATGGTTTGGTGTGATCAAAATATATTTAACTATTGTATTTCAATTGAACAGCAGCAGTTTATTCCATAGATAAACAACAGACCAAAATCAAATGTGTCAATAAAAACAGTGTTTTACTTTGTTCTATAATTTTGCTTCAACATATTATCAGATTTAGGTCACAGTGAAGAAAAAAAATATTTCAAAAGGTTTCAGAAAGATCTAATTTAGCAGGCACAATTCAGCTGCAGTCGCTCAAGGGCATGGGATGAGCAATGTCATTACACCAGCATTGTGAATCTGATTGGTCACAGCTCATATGTGGCAAAACGACCCTAGATAACTTCACTGGCTTGTATGGGGCCTAATGAGATCAATTATATTTTTAATGAGCAAATTACCAAGGGCATAACATACTACATTATATAAATGTATTACAGATACTTTATGTCACTGCATGTTGTGACATAGTGTAGGTTGTTTACATCAGATATATTTGCAAGAAAAAATGCAATATCAGAACAGTATGTTCTCCATTTGGATGTGCAGTTCATTTTCACTTTGAAACAGGGAATAGTCCAAAAGTGCTGGATGGCACCCAACATATTTTCCTTGACTTAACTTTTTGTGAGGCATAATCAAAAAATAAGAAGGGTTTAAATGTATTATGTAATTGATTAATCAATTTACAGTTTGTACTCAAAGGTTAGGTATAAGAGTCTACATGCTATGCTAAGGGCACTGCGAGGCTGTACTTGGACACAGACGCACGGCTGCTATTGGCTAAATGTTAACATTAGTGATAAACCAAAATATGAACAAATTCAAATTTGGACATAATGATGTATAAGGTCAGGGGATCACCAAAGTCCCACTGCTAGCTAGAGAATATTACATCATTCTAGTTCAGCAAGATTTCTTAATGAAACAACTTTATATGAAATTTGACTGACTTAGACAATGGAAATCTCGGTAACACTTTACTTGAATGGGTGTTCATAAACCTGACATAACATTGTCATAACCATGACATGACACCTGTCTTAAACATTAATGAATACTTATGACAGTTGTCGTTAAGTGTCATTCGGTAAGTTATGTCACTTTTGATGCAAAGGTGACATTGTTTGAGATGTCCTTGTTATGACAACTTGACATAAACCAAGACAACAAAACCATAAACATGTCATAGCAGACATCCATATATGACGGTTTAATGTCGTGCTAACATATCAAGCTAATTGTTTTTCTTAAGTTTGACAGTTAGGTCTGCTATGACATGTTTATGATAGGTTTTGTTGTCTTGGTTCATAACAAGGACATCTCAAACAATGTCACCTTTGCATCAAAAGTGACATAACTTACCGAATGACACTTAACGACAACTGTCATAAGTATTCATTAATGTTTAAGACAGGTGTCATGTCATGGTTATGACAATGTTATGTCAGTCTTATGAACACCCATTCAAGTAAAGTGTTACCGAAATCTCTCAAAGCAAATGAAGCTTATAATTGAAAAAAGTGTAAATCAGGTGGTACTTTTTTTCTACTCATTCTTTCTATAAACTAATCAGCAATAATATGAACCATCGTTTTTTTGAGGTACCATGTGTAACACAGATGCTAATGTCTCGGGTTGTACAATGTCACAAATTTGCTCTGAGAAGGTGTCACAAGTAACAGGGGTCAGGCTCATGTTGAGAAAAGTTGCTAAAATGTGTACATGTTTTATGTAGAGAAATCACACTTACACATTTCAGTACCACTGAAACCTTGCAGGAAATTCTGCTAATGGGGGTGTTAACAATCTGTGGACCACCATTTCCCATAGAGTGACTATCTTTCTTGTACACAACTAGGACATATACTGACAAGTGAAACCTTTCTCATGTGCTCTCGTCTCCCACTTTATACCCACAACGGGTTTGCAGCATGAAAATATATCTTATAATCTTGTGAAAAAAACAAGATCTGACAAGAAAGACACTGTGGTCTGCAGGCACTATAGCATGTGTATGTGTGTGTGTGTGTGTGTGTGTGTGATATGATGGGGAGGAAGGTTGGTGTAGGTGTTGAAAGTGAGTAAATGTTATATTCTTGATGTAGTTTAATAAGGCATGCAATGAAAACTGTAGCATAAATCACAATTCTTACCACATTTTTTTCAAACAAATCATTTTAATCAAAGTTTAATTAAAGGAAATGACAAAAATAATCCTCAAATACTCATCTTTAAACAATATTAACGGTATAACTTTGTCATCTTTTTAAAAAACAGCTTGTGCTAAACATAGAAATCCTACCATGTGAAGCCACACTTTGGTTTCTATGAGTCTGTTTATTCTCTATAGGAGACAAAATAATCATAAGATATTTTGCTGTGTGCAGCTATAATATATTTTCAGTACCGCGGTGCACCTGGCTACTGGACTTTGATGGATTAACAAATAAATGCTGATTTGTACATGGATAGTCTCATTAAGGGTTTCAAAAATCCAGGTGCTCAGGTAATCTTTTCATTACATTTGTCTAATCCTAATCCTGTTGAGATAATTCCCAAACTACAGCATGATAACCTAAACCCACTTTTACTGTTTGGCTCAAAAAGCGCTTTCAGATAGACAACAAAAATAGCTTTACCTACAATTATTACATTTAAATAATCTGTGCTATATAAAGTGAAATGTACGTTAGGCAATGAAAGCCCCACTATGGTTAGTGAGGGTCTGACTATATAGTCATTGTGTGTGAAAACCTTTCCTAACCATAGCTTGTCACACACCTCAAAAAGTCACAGAACCCTGAAAGAGAACACACATTTTCACTAGCACTGTAGATTCCTTGGAAGATAAATCTACTTTGTTTACCAATTATCACATTAGAAGATATTTTACCCCATCAGACTTTATTTAACAAAGCCATTCGACCATACTACTACTGCTGGATCCCTCTATTACGACAACATTAGTATATACCCCTCTATGGACCGTGATTGCTTGTAACAGTATGCACACAAAGGAGCCCCCTGCTTGTCATTAAACACACTTTCTGGTTGCTCACTTTAAAATACCAAGACTCACAGTTCATGAGACATCAGGTTACGGTGGTTAAATACTTCACATGCTCTCAAACAGTGAAGCACCACCCAGATAAATGCAATACCAAGTCACATTTCAACATTGGGACATGTTCTGTACAGCTTGATCTCATAATTCAAAATGTTTATGTTAATGTTGAAGACGCCTCAGCTTCAGCAAGAACCGACATGCCAGAAATGACTTCCAAAGCTGGCAATTAAACATTTAATGCACCCTACCGGCTAAATAGGCTTCACTGCAGATCTTTATGCTGCTGGTACTATCACAACAGCTATCATTGATCCGTGAAAACAGACAGATGTTTCTTTCACCTAGTTGTCCTCTGGAATATAGGAGGATTTCAGAGGTTGAAGGCCCACCTAGAACAACCAGCACTTCAAATCAACTAGGGAGAAGGTCTCATTTTCAATGTATGAATGAATACAGCAAAGTAGTGATATAATAAACAAAAACCTGTTTACTTTGTTTACTCTCACAGCTGACCATATTATTATAGCAAGAAACTATTTGTTAAGTAAACACAGTGAAGTAATGTCCTAAGTAGAGAATACATCACACTCCCTCTGCGTGTTGATAGCCAAGCTTCCTCCTGTTAGTGCATGCAAAGCCTTGTGTGTGTGCTTCATTGGCTTGCTAATAGCAGGTAATCGTGCTCATATGGCAGTTACCTATACACTGCTCAGACCCAAATATTGTTGCGGACACACATCACACACTCTGCTGTTCATGCTAGCTTTGTGAAGGCAATCTCAAAATAATCTCTTAAATCCATATAGAGAACCTTACGTAATAAAACAGGGATTTTGTTCATAAGTTCTTTTTCACACGCGAAAAGCATAACATACAAGACAGAAAAGAGGACAATAGTATTTGATATGGTTAAAAATAACAATACAAATAAAATAAAAATGAGGTAAAAGTACCGCGGTCTCTGTAACATAAAGATGAAGCAGAAAACAGTAAACAGGTAATGTAGAGGGATGATACAGTTGTCATCTACATTAAGAAAAGGCACAATTGGCTGGCCTATGCCGCCCTCTATTGGCCAAAGGCCGCAACAGCATAGCACCGACATATGCTATTACACGAGGCCTATTATAACATACACACATAACAAAGTACAGGAATGCACAAAATTCTATATAATAACTGTAGTGTACATAATAATGCTTACATTAGCCCTGCACTTAATGGGTGATACCGTTATACATTAATACAGGCTGGGCTGCCAAGTGCTCCGCATGGCAAGGCTAGCTGCTATGGCTAACTAACCTCATTTACGGAGTTAGCGGGGTAATTGCGGACATAAACTTCCTGAACACTCAACTGGACAAGACTACATGCACTTACATTTTTCATGCACACACACGCATGTCCACAACACACAGACTCCGCCAACACTATAACACAGTTATGCGGTTATAACACAATAGTGACAGTCCAATCGCCATCAGTCTCCTTGCTTCAACTGAACAGCAAGTGCACGTTGCGAAATTGCGCCACATGGTTGAGACCCCTCTGTAATTCTGGCTAGGGGTCACATGGAATAGTCCAACTAACGGGGGAGTTTTATACAGCCACTGTTGAATCATTGAAACAATAATCTATTATGAAGCCAAGGGAGCGCCAGCACTGAGACATGGCTTTTATTTTTATGAAATATTTACTTTTTGTTGTTTATGAAACACCCAAAAATATGTCATGTGGAAAAATACAGGTTTAAGCTAATTCCATTATTCATCATTATGTTGGTCGGCAGCATAGACTAATTGGTTTCAGTGACAGAATTGTCCATATATTATCTACTTTTTCTTTCCTTCTGTGACTTGTGTCTAACCCTTGAGCATAAGTGAAAAAATATGCCACAGCTGTCACTGTTACTGGGAGGTGAGAAATGTAGCATGTTGGTGTCATGTTAGCACACCCCACCTGACTCCTTTATCCTGCTCAGACAGATCGCTACAGTGTGTCTGGTGTACCTTTCTCTCCACAGCACTGTCAGCTCTGGTAATTGACTCTTGCAGTCTCCGCTGAGCCGTCCACTACATGGCCTCTCAGGCTCCACACCCAATTACAGGCTGCAGCTCCCTGGTGGGCGGAGGTGGATGACTGGGGGGGGGCAATTGGGGGGTGCAGTATTATAAGTCTTTGATGTGGAACAGAGTGAGGCGGATACAGGCGGGCACACGTTAATCAGTGGCATGACCCCTTAAAACTATTAACTTATTAAATTGGTGATGCCACAACATGGATGCGGCCTGTTGGATTTCACACATCGCACTGTTACACCCAGGATACAATGTTGACTGGTCAGATTAAACAATTAGCTGCCTCACTGTTGTACAAGTTAAACGTGAAGGCATGCAGCACCACTATACGTCTTGCTCTATTTATTCGCTGTGTAAGGCAACAGATTGGTTTGAAGTCCTGTTCGCTATTCAGCCTATGCCGCACAGAGAGAGGTGATTCTTTATGGCCACCAGGCACAAAATCAAATAGCAACAAACAACATGATCGTGCAGCATTGGTCAGTGGCAGCCTGTCAAAGATAATAACCATCAAAGGTTTAGCTGTTTGCTATAGGGAATTCCTGAGTGGTGTCTTCACATTTTGTATGCAAGTTTCTTCGCTCCCTTTGCAGCTTTCAATATACTTCAAGGGAAATCATGGGGTTACTAGAATTCATTTTTTAGTCTTGGCAATGGTTTCTTTACAATTTTGATAACAACTCACACAGTTCTTGATGAGATCGAGGAATTTTGCATATGACATGACAGCTTGTTAAGAAACAGTTCAGCCCCAAAAATATTTTTGTTTGGCAAAAGCTTTGAATATAATTTTTGGGTATTTATATTTTAAATGACGGACTGCAGCAGCATGGTGTTGGCAACTGACAATTTGAACCCATTTCTCTGTTTGCTTGTTGACGTAAGGTTCCAGAACATAACAAATTATGTTTATCTGCAGAGTTGGGTGTAACGCGATACAAAAGTAACGGAGTTACGGTAAGGTATTACTTTTTGCTGTAACGCAGTAATATAACGCATTACTTCTGAAATGTGGGTGATATAATACCCATTACAATTCTCAGTAACTCAAGTTACAAAACATTTTAACCCGAAATGATGTGGTGTTTTGTTTCTAAGAAATCACAAACATCGCGAGACATTCCGACACCAGAGGAACAATTATGCCGGTAAGATAGTAACTCAGTAAGCCTATTTACTATTGGTTAAGAGGGCTGCATTTCAGATTCATAATGAAGAGCTGCAGGCTCGGAGAAAAGAACAGAAAAACACAGGAGTGCGCGCAGGCCAAAGCAACAGAAGGTCACTTTCTCTCTCGGTCTGCTATGCTACTTGAACCCCGAGAAGTTCAGAGACTCGTGGCGGAGTGTTGAAGATCTGCAGCTCTGTCCTCTGTGGAATCGCCAGCTTTTAGAAAGCTTGTCAGCCGAATCCCCGTTAACACACCAATGACAAGGTGAGCTAACGTTGCCATAAAGACTCGATCATATACAGCAGGTTACAGGGCCGTGCAGAGGCTCCACTAACATGTTATTAATAACAAACAGCGATGTAATGTTACCGGTATCACATATTATCCAGCCCACTTAAACGGAGTATACGTTTAATTTCAGCATACTGCCATAGATAGCTTTAATTAATGACCTGCAATAAACTACATTTTAGCATTTAGTGGTAATGTTTGGTGAAAGTAACTCAAAGTAACGCAAAAGTAGTGTAACGCATTACATTTCAGAGACAGTCATAATGTAATGTAACTTATTACTTTAAAAATACAGTAATAAGTCATATGTATTGTATTACATTTTGGAAGTAACTGGCCCATCACTGTTTATCTGTGACCCACTGAAGATGATGTCAAAGCAGTTTTAGATTAAGCTGTTGTTGTTGACAATCAGGAAAGTTACTCTTACCAAAAGTGAATGGAGTCAAGCCGAACCTTAACATGAAGTCGAAATTTGGCAATACACTGTACTTAGAATCAAATCCTACAATGTAGCGGTTCAGCATCAGGTATATATCCGGCTTTACAATAACTAACAGTCACTCACACCCAACTGCCAATTCACCACAATATATCTGTTTGACCAGGACATAGAAAAGGTTACCTATAGTGTGAGACCGAACAGCCTCACTTGACATATGTGAGCCACAGATTGCACCGGCCAATATTATTTTTCCTCGGAAACACTGGAGTGGATGTAAAGAGAAAAAGAGAGAGGGCAATGATTTTAGTTTATTAGTTGTGAAGCCTAATGGTCCATCTAAGATGTGCACAAACCAATTAGCTTAGCTGACCTTAGAGATGGTGTGTCAGCCTGTCAATCTCAAGGAGGGTGAGGGCAACTCTTATCTTTGGCTTACAGCTAAAGGGGGCAGATGAGTAGATGAGGAGGATGGAGGGAGTGATGGGGAGAAGTTATTGATGGCAGAGCAAGGCAGGGAGGAAGGGTCAATTAAGGAAACCTCTAGTGGCACTGACCCCTGAAGGCAAAAAAAGATCCAATAAGTACTATTGTATCAGCAGGTAGTGAAGAAATCACTATTATCATTCACTCGATGGAATTTCAGGAAATTCCTATTATTATCACCACCTCGGCTGCTGGTGAGTTTTACATCACTTTCAGATATTTCAAGCCTTAACACAGGGTTATAAGATAAGCTACACAAGTACTTTTTGTAAGTCGTTAAACAACTTCTTCTCTTTCAGACCTGTGTCATTTCAGCAGATCTATAATCCACAGATAAAGTAAAGTTTCTTCAGGGGTCTTTTGTTCATGGAGTGTTTTTTGTTGAATTTGATGGGGAAAACCTAACCACCTTGTGTTGTAAAAATGTTTAGGCCTACCCCTTTGCTAAAGATGTCAACTTCTGCATGATTGACATGACAACAGGGATTAAAGCAAATAACACATGTTCCTAAGTAAAAATAATTATGTGTAAGATTCGTAAAGCAGCTCTGTATTTACAACTCCATTGCATGCGAAGAAACATGACTGCTGCTATCAGATAGATGGACGCATATGAACTGGCACGCTTGCCGTTGTTTGAAGGAGAAGTGTTGTAAAGTCACTCACATTTTTGTTGAGCATCGTAGAGTCAAGCCTTTGTTGTTATCAACATGGTGCCGTCAAGCAGAACTTTACAAGGAAGCCAACCTCCACAATGTTCCACTGAGACGTACACAAATAAATAATATTCTTATCTTTATATTTCTGTAGCACACAATTAGAATCCACTTAATTTGCTGTGATTTATGCAAAGCTTACTTACCTTTATATGCTAGTAAAATAAATGTTACAGCTTAGTATAATGTCATTAAATTGCTTTAACCATCGTTTCTAGGACATTACGGACAGAATTGTTTGCCTGCTTTTGCTCATATGTAAACTTATATTTAAGATATTAATTAGTTTAGGCGTTTAAACAATCTGGGAAACCTTTAAAAGAAGGTTCTCAATGTCTCAATAAAAAAATGCATGTATTACTTAAACCAACTGCATGTTCAGGTAGTTTAATTCTATAAAGGGTGTGGCTGGTACTCATACATCTCAATTAACTGTCTATTCTTCAGGATTGTGCAGGCCTATAAATTCTTAAAATACACTATTAGTAGTTGAACTTTATTTTGTGGTGCACAATGAGGGCCCTGAATAAAACTGAAATATGAAGCCAATCAGCAAAACATTACAGGAGTCGAACCCAAACCATCTCTACAGCTCAGTGAGCGATTCTTTGCTTCAGACACCCTGTTTCCCTTTTCTCCCAGGTGCATCCTGTCCCTGAGCGCCCCATATAGAAACGTTACTCCTCGATTATGACTCTTGTCATGATCGAGCTACATGATAGTTAGTAAGAAGAATAGATCATTGTTAAGACCAGGTCATGGCAGTCATGTTCTGTCCTGGTTCTTAGCATTTGATGTATCACTTTGCTCGTGCTCTTCCTTGATCATGCTACATGGTGTTTTCATGGCTGAACTCGTGAACACCAAAACCAGCAGCACTGTCATCATTACACTCTCAGTCACCCACCAAGGAAACTGCTGTACCATATTCTAAAGTACTTTTCCTTAAAAATGTAAACTCATACATGTTGTTGTTGACTGACAGTTGCAAATGAAACCCAGTGTAAGTAGTTATTCTCAATTCTCTATCATGGCTAGATTTATTGAAAAAAGTCCTGGGTGCACTATAGCATTCTGACCTTGATTTTACTTCTAGCTCAAAGTCATAACGACCGGAAGCACAACAAAAAAAACTTTTGAGGAATCTAAATTTACATTTTTACAAAACTTCAGTTTGAATTTGAAATGAGGAAGCAATGTGATGATTGAGTTTGAATTATAATTCACATGTTTTGGCTGAGAAATGCAAAGTAAATGCAGGACAGGAGCAGCTATTAAATGTGTCAGTAGGGGGCAAAATTGGTCCAGGATTTTAGAATCAATGACCTCACACTAGCTGTGAGAAATACCCAGAACTATGTGGAGGATTTACAAAGTACGTCATAGAAAAAAGGAGAAATCGTACCCTCATTGAAAGCAAGCACTGGGGGTTTCCGAGATTTACAGATATGTAAGATTGCTTTCTGCAAAAAACATTTCGCGCAAATGTTGTTTTTTTCATGTTGAAAAATGTAGTTTGACAATATCACCGATTAAGTAGAATGAGATTGGAATTTTTGCTAAAAATCCATTGCTTTGTGTTGATAAAAATAAAAATATAGAACAAAAGAGTTGCTGATAACCAAGATGGCAAAAAAAGAGCACTCTGTTAACATTTACAAATGCACAAATGCATTAATGCACTGTTATTCCACTCAAACATTTGTATTGAGATTAACTGAAGGTCACTTTTTGCTTTTTGAAATTGTGGTAAAGAATAGTTAGAAAAAAACATGAATTGCCCAACAATGTCAATGATTTTATGGATAAAAACGGTTAACATAATCAATGTGTCAAAGCAAAGAGTAATAATTCTATTACAAGTGAAACACAATTGCATTTTTCATTAGAAAATGTAAAAACTATGTTTGTAATTCAGACTTTCTGTTAAAAATGTGTAGTCTTTAAGATTAAATTAATGTTATGATATCACTTTGAAAACCTCCCTCTTGACCTACAGAATACATTTTACAACTACTTTCATAGACATAGTTTTACACTGCTGGACAAATGTTCTGATTGGCAAGTGTAAAAACACAGAAGTTCTTCTTTAAGTGATGTGCTGGACAATATGATAGGAACCTTAGAAAAAAGCACAAAGAAAACTGCAGAGCCAGACCATAAGTTTGTCAATGAAACATAATAGAACTGTAAGCTTCCTATAGGGGACAAGCAAAAGCATCAAGCAGATCACTTTGCACAGAGTTACAATGACAATTTCTTTGCCCACTGAGCAATTTTGACCATAGCTGGAAAAAGACATATGGGCGTCTTCTTGTTTGTGTCTGTGCTGCCAAGTTTGTCACAAGTAAGAGGGGCAATAAAAAGTGGGAGGATTCTCGACTGGAATACTTTAACTATTTGCACACTACTCTAGATATTGATCTGACTGTACCAGTTTCTTGCATCTCATCTCAGAGTACTAAATACATACTCGTCGCCATTGGCTTTTGAGCTCATCCTTCGGAAATAATTATTACAGCATTAATTATGTCTGAACTATTTGTGGGAACTATGTGTAGAACTTGTAAATGGAATATACATTTCAAAGAAATAAACATGTTTTGCAATCAAAGCCACTGCACTGACTGTAAAGACTTCATTAGAATTGTTCTTTGCTTAGCATTAGTACTGCTTGCAAGCCTGTTCCCTTTTCTACTTTCAGAGCACTTACATTTGACATGGTTTATATGGGTTATGAATCAACTTTAATGGAATGACCTAATTCCTTAAATGCATCTCAGAAGAGACAACGGTGTTTGTCTGGGAACCATGAGTATGTGTGCCAAATTTTGTTCCATTCCACCTTGGAATATGTTGATACATTTCAATGAACACATGACAATTTAATGTGCTGGTGGCCTCTGATGCAACCAAAGTCATTTATATTGATCCTCTAGGGACATAATATATTTTTAACAAATATATTGGCAATCAATACAATAGTTCTCAACATATTTCACTCTGAACCAAAACTCTAAACCAGATAGTGGCACTAAGAAAGGTCAGGTTATTGACAACGTCAATGAGATAAATCCTCGTGGGACCATCAATGTTTGTGGAACATTTAATGGCAATTGATTTGATAATACCTGAATAATTAAAAGTATGGATCTACCAATCGACAAAACAAATGCTTGAGTTATTCTTGTGCTATATATTAGGAAAACGTTGGGTGGTGTTGCTTTGATTATTTGGTGATTCTTAACCATTCTGCATTTGTGAACTGCACAGTGAGCAGTCATTTCCCATGAGGTACTGTACCATTCTGGAGTATCAGCTTCTCCGACACAAGAAAATCCTTTAGCATGTCTTGCCATGCACTGCTGTATAGCCCACCCTGGCCCCTTCAAGTTCAAAAATTCACACTTGTGTTAATTTGAGTAATTCACCCCTGTGGAATGCAATAATGAAGGGCTGAAAACAACATCAGGAACATTTGTGCCATAAAAAGCCAGTATTTCTGAATATCTGTTATCATTCAGGATGACATTATGTATTTCATGAAAATAAATGTTTATTAATTTAAATACATTAAAATCATCAGAACACGAGTTGTCCAATTGTATCACTGAATCAAATTTCAAATCACAAGCTTGAACTGAGTAATTCAGCTAAAGCTAGTGAGTCGGCCAGAGTGTGCAACTGAATTCCTGCCCTCGGGCTGATTATTGCTTTTGCATGAGATATGGTCTGCCTCAGAACTAACTGGAGACCAGTGCACTGCATTTTGAAGGCAAATATCTACAGCTCAGGAAAAAATACATGTTGTCATAACAATCTCATAATCAGTTCTAAGGCAAAAATACATTGCAAATGGGCAAAGATGCAATTTTATTCCATGAAGGTTTCAATCTGTAATGTTGGCATTGCCAAATTATGTGTCCAACCACCCTTCAACACAGGATTGGGGTTTTGTTGCAGCTTGGACAAGAGGGTCAAAGTAGACATCCATAGTTGGATGAAGAGATATTCTCCATTAACCCTGTTGGCTTACACAAAAATAATGAACAAGCACTACCAAGGATCTTATAAAGATGAAGAGGTCTTACAATTTGCCTGCTCTGCAGCTTGGGTGCATAAAAGAGGTACTAAAGAACTCGCCCAATGGACATTCCTTTTTTTTGTTGGGGTATGTGTTTATTTAGGGATTGTTTAATCACCCAATATAACATTGCAATTGTACAATATTTCTTGATGTACGGGTTTATGTATATTACACTGCCGTGGCAGCTTTTTTTTGTAAGTTGTTCAGTGTGAACAAGATTCTGACTTGGATGGGAAAATACGGGGATGCAGTGTTTGCTAAAGATCCTCCAGAGTTTTTCAAACATTCCAGTCATGTGCAATGTGTTCTTGTGTCTGCTCTGCTGTTTCTGTGCCACTGCTCAGTATCTGACTTTTGACTCGGACCACCCACTGGAACACAAGGTGAAGGTTATTACAGTAATTCAGACTTTCTGTTAAAAATGTGTAGTCTTTAAGATTAAATTAATGTTATGATATCACTTTGAAAACCTCCCTCTTGACCTACACAATACATTTTACAACTACTTTCATAGACATAGTTATACACTGCTGGACAAATGTTCTGACTGGCAAGTGTAAAAACACAGAAGTTCTTCTTTAAGTGATGTGCTGGACAATATGATAGGAACCTTAGAGAAAAGCACAAAGAAAACTGCAGAGCCAGACCATAAGTTTGTCAATGAATGATGTGTTCAGTGTGAACAAGATTCTGACTTGGATGGAAAAACACGGGGATGCAGTGTTTGCTAAAGATCCTCCAGAGTTTTTCAAACATTCCAGTCATGTGCAATGTGTTCTTGTGTCTGCTCTGCTGTTTCTGTGCCACTGCTCAGTATCTGACTTTTGACTCGGACCACCCACTGGAACACAAGGTGAAGGTTATTACACATACTGTATTTGCCATTTGGGTAATAATGTGCCTCACATAAGTCCCTTCTTTACTGAACAAGTACATAGCCCAACATCCTCAACACAATGACAGAAAGGAACACTGAAGTTTCACACCAATATGTTAACTAACTCATATGAGTATGTACAAAGTCTAAAGCATAAGGTTTTATTTCGTTTGGCTTTGTGCTTCCATTCCTACCATTCCTATTTCACATACTACTAATGTACAGTATAGTTAAATAGTTAAGCGATGACGACCAAGTAACGATTCGCTGTAAGTCCTATATTACACATTATTAAAACAAAATCACCTCTCTAACATTGAATTCATATTTCTTTGAAAACATTTCCTTAACACAACGGTATTTATTGACATTTCTCAGTTAACTACCTATAAGTAGATAACATTTGAACAAATCATGTTTACTTTTTTAATTTAACCAAGAACATTTTCTACTGAATCAATCTTCAACATCCAAGTCAACAGCACCTGTGTTACCGGCTGCTAAAAGCCAAAGTTAAGTAGCTTAACTCATGCTAAATGCTATATGGATTTGTGTTGTTTGCTTGCAGCATTACCATGGATAAATAAAATGTGCCTTTTTGTGCTGTTGAGTGCAGGAATAAACATGTATCTACAGCTTATATATATAAACAATTAGAAACATAGTATAGGCCTGTATTTATTGTAAACCTCTACTTACTATTGGCCTCATTAAGGCTAAGAGACAAATCTGGAAAGGAACTGGAGAAAGGTCATTGCACGTCTTTGAATATTCTGTGCATGTATTGTGTGTGTTCACATGCATGTCAGCACTTGTATCATTGTTAACCTTTATCAAAATTTGCCTAAAGCTTAAAAGAAAATGTCATGTTCTTCCATATATTTCTGTATTTCCGTTTTTTATAGTCTATGCTTGAATTTGAAGTGTTTTTTCTTCTTTCTCCTTGTGTGTCCTTAGAATCTATATGTTCGTCCATTATTGTTCTAAGGAGCCTGTTCGGAGTTCCCAGCAAAACCCTGGACAGGCTACAGTATGTCCACAACTCTGCTACTAGGGTCTTCACCTGCACTGAATCATGACAGCATATCGCCCCTACCCTCTGTCACCTCCACTGGCTACCGGTCGAGTCCCGCATCACAAATAAACTCCTCCTCCATGCCCTTTGCCTCACGGATCTCCTCCACCCATACATCCTGTCCCGTACTCTTGGATCATCACACTCATACTTTTTTTCCATTTCCCATTCAAGCCTCCGCACTTTTGAGGGCCGTGCCTTTAGTGTCGCTGCCCCAACCCTCTGGAACTCACTTCCTGCTCAAATCCGTAATGCCCCTTCTCTGGACATCTTCAAGTTAACAGTGGAAACTCATTTGTTTAACATACCCGTCCATCCTTAAGTTACTAGTCCCCCCTGCACTAACAGAGAATGTCACGTACCTCCTTATGTGCCTTCTGTCTCCTTGTCTGTGTTCAGTTTAGTCCCAGTATGTTCTGTTGTTTCAGTTTCCCTCTGTATTAGCATTTTATAAATTGGTTTATGAAAGGTGCTATATAAATGTCAGTTATTATTATTATTATTATAATAATAATTATTATTATTATTATTATTATTATTATTATTATTCCAGTACAACTCCCTATTGCTGCAGTAAGCTTGTAATCTTGGACAAACCAAGCTTTTGTTAAGCTTTTCACTTTCTTTGGATACAATACGTGTTTTATGTAATGCAAATCAACGCCATTTAATGAAGAAGCTCCACAACATGTCGTGCTGAAATCCATTCAGAATGTAGGTCTAATACATATTTTTTCTGCTTTACACTTTGGAAATGTATCCACGTGTTCTGAGTCTACATTTGACTTTAATAGTCAATGCTGCACATCAGTGAAGAACAATCTTTGCATTGGAAATACATACTGATGATGTTTTAGTAAAAAGAAGGCCCAAAAGCCAATCCACACCATCAGAACTTTTTAAAAGGTTTTTGTAGTGTTTCAATCACCCATTCATCTCAAGCTAGAGATCCATTTTCATTAGTTTTTTTCTTCAAGGATAGTGAAAAATAAAACCAATCAAATCACAGAGGTTTCAATTTGTTGTGATAAGTCAACTACAGTATATCTTGCACAAACAATCCGGGCTGCTAGTGTCAATACAATCCGTCCCATGACACTATGAGGATATACTTACATCAATCAATCTAGTCTCTCTCAATAATGATAACTGCAGAAAAACACCAATCTGTGATATTCAAGCACAAGCTTTGACATTTAGTCCAAAGAATGAAAGATCACTGAGTTATAAAATGCCATTGAATTCACCATGAAAGAAGTTGTGATATTCAAAGTAGCGCCATTGGTAGGAAAGAAAGCCGCCGGTGTTTTTTCTCTCAAATGCTGAGTGCATTCTTGAAATAATGGCAGATCTCTGACATTTAACCAGATGGGTAGGCAGACAATGATCCTCACTCAAACTGTATGTGGGCTTAAAGCAATGGAATCAATTGAGCAATGAATAGGAGTGAAGAACAATTGTTCTAAATAAAAAATGGAGGGTTCCTTACAGTATGTCTCCAATGTCAGTTATTGTGAAATGGAAACTTGTTCATGTTTTGAATACTTGTTACAGGGTTGTCTGTGCCTTGTTACTGTTCAAATGATGTATAACAAAGTAGAGGTGTAACTCAATGGGTTTTGGGTAATTGCTTCTACCTAAATTAAACACAACAAGCATTACACAAAAGTGTACATCAAAAAAGTATCAAATACACACTGCTGTCTTAAGACTGTATGTATGTTTGTCTTGCTGTTTAATTGTGTTGAACTTAAATGTTTGACCTTTGTGTCTTTTGACTGTGTCCAAATCAAAGCACACCTGCCATTTATTGGGAAAGATACAAATTGTGTCCCCATGCCAGTAGAGTTTTTAAATAATTGTTCAAATCAGTTGCCACATTCAAACTTTGATTTAGAGAAGTACTAGTTTGTTATGGTGTAAGCTAATACTAGGTCTGTTGAAAATGACCCCAATAGAGACTGTGGAAATAAATCAATATATAGAAATGGAACTTTAAATGGCATAATTCACTGTTTCCGGACGGACCAGATTTCGAACTTTGAAATAACTGTTGTAATAATTAATCCTGTTAAATTTAGATGGGAAGTCTCTTAAATTTGTTAAAACCTATTCCTACTATAGAATTTAGAACCCTACAAGACTAATTTCAGTCTGAAAGAGTTTGTAATTTAAATGCAGATTGTCATGAAAGATATGAGCATTTTCATTTTGCATTAAGGTTAGAGTTTTCCTGGATTGCAGAGTATTGATGCCAAGATGGCAACTGATGGATCATTGATAGAGCTTAACATTATTTTTTTTTAAAACTATGTGATGTCACAAACAAATGTACCACATATGAATGGTATCACCAAAATATACTCCATGGTTATAATAAAAGGCAAAATTCCTCACAGCATTTGCCAAATTATCACATGCTGCTCAGAGGATTGATCTTGGAGAGTGTAATGCCATTAAATGTATGTTATTCATACCCAATGTACAATATATCTTTATAAGGGGTTGAAATATATTAGGATTATATGCATTTTAAATTCTGTTAAATGTTAACCGGACATTAATTGTGATAACACTTTGTACACGTTTTCACTGTATAACTTATGTGGACTTCCACCATGTTTTTTTAAATATTCAAACACAACTGTAGATTTTTTTAGAGGGCATTTTGTGATAGGATCACACCAGCCACAATGACGAAATAGGGCAAGGGCACCCATGCAATCATCTTCAAACTCAGCCCTGTTTGGTCTCAGCTACACACCTTTTAAGTCTTGAATCCTCAAATGGGTTTATAGGGGTTAACATATATGACAAAACTCTTTCCTTAACTTCTAATGCCCTTGCTCTGACCACACCCTGGTTGTGTTGTCATAACCTGTATACGGACAGTCCTGTGGCATCTTTGAGAACACCACTTTTATGTTTTATGTTTGCATCGTGCAACCTCAGACATTACTATTCGATAGCTACATCTCTGCCTGTACCAGACCAAGAAGTGATCAAATATCTCCTAAACTGAGGACGAAGAAGGGTATAGGAGGCTGACAGCTAGTATGAGGAGGCCTTCTTGAAATCTCCCCGTGAAGAGAGATAAAAGGAAAAAGTAAAGGGTTGGATGCTCTTTGGGTTAATTGCATTTGACATCCATCCTTGCCTTGTGTGCTTCTTCTCTGAGGTTGCACTCTGTAAGACAGGACAAAGTGTGGGTTTGGGTGCAGATGAACAGAGAGAATCTTGAAGCAGTGTGTCAGGGAAAGGGTATTGTAAGGATACATAGGTTTCACTTTGATCATAATGAATGTTCAGCTGACACTGCTTTCCTTTTTGGTCTCCAAGGAGACTGTGGAGGAGTAGATGGGGGAAGAGTGGGGGTAATATTTGAAGTCTCATAATAGAGCTGGGTGGGAGAGGGATGAACTAGTCACAGCAGGAGTTCATGATGTCTGTTAGTTTAAGATTATTTTTTGCTGTCAATGTAAACGTTAACTGTCATGTTATACAACTCTTAACAATGTGTAGATTTTACATTATTGTGTGGACTTAATATATAAAACTCTGCTGCTAATGGCATAAACTTGCATAATCTGCATTAACCGTGGACACTTACACTTGATAATTATGTGTAGAAAGACATAAACATAAAGACATGGTCTATTTGTTGTTCCAGTACATTCACCTCAGCAAACTACCCCATAACAGAAGATCAGTTCTTTAAGTGTATTTCCATGACATGCTAGCTATATATATCATGTATCTAATTAAATGTTTCCCATGTCAAATATAATGGGTTATGTGTTTTCAACTGAAACATTATCTAGCAGTGGCTAATGTGAAATAAGAGTGCCTACAGTAAATGCTAGAGACCAAAAGAGAGATAGAAAGAAAAAGCTAAAGAGGTATAGCACATCACAAAGAAAGGCATTCCCTATCATTCTCATCCTTTTTTCGCCAACCCCAAAATACCATGTTATGGCTCTGTATAAATTCCCCCCCAGCCAAGAATAGTAAAGGCCCATATCCCCTGGTGACACATTGACATCTCTCAGTATTCTGTCACTTACACCCGAATACGCTTTTATTGCCCCAGCCATTTATGTGGATCCATTTGCATTAAAATGATATTGGCAGCCATGCCTGGACAGCTGGACACTACTGTTACCCACAAATCCCTTCTTGGGAGAAGTATTTCTTTAGTTTCCTGAGAATAATTTTCATGCAGAATTAGTCAAAGTCCCTCAAGTTAGACACATGCCAGACTGTAAATGAGGCTGAATGAAGAAATGTTTATCCAGGAGGCAGAAATGTGATGTCAGCTATTAGAAGGATAGGTATCCCATGAGCATCGGTCGGGTCATTCAATCCCACAATGACACCATACATTGCTCATTCAATGATGGCTTTACAATATATCTTATCCAGATCAAGTTATGGTATATTATTTGCCTAAAACATTTATATTCCGAATGCAAAATGTATTAGTCATGGGAGAAATGTCCCCCTTTGAACCAACCATTTTCAGTTTTTGCTCTTAACTGTGCTGCATATAAGTTGCAACACTGAGAAACAGATTTTGTCGGGCGATTTGAGATAGCATATTAAGTAGTTACAGTATTGATGGACACACATGATTGACATTGATATGATAGCCTGCAACAGCATTGATAAGAAGAAATTAAGTTTTGTTTACAGCAAACCTATTGGCTTTTGTTTACAACCAATATAAATACAACTCTTTGGAGTCATAGTATGTCTGATATAACACCTCCTTTTCTCTGCATAATGGTGGACCTAATGTAATGTTGGATTGTAGTCGGAGATAACTCTTCATGATACAATGAGCTCTTCAATCAATAATCTCTTCTCTTCATCAATGATATTTGTAAATTCAGTATTTATTTTATACAGAGCTTTCTCCGTTGAACATTTAGGGGAGTCATTGTGATGTTTTTTTTCCTAACTTTCTCCATAGCTGAGACAACCAAGAGAATTGATATGGTCAACATAGGACAGTAACGGAATGTTTATGTTAGGATGCGTTGATGTTTTAAGGCTTACTATACATCATTTTGAATGTCAAAATATATTATTAACATTGACTGAAGTCACTTTAGTCCTTTACAAATTATATGGAATGTTATTTCTTATTACTTTTTTCACTGATGGCAGTGCATTTTGCTCAGCTGTGGTGCATATAAATATCAACTAAAACACTGATAGAGTAAATTGATGAGCGTATACTCAGAGTTAGTCGTCTTTTGAAAATATAGTTGGTGTATGGACTTTCTATCTCAGTACGCTTTGAATCAGTGTGTCTTGCTAATGAGGGCAGTATTAATTATTTTGTCATGTCACAACACATTTGTTTTCTAGAAGGTGAACTTAAAACATTTGCAAAGGCATTTTTAGCGACATGATATTATGACAGTATGCATGTCAGTAGTTTTCCACTTCTATAATATCTCAGAGCCCACAAAAATATTGTTAATTCGGCTGGGTATACAATCTACTTATGGAGTTTCATTAAGCTGACAATGATCAACGCCTTCATTAACAGCACTGAATGGCTTTCATATGAAGAATTTTCAGAGCATTCAGACTGAGCTGATCCATCCTCCGTGCTGTCCATTAGAGCTGTCAGGCCATAAAGAAAATCATTTCTCTAGAACTCACCCAAAAACAGGAGAAAGGAAGTGACTTAATGTTTCATTGGAAGGGACACTTCTTTTGTGAAAGTGAGGAAGAGTTGCTGGTGGGTCACTGTGTGAATAGATAACCCTACTCTAAAGATATGTAGCCTCTTGTTAATGCCATTAGTTTGTTACAAAACAGTTTACACCTGTATGTAAACACCAAATATAAAAATAACAATAACGAAGTTCTATTAAAATAAGTACAACGTTTCAGGGTGTATTTATTATGAGTTGTTTTACGGTGTCCCATAAATAGCAAACGCATGTAACCCCTGCTTTCTTTTTTTTTTATTTGGCAACTGAAGGCATTGTTTTGCTTGTGTTGTACCTTGTTGTTGAATCTGGTAGGGTTTGATGGTTATAAAATATGTTGTGTCTAACTGTTGGAAAATAACACTTAACTCTATTCAATCACTTTGAATGTATTGACTTGCTGAAGCTGGCCACAAAACTGGAACAAGACGGTGTCAATATAGCACTAAAATAAACAGGCAAATGTGTGTATTTGTCAAGCTACGCGTAGGGAGTAAGACAGGGAAATATTTGGCCCAGCCCGATGCTTAGCAGGAACTCAACAGATGTTAACCTCTCAACTATACACCTACAGTAATGCCCTATAATTGCAGCTTTTACACTTAAGAAATAGACAATACCCAGTTTTCAGTTAATGATTTGATAAGACAATTGAATTAATACCATTACCATCTCAATTATTATCTTCAGCTTGAAGTGAAATTAAATTACAGCAGGGTTGTGAATCACCTTTTAAACACCTTGTCACATACTGTAACTCTGACAAATAAGATTCATCAGGGAGGCTAGGGTCATATGTACTTTGTTTCTGGTTGGCGACATAGCTGTGTACAAAATAAATACCAGTGAGTTAATTTGGAACAGTTAAGAAACTTATGCTCTCTTCATTCATTAATATGATTAGTCCAACGTCTAAATCCCAGTGGAAGAATAGAGGAAGCAAAGCAGGAGACAGGAAGATCTAAGTTACAGAACATCTAGTTTTCAAGGGTAATCATATTTATTTATTTTACAGTGCCAGGGAATGTTTTATAACACTATGACTTTTTTATAACTTTTTTACTGGTCTCTTTAGAGTGCCATCATATCTCACCTCTAAAAACTATGCTGTGACTACTATGCTTCCTACAATGCTCTACTAATACATTGTGTGTTCTGCCTGGAGTTTGTTAAAATGATCTCTTCTGGTTTGAAATTTAAAAAATCACAGCAAATGATGATTGATGAATACTTTATGAGTTTTGGTCAAGCGGTCAATCTGAAAGTTTATCACATTGATGCTGTATTCCCATAACCCCACTGTTTTCAAATGCCAAGTTTCAGGGAGATTTCACGAGATGTATGTTCTCTGAATTGTAAAAGTGAAGCAGGAATATATGCCAAGGAGAATTGAAGATGTTATGAAGGCTCATGACACATACTAAGAAACATTGTGCTGTATTCTTACACATTTCATTCGCTACCCAATTGTATGTGTTAACATAGGTTCACAGTGTAGCACAGGGCATTATACTCTGCTCGGCCAAAAAAAAGGTCACAACACTGTGGGGGCAGTGCTATGATCTGGGGTTGCTGCAGTTGGTCTGGTCTAGGTTCAGCAACGTTATGTGCCCAAAGAATGAGGTCAGCTGACTACCTGAATTTACTGAATGACCAGGTTATTCCATCAATGGAGTTTTTCTTCCCTGATGGCACGGGCATTTTCCAAGATGACAATGCCAGGATCCATCGAGCTCAAATTGTGAAAGAGTGGTTCAGGGAGCATGAGACATCATTTTGACACATGGATTGGCCACCACAGAGTCCAGACCTGAACCCGATTGAGAATCTTTGGGATGTGCTGGAGAAGACTTGCTGTGGTCCGAATCTCCCGTCATCAATACAAGACCTTGGCAAAAAATTAATACAACTCTGGGGAGAAATAAATGTGACATTGCAGAAGCTGGTGGAAACGATGCCACAGCGAATGCATGACATAATCAAAAGATAAAGGCAGTCCAGCGAATATCAGTGTGTGACCTTTTTTTTTGCCAGACAGTGTATCATACTAATGCATGTTCAAGTCTCGTAAAAACCAGAATTATTTACTCCCCATAATAACATTGAAACTTTTTCAGGGATAAGTTATCCAAAGTTCATCAAGGCTATGAAGGCCTATAGAGGGACAGGCTTAGCTCTGGTTGAATCATCCATGTATGAATAAGAGATCACCAGGTCACAGAAAGCCAATCCTCTCCAATTCAAATTTAACAGGGTTAGCGTCTGGGTGAGTCGTGACTTTCCTGCACTATGTTTAATTTATAACCGTATATCTAAGATGTCAAATGGGTCAGTATATGTTTTGACCATTGGATTTTATTTTCGCAAAAGGATAACCAAAAACCAAAAACGAGTGGATATATCATTTTTGCTTTAAAATTGTAACAATAAAATTGAAATACAAGGCGTTTTCTTTATCATGGTCAAAATGTATTAACTAAGCTTTAAAAATGGCATGTTTTTCATTTTCTACTTCTTAAAACAAAAAATACATTTACTAGAAAACAGAAACGAAAAAAGTGTTTTCATATTCTGCTACCGTAGTTGCCGTTTAAAGAATAAGAGCGCAGATGAGGACGGTCCTGTGTCGGCAGTGATTCGGTGTTGAGAGGTAAAATTAGCCCACCCCTTGGACACCTTTGTGGCAAAAATGCATATTTAAAAAAGATGTATACTTCTTTCCATAAAGCTCTTAAACAACTTACTTGCTCGAAACGACCAAATGTTTAATTTTTTAAAAATATATTTTAACCCTTTACATGCCAGTTCATGTATTTTAATTATTTCATTATTTATTATTCATATTATTATTTCATCACTTTTGCGGCAAAAAATGCCACATTGACTTCCATTGAAACCATCATGCATTCTGTAATGTCAGCTCTCATTTTAAAGAACAGTAGTGATATTTGACATTTTTACTGTATTCTACCATTCCATCTTCAACCCATTATAGGCCAATGCAGGAAATTGTGTATTTTTGCCAGTTATATTACGGAGCTGTGTGACTACAAGGAGCATTATGAACACTTGCCTGATATTATATAGGTCCCCCTTTTGTGGTCAAAACAGCCCTGACCCCTCGAGGCCTGGACTCCACTAGATCTCTGAAGGTGTGCTGTAGTATCTGGCACCAGGACGTTAGCAGCAGGTCCTTTAAGATCTGTAAGTGACGAGGTGGGGCCTCCATGGAGCAGACTTGTTTAACCAGCACATCCAACAGATGCTTGATGGATTGAGATCTGGGGAATTTGGAGGCCAAGTCAACACCTTGAACTTGTTGTCATGTTCCCTTGAACCATTCCTGAAGCACTTCTGCAGTGTGAAAGAGGACACTGCCATTAGGGAATACAGTCTCCATGAAGGGGGGTTCTTGGTCTGCAACAAGTTTAAGTTGGTGGTACGTCTCAAAGTAGCATCCACATGAATGGAAGGACCCAAGGTCCTCCAACAGAATATTGCCCAGAGCATCACACTGCCACTGCAAGCTTGTCTTCTTCCCGTAGTGTGTCCTGGTGCCAGGTCATCAGCAGCAGACCAGCAGGTCCTGCAGCATGTGACCTGGTGCTCTCTACAAATGCAGCTGTTGTTGCAGGTGGTGGAATACCTCTTTTTTAGGCCTGTGCACAACCAGTACCCACCTCTCCTTCTCGTTGAATGCTGGCAGCAGCAGCAATGGCGGTGGTTTCTGCGAGGGCAGCAACAGTGGTCTGTACCTCCACCACCATGGTAGCAGCAGCTGCTGTACGTGGGGGGTACGTTCTCCGCAAAATCTGTGAGGACACCATGGATTTCCCCAGCTCATGTAAGAACAACTTCTGTCTGTTTGTTCTTTGCGGGTTCCAGGAGGGATTTACAGCAGTGAACAGCACGAAAGCATTGAAGGCGGAGACCAATTTAAGAAGAGGGCAAGAGGCCACATCGTGGATTCTTAATATGGCATATCTCGTGGGCTCT
The DNA here is from genome assembly GCF_036324505.1 of Eleginops maclovinus. Classification (NCBI taxonomy): domain Eukaryota; kingdom Metazoa; phylum Chordata; class Actinopteri; order Perciformes; family Eleginopidae; genus Eleginops; species Eleginops maclovinus. The sequence continues at coordinate 14,583,682 of NC_086355.1, read as the reverse complement.
GGCATCATGCCGATAGGTGCCTGAATGTAGCGCCGTGTCTCGGCATAAGATGGAGACCAGACTGGCCCGATCTTTGCTGTCTACTTACTGTTAGGATGGGAAGGATCTTCAGTGTCACACACATCACTCAAAAGTTGACCTTTTTTTACCCTATAACTTATCAGTGCATGCTTACACACACACACACACACACACACACACACACACACACACACACACACACACACACACACACACACACACACACACACACACACACACACACACACACACACACACACACACACACACACACACACACACACACACACACACACACACACACACACACACACACACACACACACACACACACACACACACACACACAGTGTGAATATCACTATTCTTCAAAATGAAAAATGCATGGTTTTATACTTGAAATGACAGTGAGATTAAAAAAGTTTGGTTTCAATGGAAGTCAAATATGTTTTGCCATGAATGAGTCCATAAGGACTATCTGATACATAAAAAATACTAATGCAATCAAATATTTTTTTTAGGCTAATCTTTGACATAAGATTCTAATAACAACCGAAGCCACATCCCCCTACATTTTATTATCTGGAAAAACATTTGTTTGTGTTTTTTTATAATAAATAATGAAATAATTAAAATAGGCATTTAAAGGGTTAAAATTCTAAAAATGATTGAATGTTTCGTAGTTTTGAGCAAGTGAGAAGATGTTTAAAGGATTTATGAAGAAAAAAAAGAAGAAAAAAAATATTGCTGTATTATGATTTAATAGCAGCTGTTAGTGCGTGTACATTTTTGCCACGGACGTGTCCACGGGTCAATAGGTTAAAGATCATGTATTTGGTGTGGGCTGATTTGACCCCCGACACAGGACCGTCCTCATCTACGCTTTTATTCTGTAAACGGCAACTTCCGGCAGTTTTAAGAAGAAGAAAATCACTGACCCAAATGTATGACCTTTTCAACCTACGCCCACTCAACATGAGTGACCTATATAAAGTTAGAACAAATATAAAAATCCAATCCCATTTTGTTGGCTTCTTATATCAAACCATTGAAAAATAACTCAAGACCAACTTTTAGTAATTCCATGTGAACACATGTTCTGCAGAGGTTTAGCTACACAGATTTCCGTACATGTCCAGTTTTCACTGAAACTTGATTAATTTTCTATCAAAAATCCAATAATAGCCAATAATGATTGTCTTGCTTGTCATCTAGTTATTTTTGTAACTATTTAATTGTATTTATTAGTATGTTCAGACTTTATTTACTCAGAAAAGAAGGTCCCAAAGAGGGAAGGTTTTTTAAGTAGGTCAAATTGGAACTCTCTCATTGGTGTCACTTCCAATGGATGGCCTTAATGTGTCTGCACTACAGTGAGCATTCTCTTTTTGTGAATAGTACTGCATACTAACTTCCAGCCTGTTTGAGGCCTTTAAGAGCCTACACAAAATGCCCCCGTTCTCAAAGGCAGCCTCAGTGACTGATAAAAGGCTTTTCTAGCTGTGAAGTGTGCCGGCCTTCACATCAAAACCAGGCCCTCCCAGAGGAATCGCTGCTGTTTTGAAGTGAGGCGCAGCTCAGGCGTGGTGTCACATCGTATTTTCCCTCAGTTACAGAGTCCAGGTCATAGTTTTTATTCAAGCCTCTTCAATGATATAATAATTAATAAAGGTAACGAACAAACTAAGGCAATGAGTTATGTTATATGTTATCATTATACATTATACAGGATATACAATTCCATAATGTATGCAAGAATATATCATCAATTTATTTACTTATATAATCAAAAAGTAATTGATCTCTCAGCTACGATACAATACAACTGTTTCAAATTACACACACACTAATAATGAAATAACAATAAAACAGCATTACCAATAATTACTTAATATCATCATTTATCATTTCATAGTTTGTCAATGATAACATAACGTTTAACTAAAGGGAAAAATAACTATCAAGTTGCCATAAATAGGAAAACCTGTGCCTTGGCTGAAAATGAGATTATAATGTAAAACATGACTTAGGTCATCACCATGCGTTTGGAGGAATTGCTAAATATCTTGATCCTCCTCAAGTCTTTTTGTTGTGCAGCAGTGCCCAATGAATACGCCTGCCTTATAAATACCATTATTGATCTATGCTTGCCTGCCAAGCCTTGTTCAAGACATTCCCATACCTTAAAATGATTCTATTGGCCTCAAAAAACTGAATGAGGAGAGAGCTAAAAAATTATTTGAAATGCTACTACTCTTTGAAAGCATTAAAATACGATGAAATAATTTAAAAGAATTACAATCCAGAATTACAAATCTTTACATAACAAAGAAACAAATGAAGAATAAAACAAAAAGAGTCTTAACATTGACAACTGGAATGGCATGCCTTTGTTAAAGCAATACCCTACCTCGCTAGGTAAGAAAAAATATCACCACCAGTACAAACCAAAGCATGCACTGTGATTTGGATTTCAAAACAAACTTCTGTAACAATGTGTAGAAATGACAGGTTTACAAGGCATGCAATTATATGTAAATGGCCATCATTAGGCAGGCACACAATCACCAGCTAGTATGCAGTGATGGCAGGAAACTATTCCAAATGCTTGCAAATGGTCATCAAACAGAAGCAAACAGGCCGAGCGAGGATCAGAGGATAAGGCTATTGAGTCCATTTTAACACTCGGAGAGAGGAACTATGGCTACTTGGCCGATACAGTGTACAGTTTACCTAATAATGAATGGAGTAACAGAAGCTGGGCAAATGCAGGAAAGCACTAAGCACAAGACAGCAGAGGGATGTTGGATGAAAAAAACTGATACACGAGAGTAGTGGAAAATAAATGTAACCACTTCACAATGATGTTTAGCAAAGCAACATTACATATTCCAATTTCGAGGATTTATTCAAATGTGGTTGAAGGAAAACAACCACATATTTTTATTTTGATTATCCTTATTTTTTACATTGTGATTTACATCAGTCATGATTTGTCAGAAATGAAAGCTGGTAACATTAACCATCTTAAGTAACAACTGTCCCATAAACTGTTAATGTGAATAGTTATAATAGTGTGTTTGCTCTGGCCTTAGAAAAGAGACAATGGAATTGCAATTACAAGTTGTTTGTTTTTAGACTAGCTGGACATTTTTGCCACAAAAATGACTTTTCAATTACTGGTCACCTACTGATGCAGGTGACCAGTAATTGGGAACCCTTCATCATTCATATAGGCTTAACAGACTCACGACTGGATGTCAAAAAAAAATAAGGTTCCCCAAGCACTCGCTGATAAACACCCTAATTATCGGGTAATCCTATATCATACACGTTTAGTTGACTCTAGACAGTCTGAACAATCCAGCTTGCTTTGTGATACAGGGTGCTATTCCTTTTTCCTTAATATTTCAAGGTTAAAACTCAACCAACGCTTTATATTGCATACCTTTCGAGCGAAGTGTCTTTTTATCACTTTGGACACCTGTCAACAAAATAGCTTCCCGACATTGGCTCCTCTAAGCACACGAGTATAGATAGAGACATAACCCTGAGTGCAGTGAGATAGGATCATTCAGTAATACACCATTATCCCTCTTTGCCATTCTTTCCCTTGACTCCACTAGACTTTAATCATTTATTAATTTCCCTTGTGGTCTGAGGGAAGGCATCATGGTCTGAATTTAAAACTGCCAAGATCAGAGGATTTCAGTGTGACTTTTTTATATGAGAAAGAATATGGAATGTGCAGCTTTCATCCCAGCAATCATCCAAATCCACCATGGACATGCTTAGCAATATAGTAGTGAGTGATTACTTCAGGGAAACATATAAGAAAGATTGAGTCACCCTACATTTGTTTGACAGTTTAGATATACCATCCTGCTCTGGCAGATTGTAGAACAGCTATGGATTTATTGCTAAAGCAAAGGCATAATGTAAAGAAGCTGGTGAACTTCCATTGATGATGCACCAGTAGTTCATTGGGGAAAGGCATCCCACAGGAGACAGGCCTGTGCGTTTATTTAACATCTACTGGAAGCACAATTTGGCAGTGGCTCAGCTATATCCACACTCATGAGTGGAATTAACATCAGGACTCTGGATATTATCCGTTACCTCTGTTCTGGCCTATGAAAGACCAACTAAGTATTTGTCAGCAAGACTATGCAAGTTAAGGCGTTAAATACACAAAAAGGCAGTGTTATGTGATAGGCATAAGGGTAAGGCCAAACCTGATTAAGGTAGAGAAATAAGTTTATCAAAAGATTTAAGGTGTCCTGTCCTGCTTCACTTAATTTAACACTTTAGCCTGTGTCCCGTCTCAATACTCGCATTATTAAATATATTTTCTTAAAGCTGAAGAAAAAAAATGGAAACAAAATAATCTGTATACAGTCAACACATGCAACATGCAGTCATTTTGCTCTCTTGTGTACACTTCTAAGTGTTTTATTATGATACGTAAGGTGTACCACACTCCCCACACAAAAATTTAACGATCCATAAAGAATACTTGGCAGGAGAGGAAAGGGCCTGTATACCACTGACACTAATGAAAACACTGCTGCAGACATTCTCCAATCACCTCACCCTGCTCATACTCCCCACCAGCGCATATGGATTGTGACAATTTGCAAAGTTTAAAAGTACAGGCAGTGACAACCATTGCAGACTCCATTTCCTAATTTTAAGTCCTAATGTAAACACAGGCAAAGTTCAACATAAAAATAAATGTATAGTTTACCTATCAAACTTCCACCTTCAAATGATATAGCAGTGTGTGACATATCACTGATTCTTGTGATCATTGGCAAGTTGTGAAGCAATCAGTGGGATTGCTTTAAACACATACTGCGGTGGCACTTGTATTGCCGCATGATGGATGCACTGGCACTGCCAGGTCTAGTAGAATGAAAATATATGCAGAGAGTGAAAGGGAACAAGCAACTCCAATTTTAAAATCACAGAAATTCCTTTTTCTTGCTTTATGACTGGTCGCTGCGATTCACCACAAAAGAACCATTCATCAAAAAGCTCATTTCTATGGAAGATCAATCATGAGATACTTTGCATTGATCATTTATGGTAAATGTGAGCAAAATACTTGGTTGATCAACATAAGCACAATTCCAAAAATATTTGGTTTTCATAAAAAGGAAATTGAGCAGTAGCAAGTGTACTCAAAGTTTTTAAAATCTGAGTATTTTTGGGCAGAAGTGCATCAGCAAACATTTTGTGCGGATCCCTAGTATGGGTTTACAAATGCTGAATTTTTCAGCATGTGAGATTCAACAATAATAATAAGGGTGAATGATATGAAATAGACTAACCTTAATCAAACGTTCTGTATTCTACCCAGGTCCTGGTTTTTCATAATCCTGAACTTCTTTGACTAGAGAGGCTATAAAGCACTCCTGCCTCCTAATCATCATATTATTTGATGTTTTTTTTCATTCCTCTTATACCTGGAAAACCATGTGACCTTTATGCATTTTACATAAGTTGCCTAAGGCATTCTCTGACACCAAAAAAACATGCATCTAAGCCTTCAGATATTTAAACCTCCACTTGGTGCTGCAGATATTATATCCTACTGCCCGTCACTCACTTTTGCCCTTCAGATAGCAGACAGCCCACGGATTAGCTTGGATGAATGTAACCCACACTCAATTATTAGTGCCAGTAAAACAGTTTAACTCAAAGCAAGAGATTGTTGCCAGACTATTGTATAAAATACGTACATCAGCTATTGGTACATTTCAGAATTGATTTTACTGTAGGTTTAGCCACTTCCGTATTTTTAATCTGTTAACTCCCTTGTGAGTGGGATCACAGACTTACAACTGTAAAAAAGGGTCCTTCAGCTTTTACTATATCCAAGCAATACAAAAATGGCAAATGTCAAGGCTTCCCAACTGTAGACTGCCTTGATTAAACAAACCATGTTATCATTAGACTATTTCTACAGCCATTCTCATATTTACAACCAACAGCCAGCCACCATAGGGAAATGTTACGGCCCTGGTCCAATTTGGCTTTTAGATATTTTCAAGTTTTGTAGTTGACATTAAAATGAAGTTAAATTTCAAACATGGATAGGGTCTGAGGTAGGGTGGTAGAAATAAGGATGTAACAAGTGGGAAAGGGCCCCCCTAGTTTACAGACGATGGCCTATTCTAAATGGTTTCTGTTCAGAATCAGAAACAACCAAATGTAGTTTGGCATCTGACCAGAAGTGCAAAACAGCAAGTGCAAGTATCTGCATTATATAAATAAATGCATATGAATAATTATAAAAAGACTACATTGTTTCTCTTGTCTTTGCTAGTGCTGCAATCCCTTCAAATAAAGGTATTCACAACACGCTGAAAAGTATTATCCTCTATACTACCCATTTACTGACAAGATAAAAAGAAAAAATGCATTGTAAGATGATAGTGTTGCTCTAATTCTGCTGCTGCTTGGTGGTTTTCGAGCACAAGGCTCAACCTGTTGCGCTTTAAACACAAAAGTTCAATTTAATTAACATGGTTTAATATTTCTCTGTCTTTTTTATACAAATATGCACATAGAAAGAACAGCACTCAAAAGCCTCTCCTTTTTCAGCAGTGACAGACCAACAGTGAGGGAAGGACTTTAAAGGATGTCTTATGGAACATGACCACCAGATCCAGCAAGGAGGCAAGGGGACGTGCTGTTCTACTCAACAGGTCGCTAAAGCAGTGAGATACCATACAGTAAGAATGCATTTGAATACTACATTGCCTACCCTGACAGTCTGTCAAAGTTCTGTAAGCCATTTTATATTATTCATGTTCTAATATATCCTTTGAATGCATTTGAAATGTTTTACTGTATTCAAATAAAAAAGGCACCCTACATCTTGTTCTCGTTCTCAATATGACATATTAAAAGTATTGAGGAGCCCTCCTTCATTGGATTTGGTGGAAATGTACCATCACATTTACATGACTCCAACAGGGAAAATGGTGTCTGTTCTCAGGCCCTGAATGGATTAACTTTTGATGAGACCAATGGTAACTGAGTAACTCCTACATGCCTCCAAGTCTTTTTAAGTCCTGCCAAATGGACCCACAAAACTACACACGCATACACACAGCTTCTAGAATAGAGTGCATATAAGATGTCTCCTCTGCCAAGGCCCTAAATCATTCATCTAAAACCCCAAAGAAAACAAGAATTTAAAAAGTGATTTTTCTTTCTTTTCTCATGAGTGAATCCAAACAAAAACAACGACAAAACACCTCTGCAGCACTGTGCAAGTAATTCAGGAATGACTTACTGTAATGCTTGATGAATCAAACGTGTATATATTTGCAAAACAAATATTCTATTTCATATGCCATCTTTACCCCTCCATTATCTTTTGGGAACTATTCAATGTTTAACTCCTTTAAATTCATGGTTAAATAACCATGTTTTCCAATTTATTCCATGCATTATTTATGCACTGGTGTTTTTAGAGTCATTTTTTTTTAAAACAAGGCTGTTTTAGCACATTATGCATATAAGAAACATTTTACATTCATTTGTTTGTTGTTAGGTTACAAGACGCATAACGTTTTCTTATCATTTTAAATACAATCATATTCTAGAGCTTAAATAGCTGGAGTCAAATTGACTCCAATGATAAAGCGTGTTAGTAAATTTGATGATAACAGGAGTGTCAGTTCTGGTAAGCCAGTGTTGGTAGATCACCCAGTATACACTTTATGATCTGTGGGAGCCCACCATAACAACAACCTAAACGATCATACTCTGATGTGTCCAATTAACTATCTTACATTTTAAGATACTTAAAAAGGAGTATTGAATAAGGGTTTCTAACTTAATATGATTACTAAATGGTGGGATGGGTGTCACTGAACTGTCCGTTATGAGACTCTACATAAACTAAGAGATATGGAAGCAGATCAGGCTAATAAATAATGTCCACCAGCAGGGAGACAGATGCATTAATTCATTTACTTAAGTAATATCAGAACTGTTGCTGTTGGAATAGCATCAAAACAAATGAGTGCAGTCTTTCCTAACCATAGGAATTCATCCTTGAATAATCTTAATTTGGGTCAATGGTGTGTCTTCTTAGCTTATCCTAAAAAAAAAGATTTGGCAATCTAATGCAGAAGAGAATTATTAATGCAAAGCTTGGATGGATTGTCTCACTAATGTGAGATAACAAATGAAATTTATCTCAACACAATGGTCTAGTATGAATATTCCTAAACACCAAAAGACCACACTAAGAAGTTATAAACCTCTGTGCCGTGTCAGTCAATTTGAGTTTGTCAAATAGCAGACGTCAGAGAAAACAGGACGTCCTTGGTCTTGCATTACGATTGATGAAAAAGACTCTGTGAAAGTGAACGTGCGTCTCCCAGACTGAGTGATTTGGCCTCCATAAATCTGGGGATGCCGCACACAGCCAAGCCTCATCCGCCGTTGAGTCGTTGGAACAAGCAACGTTTACCTATCTAGCAGTCAAAGGTGAGTGCTTTCAGTTTTTGTATGCAAGTCATTACTTATCTATGTTTTACATGCTGCAGCGAAAAGTGATGATAACCACTGAGTTGAGATTAAGCTGTAAATGATGTGAAATATAGTCTCTCATTTTAGATGCCGCAGTACTGATCATTCTCATGCAAGCATAATGCCTATAACGTGTTTCATTTTCAGATCCATCCATCTGTGCTTCCTTCCATTTATCCCTCTGCCCCCAAATTGGAAATTAATTGGATAGGTCCGAGTGGCAGCTGACAAGGCTTGCTTGGCAGATGTGACCAGGAAACATGAGCACAATGGCTCCAATTGAACAGACTGGGGGCCTTTTCACAGCTACATATTGAGCTCTATAGAGAAAAGGGAAATTATACAACATAACGGATGAGGAAAAAGATTTCCATTTCACAAATGGTTTCTTGCTTGGATGCAATTCAAGTCGAGATGTCCTCATTGGTTTGAAAAGTTGATATGGAATGGTGTTTTTACAGTCTATAAGTTAAGAAAGATTGCAGTATATGACAAAAGCAAGTATGCACATAAAATAACCACAAAGTAAGCATACTTTATGTAACAATGGCAAATAGAAAAATGTAATCCAGAAGATGCCTCTTGAGATAAGATTTAAATTTCTCACTACTGCCAATTCAACTGTTGGATGGATTGCCCTGAAATTAACAGGAATGTTAATGTTGCCAAGATGATGAAGGCTAATAACTTTAGTGATCATCTGACTTTCCCTCAAGTGCCGCCATAATGTTAAAATCAGTAGCATGTGGGATATCGCAACATCTATGAAATAAATTGCCTTACACTTCATTTGGTGACTCATCTTACTGACTTGAGACATGTCCACTTGAGATTATGAACTGAAATGTGTTATTTTCTTTTGAATTTGTTGTATTTTCTTGTTTGTTTCAGCATTTATTTATGCTCAGTGTTCAACTGGGAGTGAAAGGCGACCTTCAGGTTATGGAAACAAACTTTCAGTTTCATTGAAAATAAGCCCTAATGTTTCCATCCACACTTTGATGTTTCCCTAAGAAGCCTATTTGGCTAGACAAATATATAAAATATTCACATAATTTCTAGGAGAGGTTGATGTTGGGCCTCTCTACTCGTAGTCTTCAAGAGTCAGGTCTATTTTCCGTTCGTTTTCTGCACAGCCCTCTCAATATTAATTTATACAAAACTTAGTGCATTTTTGGGTTCATTATAGAAGGGACAATAACCTGTCCGGGTTTACCCTACTCAATAGTTTTGTGTTTGCGTTCAGTTTAATTTTTTGTGCCAATTAGCCCAAAGATGTTTTCAAGTTTGTTGTGATACTTGGCAATTCAAGCAACCTATTGCCTTTAAAGTGTGTCCCTTTCTCGACTTGTTCACTGTGAGCAGAAGCATCTCAAGCATATTAAGCACCATGTTGAATGTATAAATTAAGGAAATGAAGAGACATAAATAACAAAACACATAATGTTGTATTGCACAACTGTTCCTGCCCTAGCCCTGCTATTCTTGTGAGATTCAGCTTGAACCAGATGCATTTAAATTCATGTCTCTTTTGATAAGCAAGTAGCGAATTATGGCTGAGCTCAGAGAGTGCATTAAATGAATGGCATTTAAAGAGTTGCGTGAAGAGCCTTCCTGGGACAGCAAACATAAACTACTTAAGATTTCAGAGCAACATTTAAATCACATTTGAGTCTCCTTTTAAAGCTGTTTGCGTCATAATTTATGAATGCATGTACTACTTTACATTTGACTTAGGAGGAGCAAATCAGATTTTTTTTTTTATCCGCCCTTCTACCTTTTAAGATAAAATCTCATGAAAAAACCCCTCAATTGAAGAATTTCCTTCAGAAAAGCCAATCAGTTTGCAGATCGAACGGTTTTCACATTATTTTCCCAGCAATAATCTGTTTTCTGTAAAGTACTATTTTGTTTATAGTATGGTATTCCAACAAGGGTGAACACCACTACACATTTGAATTAGCTGTATTGAAAATATAAAAGCAATCATGTTTTTGTGTGTGTACTGATGCTATACCAAAGTTATGGTAGAAGAAAAAGGTGCAGCATATGTCATTTTAACATGCAGAGGGTCGATAACTGCTGAAGGCAGTGATGCATTTTAACAGCTGGTGGAAGTAATGGTCTCTACAAAGGAAGCAATTCAACAACAAAACATCAGAAAAAGTCTGAAACTCAATATCATGCAGGTTTAAAAACATGTGAAAAGGCTGTGCAAATGCAACAGGTTTATCCTTGGCAGGCCTCTACGTGCATCAGTTAGTTTTCCCCATTGTAGCTTTTCATTTAAGCTGTTTAACAATGTATTTCTTTTTTAATATCTTAAAGTCAGTCAATAAAAACACAATAATCCTCTACACAATCAAAAGAGGGTATCATTCATTCACTCTGAGTGGGATAATGCTCATAAATTAGAAAAGCTTAATGTAAAGCTGTTTAACACTTATAGCTCATATAATTCTCCCACATCTACAGCCGTGGAACAAAGGAAGAGACCTCTTCAGCATTACTATTGTCTCTTGTTTTATTATTTATAGACATGTCTTCGAGTTTTTTTAATTTAAAAAAAATAATAATTATGTAGCCTATTCTATAAACTACTGACAATTTATCTCAGTGTTGAAATTCAACAGACACTGGAATGGCTGCCATACATGTAGAGACAATAAAAGACAACAAGAAAAGTTTGGAGTGGTCCCCAGAGTTGTATGAATGATTAGCAAGGAGCAGCATGGCCACACTTGTTGCTTTCCTTATTGGAGAATGTCATTATTGGGGGATAATGAGCTCTGCAATGAGATTTGCTCAGCATTTACCTCAGCATCCATTCTCGTAAACGTCACAGCATGACACCACCAACATGGTGGCTACCATTACTCTCCTCTTCCAGGAGTATGTCAGGAATCTGCATTTTAAGCACACAATCTCCACAGGCATGCAGACAGTAATTAAACTGCAGCATGTAGATAGCGTTTAAACAGCAAGGCACTTGCGGGAAACGGAAAGTGACACTTAACTATTTAAAATACAGTGTGTTGATTGTGTTTTGTGAAAGTGTCACATACAGTCTGAAAAGTGTGCTCTGAGGCATTGTCCAGCTGAAGAGGGTTTATGAGGAAATCTCCTGCACACTTTCCAGACATACAGAAATGCTCCATATGATCTAGCTTAAAGGGAAAAACTACTATAGGATATAGGTCAATGCTCTACATTACAAATAGACAGAACATTTTACTCTTTTTGATTTGCTTTAAAGCAGTTTCATCGCCTATACAGCAAACATTTCTCCTTATCTCTTCGATATCAGAGTGAGCATTGTGCAATTTAATTAGAACATATTGCAATAAAATAGTTCATGTCGTCTTTTAATTGTCCTCAAAAAAGGCCTTACACTTTAGGCAAACCTCAAACCATTTGCTTTGTTTCACAGGTCCGGGGGAAGAATTTAAATTAAAATTCATTATTCATATAAGCTACTGTTTAATTATTTCCAAATCCATGTTTCTAAATAATACATGTGAAGGAAAGGGAAATTTGTGTGAAAAGCCACAATGGTTGTGTGAATATATTTGTCAGTAAATGTGGGATACTTTACCTAAAAGATAAATTAAACAATGATTGCATTGCATGAGCAGAGGTTTTAAAACTGTGAAAGTTAAAAGCCTATTGAACAATGGTTTGGAAACAAGAGGCCTTATTTTGAAGAGCAGGTGTTTTCAAATAGTTGGGAAAGTGGTCAAAAGGACAGGACACTCAAAAACAACTGGAGGTAAAGGATCGTAGTTTCGCTGATTTGGCTATCACCAACGTAAACTTTCGGCAACTGATTCGTTGAGACACAGCTCATGGAGAAAGAAAAGGTAGGCCTGCTTTTAAGCCCTTAGCGTCCGTTTGTCGCAGCAACATTCACAGTCCTTCATCTCATACCTCAGTTATATCTAATCACACTATATGATTCGCAAACTTTTAAATTATGGGTAATTTACCTTTTCCGTGGATAGCGTTATCTCCGATGTCGATCACGAATAAACCTCCATTAATCCATTTAGAATCATAGAAAAAAGACGCTCCGTGTAACGCAGAACTTGCCTGAGAATTATCACGTTTTAGGTGTTCCTCAATATCAAAGTAATCCAGGGATAGATGAATGTAATTGGTTGGAACATTTGTAAACAAAAACTTGTAATAGCAAATTCGGCATACTTTTAATGGTGCTCATTTGCAATATTTAAAAAAGGGGGCAAAAGTTGTGCCCCACAGTGTACCTCAACGAATCAACCGCACCATAGTGTACCTTCCCTTATATTAAGCATTATGGGTACTTACAAAACGTAAGACTTGATTACCCTCAACATACAAGTAGTATTGATTAGATTATTTTTATGGAATTACTATGGGCTAAAAGAAAACAATAATTGTAAGAGTTAAGTAGATTTAAACATTTTGACCACATTTCCTTCCTGAACACAATGTAATGCGTGCAAAGACAGCAAGCCATGCAATTATTTTTGATGATCTTAAATCATCTAAAAAATGGGGAGTAGGCGACGTAGCAGCCTTGTTATGGTAGGCAAACAATGACATGCTGTGTTTTTAAATAGGTTTTTAGTATGACAATTGGCCAATTAGCTACCCATTTAAAATTGTATATTTAAATTATTTGCAAAATAGATAAATAATTGTAGTGCTTTGGAGTACATATAGATATTTGATTTACCTCAGGTTTCGCTTAGGCCTATGTATACTTGCTATGGAGGTGTCTTGTAAACCTATCTAAGCTGGGCACTGTTGTTAAACTTTGTTGTGACACTAAAATAACATTGGGCTTGAAGCCAGTGTGTGTGTGTGTGTGTGTGTGTGTGTGTGTTTGCATACATTTCTTTAAAAGATTTGCTACTACAGTATCTGCTTGACTGCTGTTATCTGAAAGGCATAACAAGAAAAAGTTGTACAAATTCCTCTGCAGCAAGGATTGGAATCATGCCAGAGACACCCTTTTTCCCCAACTAAGACCTGTAGGATACTAGAACACTGTCCACAGCATTTTTTACCAGCTTGAGTGCCTTTTGCAAAGAGCCTCCTTATCTCTTGTAGTCAGAACCCTGGGTCGCAGCTGTTCGTCCTTCCTAATGATCTGCAATGCAGGAAAGGGTTCTCTGAGTTAAAGCTGGAGTAACTCCTCATTTGATACTTATAGCCTCATGCTCTGAAAAAATATTATATTTCTGTCCGTCTGTCCGTCTGTCTGTCATGTCATATCTTGTTACATCTCGATATGTCTTCCTTGATGGTAAAGCTTTGGGATAATGTGACAAAAGAATGAGATACTGTATGGTCCTGAAGGTGCTGTATACAATTGAGATTAAAAGCAGTGTGGCTTACCTTGACTACCTTGACAGCTACAATTGTTGGGGGGAATTGTCTCCTTCGGTTTGACACAGTTATTTCTTAATTATGTTATAATGGTGATGATTTTTTTGGATTACATAGGATTAGACTGATATGGGGAATTTTAAGGGAAATTGTTGCTGTGTTTGCTGACAAAATTATATGATTTTATTTTAGAACAGCAAAGAGATGAGTGATTTACCTTTTATGTTATTTGTTTTCATAGTGAGCATGATACCCTTAAAAAAAGTGTTAACCCAAAACACAGACATGGCTTTAATGTTATTTGCAGCTTATAATTGTTAACAACAAACTGCTGATTTGGCTACTCAAGTGATTTGTTATTTGTTTTACTTGTTTACTTTTGTTTTCTGTGCTTGCCTGAGATGGATGCATTTTCTTAGAGCATAGAAATGTGCCGTATAATGGGAAAAATAAAACCTGTGTGTCCGTCAAATGTAATGAAAGTTTGCTGTCAACATTAATACTATTTATATGCAGTTTTAAAATGATGACATTCACATCCACAGATTACTCTTTCTCTTTCTCATCCTAATAGCAGGGTCAATATAATTCCTTCTTGTAGCTTTTTGGCTATGTAATGTTCAGAGACGGAAGTTGGAAGCACAGTACAATATGTATGAGAAACTTATCATCACATAGCTCAAGAACACTTTATTATTTAGTGCTCCTGAAGTACTGAGAAAAGAAGACACAATTCCCTTTGCTTTTTCTTTGAGGCTCTTGTAGGTTTGGCCTTTTTAAAATAACCTGATATGAGGCATTTTGAAGATCCACCTACATTTAGAGGACATGCACTCAGATTACTTTGAGTGATTTTTAAAACTGGATGGAAGTCATTTTATAAGTCATAAGAATGCGTTACACTTTATGTGTACTTTGAAGGAGATCTTGTTCAATAGGTACATCACAGTAAGAAGTCTGACCATCCAAAGGACCCACGTGTTCTGTTAGGCAAATATTTTGTGGTAATTTAAATAAATTGAGTCTTTGTAATATGCACAACAACATTTGAAAGTTACAGGCCGTTAGGTTGTTCCTGCATTTTTAAGTAATTGAGGCAGTCTTGTTGTTGGGCCTGTGATAAAATATTATTTTAACACCTTTAATATTTTATTATGTTAACATGGTGCACAATGTGCTGTTCTGGTGAGCTCTGGTGGGTGTACCTGCTATTGTAGCTCATTTAGCAGAGTATGCTAATTGCCGTTATTTAGGCCTAGTTGATTTTAGTTTTTGAGCTCCTTAAGTTATCCAAAGACACTGAACCCCAAATTGCTCCATTATATTTCCTGGATAGCATGTCTGTTCTGAAAGAGCCAAATGGATGTCATTTAGCGTTATAGACACATTTAGAGGGTTGTGATGCCTTTGATGAACAGCACCTGGTTTTCATTTCGGACATACCTGGGCAGTAGTTTATGAGGTAAGCTACTGCCCAGCTGTCTGTCCATTTAATGTTCACCATGACCTGCAGTATAAGCACAACAAATTGTATGCTTTTCTTAACATACCAAACACTTATACCAACAAAACAGTAATATTAATCAAGGTTTTCATCACGCTCCGCATGGCTTTATACCCATGCTATTTTGCAAGATGCCCCAAAGTTCAAACTGTTGTGTTGTTCAAACATGCTGTAGCTTGTTAACGTTGTTTCAAAAATAGCCAAGAGCAACTTCTCTATCTTTCCAGTCAATCACTTTTCTTCCAGCCATCAAAAACTTAAAGGGATACTTGGCAGATTTGAACTTTAAGCTAACTTTTTAAAAAGTGGAAAGGCTGTTAGGCTGTGCACCTTAGAAAAGTTGATGGAATCCAACGGTTATTAAAGGTCGTTTATGGGTACGGTCACCATTTTAAAATCCAAGATTCAATTTTGTCGCATGGTTGACAAAGATGTTCATTGATCCTTCATTGAAATGCATAATAAATGCTGACTAATCTACATGTTGGAGTGCTTTATGACAGAGTGAGTGTGACTGATGGCGGCTGTTGTCTTTACCCTGAATTCAAATGAAAGACCAATCAATACCAAAATTGGAGTCAGGGAAAGATTGTGCGACAACAGCAGGCTAAAGGCTCACATCACCCAGAGAGGGTTGCAAAATCCAATTACTTTGGTTAACAAGCTGACCTTCGCACATATAATGCCACTGTGTCCCCCGGCTTTTTTTCTTGGCAGAGCGTAAGCACTCCAAGGCCTCAACAAAACTCAAAAAATTGCAGTGATTGCACTCAAAAGTAATGTCTACTGAGTAGCTTAGAGCCAGCAATGAGGAACTAAATGATACAAAAGGCTAATGTGAACTAAGGTGGGTTTTTACTGAAGTTTAAAAAGCCAGAAAGTGGAGAGGGATGTGTTTGTGTGCCTTTCTTTTCTGTTTTGTGCGTACTTGTGTGCCGTCTACAAGATACTTTCATTGAATTGAATATTCATATATGAATGCCATTAGCGTGCTACTGTTTGATCCTTCAAGCAATGATCCAAGCTGCCAAAAATATATTAAATGTGCTGATATACTAAATATTGTAGCTGCCAGGGGACATGTGCAAGCCTACCAGCATGCACCTGGCCAATATGATATAAACATAATGTTATGGGTTCCTGCAGGAATACTACTATT
The DNA here is from genome assembly GCF_036324505.1 of Eleginops maclovinus. NCBI lineage: Eukaryota > Metazoa > Chordata > Actinopteri > Perciformes > Eleginopidae > Eleginops > Eleginops maclovinus. Next base: position 14,567,072 of record NC_086355.1, on the reverse strand, counting down.
TATGTGCAATACCAATTAATACGTATAATAAATGTTGTATTACCAATATCAAAGATTATACTTTTTCAGATTAATACATCATTAAGAAGCTATAGATTCATTTGTTATTGCAAACAAATATCTGTTAAACATCCTATTAGAATTGTCTCTATATGACTGGTAAGAAACATCACCCCACTGACAGATTTCAACCAGTAAACTAACCATAATTTACTTACACTCATCCCATCACTAAAAGGTAAACAACATACACAATGTTAGATTAGACTAATTCAATTTGGATATGCATCTGGGAAAGCAGATGAATTGTTATGAATGTTGGGCCTACTTAATAGTTTTCATATGCATCCCTGCAGAGTGCGAGTAAGTGAAGTGGGCTTTCACTTTTGAGGGATAATATATGTGGCAGCCTCAGAAATAGAGGCCATCTACCCTCTGCATGTTGAGCTATTAATGTATGCTGCCAAAGGTACATCTATTAGCATAATTGGGTTATTGACACCACTAGGGGGAAAAAACATAAAAGAGATAAACATATCAGCCCACAGAATAATGCTCCCGCTCTTGCATTAGCTTTGCTCCACTGTGGGGGGCTGTGCCAAAAGTCCTCTTTGGATAAACAACATGGATTATTGGACTTCTCAGGGTGATGAGTTGCTGAAAGGCCAACAAATCCTCATTTTAAAACACGGCTCAAGTTTCACAGGCCCTAATAGCAATAAGTTGCATATGAGCTGAGCCTGCTTTGAGCAAGTTTAGCTCTCAGAGAGGCCTCGGAGCGCTGACTGGTGTGAAAATAAAATGTATTTTGTCTTTATGGTGGGCTTACAACCGATCAAGATAATCTTTTCACAAAACATTTAGTCTTCAGTTACACACTTTAAAAAAATTATTCAGCTGTAATAACAGCCATTAAACACACATCTTACAAATGTACATCATTTGAAAATTCTTAGATTATAGATGCAGTGTCTGCAGGAGCCTTCTGATTGCCTGATTTTGATGAGCCCTCTGACTGTTTCATTCAAAAAGCCATCTTATTGTTCCATTGAAAGAAGCCCATCTGATAAGGTCATTGAAGGTGTCATATTGTAAGGTGTCCTCTGATTCGTAGATTTAAAGGAGCCCTCAGTTTGGTCCATAGAAACGGCACTGATTAGTCTATTTAGGGTGTCCTCTGATTAGTCCATTGAAATGAGCCCTCTGATTTGATCAATCAGATAACTTGTAGAATTCACATTAATGCTAATAGTTTGGACAGTGATACTTATGAAATAAGTTTCTGGTTTGTTATCAATGCCATTTATCTTAGCTATGCATTTGTAGTTCTCATTTTTGAGATAAAGTGTCAGTCTTGAGAAGCGTGAATGACAACCCCAGCTGCTTAAACTGTGAAGGGATCAGAATGCAGGACATTTGAAGAACAGAAGTTGTGCCTCAAAACATCTATCTGAAGATAGAATGCACAAGGCTTTCCCCATTATATCAATGATCTTAAGGTCTTTCAGCAGAAACTTCTCTCAATACATTCCATAGAACACCGGCAAATGGTGACAGGTAAGACTAGTTGTCACAGCTCTGACAATAAGGTATTAACTTATGGATGTATACTCACGTCCCTAGATGATTCAGTGTATCTTGAGGAAATGGCAAAGTTGTTTTACTATCTTACTGACAACATTGTGATGCTTACTAATTCAGTATATAGAAAAAATATGTTGTGAGCGGGAGGCTCAGGTAACAGGTAAGAGACGGAAGCGTTCGGCGTTGGGCAAAAACAATGCGTTTATTGGTTGAGAATTGTGCACACTACAGGCAGCTCCGCGGTACTTTCCGAGCGGGGAAGGCCAGGACGGGGTGTGTCGTCTTCCCAGGACCCAGCCTACTGCAAGACCGACCAGAACCAGGTTACCAACATGCCTTATATTAAACGCCTGATTACCTGATTCCGATCAGCTGTCTGGTCTCCGGCCGAGCCACTCCCCTCACCCCAGCAGCCGGCGCTCTAACCACACCCGGCTGCCACATATGTTTTTCACTGATATCCCAAATACCACTTATTCCCATTATTCAAATAATGGATTGCATCATTTGCATCACTTTACACTGTAAATTTAAATATTGTGATTGATATTCTCAATCCATTATATCACATTGAGAACATCTTATGGAGTTCTTATTTCAAACATTAGAATCACCTCAATCAGGGCTGTGAAGTCACATGACAACATCCAATCAAGCCTCACAAACCTCTACTGTCATACTGTACACCTGCGTCCATCACTTCAACTCCCTGTGCTGGCTCCTATAGTCCTGCGCTTGTTCCTTTTCTCCATTATTTCTGATGGACAGATGGGCAGATCACATCCTTGGCATATCGGGGTACCTCTGGGCGAGCAGCTGGGCGAAAGGTGCCAGAGAGCAGACAGCTGTCAGACTCCAGCAATGCATCTCAAGTAAACCTCCCTGTGCATGAGGATGACAACAAAGGAGACTGAGTTGACCCACCGATAGTACTGTCGGATGCACCACGAATCTGAACAGTCACACCTAGAATGCTTAATAGACATGCAGTCCAATGTCTTCATAATTTATTTTTTAATGTACTTTCACAACTGCACCTCTAACAATGTATTTCTCAATATACTGAAGAATGAAACAGCAACAGTTAAAAATAAATCATGCTGTGAGTTAATGTGCTGTACAAATATTGTTTATTTCTATTCATGCTGTTTTTACTGTCTGACGGTGTGAAAGTGAAAACTGAAAAGGAAAGTGTTACGCTACCGCTAGAATATGTTCGCCAATAAGGACCACACCATCAGCAAGATGTGTTAAATGATTTATTAAGAAAAAACATGAATGATGTGCAAGGCTCCTACTGCTTGCGGCTTGTCCGCTTTGCTGCAAGCGCTGTGGGGAAACTTTGACAGGGAATATGCTGTAGCATCCAGGCTTAACAAGTGCTCTTAGGATTCTACATAGAGGACAGGAAGATAGAGGAAGGGAAACTGTAAGGAAGAAAGGGGTGTTAAACAAGAGATTTGGGTTTAAGTGTGCATGGGAAATGCAGGAAGTGACACAGTAATGGTGTGGTTCTGTTCTCTGAATTCTGCCAGATTAAATAAATAGATCATGAAATGTTAAACATGACAAGACTATTAAGTTGAGTCCATATTCCAGTATATATACATATCCAGTATAATGTAATTTTTTAATGAAAAATTAGCACATCTTAGCCAACTCAAAGAAAGCATAGCTAATCAGCATAGTGTTGTTCAGGTTATGAATTCCATATCATGCACACTTTAATAAACTACAAATACATACATTACAATTCAATGCACATTCTGAATACGTATCAGTAGTCAGCACCCAAATCCTGTATATGAACCTACAGGCAGGCTTAATGGCTGCTGCAGAAGCTGGAGCCAGCACTGCTGATATGAGAGAGATGAAAAGGGGCCTCCTCTCATCATGCCTTCATCATCACAGCCTCAGAGGATGCAGAGAGAGGTGGGAGATTATGGAATCTGAAAGTAAAGTAAATCTCTCAGACCTATTCTCTCTCATGCTTCCAGGCTTGACCATTCATTTCAATCACCCCAGGAGGGATGTTTGGGCACATGCATGTGCGTGTTGTTTGTACCGGCATTAGGGAAGCCATGTACTTTGCAAGCTCTGAGAAGCGATGAATTAGGGATGAGATGCCTTGCTCGGGTGAAGATGGATAAACCATCTTTATATATCGCCAGCTGTTACATGACAGACCCCTCCTTTCCTTATCATCCAAAGCTTATAACTGTCATTGTATTTCATTGGATAGAAATGTTGCTGGAGCTGTTCAGTTGTCTTTGAGGTGGTGTGTATTGAACTAGCTAGGGTGAAGTAACACAAACAAGTAACAGAAGAAGTTGTCCATTATTATTTACACAAAATAATGTCAGTGTTAATTGTCAGGGAAATTCTGGCAATGACACAGAAAAGTGTTTAGGCTTACGCTATATTCAATCATCTTTCCATAACATAGTGAAGCAGGCTACGTTTAAATAACAGCAACGTTTAACCACACCGTTCCGTTAAATGCTGGATGGGTGAGATAAAGTATTTCAGTGGATCTACTGTATGTCAAAATAAACTTTGAGATCAAACGGTCTGTCTTCATTGCAGTTTAAATCCAAGTAACAATAATTCAAAGATTTTAGAGATAAGTGCTGTAGCATATGTTCACTGTTTTCACAAATTGCATCCATAAATAATACATTTTTCTAAAGGACAGGAAGGATGTATATTCCATTTTGAAACTGTCAAATTATCACATCATTTGTAAAGCAAAAGTGTAGGCTTGTGTTGTGAATGTATTTATATGTGACTAGAAGAATCAACTGGTGATGGTGTTGCAGGCAACTTCCTATAGCTAGATGACCCTGGTTCAAATGTGAGCCAACATAGTGTGTTAGCCTAGGGATTAGGGAAGGGAAGCTTGTTCAAAGTCACCTTGGGTAAAATGTTGACAGAGAGAGTGCTTGAATAATGCTCACTGCAACCATTGCCATTCACTCAACCTTGATCCAGGCTCCAAGCTGCGGTAAAGTCAACCTGACCCTGCACAGCAGGCATCAGAAAAGGAGTTTGGTGCACCAGGCAGCTGTAAGAGATGAAAATTAAATGAACATGTGGTGCAATTGTAAGTCAATATTGTTGCCAACAGTGCCATAACATGCTGCTATTTCAACATGTTCCTTTATTTAATGGCTGTTTTCACAGTCTATTTTCATTATTAGAAAACTAATGCTTCTTTGTTGCCTTTTTCATTTGTTTTTACAATGCCTTCATTATTGGCAAATCACTTCATTTTATTTTGCTGCAAGGTGATTTTTCTTGCATATGGCATACTGTATGTATAAGCTCAATGCATATGTACCCAATCAGTGACAAATAGGCCTTTTTAAATCTGCAGATCTGTGTTGTCCTGTGAATCCTAAGGTAATAAATAATCACCTTTCCTGCCTTTATTGTGTTGAGAAAAATATGATGTGTAAATCACGGCCTTAATTGTCTTTTAATACAAGAGTGCTCTTGGCAATGAAGCTGCCGCATTGGCCAGCATACTATAGAGATCCATTGCACAAAAAATTAACTATTTGATCCTCTGTTAAAAGTACAGTCAAACATTGTATATTGAATATAAACAACTATTACCACCTCAAGCCAAAGTGCAGATGCTCTTACAGTGCCCAATACAGTTAAATTAACACAACAACAACAACAACAACAACAACAACGACAACAACCAATGCATTCAAAGGCAAACAAATACATAATCATCTGTAATAATGTACCATTGACTCATTGCATGAATCCAAAGTTAAAACAATTACAAATCCAAGACTTTATTTGTATGACTTTTGAGATTCTGAGCATGCTACCTGTGTTGAGGTTCATAAGAGGTCTGCAATCTTTTTTCTCTCTTGAGATGTGTTTGATTGTGTTTGTAAATGTATGTCTAAATGTGCAACAATTCTGATTTCATATTGTGCAGGAGGCAGAACAAAAAGCTAAAATGGGGAGCCAACCTAATATGGAAGAATGGAAAGCACCTTAACAGATTTTTTATATTCTGTAGTTTTTCTTTAATAAAGTTTACAGCTGAAAATGTAACAGTACAACTATCAGTACAAACCACAGTGAGGACTGAAGGAGCTACCTAATTTGAAATGTAAGTCTAGTCACTAATATGATAGCTAAACAAAAAGCTCTGTGAAAACTGCAAACTCCAGCCTGTAACAGAGATAACCAGTTATGCACAGCACGATGCCACCATAGAGACATATCAGTAAACATGTGTTGTTATTGGCTAAAGGCAGGACAAACATAGGGCCCATACAGTTTAATTATAGTCATATTAATTATAATGTTTGTAGCAGCCGCCTGCTCTCTTCTGAGGTTGTTCCAGATTGACAGATGGCCTCTTCAACTCCTCTTTTAAGTTTTCTGTCTTTGAAATGAGTCCCACCCACAGAGGCTATGATGTCTGCAACCCCCCTCCAGCTAGAAAAAATGAAACCTTTTGGACCAGTGGATGCATAAGAATCTATACATCTACTGTTTAATAATCCAGAAACCCGTCCCTATTTCTATCCCTTTTACAAGACTATCTACTGTACTTTCAAACCATGAGATGGCCTTGCGCATATCGCTATTATAAACTGAACGTAAATCAAAAATAATGCATGCACTTTGGTTTAATTTATTTTATTTCTTTCTGATGATTTTCTCCCCTGCTGCCTGAAATGCCTCAATTGGACTCCTTTATTTCCGTGACATAGTGACATCATCACCATGTAACACTCACACATATACTGGCTAGAGCTCTAAAACATTGTACGGGTCATACATCTCTTAGCAGTTGACCAGTCACAAAAGAGCCAGCCAGCTAACCAATCAGAGTGGACTGGGCTCTGGATTCAGACAGAGGGTGAACAGAGGTGCACACTCAGTATAAGATAAATAAAGAACTGTTTGAACAATAACGCATGTCAACTTATAAACCTTAAAATTACTATAATAGGGCCCCTTTAAGGATTTACTAAATATGTACCAACATAACCTCTCTCTTCATCTCTGCTACCACCTCTCTCTCTCTCTCTCTCTCTCTCTCTCTCTCTCTCTCTCTCTCTCTCTCTCTCTCTCTCTCTCTCTCGCTCTCTCTCTCTCTCTCTCTCTCTCTCTCTTTCTCTCCGTCTATTTCGACCCTATGCTTTCTTTCTGAGTCTGGACAGGAGACCATTCATCACTAGTTCTAATTAAACATACACTCATAGTAGGGCACTGGCAGCTGCGGGGAAAGGAGGAAAGAGAAGGAGATCAATTGCCATGAGAGGGATGGAAAAATAAAGGGGTGGAAGAGAAAGGCAGCAGAGAGTGAGACAAATAGATTAGTCACTGTGATAGAAAGCAGAGAAAGGACGTGGAAAAAACTGGTGGCTAAAAGTCCGATCTTCTGCCAGACAGGCCAAGCCCCCCTACCTGTGTAATAAGAAGAGTAACTCCCTCCTCAGAACGCCTGACAGCACCGTCTTAGTCCATTTCTCTAACAACATGAGGTCCCTTTCCCATCCCACCAGAGACTGATGGAAGTTGTAAGTCACAGCAACTGCTGCTTTGGGGCTGGAAAGTCTGCACAACAGGCTGGAGATTGATTGCAATAGGACCTCTTGATTTCTGACCCCTTTTTCTTTCATGACAGATTGCTTAGATTATCCTGACATTGTTTGTGCTAGATCTTTCTGATGTGTGTGTGACGATAGGAGCGAGTAGCAACACTATTGGAACTTGTGCAGTGGTATGTCAAGGAGGAGACAAAATGTCAAAGATGAAAAAGTACTACTGCTGTAGCAAGATCATGCTACGGTAAAGCTGTCATCAAGCTTGCGATAAAGATACTACTCCTGTCTTTTCTTCATAAATGGCTGTTTTTTGTCACCGTTGGTTACATCTTTGCATCAACCTGACCTTTTCTCCAGATCTAAGCATCATTTGTCATTCTCTGGCTCCACAAAGTTGAGTTTGATTCGATTCACTCTTCATGATATGGACTATTAAATATTTCAATTTGAGTCATTAACCTTCATGGAGCGAAACAAATCTCAAATCCATCACTCTTTCCTGCACTATACAGGAACAGGCTGGTCAAACTAATATTTTGTTTTGACTACACTTAAATGTTAAACCAAAAGCCACATCCAACATTGAACTAACCACTCGCAAGACATTGTGCAAGCCCCAAGCCAAATATTTCCAGGTTTTGACGAACATCAGTTTAACCTCAAAGCTGAGCTAAACAAGCTAATTATACTTTATAGAGTTGTAAAAAGATAGAGAAGGATCCAAATGAATTAGTACCTGCTGTAAACAATACATCCCCCTGTTTCTCTCTATGCTGTGTGTAATTATTTGTTGTCAGTCGGTGTATAGAAATGCTGTTATTACCATTATAACATTTTCCTTGGTCGTCTTTAAAACATATATGATATTTCGTTGAATTCTATCCTCCACTTCAATTACTGCCTGTGCCAGTGAGTATGGAAAATCTGAATGAATAATGCAATCAGGTGTTAAGACTGAGACTTTCTGAAAAATGTCATGCATCTTCTTTAGCTATGATGGCACAGATGTATTACAGAATATCTTTAAGGACAATTATTATGAAGGTATAAAACTATGTAATCAAGGCATTGTGAAGGTGTCTACTTTTGTAGAGAAAAATATACTGAACTGCTGCCTGTATACGATCTCTTGTATATGATTTAGTTTTGTCTTGAATAGGATGCCTCTGTTGAGCTCCAGCTTTACTGATCCGAAGTGATGCTAATAAACTATGAAATATTATGTTATGAGTATACAGCTGGAACATGGACCAGTTACAGAGCCCATTATTTTAATTGGTTTAACCTTTTCAGTCACTACCCTCTGAAAACCTGAACTGTTATTTTGGTTGCTGTCATTTTTACTGGTTGTTATAACCGAAACACCAACATCAAACCGGTGTAGTTCAGTCAGGGGGATGAAGTAATGATCAGGTTTTTTACAGCTGATGACCCCTGGCTCCATACCCGGAGCAAAGTGGACTACTGAATCTCATCAGCCAGCACCATTTGGCTGGCTACTGCAGGGATCAACCAGCCTTCACTCCTACTCAATTTAAGATGATGCATGAACTATAATTTAACAGTATCACTTCAGCTCCATCTCACTGTCTCTAGCCTCTTGTGCCTACGGGGCACATTTGAAAAACACCTCTGTAATATAATTTGATTCAATCTGAAACATCTGTCTTATTTTGGCTTGCAAAGAGGGGAGAAGAAACACAGACATATCGATTGTTTAGCAGGTGGCATAGCTACATGGATTGCAATGTTGGTATTTTGGTTTACAGATATTTACTTCCATATTTATTTCTCTGTAAACAAAGCTCCAGGCGCCAGTCTGGTTGACAATGATCTGTCCTATCCTGTAAGTACTGTTAATATCAGACAGTGCCCCACCTGTCATCTTTTATAACTACCCATACAGCATGATTTGGCAAACACTCTCCTGCAATTCATTCCTCAGCATCAACATGAGTGTATGTATGTTAGCAATATAAATATATTAAACTCAAACCGTTTAAATGTTTTTTTGAGCTTATTATCCTGTTAAATATTTAAAGTCGACCATTAAAGTAAATTACTTGTTCTGTCTGTAATTCCTTTAATAAATGTCTTGCATTTAAGAAACATACATCCATGTCAATACATAAAAATCATCTACTTTAATCATGTTTTGCAAAATAACTAAAGAATCCAGCAATATGCAATATTACATCAATCATTTCTGAATGACAACAGGGATTGTGACGTCTCATCTTCCTCTGTATTTTCCCGTCAGTTGAACAATGCCATCAGCATATACTGTATGCATCTATTTAATTTAAGTCCATATAAGCAAACCATGTTGCATGTCAGAGCCAAATTCAGAGGAGTGGTCACTGCAGTATGCCAACATTGTCTCAGAGCTGTTTCTGGGGCTTAGGTACACTAAGTTAATAATGTGCATAGGAAATAGGTTTAAGGGACAGAGTCAACTAATTTAGTAATAAGAACAACTTCCTGTGTCTTATTGAACCTGGGAGGTGCAATGTACTGTAGATAGCACACGTTTCTACTCTACGTATACATCAATGACACTTTGTTTGGAGGTATAGCTGGTTAGTCATATTCATGATTTTTAGTAGAACTGATTGCCAGTCATTGGGGGGGCTAGGGACCCTCACTGTTTGCTTGGGTGAAGAGCACTGGGGCTGACACGTGAGTTATGTGTTACAGCAGCATCTAAGAAAAAATCTATTTATTGCTGGCTGGTTGTTACAGCACAGGAAACCACTAAACTGATGGAGAAATCCAAACATTGCTGTAGAATAAAAAGACCCCTGATGCTGTATTGATAATTTAATAGAGTCCATAGAGGTTGAAAAAAAATGAAAATGGAACTGAATGATTGATGACTGTAATTACAATATCAGAAAAAAAAACAACCTCAACTCTGCACATTAAAATCAGCAAAGGCAGTGGTGCCAGGTCTCGAGTAGAATGAATGCAAAGCTAAGGAGACGTGTTTGTTGTAAACTGTTTCACACCAGGCTTTAATGTGTGTATATTGTTCTCCGTTTATCAGAATGACTGATTTACTTAGAGAGTGACCTTTTGTATTGACACACATGCATTTATTACCAGGCCAAGCTGTATATTATGTTCTGACTCAGAGACGCCTCCTTAGTATAACAAATATAGTTTAAACTTTTCCTATGAGGGAGTTGTGAAGCAGAGTGTGAAATGAATACTTACTTCTATTCTGGGGTGCAATAAATAAAGTCCTTAGTTTATCAAACGAGGGAGCCCTTCTGCTCACTTATCATTGGGCGCACCCATACAATTAAAAAGACCATCTGTATGTGGGTATCATTTTTCACACAAACACCAAAAAAGAAATCGCATCACAAAGACTATGTGTTGCATGAATGCTCTAAGACAGTGAAGAAGGTAAAAATAATCTATTTAAGAATCAACATTAAATACACAACATATACTGGGCAATCTTGGGTTTAAAACCGAGATCATTTAAAAACTGTTGTCCTTGTTTAAGTCTTTATCTAGCCACCAGGCATCTTTAATGTCAAAACCAATCCAAGCTAAGAATGCAGTATTTTTAGTTTATTGACTTCTAACAATTTTGCTATTGAAAATATAGCAATGCGCCTAATTAAGCCTAGATTTTTTAAAGTGGATTTAGGGGTTTTTCCTTCATGACTGACACTAGATGTGCACATGATTGTTGTAGTCACTCACCATTTTTAAGATGTGCTTTTTAGGTATTTATTGCTCTTGCTAGCTTGTTATTTCAAGACTTTGTCAGCAACAGTTGTGTCAGATTTTGCCACAACCATCTGTAAATGTCCTTGGTGATTGTTACATTTCCTCACCCAGGATAACTCCATCACTGTCCCATGCAGAAATGCTAATGGACGTAAGAGGTTTAGAATGTTGAGCAGTACAAAATCTATGCAGTGTTGAGCAGTGTGTGTGTGAGCACACCAAGAAGAATGTCTCCAAGTTTTTCTAAACTATTGATCATACACTCTTTGTGTCATTAGTATATTAGTGCACAGCCGCGAGCTGAATGGAACAGAGAGGCAGAGATGAGTAGACCTTTTTCAAGGCAGACATTTTAGAAGGTCACACAACATTAGTGATGGCTGCTTTCCATTTAGGTGAGCCCTTCTCAAGCGCCTGGTAATATGCATGCTTGCTAATTGTTACAGCTTAATGGCAAACTAATGGATCTCAGTTGAGGTTATTAATTATGTCTGAGATTTTTCTGCTATGACAAGACACACTGTTCAGACAAAGGTTGAATTGACTGACATTTCTAATTGAGATGAGCCTCAGAATGGGACCATGACATACTGTATGTAGCTTCTAGAAACAGAAGCATAATAAAAAAAGGTGGAGCCTCCTTAAAACATCTTTTTTCAGGCAACTGAAAGAATATAATGTTAATGTGTTAGATAGTTTTTCTGGTTTATTCCATCAGCCATGAATGGTTGATTTATTATAAATGAAGATTGTGCTGAGAGTATGGAGAATCGTGGGATAGGATTAACTTCTGATTTGCTCCCTCACACACTTGTGTGTCAGTAGTGAAATCTAATCTTACAAACATGGGACCGTTTCAATTTATTTTTATGTCACATTGTGAGCCATAAATGACCTTTTAGGTTAAGCTCACCAGAACAACTATTGCTACTCCAGATGGTCACCACTCTATGTGACTATCAGTTAGAGTGACTAAGAATGGATAAGTTGTTTAAATAGCTCATATTTTATAACTTATTAAAAGTTATTAGGTATACCTGTTTCATCAAATGCAATCCAAGATAAAAGCCCTCCAAGCTTACATCGTTTAATAATTGTTTACACTGCTTCATACGTTTGTTGATTTGCTTTATTTTCTGTCGAATAGTTGTCAAATTAAATAGTCCTTATATCTCAATCTGTTAACATTGGGGCACAAACAGTCTATTGAAACTGATCTGTAGTTTAAAAAAAGAAACATCAATAAAAACAATGAATTCTGGCCACAGTGAGACCAAACATTTCAGTGCCTTTCTTTCTTTCTCTCTTTGTTTTTTACAGAATGAGAGAGATTGGATGTTCATGGGAATGAAAAGAAACACATACCCTGATACACATCCTGCAGTCACAGTATAAACCCTGTGTGGTTCATATCAAATCAGTGAGAGGGATTGTTGTTTTTTGGTGCTGTTTGAATTTGTATTTCCGTCTGACCAAACATGCATTGCTCCCTGATATCCCATTATCATGTTTTGACAAATTTTGTGAACCAAAAATCGAGGAGATAAACTGACCTCGATGCACACCTGTAAGGCCAAACAGTTTTTCATATAATGCCAAAGTCTGGATTGGTTTGATAACTGTACATAAACATTTCACTTTGTAACTTCCTTGACAGATTATTTGAAGACAACCCTGTGTATCTGTGTTGCTCTAATCTCTGGCTAAGATTTATGGTATCAGTTACATACATATGTGTATACAACTGTAAGGTCATAAAAGCTTTGGCACATTATCTTTTAGAATATTGCAGAGCAAGACCTGTAAGCTTATCTACTTTAATATGCACTCTGTCACTGTTCAGCTCTCCCCATCCAAGGAAGCTTTTTTTATCCCCACTGCCTCAACGGTAATTCATCCTCCAGAAAATGTATCCTGGAGTGACTTTTAATCTGCGGTTCCCCGGGTTATATCTTCAGCCTCCTCTAACAGCAGTCAATTGTATACCATCTCTTACAGCATTTGGGGTCCCAGGAGGCCAGTTTATTCCACACAGAGTTCCTGTGCTCCAAGCTGACTCCAAGCCAATCAGTTGTTTCATCTCAGTCTCCTGGCCGAATAAAAAGCTGCTTCATTGTCCATGAAACAATTTCAGGGTCTGAAATACAAACTGCCTGTTCGTCGCCTCCTCACCACTGCCGTCCTGCATGATCCATCTTCAACATGCAGTGTTGTCAGAGCACAGCAGCACACTCTGCAATGTAACATATATATTACACAACCAGCTTCAAATGAGATTGAACAAATTAGATATAAATAAGTTTATATGTAATTATATTAAATCATTAACATCAGATGGATTTTGGACCATCTATTTACAATTGCACAACAATTTAGGACTTTGTGAAGACAATTTATAAACCCTTAGTTTTTGTAATGAATAGTTTGTATATTTCCCCTGTCCTTAACATTAACTAATTTCCTGTCAGGATCTCTGTTATTCAAAATGACCTTAGTCTCTTTAGACCCAGATCTAATTAGGGCTTAAGAAAATAGAATGAAATCCAATTTGACAACCTAGTACTGTTTTTCTCCACTATGTCTAGTGATCCATTGTTTTCCGTTATAGAAAGGGAGCTGCAGGGAGAGTGCAGGCTTCATAACATCAGTATCCTCCAGCTGTGATGCTGCTCCCTGGGTTATTAGATGCATCTCTTTTAATCAGACACAATGTGGCAGTGACACAAGCTCAACTCTTTCACTGTCAACTGTTGATGCATTTGATGCACAGACTTCAGCGACATGGGAATATCATCTCCCTCAACAAATTATCTGGGAATTAACCACCATACCGTGCCATTTTCCATATTATGCAGGCATTACCTCTATGCAATATTGGTTATCTTTAATAATAGGGCTTGCTGTCAAATCGTCTTTGACAGTCTTTTACAGTAAGTTAATTTGCGCTTACACTACTTCTGGTTAATGTCCTGTCGTGAATAAATATTGTTACAACATGTATGGAATCATATTTTACTGATAAAAATAGGCTAAGCACATCTTGCAAATATTATTTAATAATAGTATTTAAAGTCCAGCCCTACATTGTTTGCTTTTTTCCATTTCAAGAGGAAAGAGAACAGCACCCTAATAAAACAAGGAGGCAGTGAAGCTTAAAGAAACTTTAAACGGATGAATCTTCCCCCAGGTTTCGTTTTCAGAGCAGTCAAACTAATGCCTGAGTCTGGGCCAGCTGATTTTGCTCTCTCTCTGACTCTCTCTCTTTTCTATCCTTCAATTCTTCCCAGGAAATGCTCCAACTAATCGCCAGGGGCTTGAGGGTTATTTGCTTCCTCCAGCCACTCTGGCCTCCGAGGACTCCCCAGATGGATCCCATTCTGGGTGTTCATTGAAATCATCCCAGCTGCCCTGTCTCTCTGCCCACAGCAAAGGCCTCCCTGCTCCTAATGCCTCCTGCTCTTACACCCTTAGAAGCCGACTTATTGTAGGCACATTTTCATTTGCTGGGACCTTAGCGGTAAATGTTTGCTACCAAGATAGTGGGTTTCTTTCTTTATTGTATGCCACACAGATTTCAAATTTGTAGTGTATTGTGTTTTTTTAATAGCCTACCAAAAGCTGTATATTTGAATGACACATGTGAAGAGTCAAACTAAGCTGTAACATGTGCAGCACATCAGTGTATATTTCTATTGACTTATGTTAAAATGCATTGTCTCTATCAAAGAACATATATTTAAATTCAGAAGCCATTATCTACAAAGCCCTGTTGCTTTTTTTACTCAAAAATAACACACACATAAAAGGCTTGAGCAAATATAGTATTTCATTATTTCGCTAAACATTTGTAGGTCATGGCTTGTTACACTTCTTGATCTGGGTAGTGACGGAGTATCAAAGAGAAGCTAGACATATTATAGACACATATAGAAGGAGTTTCTTGCACATATACATGTTGTGCTTGGGTGCTGCCCCCCTTCCTCATTATATATTGTTGTTTCCAGGAACAAAGACAAACCACTATTATAAAACGAGTGAACAACAAGCTTGTATTAGACTGTAACTGACTGTAAAGGTCTGCCACTTGTGTGGTCATGCATGACATTTTGAAACAATAGTATTGAGGCAAATGCAAAGAAGACGTGAAGTTTCCATCCATTCATTAAGAGTGTTCTGATGCTGTTGGCTCTGTGGGGTTCTACTAACAGAAAGAACAGCACAGATTTTAGTAAAATGCTTACTTTAGCATGCTAACATGCTCAGTATGCATATATGTTAAATCATGTCTCTGATATGTTTCCTCAAAAATGCAAAAATGCAATTGAATGTTATTGTATTTTTTCCAATACTCCTTATATCCGATAGCACAGCGCCTAGAGAAATGTCTTTGTTGTTTGAGCATTGTTGTAAAGAACAAAATGGAGATTATAAAGCCCTGTTACTAACCTCTCTCCCTGAGAACCTCCAAGTCAAACTGACTCATACACTACGGTGCCTGATCCAGTGAGAGTGTGTGTGTGTGTGTGTGTGTGTGTGTGTGTGTGTGTGTGTGTGTGTGTGTGTGTGTGTGTGTGTGTGTGTGTGTGTGCCCTGCAGGTTGAGCACTTAGACTCAGTCCTCCGAAATTGATTCATAATACTTGAAACTGAGGTGTTAACTTTTTTCAATAGAATATAAACATAGCTTTTTTTCCCATTTGTTTGTGTAATGATGCTGCCCACGTATGCACACTTAATGACTGTGTACACACAGGCACACACTCTAATTTTCAAGCTGGGTAAAACACTCCTCCAATGTTATGAAAAGTACACAACTCAGAGTGTAATAGATAGACATTATGGTAAAATAATCACATGCCAAAATACTTGATAATGACCATTTATATAGAGATTTTTTAGAAATCTATAAGCATCTTTTAAGATAGGAGGCCTTCAAACAGAAACAAATGAAACACTCAAAAGTTAATGGAGAGTTTTTGAATGCAATAACTAACATTATTACATCAAAAACACTGTTTTTTGGGAGTATTTTACTATTACAGGGCTCTTTCAACAATATTTCAAGATAGGCTGCTTGACTATAAAAAATAGCTGGTGCACTGACAAAGAGGTTATGTGGCATAAAATGTATGCACGGTAATCCAAAAACTGCTAATGACATAGGTGCCCTAACCAAAAATGTTTCCTCTAACTGGCTGATATTGCGAGATATTTAACAACACCCATACTTGCATTCAGTAAACATGAAGATGTTGGCAACGCTCTCCTTACAGACCCCTTTAATTCACCCTGGTAGTGTTGTTGCTGAAACTTTTCGAGGCACCCTCACATAGATCATTATAAGATTTTGGATGAGTCTCAAGGTTTGCATTATCCTTGTGCAACTGAGTCTACATCTTGGCATTATCCTTTTTTGTCCAGCTATAACTTTAAAGTTAGCATACTAGCATGAAGGCGGTATCAATCTTCTCATCTAATGATCTGAGCAAACAAGACTATTTACCAATATGTTGAACTAACCTTCTGTAGTCTTCAAAAACACATGACATAAATCAAACCCAAATCTTTTCTTGTAATTTTCCCAACAAAAACGTTCAGATAATGAGATTTCCATTCTTAAAAATAAAAATAAAAATAAATCTGAATTCAAAGGGTAATCTCTTCCCTCATCAAAAAAAAAAAAAAAAGCAGGAACGCTATTTGCTCAGAGCATGACTGCCAAATGTGACATTTTCCTTTCATACCTCAATAACTGCCACAGCACTGATCTCTCACTCAAACTGTAAGCACAGCACAGGTTGCTGGGGGGGCCCACTGGGAATGACACCATGTCAAGCGTCCTTTCGATTGCAGTTGTCAGCTAGAATGAGCGATGTAAAATGGCAATGTCAAAAAGCCCTGTGTTTAGTTTGTCCGTGCTGACAGGTTAGGAAATGGAGCGTGCTACCTGACCAGAATGAGAGAATGGCTGCCCTGTGGTGCCACAGCAGTCACACCTACAGGCCAAGATAAACAAGTTTTCAAGCCGTCAATCAGCTCCAGTGCTCTTTATTTCCAATGTGTTTTGCTCTCTTTCTTTTTGACTCTCTATCTCTCCCCTGCCTGTCATATTAACAAAGCAATGCTGTCAGATTTAACCGTTAACTGCCATACTTGAACTCTCCAGTTAGTTATTCTAAACGAGAACCTCTTATAAAGTCTCTGGTCAATTTAGATCACCTGGAGGCATATGTGCTTGCAAATATGAAATGACTTTGTATCTCATGTGTTGTATCTTTTAAATAAGTCTCAGGATGGTAAAATACCTTGATTTGTTAAGCTCCCAAGCTAAAAAAAAAAGCTCAATTAAATGTTCTTGATTATGCTTGCAAAGAACACTGTATACCATTCAAGTAGCAGACGTCTTACTTTCAACCAATGTTCAGGAATTGAAACACAAGACTTTGCCAGCAAAATAATATATTGGCTGCTAATTATTTTTATGCTGTAAATAGCTTGCCCAAAGGCTAAATAAAATGTAGCTCTATTCTCATCGATTTGCTCAGATCATTTAGTAGAAAAGTATGACCACAAATAGCTTTATGATGTCAGGTGGAATCTGTTCAGATGAGTCTTCTTTTGGTTTAGGGACAGTTTTGGCAGTCAAAATCACTAAAAGATTTCATGAGAATCAAAATGATTTGGGTTGTTGTTATGTTGAGGTTAATGTCATAGTCATTGTGAAAACAAACAAACATCCACTGTCTGAGAGGGTATGTGAAAATTAGTCACCTGCGTCAAATTGTCATTTAGATCATTATTTCTTTGTTTTCAAGGTACATCTGTTTGACATGTTTGAGCAATACAATTTTTGATCCATTCATGTTTAAACTGCCAGGTTGGCACATGGTAACCCTTAACCCTGTATTAAGAACTGCACATGGGACTTCATGCATACACACACACATACTGACAAACTTTACAGATGGAAGAAATGCATGATTAGTATGGGAACGGTATGTCAGCCACAAGCAGTAATCCCAGTGAGCCACGTTATGATTTCATTTGAGGATTTGGGCGGTTTCGATACTGCCTCACTATGAAACATCAGGATTTTTTTGTAGCACAGAAAGGAGAAATGAAAAGGGGATCATTTCAGAAAATTGCAGATAGTAAAATTCAAATTCATCTCAGCATACAGGATTCGTGATGAGATCAGAGTTCAAAATCGAAAAGCTAGCATGCAGCCACGATGATAGACGTTCTTGGTAGGATCTATAAAAAGATTTATTTTTCATATTTTATGGACATTCTCTGAAACACTTTCATCTGTAGAAAAAGACTGTCCTAACTCTTTTGAAATAAATCAGAGCAAATCCACGGCAGCTATTGTTTAATCGTGTCAGTTTAGCTTAAGTTTATATTAGGATCTGTTGACAATGTTTGACTACTGGCTGCCTTGTGTCTTGCAGCACATACAGTTAGGTTCTTGTTGGGCCGAACTCTGAAATACACTTTCTGTTTTGAATTAACAACCTGACCTTGTTGTTTCAAAACTTATGAAGAATGCATTTAGATTGCAATTACTCCTCATAAATTCCATGGCCCGATGCCTTAAAAATGTGCATAAACTCATAAATACATTCATTGGATATTAGGAATGTGTCATCAAGAGACAAATTATTGTTATTAACGGCACAAAGTCTTCCATATGTTCTGTGGCAAGTTTAGAAGTCACACATTCTAAAAACTCTTGGATCTGATTACAGAGAGCCAGCTGCTAACAATGTGGATGAAAGATCACCCTGAATGTAGTGCAGACTTTAAAATGTATCTTGCACAAAGAACATAATCCTTTGTATGGTAGTGAGGTGTTTGGCCGGGAAATGCCTAAAATATATTTGAAGACTACTGATAACTCATGATAAATGTTAAGGAGGTGGGTTGCAAATAATCCAAATCCAACTCAAATGATCATCATTCACTTGAAAATGTCCCTACGTATAAGATAGTTTGTTTGAGACATACATATCATGAACTTATTGTCCTTTATATTCTCACACCTCTATATGTGAGTTTCCTTTACGTGCATGGTCATAAAAAAACATTTTGCAGATTATACCTCTAGCTGTTATGAGCATGTCCTCCACATTGGAATCGATCTGAACATTCGTCATTGAGTTTAGGCTAAAAGTCTGTCTGAGACCTTGAGTGAAATGAACTTCATGTACTTGAATACAATCAAACTAAAACTTGAATTTCTTTTCAATGATGTCTGTTACATTGTGAACCTTGTGAGTGTGTGTCCTGCTGGTATAAAAGGAATTGGATATGGACTGCCATGGTGAAGCAATTGGTAAGTGGGCAAATCAATATAATCAAAGGAGAAAGGAGAAGAAAGAACCCATTCAATTTGTATGTTCTTCTTGTAAAGTGAAGTGCCTTTGCCCTAATCAACATACACACGTTTTACAATGTTAGAATGAAGAGTAGAAACTAAAGGGTTAGAGAGGAGGCAAATTGCAACTTAATTTTCCTGCTTCCAGGTCAAATTCACCTTTTGTGTTCATTTCTGCCGTTTTTTTCTCTGCTGTTTCATTGAAAGATTCAAATAGGTAAGCCCAAATAAACTTGCATGTAAATCAAGTCAAACCTTTTTACAAATAAATAAATAATTTAACCACATTTGTGTATCTGTCATTATTACACTTTCTCACAATAGCTGACATCCAGGTATATTTAATATTTTCTCAACAACCATTTTTTCCCAACTGGCAGTGCCTCACACTTTTACCATCCTCGCTGCACATCCACAAAAGAGTTTTGGTGTTCTGGCAAAATCTGATCGTAAAACTATATCCATTTATATTTCTTGACAGTACCTACTGTAATATGTCCCAAATTAAATAAATGTCTTCATTCATCACACAAGCAGTCTATTCTGATCGGAGAGGAAGAGGAAAATTCACTTTGGCTTGACATCCATCTATCATCATTGTGTTCTCTAATTTAACTTAAATTTTAATATTTTTACTCTAAACTACTATATTATTCTCCATTAGACCTTAAAAACGTTTTTCTTTGAAGGCCAGAGTAGATATGATACATTTATCATCAACTCCAGATACTTGAATCATTGCTTCACCAATTCCATAGTATGGGTGGACTGTTAGACCATATTTTTAGGGACTGCATGAAAATAACTAGGGAACACACCCAATTTATTCACAGTTGAACCATACCCAAAATTTGCAGATTCATTATGCACATTGTGTTATTGCATCTGGAAAGAAAAAAAAAACTGCAACACTCCCTCTTCAAATTAAAATCTAATAAACTAGACCAGTGAACAAACTAGGGAAATATTTGTATTATTTTTGATATGAAAACACAAGTCTATCACAGACTCAGGTAGAGAGAACATGAAAATTCTTCTTTGCATTAAAATGTGCTGCTTGCAAAAGTGCAAAATTCCTAGAAAAATACTGTCTAACACTAAATTTCTTTTATTGAGAAAAAACACTTGATTTGTTATTTTGTAATTCAGGATCAAGCCCGAACAAAATCTAAGAACTAACTGCAAAACAACTAAAGATACAGGGGGAGACTACTATCCCCAAACAAAACCTTCCGTCAAATAATTTGACGCTCTCGCTCCCAACACCTTTCTCTCTAAAAGTACATTGGCCTTCCCCTCTCCCTGCTGGAAAAGTTTATGTTTTCTTCTGCCCATGCACAGGACAGGTTTAGTGAAAAAAAAGTGTGTTCCCCTCATGTCAACGCTGTTTTGCTGCACCTTCAGCTGCCACCCGCCAGCTCAGCTTTTGCCATATTGAATGACTTGAAGGCAATCTCTCAATCATACTGTATATATGATCTGGTTTCTGTTTTAATACGTTTTAATAAAATAAATACTGATCAGTACGGTTAGGTCAGTTTGAAGGTGGGCCAAAGCAAACAAATAACAACGACAATGTTGCAGAGGAAATTTACCAAGTTTGTTTCAATGTTAAAGTGGAGGCATGAAAAGCTGCAGGGCAACATGGCGAGCATCAGATGAGTGGTTGTTGTTGGCAGGCAGGCAGGAAGGCGGGTGGAAAAGCAGGCAGACAAACATGAATCCTGTGCATATGAAACAAACAACCATTTACTTCTAAGCAAAGAGGGAAAACTCCTCTCAAAAGACACTACAGCTTGGCCTGAGTGTAGCTACCACCGTGGTTGGAACAACAATCTGACCACAAGTGGGAGAAGACAGGGATGAAATGCAAGAGAGGAGAGGAGCTGCTTAGCCATGTTTGTTGGTAACCAGGGCCCAGGTGAGCAGCAACACAGCGACAACGAAACACACAACAACACACTATCAGAAAGGCAAACTCGGGACAAGGAAGAGGGAATTAGAAACACAGGGAAACACAAGCGAGAGATAAAGCAGTGGCTGGAACACATACAGTGGCGATAGGTCTCTTGTTATCATATGAAACATGTAATGGGATTATCTGGTGATGTCAGTTAAACAGCCTGCACTTGCCCTGATCAATGGATAGTAATCTTCTTTGTTTGTCAAATCCAAACAAGAGATTGAAAAGATCTCCATCCCAAGGAGAAAACAACAACTTATCCTGATTGGCTTTCAATTTGATTCCACAGTGGAACAACATTGTCCAACAATCACAAAATTGCGCTAGTCTTTGCATCTTATCAGGAGTCATTAAAAAGATTATAATAACACATTCTCAATTAAATATAGATAATGTGAAGAGTTACCAGGCACTGTGTACACTGAATATTATTTTTAAAAGTTATTTTCTTAATTCATTCATAATGCTTGTTCTATAAAAATCAATTTGTCATGATGTAATTAATTCATTAGCTTAAGTGACATATAGCAGGACATATGGACAAGCACTGAGAGAAGAGGCTCTCTGGCCATCTGTTATTATCAGATTTCAAAGTCATGCTCAGCTGTGGTATTGTGCTTTTTGAACAGCCAAGCTTTCCTTCCACATAAAAGAACATTTATCTTTCAGACATAGGACTTATATCTACTTTTAAAATACATATTATTCATGCAGTGAGCATTTGGAGTGGTTTTCATTTCATTTCAAGCAGAAAAATGGAACAGTGTAAGACTACAACAGGTGACTACCTGAATGGACCATTGGGTTCATGTTGGGGTTTGTAACACAGAATACATTACTTTAATATGACGAGTTTTAATCTGTACTAACTTTTCCAACACCTTCTGAAACATGTACTGCTTACTGAGGCTGTAAGCAACACATCAAAGCAAAAGATGTAAAGACTCATACGGTTGGGAGGGTTGGCTGCACAAGGACAGACTAGTGTTTTTAATGTGTATGGACTTTGTGCCACTAAGCCCACGACTTTCCCTTAGGTCAAAATCACTACCAGACCATTGGAAACTCAGGCTTGAAAAATAATCAAAACCTGAAATCCAAGGTCAAAGCAATATCCTCCAGAAATGTGCTATTGAATTAGCGTCAACTGTATAGGCCCGATGTGTCCCGTTCATTTTTATTTCCTTTTCAATTTTTTTGAATTTACTTATTCATTTTTAGATTGTGTTCTAGGAAATACAGTATCACTCAGCATTATGTCAGTAAGTTGGACATATTTCTCATCTCTGTCTACACTCATGCCTGCCTCACCAGTCTTCAGTCATGCTAATGCGATTACTGCCACCTCGTTGGTCATTTGATGCTAGGGGAATTGCTAGCACAGTGATGCACTGACCTCTCCCTCTGAACACAGCTTCATTTCTAATTAAATGCTTGTTCAGAGTACAGAATCACTCAATGATAAGGCTGGTGCTAATTTAAAATGTACATTGTCTATATGCTGTATGTATATAGTAGGTGGCACTGGGAAATCGTGGAGGCAGAATGCCTTTATGCAGTTGGTATTTCTGTTGCCAAACAATCTATGATTTATTTATTACCTCCACTTTAAGGCACAACTAAGTTCAAACAGAAGGCAAATACACAGGCACAGCTTTTTTCACAGTAAACAAATATGTACCAGAAGTCTACAGATGTCAATGTAACCAGCAAAGAATCTTGGACCCCATTCAAATATGTTTTAGGATGGTTTAGTCCATTTTGGCACCACACTTAGATGAAGCACTCTACAGTTTGTATCCTTGTTGAGAGTTCATTTTGGGCTCTTCACCTTCTATGCAAAATCCCATGAAGCAGAAACGGCAGCATAAATAGCACTTCTAAAAATAGAGTGAGTCAATGGATTGAGGCACAGCAAGTCATGTTCAAAGCGTCAAGATAAAAAACACAAGTGATGTTTTGATTCACTTTATTGTAGGATGATATCAAACGTGATCTCTCTCTCTCCCATGTTAGGTGTTACAGATTGATAAAAGTTCCTCTTATCTCATGTTAAAGGAGAGGAACATCTATTATTCCCCATCCTTTTGCTGCCGTCAGTTTCAGAGCTGTATTGTGAGTTTGGGATAGTTGCTGTAACCACCTTGCCAGCCAGGCGATATTACTTTCTGTGGAAGGCATTTTCTCCGCCATCATGTAGCTTAAGAATAACTGTATCTCACTGCTATAGGGGTTCAATGCATTGCTTTTTCTTCTGTTGTCACAGGCTCAGTCAGGCAAGCCAATGGTGCAGAAAGGTTCTGGGCTGATGAACAAGCACACAGGCCTTCTAATTACAGCAACACCCTCTATTCAAGCCTGTGTTACACTCTGAGACACAATTAGTCTTGACTAGCAAAGAGCCCTCTTGTGCCTGCCTTTTACCTGCTCCCAGTCCTGTCTTCTAATTCAATTTTACAAGCAGCAAATATGATTGCCATGTGGATTCCAGACAAAACTGATCATACTGCTCCTTTGTTGTCTTCTTGTAATTGAGTCACAGATGAGTGAATATCCTTCCCTCCATGTGTAGCCCTGATATAGATAGGCTACACGTGAGATACACAGGTACTCTCATCCTATTCAAGTCATCACAACAAAACCGCACATCTGTGAGGGTAAAGGTATGCAGAGTGCGTGTTTCATCAGCTCTTTTCTCTGATCACAATAGGTGGCAGGATGGCAAGCTGGCACCAATAGAAGCCAAACTGCTTTATTTGCAGACTGTATGTGCTTGCTACACTCTAATACAAATATATAGAAAGAAAGAGTGCCAGTAAATATCATATTCCTACAGGTACCCCTAAAATCCTTAAGCAGTGCCATTTCAATTTGATGTTATTAAAATCACCACCATCATATGGAGTTAGTGAAAAAGGCTTGAAAAGCAAGTTAATTTGAAACATCTGCTTGCCAGGGGTGTACGTAATGATCTACATTTAGTGTTGTCAAAGCAACAAAGTTCTTTTTTATATCTGTTTGAGTATTTTCAAGTAGCTGTTAATATTATTGTGCTTTCCTACATTTTAAGTTGCATCACTTTAAATAAAAGTAAGATATCTGAGAAAGGAACAAAACAAAAGAGCAAAATCCAAATTAGGAACGCCATTATTATATTTTGCATAATGATATATTGACAAAGGAAAAGAAAGATTGCATGCACATCAATCATTGATAACGCATCACCAAGTAAAGATGCAAAGCTTACAGCAATCAAAAACACCTACTAGTCAATCCTGGAGCCCATTGTACATTGGTTTATGTACAGTATATATCTGTTATAAGGATTGGGGATGAGCAAAGATTTGCTCCAAAAATAAATATAAGATGTTACATTAATGGCTAAAATGTTCACAGCTGATCCTTTATGTGATTCATATATTACCTTACTATCGTAATAAGTCTAGACTGAGGAAGGTCAATGTTTTATTGTTTGTGTGCACTGACTGCATAGAGATTGAAAATATGTTTGCATTAGACATACAGTAGGTCTCTGTGGTATATCGAATATACAGTAAACAAGTTATTGCACCTTGTTTTGGTGCCTACATTCATTCTTTACTTTAATATGTCCATCATATAACATCATATTCCATTTCTTCAATGCCTTTAAAAATCTTAACAAGAAGAATATGCTTAAAGTTGTACTGTAGCAATGACAAAACCGTGTTATATTCACATAACATACAAGCACAGAAAAAAGAAAATTGGTACCTGCTATATTCAATTATAAGTCCACATGTTAGTAAAATAGTGGAATTTCAAACACAAAAGATCTCAGACCGTTTTTCTAATTATGGACAATTATGTGGAGTTAATAAACCATTATGCACAGCTTCTAGGAAATGGAGGATTTCAGCTTTATCAGTGTTTTAGGGTAATTGGTCTGCTTTTGAGGACTAGCATTTCAGCCCCTCCCTCTCATTCCACTTATGTCCCAGTCCAAGAGTTTGAGAATTTCAGAGGTCACATCCCTCCACCTGAAATGTCCTTGATCAGAAGTAATAAGGATTTGTATGTCCAGCACAGCACTAATTTCCCATGTAGTGCCTTTTTAGAAATGCCAGTGAAAAGCATCTGGAATATTAAGTCAAAACACCCTATTCCCTCCACATTCAGGACATGCTAGCTCTAAAGCTTTGACACAAAGTCAAGGTCACTACTTAAACACAACAGAGACCAAAGGATTTGCTGGCATGTCAAGAAAGATTTAGATGATTGCAAGAGGCAATTACTTCAGGGTCAGGGAGCTCTTTTCATAAAATAAGCCGACACAACCTGATCAGGATTATGATTCTCTAATTTCCATAAAACTGCCATCACCACTACAGGAGGTGCGAATGACTGATTGTAATCGCAATACATTTGGAACGATTAACAAATCTGCTAGGTCAAAATGCCAATCAAAATATAGTAACACTGTGGCTTGGTACTACTTCCAGTTTGTGTCAGTTTAAGATGCAGATGACAAATCCCACATTGTTTCCCTTTTCTGAACCCTGTTATAGTTCTCCAAATACTGTGTCTAGTTCTAAGATAGAAAACAGCACACCTTCCTCAGATGTTGATTGTTTTTCAAGTAGCTTGATAAGAACATGATCAATCATAATCAAAGATCCTGTCTTTGTGACACTGACAAGTAGTATCAACCTTGCAATGTGGAGTTGATGCCTGCTACAGTGATATATATACTATATATATGCAGCAGAGGGAAAATTCTTGCTACATCTGTCCTTCAGGAGCACATGACAGAAATGTACCAAAATATTGAAATCGAGATCCTGGCTTGGCACTTGGTACTCGCAAAGATGTACGCATCACACTGCCTGCAAGTGCGACTACAAGATATATTCACATACACACAAACACCCTTCTGTACATACTCGTTGCACATAGCAATCTTTTACACACTAAAGCCATTACTTTTGCTGCTATTTACCTACATGAAAAGGTTAGGTGAAAAGATGAATGTGGTAAGGTTGTTGGACAAACACTGATCCGGGAGCATTAATGTTTGCCATCCATTTCATTGCCAAACCAAGTGTTCATACTCATCTATTTGTCAACAGGGGAGCAGTGTGTGGATAGTTTGGGGAGGGTTTTAAATACAAAAAATATTGCATGTATCACCAGGAGACAGCTACACCAGTGGAATACTTAATTGTGCTGTTGAACAAATGCTTTCGCCTGGTGCGTAAGAATCCAATTTTAAATCCATCCCGATTGTTTTAATGTTTTAATGCTTTGAGCTCAATACAGATTAGCGACAAATTATTGGTTTGTGCCTGGCCTTTGTTTAGAAACAAAAGTCAGCTGTTGCTTGCTGCAGAAACTGTCTAGGTATACTAGATGGCAATGTTGATTATCCACCATGGCGTCTGTTCCTGTGCACCTGTCTAAACGGATATTCCCCATGAGGCAGGTCTGTGTGATCCCTACCCAACAGAGATAATGGGATTGTGGACTGCCGTGCATCAAACGAAAATGCTCGGTCTGCTTTGTATTTTGGCTCAGTCGTTTGTTTTGATATTTTCTTCTTTGTCTATCTCTTCCTCAATCCAAGAGTACTGATGTGTTAGTATATCTTCCCTGCAAAAAATGAATTAGGAAATGGTTATTTTAAAGGTTGCGATGTGCTTTGCAGTGGGGAATTAAGGACCTTTTTTCAGCTTCAGTCCGTCCAATATAAATCTCAAATGATGATAAGGTAAAAAATGAAGGTCAATTTATATATACTGACAGGGCAGTGCTTTGTCCTCAAAACTGAAAACAATATGTCACACATATCTGTTCTTCAGACAAGAAGTATGGGCTGTTATTGCACAGCACTTGCTTTTTTCACTCAGTCAGCTGCATAAAAGATGGAGTTGTGACACCGAATAAGCGTTATGAATGCAGATCGGACTAATAAATAAGTGTCCAGCAGCAGAAAGGAGACGGGTGCATTAGTTTAATTCTCATACAGTACATAATGCTAGAGAGGCTGTCAGTGCCAAAAGCTGTGTCAGTCTACAGCTTCTGAGATAGAGGCTCCACAATAGAGCCATTTACTTAAGACGGAAGGTATTGGATTGTAAATGCCTTGTTCTGCATTTGGATGAAACTCAAACTGGGATTCAGAAAAATTAATATTGCACATTAAATAAATCATTCATAATTTATTTTTTATTAAGATTTATGAAGTCACACAATATAAGTCATAACTTTGAATCTTATACTTACATTTTTCCTTCTCTATAATACATAAACATCAGATTACCATTTACACCTACTTCTGCACTACTGCCAATCTTTATCAACTGAGCATTTATAGAGAGTAGGGAGACAAAACTGGAACAAAAAGTGGCTTTTCTTTTCAACATTATGTCAAAACATCCCCAGCCATGTGTCTTCACAAACATAAACAAAGTTATATCAGACAAAAAAGGCTTGGGGCACATGTGAGAATCAGCCTTACTATCTAAGTAACATAAAACAGCTTTAACAGAAAGATGTCCTTGGCCCTGAATTGTGATTGATGAGTATTCCTCAGAGAAAATGGAAGTGTGCCTGACGATGCATGTGTAGCTGCCAAATGAAAGGGATAGCACAGGGAGTGTCCGTGCCGAGCTGTGAGTATCCCTTTGATACATAGTAAACAAGATGGAGTTGTTGTTTCAAGACCCGGTGGGTTAGTTGCCAACGCTGCCAAAGACCCCGCGCACTATACAGTATAATCATTTGTACCATATTTCTATAAATCTGAAAATAGATTATGAAGGTTGTGGTCTGTTGAGTGTGAAAAACACTTCATGATGATGTCACAAATATTTATTGGTGCATTATGAAAGGCGCTGTCATACTATGGGACAGACGCCCAAGGCAAGGCATCTTGAACACATTCAAGCAAAGAAAACATGCACACACTTATTGTCCACTGCCCTTCGGGGCTCAATTTACCACATCACTGTGTTATTAAAGGCAAGTGGTTGCCTTGGGCTAGTTTCAAACTGACAAACAAGTTAGAGAGCAGCAGAATCAAGACTAACATCCACATAATCCTGATTCTAAAGCTGCATTCACATGACACACGGCAAAACGTCACTTGACAACCTGCAAAAAATAATTTTGAAAAAAGTGTAAAATAAAAAGACTTTAAGGGTAAGCTACATATTAAACTTCACACCTGTGGTGGGGAACATTTGTATTAATGATAAATATAGAAAGTTCACAGTTTTATCTTTATCATAAAATGTGATATGAAGATAAACTCTGGTTGTTTAACACAAGGTTGGTTTTTTTTTTTGTGTATGTATTCAGGACATTATTGTACCTGCTGAGTTGATTTATGTTTAACAATTATAATTAACCAAACTCTACTCACTTTTAGTGAGCAGATGTATGCGAGCGTGGAAACATCAAAGTCAAAAAGTCCACTTTTGTTCTGACTCCTGTCAGTGACTGCAAAAGTAAGTTTCCCCCTGGTGGTGTTTTTGAGTTATTGCAGCTTTAATTACCAGGACCTTCAGTGTTCAGTGTTCATGCATAGAGAGCGCTCCACCACAGAGAGTTGGTTGTCTGAGCCTTGGAGTGGAACTAACAGTGAGTAGAGATGCACTTGGTTTATTTTAGTTGTTTTATGGCACTGTGATCTTTAAGGTGATGTTGAGGCATTTATTTTAAGTTACGAAAACCGTGCTAACTATGCTAATGCTAATCGCGATGCTAACAGTTAGCAAGAGGCTAGTTAAGTTGCTATGGCTAATTTAGTTCATTGTTGAGCTTCATTTGTGGTGAATGAGTGAATTTCATGTATCTGTACTGTAATATGTGTGTTCATCTGTGTTGCAGTTTTACCAAAAAACATAACTGAGAACATTCAGCAAATCAACCTCAACCAAAGCTACTGGGTCTCTTTTTATTGGTTCGCTATCTGTCAGCCAGGACAGAATAGTAAAATGTTATCCACACAGCGGGAAAAGGCAATTGAACAACTGTGAACAGCACGCAGAAACACTGCAAGATGAGCGACCACGAGGAACGTCGGTCTCAGCTGGAGACAAGGTCTCGAGTCTCAGCTTCACACAAGTCCTCCAGAGCTTCAACCCGGACATCGGTCAGCGCTGCTGCGACAAGGGCCAGAGCTAAGGCCGAAGCAGCAAAAATTAAAGTATCCTTTGCAGAAAAGGAGGCAGCCATGATGAAAGAAAAGGCTTCAATAGAGGCAAGTCTTCACGTGTTAAAACAAGAGAAAGAAGCTACTGCAGCATCAAGAGAGGCAGCAATATTCGAAGCAGCAGCAGCAGTCGAAAATGAGGGAAAAGACACTCTTGTGAAAACCCGACCCTCTAGCGACAAGGCACAAGAGTCACTGTACGAGTCCGTTAAGGAGGAAACTGGACGCAGACCTGTCACTGATGAATGCTATGATCGTCCCCCTGCCCCAAAGGTATTTTTGTCAAAGCATAAATATCCACCTGTTACTCCTGACACTCAAAGGAAATACACAGCAGCTACTCCTCCAGCCCCTCACCCTGCCCAGTACAACAAATACTCACCTTCAACACCTCAAACCCCTGACTTAGCCCAGTATCTTATGAGAAGAGAGATGGTGAGCTCTGGGCTCCTTGCCTTTGATGATTGTCCAGAAAATTACTGGGCATGGAAAGCGTCTTTCCTTGCAGTCACAAGGGAGCTAAACCTATCGGAGCAGGAAGAGCTCAACCTACTGGTCAAATGGCTCGGGCCGGAGTCATCAGCTCAAGCCAAGCGGATAAGGTCAGTACATGTAAATAATCCTAGAGCAGGTGTTTTAATGGTATGGGAGCGCTTGGAGGACACATACGGAAGCCCAGAGGTGATTGAAAGTGCGCTAATGAAAAAATTAGATAATTTCCCAGCTATCTCTAACAAGGACACATACAAACTCAGAGAGTTAGGTGACTTGTTAAAAGAGCTAGAAGCTGCAAAGGCTGAGGGATTCTTGCTTGGACTCATGTATCTGGACACAGCTAGAGGTGTGAATCCAATAATCGAAAAGCTTCCCTTCTCACTGCGGGAACGCTGGATCACACAGGGATCCAGATATAAGGAGGATTACCATGTCCCTTTCCCACCATTCAGCTTTTTTGTTGACTTTGTATGTTCCCAGGCTAAGACCCGCAACGACCCCAGTTTTGCATTTAACTTTACCTCTACCCCCAGTCAATTCAAGGTGGAAAAGCCACCAAAATACTTTCCAAAATCAGCTGTGACAGTTCGGAAAACTAATGTCACTGCCGCAGTTAGTGCATCTCAGGCTAGTACATCTGTGAAGAAAAATGAACTGGACAAACAATGTCCTATACATAACAAACCTCATCCACTGTCAAAATGTCGTGGGTTCAGAGGAAGACATCTTGATGACAGGAAAACATACTTAAAGGAGAATTCAATCTGTTTTCGATGTTGTGCTAGCACCAAGCATATGGCTAAAGATTGCAAGACCACGCTTAAATGTGTAGAGTGTGAGAGTGACAGACATACCTCAGTGATGCATCCTGGTCCAGCTCCATGGTCGTTTGGTGGGCAGGCTGAACACTCACCTGAGGACAAGCAAAGCAGGGAGATTGAAGATTTTGCACCTCCTATAGTCACCTCCAAGTGCACCGAGATATGCGGCGGTGCCCCCAAACCCAGATCCTGCTCAAAAATCTGCTTGGTCAAGGTTTCCCACGCTGACCGTCCAAGTAGGTCTCACAGGGTGTACGCAGTGCTAGATGACCAAAGCAACCGGTCTTTAGTAAAATCACAAATCTTTGATCTACTAGACATTAATAGCAGTGCATCCCCCTACACTCTGAAAACATGCTCCGGCACAGTGGAGACTGCAGGGAGGAAAGCGAGTAACATCATAGTGGAGTCACTTGACGGGAGAACCAAGGTGACACTTCCCACCTTGTTGGAGTGCAACTACCTGCCTGACGACAGATCAGAGATCCCAACCCCTGAGTGCACCCAATATTTTCCTCACCTCCAACCAGTGGCTGATAAGATCCCTCCGCTTGACGCCAGTGCTCCCATCCTGCTTCTGTTAGGCAGAGACATTTTGAGCTTGCATAAAGTAAGGGAACAGCGTAACGGGCCTCACAACTCACCATACGCCCAGCGCCTTGACCTTGGCTGGGTCATAGTTGGAGAGTTATGCTTAGGTGGTGCTCACAAGACAGAAGAAGTCAACGCCTACAAGACTCACGTCCTTCAAAATGGACGCTCCTCTTTCCTTAAGCCATGCACCAACAACATCCATATAAAGGAGAGGCTTAAAGGTCTGACCCAGTGCAGTCTTCAAACGCAGTCGCACAGTGAGGAGATCTTTCAGCAGACGTGTCGGGATGGTCTGGGGGAAAGTGTGTTTCAGAAAACACCTGACGATGACAAACTAGCCATGTCAGTGCATGACAACGATGTTCTCAGAATTATGGACAAGGAAGTATACATGGACGACGAAAACCACTGGGTGGCACCGCTACCCTTTCGTTCCCCTCGTAAGCCCCTTCCAAATAACAGAGAACAGGCCTCCCAGAGACTCCTCTCTCTCCAACGCTCATTCAGAAGGAGACCTGACATGAAAGACCACTTCTTTGATTTTATGCAGAAGGTCATTGACAACCACCAGGCAGAACCAGTTCCTCAACTACAACGCGGGCAGGAGTGTTGGTATTTGCCGACTTTTGGTGTATACCACCCCCAGAAACCTGGGAAAATAAGAGTGGTTTTTTATTCCAGTGCGGAGTACAAAGGAACATCATTGAACGACACGCTTCTCAGTGGACCTAACCTCAACAACACTCTAGTTGGTGTTCTACTAAGGTTCAGGAGGGAGCAGATAGCTGTCACTGCCGATGTAGAACAGATGTTCTATGGGTTCAAGGTCAGAGAGGATCACCGCCATTTCCTTCGGTTTCTGTGGTATAAAGATAATAATCCAGACAAGGAAATCATTGACTACTGGATGACTGTGCACGTGTTCGGGAACAGTCCGTCCCCAGCTGTAGCAACATACGGGATGAGGAAAGCTGCAGAACATGGAGAGACCGAACATGGTACAGATGCAAAGCATTTCGTCTTCAGAAATGTTTATGTCGATGACGGACTCGCCTCAGTGGCCAAGGAGGATGAAGCTATCGATCTCCTGCAGCGAACCAAGGCCCTGCTGGCTGAGTCCATCTTAAGACTTCACAAGTTAGCTTCAAATAGCGCAAAGGTCATGGAGGCTTTTCCTGTGGAAGAACGAGCAAGTGACTTTAAGGATCTAGATTTGGAAGCAGACCCCTTGCCCCTCCAGAGGAGTTTGGGTTTAAGCTGGGAACTCCAGACTGACAGTTTCACCTTCAAAGTGTCGAGAGTTGTTAAACCATTTACCCGGAGAGGCATGTTGTCCACGGTAAATAGTCTTTATGATCCCTTTGGATTCGCTTCCCCCATCACAGTGCAAGGCAAAGCATTGGTGAGAGACGTTTCCTCAGAACAGTACGAGTGGGACACACCTCTTCCACTGGAGAAAGAGACACAGTGGAAGGCATGGACTGACTCCTTGACTGAGCTTGAACAGAAGGCGAGTGTTACCCCTGCACCCCTGGGAGACTTCAAATTGGACCATCTATGCAAGGTACAATGGCGCCAGGTCCAGAGTTTGGCAGACTCCTTCTGGAAAAGGTGGAGACTGGAGTACCTGGCAACTCTTCAGCCACGAAGGAAGTGGACCACGGAGAAGGCTGACCTCCAGGAGGGTGACATTGTTTTGATAAAGGACGTTCAAGCAAAACGTAATGATTGGCCTCTTGGTCGGATAGTTAAAGCTATTCCTAGCTCAGACTCCAAGGTCCGTAATGTTATTACCAAGGGGTAATTAAGGAGTATCTTAGACCCATTAGCGATGTTGTTTTACTTATGCCGCAGAAGAAAGAGTAAATAGTGGTATAACGTATTTATACTAAGCGGGGAGTGTTCTTACTCCTGTCAGTGACTGCAAAAGTAAGTTTCACCCTGGTGGTGTTTTTGAGTTATTGCAGCTTTAATTACCAGGACCTTCAGTGTTCAGTGTTCATGCATAGAGAGCGCTCCACCACAGAGAGTTGGCTGTCTGAGCCTTGGAGTGGAACTAACAGTGAGTAGAGATGCACTTGGTTTATTTTAGTTGTTTTATGACACTGTGATCTTTAAGGTGATGTTGAGGCATTTATTTTAAGTTACGAAAACAGTGCTAACTATGCTAATGCTAATCGCGAAGCTAACAGTTAGCAAGAGGTTAGTTAAGTTGCTATGGCTAATTTAGTTCATTGTTGAGCTTCATTTGTGGTGAATGAGTGTATTTCATGTATCTGTACTGTAATATGTGTGTTCATTTGTGTTGCAGTTTTACCAAAAAACATAACTGAGAATATTCAGTAAATCAACCTCAACCAAAGCTACTGGGTCTCTTTTTATTGGTTCGCTTTCTGTCAGCCAGGACAGAATAACCTTCTTGTCAAAGTTTCCACATGTGTTATACATACAGAACATTGAAATACCATTTCTGGCAGGCCCACAGTGCAAATATAAACAACAACAAAAAGGAAAAAAACTCAGTAATATATACATATATTAGACACAATCAACACAGTTTGACGGTAGTGCAAGTAGTTCTTTGGTGCAAAAAATACTTTGTGCAAAGTACATTCTCAGTAGCAGCAGAGAATAGAAAGTGACTGTTGCTGATGAGGGAGGGGTGTGTGAGGGAGGGAGATTAATGTCCTGGTACATTTCCATTGAGGCTGTGGGGAAAGGTGGGTGGGACGGAGGGTGGAGAGGTCAGGGGAGAGATGGGAGTGGGGGTAGAGGGAGATGAGAGAGGGAGGGAGAGAGGGAGGGAGGGAGGGAGGAAGGAAGGAGAGAGGAGAGAGGGAGGGAGAGAGTTCAGCATCCTGACCGCCTGGCGGAAGAAGCTGTTCCTCAGCCTGGTGGAGCTCGAGCGGAGGCTGCGGAACCTTCTCCCTGAAGGCAGGTGGCTGAAGAGGCGGTTGGAGGGGTGGGTGGGTGCTTTGCGGGTGAGTCGCAAAACATACCATCATCTGCAGACACATTTCCCTCATGCACTGTAGATAACAAGATGACATATTCCAAAACAAGCAGAAGATCTCTTTTGTTTGATGCATTTGACTGAGCAAGTCAAATAAAACATAAATATAGTTCATGTGTTTGCAGTAACTTAATGAATGTTTGATCAAGGATTGAGGAAAATACGTAGAAAAAGGTCAACATACAGTATCACTCTTGATGTACAGAACAGTAGCTCACCGATATGGTCTGCTAACATTATAATAGTAGCACTTGTTTCATTTTACTGTCATTATTTCATTATTTGAACTAACAGCATCAAGTAAGAATTTAGACTCCTGGAAACATGACTTTAAAACACAAGCTTAAAATTCAATCAACAAAACAGATTGAGGAATGACTGTTGGCACCACATTCTGTGGTAAATTTGTTTTTTACAACCTTGCTAGTTCAAGGAGAAAGTGCTCGTACAATTCCAGGAATTGTGACACAGTGTGATTTATTTGTCCATAAAAGACATGCCAGAATGAGCAGGAATACATCCCGGAAATGACAATGCAGCTGAGGATAGAAATGTTTGGCAATCACTGTCGTTTTTGGCCAAATGGGCTGGTTTTCATGTGTTAAACAAAGCATGCTAGTGCAAATTATTTAAATATCAATTTGTTTCACATTCAAGATGTAACATTAGTTGACATGAGTTCCTGTAGAAACAGATGAATGACAGAAGAATGGACTGATTGTTGGGTAAATCACTTTGGGAGTTTGTTTGTTGTTGTCTAAGACTGTTCAGCCGAGTGCTTTATTGTTATTACAGCAAACAACATACATTTAGAGATCATGTTCTTTCAATTGGTATGTTGTTTGTAAAGGTGTATGCTTATATCTGCATGTGTTGTTTGTTGAATCCATCATCCGATGTTGATGTACGGTACTTTATTACTCTTGGAACTGGATGGCAATATGGTACATTATAACAAGATATAATGCTCTTATATATAAAACACCTGTCACTCATTTGTTATGTTCTCAGATACAAATAGTTTGGTTGGTTGAACTAATACAGATGTAACTACAAACAAAATATACTCAGCAAGTCTCTGCTTTTTATATCTGTCTTGTCAAGTCAGCAGAAACTCTGGCTTCAATTTGCCCCTCATGTAGTGAAGGTTGTTATTCCTACTCATGTTTGGGTGAGTTTTCCAGCCATTAGTCCTTTCACATAGTTTCTACTGCCTTGTCAGCAGGCTTTCCCTCCCAATTACTGCCACTGCAGAGGCTGTAGTTACTCAGTGAGATTCAGCAATTAAAGCTTTGCACCAGTGCTCTGGACAGTGACCCACTGTGTATCGTGATGGCTCCGTACTTCCTCCATTGCTTTAGACTGTCTGGAGGTGACAAGCGTCAGGAATGTCTACCAGCAAGCATCACCCCTTCAAAATGATGCCAGATATGTTGCAGGTGTTAGATGTTGTATGGCTGCCTAAAACAGTTTTACATGACCGTGTTATTTTTCTGTCTGTGTTTCTTTGTTCTTAAAGTGAAAGTTGAATGATTCTAGGTTAAAATGATCTAAAATGTGATATTTCTGGTATAGCGGAGATGATATTTAGGCACCTTGTCACATGTCATCATGTCCAATAAGGAAGTAAAGTAAAGGTAGAGGGGGGGCGGGCGTCGGTATTTCACAAATGCCTTTATGCAGTAATCATATTTCAAATTGATTGACCCCAAAAAAGTCACTTTTTGTCAATTATTCAGGCCCAGATGTGAATCCATCATCATTTGAAAAGGCGGTAGCCAGTAACAATCATGATGATTATAGAAATAGACACTGTCTTTGTGTAGCTATTTAAAGGTTGTTATGAAAGGCTGTTCATCCAGCCTCTTCACCCTCTGCTGAATTGGCAATGATTTAGAACGGTCGTCTTTGTTCTGCTTACTGCTCTATAGAAGAAGTACTTAAAAATGCAATTTATTTCTTACTGAATTGTTCTCAATAGAGTTTATCTTGATACTTTTGAAAATCCGAACACAGAACTGTAATGGAGTAGCTCTGATCTGGGCATCTGGATATTAATATTTTATTCAAGAGTTCTATTTTGTAGCCTGCTCTCAGACACACTGCATGCTATACTTAATTTTATTCAAGAGCATCATTGTCCTCTAGACTAAGGAAGGTTAAGAGGTTTTTGTTTTGTGCAATTTCTCCCCGTTACCTAATATTAACATGGTGTATTTCTCAATGCTATGAACACAACTGACTATTGTCAACAGCTCAGTATGTCAGCTGATTTTAAATATTCATCTTCTAATCTTTTTAATGATTATAGAGACTTCATAATGAACAAGTCCATAACAACAAGTCCTTTGAAACATGCCTCATTACTTTTAGCGTTGAAGGTGAAAGGCAGATATACAGTTATGATTTCTCTCCTGCTAGTCGGTGACTTTGCCAAGATGATCTTAAAGAAAGATT
The DNA here is from genome assembly GCF_036324505.1 of Eleginops maclovinus. NCBI lineage: Eukaryota > Metazoa > Chordata > Actinopteri > Perciformes > Eleginopidae > Eleginops > Eleginops maclovinus. Next base: position 14,530,246 of record NC_086355.1, on the reverse strand, counting down.
GATAGGGCTACAGATTTAGAAGATAAATCACAATGTACCTGACCATCTGTTGATCAAAGTACAGCTGATATCCATTTCTTTTATTGGAGAATAGTAGTTAGCTGTGTGAATGTAAAGTATGGCTCTAAACAACACTGAATTCAAGTAGGATTGTGGCAGGAAACTAAACTTTGAAAACAGAGACTGAGATTGAGAACTCTCTATTATCAGTATTCTATTTCTATTGTCATTTCAAGGCCAACCAAAGGAAACTTTTGGGACTTAAGTTTTGCCTACTTTTCAACTACTGGATTTGATCGATGGGGAAACATATTTGCACATTTTCTCTAGATGTGGCCTACAGTCAGCGTGTTCCAGCAAAACCAGAAAGGTAAGGAAAACTCTAACACATCATATCACTGGTGGCCCTTTGACCAAATCAGCAACAATAACATATTTATTTTGTATACAAGAACATTTATGAATTTTGTGACGAAGTGAAGACCTAAACCTAAGACTCAGAGTGAGAATATGAAACAGTATATTAATGTGGTTCCCTTGGAATGAAAGGGGATGTCTGGAAGAATAAGGAAGTGGAGAAAAGAGGAAGCTGGTAACTACTGAAGCTTGGCGGGACAGGCATTAGGGCAGGATTTGAAACTGGCTGATGAAGCCATCTTGAAAGCTAGCGAGCGTTGTGCTGGGTTGCTGAATAGGCGACATTTACAGGCAGGCAGACAGGCAATGACCCTGTGTCTCAGGGAGACAAGGTTGAACATGAATCTAAAAAATAAACGGCATAAAACTGGAAAACTCTAATAAGCCGTGGACTTGAGCTAACATTATTGTTGAAACAATGATCTAAATGGGTAGGTATCTTCAGTAAAAAAGTGTATTCCTATGTATCAGGTAAACTTTGGAATAACATTTCCCAATTTGTTTTTAACATCTTTGTCATGAGAGTTGAACAAGGTGCTTCCTCAAAAATGATGTAAGTTTTGTTTTCAATATTGCATGGAAATGATAGGGTTATAAGATGTTTATATGAAACCCTATGTGAGTTTGTAGGAGTTGACTGACTTTTTCCCATTTAATAATTCACTTTGCTCAACTCTACATACATTTAAAGTTCCAGCAACTGAAAACATCCATCTGTTGGAGTGGGTTTGATGTTTGCCATTCTCATAACAACAAATACAAAAATGTAAATTGTTTATTACATTTTGGAGCTAAAAAAAGGTCTTTGTTTCAGACTTGTGGCTTGGAAAAATGTTGTCACTTGTTTATACATTGTTATGGGAAGATAATGTATGCAACATGAAAATAGCTAAATTCAAGTTAAGTGCTGAACATCATTTACCTGGTTCACTTGACCCCCAATATTTAATTGAAGGACAGAATCTTCTAACATTGGGGCTTTGTACAAAATGGCTTATTGTTGTGGAAATTCCACACTTAATCACCTTCTGGTAAGAAAAGAACAACTCTACAAGCTTCAAATCAAATTAATGTTATTTAATAAAGAGCAGAGCATCTAACAGAATCAATTCCAGCTGGAGGCCAGATAACCTGCACAACCAATGTTGTACAAGGATCTGACATCAAAGGAGAGACAGCCAGTAGTCTCCATCTCAGCAAAAGGATATCTTCTTAGCTGATGCTAATTCAAACTGTGGGAAAGTCTAACATGCTAATTTACAAGACTAAAACAAAGGAAACAAATGGTCACAGAGAGACAGCCAGCTGTCTGTCTCAGCAAATGGATATTTTCTTAACAAGATGTAGATTCAAACTGTGGGAAACTCTAACTGCAGAAGAAACTTACAGTGACATGTATATAATTAAATGGGACTATTATACATTTCTACGATACTTATTTCTATGGCCATTTTTGCAAATGTATGTGCCCAGTCAATGCAGGTTAGTCTTCTGTTAAAACTAAATAGGAGGCAACATTATTAAGCCTGGTAACTACATACAGAATAAAGTCTGGCATCGATCATTTATTCATGCTGCTATTCCTGGCAAAAGCATCACATGAGCTAGTGTGGAAAAAATACTGAATGTACCGAGAGGATGGTGACAAGCAGGATAAGTGTGCTTCAAATAGAGTGTGGTCTCATAGGAATGGAGCCTGGGGGTGTGGCATCCATCTGACCATAGATAAATTACTTTGGCATATACTATATTAAAGCATGTACTGTAAACAGACCAATGCTTCATCCTATCTAGCTATATATGTGGGAAATCGGAGTTGCTTGTGCCCAAGGAAGGAAAAGAATATGGATTTCTTTGTTTATTTGTCTGAAATGCTTCTTTATCCAGCATGGGTTTGCTTGTTTTGGTTTCATGCTGTATACATGCATACAGTACGCTCGATACATTCTCTGATGGAATAAGCTGGCAGGAGACGCTGTGTTCTGTTAGTCAACACATTGATTTACTTCTAGTAATGTGTCAATCTCTGCTGTACCTTGGTGGTCAAATTAATTTGTCAGTCTCCTGCTTTCTTTGAGAGAACATTTCTTGCTAACTGGGGAGGACAGTTTGAAGCTGATTTGAGAGTGTTTTTTCCCAGCAAGGCCCACATAAAGAAATGTAAGTTCTGGACCATCAGGTTGCATCGATGCATGTAGGAGCCCCTCTGACAGTTAGTCCCCCCTTGGCTGTGGTGCACAGTTCCTTTGTGGTGCAGCAATGTGTGTGTCAGTGTGTGTGTGTGTGTGTGTGTGTGATGCTATTTATGGGATTTCACACATTGAAAATGCAAGCGTTAACTGGAGCACAGAAAACATACCCTGCACAAGTGTGGCTCCAGTGAGAGCTTTGTGTTGAATTCTTTATCAAGATTAAAAATCCTGATCTTCCGTAATGCAACGATGTGAACACTGGAATAATCAAGTTTGTGTAACCAAATCCATACAGTTTAACAACAGCAAACCGTTGAAGGTGTGCTTACCTTTCAAGGGACAAAGACCCTGACACTCATGAATAGAGGAAACTAACCGAGTGTTGACACATTCACTTTTGTTAAACCTTCTCTATTAGGATAGAAACTCTTCACAAAACAGCAGTGGTCTGCAAACTGGACACAACAGCAGCAATAAAAAAACCACAGTGTGAACTTATTGTACCATTGATGACCAAGATAAGCTTTATCTTTCAGTGAAATGGTGTGGTAGTGGGAAGTAAACAGAACAGTGAGGAAAAAGGGAGAGAAGCTACAGGAGCTAGTGTGACTGAGAAGCAGTTAGCTGAGCAGTTCAAGCACCCCTGCAATCCCTTTTTTGCTTTAAATTAACAAATTTCACTTTGATATCTTTCATTTGTAACCAAATGTGAAATAGTGTCTTTTAGAAATGACTGTGAACACGGTTTTGCTCTGGGCACATACAATGCCACCTTTTCACACATTAGTCTCAGGTGCATAGTGAACGATAAGGTGCCTATTTAAAACCTGAAACATTTAATATTTGAAAGAAATTTCAATTTTGCGGGTCAGGTTGTTAGTTTTAGAAATAAAATGTAATGCTTTGGAGACAATTATGCCTGCGAGCCGGTCACCTTGAGTGCGACTAAGGATCATATCATGTAATTAACAATGACCTTTAATTATTGTACATGCCCCCTTCATGTCTATATGCATACATGTCCCAATGGAGTCTCTTTCTAACTCACATGGGCCCTTCCCTGTACATGACACTTTGGTAAATATTCTCCTTTAATCACATGCATGCATTTGCTTCACAAATTGAATTACTTAACACTTGACGAGATCAAGGCTAGCTCGCAGTTAAACAGGAACCTGAATTGTGTTGAGATAATGTAAACCCATTTTCTTTATTACTTTTTTTATACTTCTTTCTGATGTTCATTCTCTTTGAAAAGGGGTGTAGAGTTGCAATCTATAAAGTGCTCTCCAAAACCAAACTTTCATCAGGTTATTAATAACATGTAAATGGTATTTCCCTTCATTCCATATTACATTCAGAGGTAAAATGGGGGAAGAGCACCATGCCATTATATATTTTTTTGCACGAGATTGGTGGAATATTCTCCAGTTCTGTAATTATTTGTTGTAAATACTTTTCTAGTTCATTATCCTTCCTTTCCTTGTGGGATAAGTTAGATATTATTTTAATACTGCGTTTCCTCTTTCAAGGCAGGTGAGCTTCATAGGGAATCATTCCCATAAAGGATGCCGACTGCATGACAGCATACAACTCTGAATGTTCAAGCAAAGGAGGGTGATCACTGGTTGTATCAGATGGATATCTGTCGTTGGTCAAATTACTGGTAAGAAATAAAACAGTTTGGATATTTTATGCATCAATAATGCAAAACCATGTATAAAATGTGTTATCGTATTTGTGCACTGTGGAACAGGAGGGTTGACACTTTTGTTTTTTTTGTCCTGTCTGGAGTTAATTAATCTTTTACATAACAATTACCTTAAAATTGTGACAAATTAATTAATAAAGAAGCAGTTACAATGATATATATTGTATTACAAAGTTTGGTTGGTTGGTAGATGTGTTATTATTGTTTAGTTTGACATTTAGAATTGCTCTTATGGATGTGGGAAAAGGTGTGAAGGATTGAAGGGATGCTGTTGTATCACCTTTCTGCCTTGAACTATCCAAACAGGATCGCATGGGAGAATTGTTGGTTATATGGACATGTTGTTAGTATGACATTTTCCACAACTATAGAGAAAAAAGCACAGGGATTTCTTTGGAGTGTTTAATATTTCTGCCTTGCACGCATGAAGACGGAGGATGAGGACAACACTGTTTCTTGTTTGAGGCAGGGGAGACCACATTACTATGATGGAAGATTTGCTTAAAGGAAATGAGAGCTCATTTGAAAGTTCATGATTTATGACAGCCCGTTACAGAGCTACCGCTAATTTATTACTCCTAATCCAAGCTCTTGTACAACTGTGCTGGAGGTGCTTCTTGACTACACCCCTTGTGAACAAATTATAAAAAAGTGCCCGGCACACCCCTCTGAGCCAACACTGTTTCTGTGTCAATTATGCCGTGTAGCAACAACAGATATTAACTACTTACAATGCCCTTATATGCTTTGCACTATAATGGGATTTAAAGCAGCCTGGTAACTCTGCTATGGGTCCAGACTGATGATACTGTCACGGTACAACGATCTCCCCCAGTATTGCCCAGCTGACGTCTCGGTCATGAGTGCTTTAAAAGGAAAAAACGTTCATTTATTATTAATTGGTGGTGTTGCGTTGTGTATGACATTAATGTTGATCTGTGGAAACCTCACATCTGCTCAGTGTGCTTATTTTCCAGCTTTCAAAGTACAGAACTAGATGAGAGCTATCCAACTATTTTAGTGGTATTATTGCCAACTTCAGAGCAATATGTGACTCCTCTGCCTTGGTCCTTGTCAAAGTTGCCATCTCTCTCTTTTTTCCATTTATATATATAAAAAAAAGGGATACAGCTTGAATTTTCATTTTCAATTTAATTTTCTGCCATTCATGAAAGATTTTTGAATTTTAAACCAAAGTCTAGTCATTTTAAAGACTGATCAGTATGATCAATGAGCATAAACTGCTGAGTCACTTTTGGAAAGACGAGTGAGGCACAAACGACATTCGCTAATGAATGTGTTATAGGGCTTTGTGTTGCTTCAATAAAGGATTGTTTTTCATTCACACAGAACATTAACAATGGCAGACTTGCCACATTTATGTGCCTCCAGCTCTGGCTGTTCCTGTAGGTATAAATATGCCGACATTCACAGTATATCTGTATGTTAATCATGTCTGCCATTTATAAAGAGAAATTAAGGCAGGAAAATAATTGATACCGTCATGGAAATGTGTCCTCTTGATGATTCAAATAAAATAGCTGCATTAATTGTACTGCTTATTTTCCCTGGTTAATTATATTATATTCACATTACCATAGCCTTTGTACTTTAAATCCATCCATGTGGTTGTTGACATTTATGCAGTGTATCACAAATTATGGTTTATAAACAAAACTGAAACTATTTAGTGAGTAAGAACTGTGCATTCCACTTTTTTCGGAGTCTGTAAGTCATGCATTGAGGGGAAGGTTTACATTTATAGAATTCATGATTATTTCCAGTTTTTGAATTATTTTTAACTTCCGTGTATTTCAAACTTAACACTTAGAGAAACTTCTATTGTTAAACTCACATTTATTTGGAGCAGAAACTTGACACAATGAAGGCACACTCTCACATAAAACAAAGTGATTTACATTCTTGCCTTTGTTTGCATTGTCAACGTGTCAAATGTCTGCATTGCATTATTGTAAGTGTCAAAGAAGGCACCTGTTTGGAGTGAAAACATCTTGCACTTAGAACAGAAATCCTTGCAAACAATTGTTCAGCTGCCAGAAAACAGAATTAAAACATTCCTTATTCAAACTCTGCTCTTTTCCTAAATGTCAGCATCAAATACCATCATATGAAACAAGACATATTCAGCATAGAAGATAAGAGCAGAATGATATAATTCATGCTCTCCTTGTGCTCGGCTTTCATACAACCTTTAACAGCTGAGAGCGCAACAATAGCTGTAAGCCGCTTTCCATGGTGTCTGACTCAATCGGAGTGTGTGGGATAGGGGAACACTTATAAGGACATCAGTTTCTGAGGCTTAAGCTTCACACTGAGGTTTGCTTTAACCTCTTTTATTTCACCTTTCTTTGTCCCTTTGGAGACTTACCAGGGCTAAGCTATTTGCTGTCATGGTTGTCTGTGCTGTGACATCTAAATCGTATTGCAATGTGTCACACATTCTGTACTGTGCACTTAGAGCTTCAATCTATAAATGTTACCATGTTTGTTGCATTGGCATGTTCAATTGAAGAGGTGGGACCCTAAAACCTGATGAACATTAGTAGTGAGTGTCACCAAAGAGTAAAACACATGTTTTTAGCTTGATATAACACAGCTAAATGATGATGGTAAATCATGGATTTTTAAAGCCAATATATGTTAACATAAACAAAAAGAAACAACAAATGAATATGGACATTACAGACAGATGGTTAAAAGAATACTAAAGGAAAATGTTCAAGGTGTTGGTAAAAAAACAGGGTTAACATGCTTACATTGTGCCATAACTATTTAGCAGTAAGTGTTTTTTCTCATTCGCTGTCAATGTAATCTCTGCCCTGCAAGTATAATACACTATTTAGATTACATTTACATTTTACATGGAGAGGCGTGTGTTTCACTGATTATCAGGGATATAGTATCTTCCTAATATTGGATGTGACAATCACATGTTTTGGGTTTTTTTTTGGGGGGGGGGCTTTGTACTGTAAACAGACATGTTAAATGTGGGCAGAAACCAGGTGGAACTTGTGACCTCGAAGCTGTTGCAACCCGGACTACCACAGGGCTGAACTTCCGCCCACTCCATAGAAGCAATGTCAATTTCAATTTGTGCTAGGTGAGCTTTATTTCGATTAGTGCTGTAAGGTTTCGTTTTGACCACTTCTGTCCAATTTAGGATATTGATATGCTAACAGGTAGGCTGTCCCCGCCCAGCAGGTGTTTGTGTTTATTTCAGCGAGTGAAGTCACGTTTGTAGACGAAATACACTTTACAAAAGTCGCCACTGCGAGTCATTTGGTTTCTTTTACCCGAGTGCAGTCTTACAGGCAGGTTGCAATATTTTACTGTAGGTTTAATTGCTCTGCTGTGTTTTCATTTGGGCCTATACATTTATACATTGCTTAAGAGAAATATTGTATATAAAGTGCTGAATAAACGAACATTAAAATGTTACAGAGCTGTACTTAATTTAGTCTAGTTTAAAGGTGTATAGACCTATCACTTCGATAATAATCTGTAGAATGTTTCAGTAAATCAGGAGTTTATTCTGTGATATTTATCTAAAGCAGGTTTTTTTTTTAATGTTTTGCACATAATATTTGTTATGTGACTATATATATATGACAAATTGAAAGCTTATCGTATCTTCCTTGCTGCTACAATCTTTCTCTACTTTTTTATTTCTCTGTATTGTTGCTGCGGTATCCATTTTGGGACCCGTTACATCTTGTTACTGGCATTGGATGACAAGTTAGTAGTTGTGAAAAATACAATAATGTTGTGTTGGACTTTTTGGTCGATAGAAGGAAGCTTAAGTGTCTCATTGACATTCAAAAATTGTTCATTCTACCACCTTTGTCTTAAAAACCCCCACTATGCTAATGCTCTCTTTCTGCACTGACAAGTCTACTTCACGCTGGAGGTTGTTTTTTTGTTTTTGTTTGCCAGTGTTGTTTTCAGGAATTACCCTGTCTCTTCCTGCATTTGCTTATAAGACAGTGTTGATGGCTGTTTTGAATAAATGGGGTGCCTAGACTCACATTTTAGGCAAGTGCACAGACATCGACTTCTAGATGAATATTTAAACACCTCTGTAGTGACAAACTTGTAACAAATAAAGTCAGTATACAGTAGTGATGGTCCTACTCTTTAGGGGACATACATATAAGAAGAACACATCTTTGCATCAAACTGATTGTTAATACAGGCAGAACTCAAATACAGAATTTAGCTTATTTTATTGGTATTTCTACTTAACTCAGAAGTCTTAAAAACCCAACAACTACAACAGGGCTGTAAATAAACTTGAGGTTAGGAATACAAGCACTGATATTGTCAGATAGATCTGCCTCATGAAAGAACAGCTTTTAGTTGTCAACATTCTTCCCTTTTGTGCCAGCAGTAACCAAAGACTGACAAAAAATATTTCTCTAAAAGTCTCTAAAGTAGATTTTTCTTTGTATCTAATTATTTCCCTCAGTGAACAAGCAAATAACGTCGTTATGCTCACCCACAGAGCAGCAGCATTCACAGTTTTCCCTCCTTCCTTTTGTGCGGTGAAATGCTTTTCAAACTGTCTACTATCCAACAATCTGTCATAGGCTATAACAAACATTATATTAGTATCATTGTCATGAATTTGTTCACTGTGTTCCTCTGTATTCTGCTCCACACACCTGCATCTTTCCCCTGTCTTCATGCCTGATTAAAACTCTCACTGTGGGTGCCGGTGCCGTCATTCATGTCATTGCCAAGGACAATCCTGTGATTTCCCAATGGTGACTGCAGCAAGGGACAATACTCTGCTTAACAATTTCTCAGATGGATCAATTTATCTGTGTGAAAACCTGAAATGGTTCTACAAAGCTGAGAAACTGATTTGGCGATGTAGAGAAATGACACACCTGGCAGATAAGATATCATAGCTGCATGAAATTATAATTGAACCCAAACATGTTAGGCCTGTCTGTACCCTGTACCAACAAAGCAGACATCCTGACATTTATAGAGATGTCAATGACAGGCCGCAGACGGAAAAACGTTTTTGAAATTAGCATTAAAGTTAATTGGATATCATTAGTGACTTAAAATCACTTGCATCTTAACATGTATTATGTCACAAGAAACATTATTTATATGTTAATAAAACAATGCCTATGATGATATCGCAGACAATTATCAACCCACCTCTGCAGCTCCAGACCAAATTTAAATTAATAACAGTTTTGCTAAAACTAAAACTCTATTTTTCCGTTTATTGGTTTTCTTTTCTTAATTTTAAATGACTTAAAGTATTTTACATTTTCTTTAAGAGACAATATTAAACTGGCTCTTCTTATTTATGTATTTTATTGTTTTAATTTACGTATTATATTTCACAGAATTTGCCTCATTGTGAATTATATTATTATATTTTATGTAACAATGTGTGTCGTGGTAACATCTTAAGGCACTTCAGGCAGCAGTAAATGGCTTCACATGTCATAGCACACGATCATTTGAGTTTACACAATCACTACTGACATTTTTCGACACTGATGTGTTCAGTCAAAACTCCTCAGTGCTCTCACATCATTGTACACATACATCATAAGCGGCTATAGCTCAAGCAGTATCCTTTCATAAGAGACTACACTGCCACAGAGAATGGATTATCTAACACAATAACAGATCAAAACACACCTCACAGCACAAGCTCAATGACTGCTGTAATAGCTCACCACATAATGGAGGGTGCATGCTTACAAATCCAATGCAATCTGACGGGTCTCACTTTTCAGAGCATGCTGTAATTATTATTCACAGGGCTTCTGTTTCATCCTCAATGGCTTTAGTCTGTAACTAAATACACATTTGTATTCTTTAGTTTTCTAATCCTGACACAACAATCAAGTCCAGTGTTCAACTGATGGTAGCATTTTATAGTACAGCACTAGCCTCAAGTCGGTAGATTGCAGTAAGTTTAATACCTAAATGAGATCAGAAATATTTCAAAAATGTGGTAACAAAATGTAATAAAACATGAACACAATTTCTCTAAATTGAATTGAATTCGCAATATAGAATAGTGGAATATCCAAATCGCAGTAAGCGCAATATTTTGTAAAGGCATATTAGGTCAAATATAATTATATTTACATTGTTGTGTTGCTGTTAACCCTAACCCAGCCTACAAACAGTATTCTACAATCTTATAATAGTAAATAAAATAACCTTTATTTGGTAAAAATCATGTTAAAAAAATCACACTATGATCATTTTGTTTTCTATTTATATGATAATGTGAACAATGTTTCAAAAATGATCACCTCTTCTAGTATCGTAAATCATAACGCTATTGGAATACTTATCAGTCAAAATAATCACAATTACTTATTTTTTATAGAACGTGTGGCCTTGCTTTTAACATCGGAGGGCATTTTGACCTAATAGGATATGATAAAGGTTCTGGTCACACATCATTACTGGTAACATCTGGGGACTATATTTCTGGCAACGGGGTTTGGTGTATTTTTTTTTTTTTTTGCCATACCCTTTACAATTGTTCTTTTGTCCTTAAAATCAAATACCTACAACGTAGTTACAAAACAAGGGCAGCAATATTTTATTCACACACATACTCACACAGCCACACCCACAGGAATACATGAAACAAAGCTGAATGATTATTTTAAGACTGTGCACCAAAGCAAAATAAAATCTAAACCTAAATAACCTGCAGCTCTGAAGGATGGCCCTGAACTGTAAACTGACATATAGCCTCAAAATTGAATCGGAACAAAAATGTGTCCAACCCAATTTCTAAGGCCTGATGTCTTTATTAGAAAATTAATCTGAACCTGCCCTGAATCCTCCATACAGGATCAGGATCTATGTGGCTCAGTATGATATGCTGTCCTCTCACTTTTAATGTTCCCCTTGTTAGCCGTTAACAGTTGCAGAATTGGCAAAAAAGTCAAATACTTATGGTTTGGTCACTTTTGAAAAATATGAAGACTGCTTTCAAAGGATAATTTGTTGTTCCATGCTGTATTAATTGAATAAAGTCAATGACAAGAAGACTCCTTGATGCTACATGCAGCCTAAACATATGACATGTTGAAATAACTGATGCAGATAATCAAGCAATAAGACATTACACATTCATAATGGATGAGCGCTTTGGATCACCCCACAGCCAGGATCGACATTTTGACATTTCTACCTCCTGTGCTAGTGCTGTGTCTAGTTCATGAGCTCAATACACTTTCTTTAAACATCCTGAAACATGATAGGGTGCTTCTCAAGACCTGTCATTTCACATTAGAGTGAAAACAACATACAGTATGCAGTTGTCCTTGGTCTGTCTATTTGTCATCAAAAGAAAAGGGCACAACTTACCTGAAGGGATGTGTGTGCGCTGGCTTTTCAAATCATTCAAAAATATTGAACAGCTCATTGGTCCACACAGAAATGCTGTATGCACTGCCTTTATCCAGAACATTTGACAAGGTTCTCTTTTACCCCTTGGTGGATATATTCTTCAGGGTATATTGTGATGACATATTAGTGCAGTACAAACGGACTATATCAACAATGTATAAGATTCTATAACAGACTATCATTCTTCAGATTTGACTGAGCAATTTGTACCCTATTTTATATTCAACATGTTTATACAACCCTTTTTTCTGAATAATCATGTTTTCATACTACTAATCTGCTTCAGCAGGCTAATGCTAATGCACAAAGTGGTGTAGAATCCAAGTGCACATAAGGCAGCATTTATAGAGGGCTTAAGTGAGTGCCATGCTCAAGTGCACTCAACATGTGGACCTGGGGATCAAACTGCCAACTCAAAGATTGGTTAATAACCATATTATGTTTTAAGCATCACATGCCCCTAAAACAATAGAATAGGTTTTGCAGTTTACTTTTAAAACGCAACCTATGTATCACTGTTAAATTAAAGGTGGATCATTTTTCTAGGCATTTTCATCTCATTAGGAGACAATGTCCGCCTCTGTTTTAACACAATGATGTTCGATACTTGTTGGAAAGATGTTAAACTCAAAAGGCTTAACTTATTCACCACAGTTTGTCAAGTGTTTGAGTCCTGGACCTCTCGAACGCCAAGCGACAACTACACCAGATATGAGACATACTGTATATGCTTCCCCGGTTGCTACAAAAATGAGTTTTACTTTATTTGGCACATGTTATGAGATTGTTAGAGCAACCCTTCTGAAATTAACTGAAATATTTCTGAAGTAAAGCATTTAATTAGTTTAAAACCAGTTGTTCCATCTACTTCTGGTTCACACGTCCACATCAAAGCGCTGTACATTTAGGCACTCAACAAATGATTCTGGTAAATGTTTGGTAGACATGTTGAACCATGTCATCCACAATAAATTCAAAGATACAGTATAGTCCCGTTTCAAAAGGTTTTTCAGACCAACTGACCATTGAACAAGCATATGAAGAATATAATATATATAGAATATAATCTTGGTATACAGTACGTGCAACTATAATCAGTAAACATGTCCAAACTGTATAGAAACAGGAAAAATATGCATGTTTCCAGGTTTTAGGATTTTAATATATAGGATGTTGGCCTTTTGTGGTTGCCATTGGCCTGGGTTGAGCCACATTTCATTTGTCTTAAAGTATTGTAAGCTGGACTTAAAAGCTGATGCAGCACATTATGTAAATGAGTACCCTCTTGCTAAAAAGCAACATGCAAGTTACAGTTGATGAAGTATTCTGCCCTGTTACTATTTTCGGATGAGTTCATAAAAAGTTGTTGTGGTTTATTCAAGCCTTTCAGATTATTATTTTTTATTCCATCTTATTATTGGGAGGGGTACAAAATATAAGTAGAGATCATGTACAATTTGCCTGCCGAACTGTGAGGTTGCAGAAGACTCCCCCATGACTGATAGGCCATGTCACCCGCAAAGGGCAGGAGGATAAGTGGAGTTCCTTTGTAGTATAATGGAGGTTGTAAAATGTAAAAGAGCTCTGTGATGCATTTACTGTTAGCCATAAAATAATACTCCTCAGAGTGGCCACAGTGATGGAAAGCCACCAGCTCTCCACAAGTACCCTGTGTCTTTATCCTGTCATCATGTCAACATGTACGTCAAAGTGCAGTAAGCACCGGAGTGACACATTCTAAGAAGATCTACTCTTTAAAGTTAAGTCGTCCTAAACAAAAAAGCGGTAAACCAGCAGTCTTTGCACCAACCCCACAACTCACATTTTATTTTGCTTGTATTATTAAACATATTTTCAGGGACAATATGGTGTAGCGCTAATGACATCAGTTCAATTACTGGTTCTTTATCATAATTAGTGTGGGTAGTCTCTCTAACTACATGCATGAGCTGTGCTAAGGGCAGGATGTTGGTCAGCAAATGAACATTCAGCTTCTCTGTCCATAATATCTGCCATTAATCTTCGTCAGCTCTTGACTCGGTCTGTAATGGAGGGGTCATTTTCAAGGCCACATTATTGAAGAGACATCTCATCATAATTAATGGTTTCTTCTTTCCATTTACGGTTCAAGGAGCTAAACAAAAACTGAGAAAAAGCCAATTATGACACTTTCGTTTTGAGCTGCTAACGTGCAACAGCAAATTAACAAAAGTGATAGAGTGAGTTTTTAAATAGGACTTCATTAAATTCTTGTGTATTCAATTTTACCGCTTCAAGGATTGTTGATCTCTTTCCATTCTCAGGACCAAAATATCCTTCAAGTTCTTTATGTTACAGCTCTACAGACTCCCTTGTTTTAAGTTTATGTATAAAAATGAATGTTTTTGTGATAATCTGGTGAACACATTTAGTTTTAAATGTTTCACCGTTCATGATCGGTGTTTGATAATCTTTTTGTACTTATTTCCAAATCATTGTATGTAAAGCAATCGATTGATTTGCAAAACTACTGCATCCAAATGTACCAATAAAATGAGAAAACCAATGGCTGCTTTGCTAATGTTCTTTTCTCTCCTAGATAATGCCCCACGGAACAATAGATGCATTCAATTAAGCAGAATGGCAGACATTTATCTTTCCAGGCAAGTTGAGCTTAATAGAAGAACACATAGCAGAAATGGAGCGATTAAGTATCGATATGGCACAACTATACAATAGACTTGATAGCTTTAATTGCATGTCTCTTCAAGAAAAGAAAAAATAAACAGTGAGTCTTCACAAAATGAAGTCCTCTTATTCGATAAAGGGATTGGATCAATGACACTGTTATGAAAGTTTTCTGGATTTCAAAATTGAAAAGCCTGCAATAAAACAGTTTTTTCAAAGACCAATATTTGATTGATGTTTCTTTGCTGATGATCACATACTGTACATGAAGAGACACTTTAAAATGTGTTTTAAGTGTACTGTTCCTTAAAATACATTATCTTTATACTGTCTAAGGCCCCATACTATACAAGGAAAACCAGAGAGCATTGTGAAAATTGACAAATTAATGGAAGTCAAGAAAGCAAATACAGTAGAGACATGGACATGAGCAAAGTGCTTCTCTGATGTATTTTAATTATTAAGGTCTAGTTGTTTGCCAGGACCATTTTCCACTGCAGTTTACAAGGCTCAATATGCAGTACTTTAAATAAAATGATTACATTATTTTGGTCGGAGTGGAAAGGCTATGAGCTCCTTTTCATACAGTAAGGTTCATTACACATATTATATTGCACAAGAAATTGCTCCGACGCTACTTTGAACTATTTTCACTATTATCACTAAATCGTTTGTTAGTAGAGAACCATTGTACTTACTACGGGTTTGGTTCATTTTTTTAAGAGGTTAAATCAGTGTAGCGAACAGTAAAGAAGCTTTATGTACACTTGCAGAGTGGATGGATGGTGAAATTTTCAAATCATCATTACAAGTGAAATACCTCCTGCAGCCGTTGTAAAGTAGTCCCTTGTGATTGTAAATAATGGAACTATCAAAGCGGCGGGCCAGTCAGCACTACATCCAAAATGTTTCCATTTGATATTGTAATGCAGCCTAAAACAACGCCTCTTCCAAAACAGTTATGGATATTGCTTTAATAATAGCAGATTACTGTGAATATATATACCCAATGCTTGTAGAATAATTGGCCTTTTACTTTCATGATTAGACCACTAATTACTATTGTAATGAACAGCAAAATAATTGAGAGGTCTCTTTGAACAGCAGAGGGAGGACTCTCATCCCTCTCTTTAGTGCAGACATCTATCTCTGCTCTATCTTCCTTAAATGAACTTCATTATACGCCAAGTAAAATAAACCAACCAATTAACTTATATTTTTGTCAGTGTTTATAGTAGTTTTGCCCCATATAATGATAGAACTTTTCATAGGGATTCTGTAAATGTCTAGAATCACAGAAGACAAAATATTATTAACAAAGTTGTTGGATTGTTGAAATGTGTAAATCTATTGTATCTGTCTTTCGAGGTTTATGTTGATTTGTTATGTATTTTCATATACTATTCACTACAGTATACATGTTGTGTCTTAAACACAAAATTGGGAAACTGTTCAAATCCGTCCAACTATACAAGTAGTAATACAGCAATGACCCTGGTAATTTTAGTGTCGAGCTTCCTAGTAAAGGTGGACTTATGTTCCACGTTGTACTAATACAATTTAAGTACACACTGTACATTGTGAAGTAGCTCCAGCATTATGCAAATAGTTCAGGGTAATTCAAGTTCAACAAGCCATTCGCAAGGTATATAGTTACTTAACTTAACTCTGATTCTCTTTGATTTGAATTGGTTTCAAGGTTTCAAGGTTTCAAGGTTTTATTTGTCATATGCACAGCAGATACAGCGTATATGTTGGCAATGAAAATCTTATGTCGCGTGCTCCTCCAACAACTCAACATGCATGGTGCAAAAGATAAATAAGTAGTGCAAAAAGAGAGAAGAATATTTACAATATTAACAATAAAGATTTGAGGATGTGAAATATATACATATGTGGAATACATTGAAAGTATTTAAATACTTTACACTGTTGAATGGGGAGGTATGGACAGATGCATATATTATGTATAGCAGATGTATATGGCAGATATGTACAATATATAGATATGTGTACTATAAACAGATATGTATGGCAGATGTGTATAATATATATGTATGTGTGTACTATAAACAGATGTGAGTAGACATTCACAGAGCTCAGGAGTTCAGTAGTCTTATAGCCTGTGGTATAAAACTGTCTCTGAGTCTGGTGGTCTTGGTCCGGATGCTGCGGTACCGTCTGCCAGACGGCAGCAGACAGAACAGATTGTTGCTGGGGTGATGGGGGTCCTTTAATATCCTACCGGCCTTCTTCCTACACCGCTGGGTGTAGAGGTCCTCCATGGATGGCAGCTCCGTCCTGGTGATGTGCTGAGCAGTTTTCACCACCCTCTGTAGAGAATTTGTGGCCCTCTCGAATATCTCTAAGTTACAGAATTCCCTTCAGGAGACATACACATACTGCCTTATACAGCATTATAACAAATATATATATATATATATATATATATATATTTAATAGTGTAATATGCATATACTGAGATTGAAGGTTTTCTTTTACTTCTGAATGGAATATGTGCTTAAAAGAATGAGAAAAACTGAAGACTGGGAATCCCATGACAAATAAACTAGATAAGACTGTGCAGCACAAAGACTTCAATGAGAACTGTAGAATATATAGATTATTAATACTGTAGGATTGTGATGTTCATGGCCTTACTCAATTAGCTAAAGTCTCCCTCTTCATATGATACAGTAATTAATGTTTCAAAGTAGAAACATACACTTCATTTAAGGGGAATTTAAGTCCATTTCCAAGTCTTGATGAAACTGCAGTTTTAATCAGTGTGAATTCATTTTTACTTAAATCATGTGAAATGGACCTGTTTCATTCATTCTAACTGTTTGATGTAAAGCATACTTAATGGATGTAGTAGTCTTTCAATTGTACTGTGACACTGTTAGTGTTCATTTTATACCAATGTCCATGCTGCCCTTTTTGTTTGTTAAATCCCAATGAGACTACTTGCTTAGATAAAGGATGCCTGAAACAGAGGGCATATCACCACAGTAACTAGAACTGTTGAGGGTTAATACGTGAAAAATGTGAATGTTACATACCAGCATTGTTTGTAATGGGAGCGATGCACATGTGACTGTCTCTCATTAGAAAGACTGAGTTGTCTAATGGGGGGCCATTTGTCTAGGGAATCCTTGATGGGAGCTAATGGGCACAGGATGTGAATTAATAAACAACGCCCAATTGTACATGTGTGGACAATTAATAGTGCTTAACGAGAAACAAGATGGATGAATGTGGGTGTGGGGGTGATGGACCTGAGTTTAACAATGTTACATGTTTGGAGTGACTCCTCCATAGCCTTGCTAAGAGAGCCACTTGATTAAATAGGGGTGGGAAGTTGGGAACAGGATGCTTTTAATCATGGAAGGCAGGCATTAAGGAAGCAAGCTGAATGCAAATAATCGATTACTCCTGAGTTGCATTTATATTATGACCAAAAGTTATGGTGCATTCACATGGTCCTGGGGTGGTTCAATTTCCCGGGGTTGGGAAATTATTTAGCCAACGTTGGTGTGTTCCAGATGATGTGCTGTAGTGTATGGCTCAAAGTACCTGAGGGGGTGTACATGGGAACTTTCCATTTAATGATCACATCTTTTGTTTATTTTGACACTGCGGCAGCTATGAACTGTATATCAATAGCATTGAAATTGAACATAACTTGTGTATCAACCTATTATTTGGATATGCTCCAAAATCTAGTGGGTTCTTTCTTGACCCAAGTAAAACCCTTCCGCAAAGTTAAATGAAGTTTTCCAGAAGTTTTTCCTTAATGTTACTGAAAGACGGACAGACAAACATTCAGTACCAGCCCAAAGAGGTAAAGATGATAAGGGTCAGAGGAAAATGCAAAGTATTATAGGATCCTGTCTGTTTGAATGTACCCAGATGTTATAAAACCATCCAAACCAACGGTCTAGTATACAGCTCCGGAAAAAAGTAAGAGACTGATCCACATTTTTCTTGAATCTCAATCTATACATGTATGGCAGCCCTTCCAGTGTCTGTTGAATTCCAACACAGAGAAATGTTGTCAGTAGTTTATATACAAATAAATAATAATAATTTTACTCAAAGACATACCTATAACTAGTAAAACCAGAGAAACTGATAATGCTGAAGTTGTCTCTTAATTTCGGAGTCCGGAGCTGTATGGTATCAGCTAAGCAGTCAGCATACTGTAGTTACAGATACTGGTCACTGTTTCCTATATTATATTATGAACATCAAGGAATCTGAATACATAAACCTGCTCTTCTTCTGAGTTCTACCAACATTAGAACATCTATTTGCCTTTTTTTGCTGCAACTTTTATGTACTGCAATGTGGAAGAAAAGTTTGACGAGTTAGGCGGTGTAGAGGCCATTCATCTTCAAAGAGGAGAGTGAAGTGCATTACAAAACCCAGAGCCCATTCTGAGCTTGGTGATTCAGCAGTGGGCTTGTCTCTATCAGATAAGATGACAGGCTTATATTGATGGGTCTTGTCCTTGCTCTGGCTGATACTGTACGGTGTACAAAGATGCTGGGCTGCAGCATTCCCCAGGGCTTCCCTTTGGCTTTGCAGCACAGCCAGAGTGACAGACAACTGCTCCAGCTAAATAATCCTCCAAGGAGAAGAACAGAATTGGTAATGAGAATCTGAGCAAGTAATGTCACCGTTGTATTCGAGGCAATGAATAGCAAGCACATTTTTTCTATTATTGACAAAATGCCCATCACCTGATGAGGTCCAGGAACAGTGCCTGGGGCTGTTGTTGTTGCCCATTCTATTCAATGCAAAGAAGAAGCATGTTTGGAACAAGGATGGACAGTTATCATGTTTATAATTATTATTATTTGAATCAAATTGAATATATTTTAGATTAAGATATATGTAATTGTGAAACTCTGGTCTTAAAGGAGGCATGTTGACAGAAGGTCGACAGCATATCCCTGCCTTTTGGCCATTAGATGCTGGTATAGGCTTCAGAACCCCTGTTAGTAAATAGGACCTCACAGGAATGGATGAGTTGATATATAGATCTTAACAGATTTATTAAAATCCAACCTACATTCCTCAACAAGTAACTGCCTAGCCCATATAATCAGTAATGCCTATGCAAACATGCTGACTAAAGAACTGATTTCTCTACAACTTTGTGTAGAACTAAATCCAATATGTCTTCCAATAAGCTCCAATGAAAAGCCATTAGAGCCATAGTGCTCCTTCCATTGAAAAACCCTAATGGCCTTCTGTTTGGGACAGGTGCTCCACAAATTGCTTTTTCTAAATGATTAATGAGTGAAGATTTATAGGAAGGGCGATCTTTGGACTACAGTACATTTGAAAAGTGTGTGTGTGTGTGTGTGTGTGTGTGTGTGTGTGTGTGTGTGTGTGTGTGTGTGTGTGTGTGTGTGTGTGTGTGTGTGTGTGTGTGTGAACATGGTGTTTTAGAATAATCAAATTACATCAGGGATATCCTTGGCATTCTAGCTTGGGGAACACTAGCTTAAAGGTAACCCTTAGGTTTGTTGAACGAGTTTGTATTTTACAATTAATAATTATAATGAATCATAAATATTATCAATGATAGTGGCCCTAAGAACTCAACACACTGCTACTTAGGAAATAGCATGAGAAAGGCTAAACACAAGTAAGAGAACAAAACATCTTTACCATATTTAAGAACACATGCAGAATTGAGAAAACAGCAGAATCAGTTAACATAAGGAGAGACAGATGCAATGAGGACGAACAAATGACTCGGTTCAAGAGGGTACAATTAGCGTCTCTTTTAATCTATATAATCTCATTTTTTGTTATCATTTCAAATATAGGACATCGTGAGGCAACAGCAATGGCCCTTTGCTGCATGTAGTTCCCTCTCTCTCCTCTTTTCCTGATGGATCTTTAAGGAAGTTAGTGAGATTAGTACTCTAGTACTATTGCACTAATCTGTACTATCACAGTAACATTTTTGCTTTTATAGGCATGCATGAGTGATTAAAATCTATTGATATTGTGTGAATAAAAGTCACAGGAGACATTGTCTTTTAGTATAAAACTTCAAGTACTTTTTTTGTGATTAGACCACATCATTTAACTCAAGAGCAATATTTTTTCAGTTGTATAAACACTTCTACCTTAGTAAATGGCCTTGCTTACTCTCAGCTTACTGTCAGCTCCTCTGACACATTTTGCATGAGGGCCATTTACACAAGATACAGAAGTAACTCCCTGTTTTTACCTAGTTTTTACCAAAATGTACTGAACAATCACAGCTGTCTCAGCACTGAGGCTAGTATTTTGTTCTTTATGGCTGGATGTGGCCCACAGGCAACCTGTTGACATTGAAAACTTCAGCTATTCCGTCACTCACAGATCAGAAAATGTGAAAACACATTTTTAAATCTGGCAAGTGTTCTAATAAAAAAAAGCAAGAAAGACAAGCAACATATTCTCATAACCTCTGTGCTTTTTATTTATTTATTCATGACAAGGCTAAGGCAAGATAGTCACACCTTCCACATAAAACTATATCAGCGAGGGCAGTTCTGCTGTGACATGTTAATGTAACTTGACAGTCATTTTGTTTCAAGTAATTTAGTGGAGAGCTATTCCTTAAGTGCATGTCTCCAATTCATAGGGTAAGACAGACACTGAGCTTGTGTTCAAGGCTCTTTTCACTGAAATATCTGTTTCCCTGCTGTGAAACTGAGTGAGGGAAGAATACTCCCCCAAGCTGAAGACTCACTCTGCAGCGTGTGTGTGTGTGTGTGTGTGTGTGTGTGTGTGTGTGTGTGTGTGTGTGTGTGTGTGTGTGTGTGTGTGTGTGTGTGTGTGTGTGTGTGTGTGTGTGTGTGTGTGTGTGTGTGTGTGTGTGTGTGTGTGTGTGTGTGTGTGTGTGTGTGTGTGTATGTTGATCTTTGTGGCCCCGGGACAGACTGCTAGACACCGATGATTACATTTAGAAACGGTCGGACTAACCCTGGCAGGAGTGCTCAAATTACCATGCTGCTCATTTTTAGAGGAATATAGTTTTGAGAAATGAAATATATAAACAGTGCACCCCCCTCAGCAGCCAAATGGTCACAGTTCAGAGGCAGAAAGCTTGTATTGCTGACTTATGTCCGATTAAAGAAAAAAGCATTATCCTTGCGCAACATGGCTGTAATTACCTTGACCTAGTGTCCTCCTGCTCAGTCAGTTCTTTGGTGCAGCGACATGGGGCTACAATAATGGCTCCCAAATCATTTTCACCTTCACCGCTGCTATGCTGAGAATTCAAATCACACAGAGAAAGTCGAGGCACAGATTGGCTCTCAGATTAGCTGCTTATCCTGAATATCTCCTATGCAGCCTCCAAGGGCGCCAATCAGAGAGAAAAATGGATTCCTCACTTTATCCCCACCATGCTCTAAAAAAAAGCCCACAATGTTTTAGTAATGAAAGATGCATTGTACTTAAAGGCATTTTTGCTCAAGTGCAACATTGATTGGTTTGAATAGAAAGCAGTTGAAGTGTTGCTCAGAGGCTCTGTGTTTCGCTGATGTCGCACTTCTTTTATTTAATGACGGCATTAAAAGAGTTTCAAGGCATCGTCACTGCTTGACTCTTGGCTAAACAGCTATGGGAAAATAGAAGTGTTGTTGAGTCAACATGGTAATCATTGTAAATGTTGTAAAACATTAACAATAAAAACCTTTGAAAACCTCTGACAGAAATTATTCAACCTTTTGATTCCAAGGAACTATGTAATGAAATGTTTGTGGATACTAGCCAGGTAGAGTTTTTGTTCTTATTTCCCATATATAACTTAGGTTTTATTCAATGGAAGAGTATATATCACCTTTTAATAAATGGGACCAATTTCAAAACCAACAGTATTGTCCTTACCATTTTTTTGGGGGGGGTTGCTACATTGAATGAAAGAATGGAGTTAATTACACATCCCAGTGGTTTTGGTCTGTACCTTATGGCTTTGTATTAGTAAATCCAGAGCAGTGCCTTGCTCACTTATTAAGTAAATTGTTTACAGGACTTAATTTGCTTTCCACAAAATTCAATCTAGCCAAAAGCTAATCAGCCTCCTACTGTACATGTCCTGTTGGACTGCTACTGTATCTCCCCTAATGTCCTCAGTCTATTATGATTGATCAAACATTTACAATCAATTGGTTGGCACCAAATCAGGTAATTATCAAACATGAGAATCTGCCAGTTTGACGTTAAGCAAGTCCCTCATCTCGCCTTCAGGTTGCCAGGTCATTAATCTGCGTCTAATCACCACAGTGTCCATTGCTGCTGCTTCTGGCTGTCAAAAACCCATTAGAATCTCATGAAATGTCTAACCATAACTTATACACTCGGCCACACCATCGCATCACCAGTCCAGTTAAACATCTCGTGAATCTTCCTGTCACAGTCGCCAGGGGAGACAAACACTGCCATTGCTGAACCTCATAAGGGTAACAGAAGGCAGCTTCTTTTTGCAAAAAAGAGCCATTTGGAAGTATGGTATTCAAAAGCCTCAAGGTCGGTGTGCTTGTTATGAACTAATTTGTCATTAGAGACTACAACCATAGCAATTGTATTTAAAGTTTTTCTTTTTGGCATCACTTGAAAGCAGGATGAAAAGCAATATAAATGCCTATTTTTGATAATGGATTGAAAGAAAATAGTGGGAGGTACTCAGCTCTCTGCTAATTGGCAGTTAAGTGATGAAAATGGTTGGACACAGCCTGTTCTGACATTGAAAGATGTTTGGTGTGGGGGCTTGGATATTGGTGAAGTCATGTACAATTCTGTAATGGTCACACATAATGTCTGCTGGTCTACAGGTGGCAGTAATTTGCTAAAATGTTGTAACAAGGCCCAACAATTGTAACTATGCATTTTGAAAAATGCCTTGCAAATGGTTTATGAAAAAGATAAAAGTGTGTTACATTTTGTTTTGCCTCAAGGATTCACATGGCACCCCTACCACTATTGGTTCTCCTGACTCTGGACTTGCAAAATCACTTAGAGTCTGTTTAACTTTAAATACCATGTAAAGTCTTCACACCTCTCTAGGCAGGTGTTAACAGTCAGACAGACTAGTTTCACAAAGGACTCTGGGATTGTGACACTTTTAAGGGATCAGATGTGAAAAAAAGTTTCTTGCCACCTTGACTGCAGACTGGTAGGTGAACATAAGTACTTTCAGAGGGGCTTTGGATTCAAAATGATTATCCTTAATGAGCCTTGCTGCATTTCCTTTAAAAACCCCTGATAGCAATCATTAGCATTGAGTTACAGCTATGTTTCTAAATGTGTGGAGGGTCTTATTTTGTTATTTCTATTCTAATTTGTTTCTATAACATACATACATTTTACAAATGACTTAATGCTGTTGTTACAATCCATGATACAACAGGTGATAACTCCTAGCCTTATGGTTAAGAAAGCTAGTAAATTCACAGTAAAGTAATGCTGACATATGGTTGCCTTCAGTGGCACAAAGGTCTGATTGAATGCATTTGATAGCCCCTATTGATTCTGCTATAGTGTGGCTGTTCGGTGTGGCTTCTGTACCAGAAGACAAATTGCTTCTGTCGACAAGCTTGGGGACTCGGACATGACTACAGTCTCGGGGGCAACCCTAGACCTACCTGCAATTATTCCAACCACTTATAGCTTACAGTACGGTATTATTCGCAATGATTGTTGAGTACATTGGTAATGAAGTGTTGCTTGCCTGATAATATCCAAATGTCAAATCTCATAAGCTGAGAAAGAACGCTCCCTTTCCAAAAGAGCCTTTGTGGAAATGTGCATTCACAACACAATCAAATCATAGAGGAAAGTCATACATACAAATAAATTGTGCTCAGGGAGGCTCATGGTACATATAGAGGTCGAGCTGTTCTGACTCATTAGGAAAATACCAACTGTCATTGAATGATATTAAAGCTACAGTGTTGAGAAAAACATATTGAAAAATTAAAAATGGTTCCTTAATTCTTTCCTTAAAGTACTTAAATCACGAGTAAGCATGCAGAGCATCAACTGAACATAAGTGTACCCTTTCTGGTTTAGAATTAAGGGCTGTCTACAATCGTTTTCACAAACAGTAGTTTAATGTGTCTTATACAAAAAGGGATTCATTCATAGAATATGTTATTCACCATATTTTTGCGGTGCACAATCACACTTTTCTTATTTTAGAAGATACTGTATCATTATTGTTATCATCTGCATCCTTCCCTGACTATTTGCGTCCTTCCATCTCTCCAGTTGAACTTCACACACTGTCATAGTCATGCTTCTATCTCTGAGACTGCAAAGGTAAACAAAACAGTGGGAGCTGTAGGCTGGTTGCTTGACAATGAAAAAATAAATGAACAACATATTTGTCCACCATCTTTACACCTGCCACACTCCCACACTGTGAAATAACATGGCAGGCAAACATTTGCAAAAGGGACCAAACACTTCTGGAACACTAGCTGATTTACTGCATGTATGCTGTCATTTATGAGACTGAATGTAGACTGTAATTTGATCACATTATAGGCAGTTTAGGGACATTCAAATGTCTATTCAAGATGTACAATGCAGACACGTTTTACCTGGAAAGGGGTTTAGGCATTCAAGCTTGCTTTAAATTGAAGAGCAAGTGCCCATATACTTAAACCAACAGTTGCTTTGCTGAGGATACAGAAGTCTCTCAAAAAATATGGGACAAGAGTGTGAATAAAAAAAGATCCTGTTGAATCATTTCTATTCATTTCATGTCAACGTCATGTTTATTCCTGCTGAATGGATGCCTAAATGGAACTTTGGGATTGTTATGAATGCAGATGAAATTTGATTCAGATTATATATCTTCATCTGTGGCCTCGTTATATCAAATGTCAATGTCAAAATATTGATACTATATTGGTATTTGAGAAAATGCATCAAAAAGAATATAGAACTTTCACCACACATATCTGTGCTTAATTGTATTGGCATTGCGTTTCTCACATGGCCTCGGTGTTGTGACGGTGATTGACAACCCCATCACAAAACTTAGGGAAATATAGTGAAGGACCAGAAAAAAGGCAAAGTTTGCTCTTTTCACATTTTCTGTTGATACTCCTGTGTCAGCAGCTGCAGCCACACTCAGCAGGTGAACTACAGATTCACTGATGCAGGCTTACTGGATTTTTCCCTGAAGACTGCAGCAATATTAATCACATCACTCAACTACACAGCAGCAGTGAATCAAGATAAGCCTCAAATAAATCATGTACTGTATATATCAAATAAGCCACGGTGAATTATATGACAAATAACTGACCTATGTTCAATTTTCTTAACCTTTCATTTACGTATTTTTACTAATCATTTTCACTCATTTCCACAAACACGAGAACACAGAAGGAGAACACACAATGAGAACAGATAACATGGGGAAAGCAACGTTCCTTTGCATGTCGGTCGAAGAGGAATGACAATCCTTTAGGGGATTTCATTATCTGCTGACAAATATGTCTTTTCCTGTCTGACTGATGGATCATTGCGAGCAAGAAGACTGAGTGAACTGGAGGTTGTGGAGAGAGTGATGACTTTTAAAGGATCATAAAGAACCTGTAGGGGACAGCTCTGTAAAGGATTATTTAAAAGTGTTTTAATTTATTGGGTAATTCTAAGGGAAGTGCTCTCCTTATCAATGAAATGACTTCAATCTGAATGTGAGTGCTATGACATTTAATTTGGTTCCCTCAGAGCTCCTAGTGTTAAATAACAGCAGTAGCAGAACTATCAAATGGAGGCCTTTATGAGCAATATCATATCATCCTCAGCTGAAACTGACACATTTCCTAGACTCCCAGCAAGCAAAGCAACAATTTTAAATGATTTGTAAACTAACACATACTGTATTGCTTTTTTGCCTAACTTTCATCAATGATCACCTATCCTGTCCTCTAGCCATTTTAACTTAAGTCTAGTGCTGCATCTCAGCCAGTGATATCCATTAAAAAGAGATTAATTATTTTAATTAGACGGTCTTAGACGGTCATGGATATTAGTAAATAACAATCTGTGGTAGCTGTTTCTGTTCAGCAAGGACCATCAAATACTTTAATGGTAAAGGAAGGATATTGACTTTCATTAACAATGTGAAGTGAGATTTTTCATTCAAGGTAGAGAGTGGGGTTCATGCGGACGGGTAGAAGTAAACTAAAGCCAAACTGCATAACAGACTTTACAAAATACACAAAAGCTGCTTTTTATGGGATCTCTCCTCCGGACACAACATAACACAACACACAGCAAAAGACCAAAAATACAGCATTCATCATTTTTTAAGTGAAAGCCAAAACTGTAAAAACCGTTTTATTCTGACCCATCAGCACCCCTATGGCAGCCTTCACTTTGAGTTTGTATTTCTGAAGTTTGGGAAAACAGCTTGCATCAAGAAAGTGTACACTGTGATAGAGTGACTGTAGTGATTTGTCCAATCACGTCTGCCTTCCACAATTATAGCATCTTTTTTTGTTCTGAAATAAAGGGATTTTATAAGTTATCATGAATTGTTTTCCCACATTTTTATATCGTCCTTACATAAATGTAAATATGTATTTCAAGAATTGTATTATATCACTTCTGTGATCTACATTTGTCCTAAAAGCCTATAACTTACAATAACCTATGCATTTGAATAAACAGCCATATTGGATGTGTCACTGTAGCTAGCAATTGAAGTGATTAGCTAGTTTTTCACATCACAGTAAGTAATAACACTGAGTAAGAATGGGAGAGAAGAGGCTATACTATTTTTTTTTAAAGGAAATAAATCAACATAGTTGTGTTTGTGCAGGATGGTATGTTGCTGTTGCCTAACATTGCTTACTCTTGAATTATACTTTGATATAGCAATTACATTTTACTCAAATGTTGTTATATTCCTGACTATAACTTGCACTTTGCATGAAACTGTATTATTTTTGTGCCTTAAACTGCATGCTCCAGAGATGCAGGGAAAGACACAACACAATGGGAGGTGGGGCAATGTGGTGGTGTATCTCGAGAACATGGCAACTGTCATCATCTTCCTCCCAAAGTCTGACACTATTGAGCTATATAGTTCCTATCTCATTCATATTTGATAACCTATCCGTCAATCAGATATCAAATGGAAGAAGGAAGCACTTTCCTGTGATGTTATGTTTAATGTGTCTAATGTCATAACAGCCTTCAGTGGGTGAGTGACAGTGACCTTGCCACGGCAGAGACAAGTGAAACACCACTCAGAATGAGAATGTCCATTACAGTTCTAACTAGCAAAGGACAGATGACACCTCTGTGAAGGAGTGCTTTGGTGGATACATGCTCTGAATACATGGGGACATAACTCGGATCTCCTAGGACCTAAAGATAGTTATGGGCAAAGGTCGAGTTCCTTTCCATTAATGGAGGTTGTTTCCCTAACCAGAATTTGACCTGCCATGTCTGCTTTTTGCTAATTGCTGGCTTGTCTTCCCATGTGACAGACAAGTATATTGACTCTGATAAAGCAAACACTTTGTTGTTGACTAAGGCTGCTTTTGAAATTGAAAAACCCCTGTACTTTTCATGAGTGAGATGTAAAATTAGGTGTGTGGAGTCGAAAAATGTATTGCCGCTTTTCAGACTGTCCATTGGTGGACTACTAAGCAGACAGTTTAAATAATTAACTGTTGGATGAATTATGAATGAAGGCAAGTGACGTTGAGGTAGAGTCAAAAGGAAAAGTGCGAGAGCACATTTGTAAAATGTACTGTAAGAACAAATTCACAATTAAATGTTTATTATTTCCCATACAATAATCCTCGAGTGGAGGTGGTAATATTGACCGACTCCTATGATAAAAAAAACTTTCATTCTACATTCCAGTTACAGTACCAGTAATGTCATGAAGAAAACAGTCATGTGATAAACAGAAGACGCATTGCTCAAGTTTAGTTCAGAGTCCTACATGTATGGCAGCCATTCCAGTGTTTGTTGAATTCCAACACACTCAAATTGTCAGTACTTTATAGAATACCATTATTAAAAAAATACATCATTTAATGCAAAGACAGACCTATAAATAATAAAACAAGAGAAAATGATAATGATGAAGTGGTCTCTTAATTTTTTCCCGGGCTGTACAGTGAAAATGTAGAAGGCATAACATCTCTATGCGATTCCAACGCAGCCTAAGTCTGACACCTGGCTGAGAGAATAAACCTCTGTTGATTACTTTTCAAGCGGTTCTATCATCTCTTGTAGTAAGAAACCCTTTAAGAGAGTAAAAATGGATGTAACCGCGGCCGTGCACACGGCCTAAAGTTAGCTGTTCTACTGATCAAATTTGCCCTTTTTTTCCCCTCAAATGTAGCAAACAGCCAAACTCCTCAGATTCAATTAGAAACACGATACAGTTGGCAGTCACAAAAAGGATCAAGACAAGGATTTACTCCCAAGAGTATGATATTTATTTATAAATATCAGACAAATTTAATACATTACAAAACAGTAGGGTGATTCTCTGAATTCGGTGCACATTGGAATCTCTGGTTTATGAAAAATATATCAAAAAAATTGTGTTTCTGAACATTGCATCTGATGAAGGACTATTTGAGCCTCTGAGAAAATACGTTTTCCCACCTTAGGCATTAAATCCCAAACATTATTAGGAATTTCTTTGTCAATTAGGTTGTATCAACCCCATAACAGGACAATTTGATTCCTGTATGATTATAATTCTAAAACATATTCAAACCAATTCTTCCAGTGCCTTAGTAATCACCTGTCCCTTGTGTAAAATAACTTATTGGAAGTATATTTTATTTGATTCTAAATAATAATAATTTGACTGTCAAGTAGGATATGGCAACTTAACGTACAAGCGGTCTTCATAAATCATGAAAATATACTTTAACATAAACATTAGATTAGGCTTTCGTATATTTTCTACTTGTCCTCTAAACGTTGCATACAGTTCAACAAACATGTATCTAATATTTGTTATTATTATCAAAACATTTATGAAAATGTGTCAATAACAGGGTTGAACACACTGTAACAGGGTTGAACACGCTGTAACAGGGTTGAATGAATGACAACATTTAATCAACTTGAAATTGACTTAAATTCATTTATTAAAACAAACATGAGGAAAGAAGCATCTCATAAGGTATGTAAAATAACATCACATTTAGATTGAACGGATCTGTCCTATGAGAAGAAAAATGAGAACAACAGCATAGGCTGAATGCTGTATACAAAATCTATCTCACTGGAATTGGTTTAACAATGTAACAATTGACATCACAACAGTTACGCTCTAAATATAAACATTAACATTAAAATCATTTCATATGTTCTTCACAGGCTTTAATACAATTCATCTCTCATCTGTAGTATCAGCAGTAAAAAAGTACATTGCTGTCTCTTCTAAAATCGGAAAATTGAGCGTTCACTAAACACTGAACTAATAAGTTTGATGAGTGAATGTGGATGGTCTCTTTTCTTATCTGATCTGTTGTTCCTGCTTTTATGGTTCTTTCATCCATTAGTTAGACAGTATGTCCCAGATCTCATTCTGAAATTGCATGTGACGTGAATCACGTCCTGTCACAGGCTGAGGAGGCAGGATGAGCTCAAGCACATCATCAAATGGATACCATAGTACATCTTCTTGTAGAGGCCAAAAGAACCTGTTTTTGGTTATTCCAGCATGGTGCATGCATTTGACTTGAACGTCGATTTCATTTGTGGCAAGGATTATTCCTGGATACAATGTTTTATCATAAGTGAGCAGACACCACTTCCCTATTACCTCTGGGCTATCCCAATTGATTTCTTTCTGCCCTTGTGACACAGTAGCTGGCGACACGGTAGCCTGGACTTTCCTGACAAAGCTGAAATGCTTTGTATTCCAGCATTCACATACAAGCTTTCCATAGGTGGAGCACATGCAGCTGACATCTCGCAATGTTATCTCCCCTCGAGCAAGAGTGATGACCTGATGGATGTGCATGGTTCCTGGAACTGATGGAATGGTGGACGGCATCCTTTGCAGTGCCTGCTCAACAGCTTCATCCTTGATAAAAAACAATTTGATCGAAGTGTCCGTCTCAGAGAGGGCCTTGAAGAGCTCATAAGCATTGTTGATGTCCCGGCCATGGCTGATGAGGTTGTCTGCTGATCTCTTTAAGGCAGCACCAACACCATCTGGTGCTCCTTTGCCATGACTGGACTAGAAAAAATTCCAGGTCCTTCTCCGTCCTCTCTTTTCAAGCTCTGTACTGAAGAGAAAAAAGTTTCCTTTTTGCTTGTACTGCGTACAGGGCCCATCACTAAAAAAGTGCACAACAGACACCTCTGGGTGTGTGGTCTGCACATAGTCCAGTGCAGGTTTCAGATGTTCCCATATAGCAGCTGGACTCTTGTGCTTGGATGGTGAGATGGAGGTAAAGCAGGTTGGTTCTTGGGTTCCACCAACATAGATGACCCCTGTGTGAAGTGTGGCCTGTTGGTGGGAGGATCCAAAGTGTACTGACTGAATTTCAGTGCTGTACTTACAAGAAAAGTTCTCAGAGATGTATCTCTTTTCCATCGCTCATGCTCTTTCCTGAGTATTCTTCCCTTCTCTGTGAATCTGCATTTCTTCTTGCCCTGTACTCTCTTTGCCTCTCTGCATTTGATTTAGCCATCTGATATGAAAATAATGAACATGAAATAACATTTAGAGAAAAGGGGCTGGCTGGCTTAAGAACAGTCCAACCTTCAACCCTGTAACAATGATTCAACCCCGTAACAGTGTTTTTTGTTACAGGGTTGAATGTTACAGGGTTGAACATTTTAGCTTAAAGTAGCCATAAGTCCACATTAGCTAGGGTATGGAGCACCATATGGTATGAGGAAAACAAGAAATTAATATATTTTTCCAAGAAAATTGTTTGCTTTTTCTCAAACAGTATTAAATATCATTTATGCATGTAACAGTGATGAAAGGTTGAGCTTTACGATGTCAATCTGACAATAAAAACAATTAAAATATAGGTAAGAAAGTATGCTCACACTTACCTTCTCTTTACAGTTTGAGCGGGGAAATGTTGAGTGATGTATTCCTGGGTGCTGAGAAAGTTGGACTGAACCATTATTTTTAAAAAGGGGGGGATTGGTATGCTGTTATGGGGTTGAACAAAACTGGGGGACGTGATTAAATAGTGCTATTTTATAAATAATTCATGTATTTTTTTCACATTTCTTTTATTTAAGTTAAAGTAGACAGGAAAATGATTATATTAGCAGAAAAAACTTGTGGTTACTGACTATTTTTATTTGTTTTATATTCAATGAAAAAGTAACTTTGCTCAGTAGGGACATGCTCATTTGGCTGACCTCTACGCCTCAGCAACCCATAACATTTTTCAAAACATAATTTGTAAAATATGTTCGTGTGTTATAATGCAAAGACACATGGATCTTTCCATTTCTTGTTTTAAAATGCATTTTGTGGTTTACTTTATATGAAAATCTTTGAGGTAAATCTGTGGGACAAAGTGCACCGATTTCAGAGAATCACCCAGTACTTCAACCAGTAAAAGCAACAATGAGGAATTCAGCAACAAAAACATTATTTAAGATGGTATCCAGCCTAGAAAAACTGACCTAAACGAGCGCAGACAATTACTGTTGAGGGGGGGGGGGGGGGGGACAAGCAGGACACACACACACACACACACACACACACACACACACACACACACACACACACACACACACACACACACACACACACACACACAGGGCCTAACACGCTGAATCCCAACTCCCAAGGGCTGCCACTCACGTCAGGGGGCTGGATCCCTCGTAAAAACCACACAAAACACAACAGTGTATCTGCTCATTGGATACAGATTTATACAGATAATAAAAACACTAATACTCTTGGGAGATTAGAAATTGGAACAACAACGTAAACGTGTTATTGTTACCGTCACGGACAAAGCTACAGTCTGCTGGAGTAAGGTATAAAAGTCAACAACCAGAGCCTAACGTGCCACTACCTCGATGATTGTGGAGACTTACCGGAAACGTCTCGCTCGAACGGGACAGAACTATCAGGTATCAGCTGTTTAAATATTGTTTAGCAAGTGACTCGATTGCGGAAGTGGGCAGTACCACTGTAGCGCAATACTACGGTGCCCAAAAGGTAGTTTACATTTATGGTTGGCTACATTCACATTAAAACATGAAGCTGGTGCAGTGTAGTAGTTGTTATTGTTCTAAAAAATCTTAATGCCCAATGTTAATGCTCTATGTTCAGTTGTAGTGTGTTCATTATAATGAGCAAAACAAAGACATGAAAAGAGAACATGTTTAATCATGTAGCATGGGCATTATTGAATAAACAGTATAAACATGTATCTTTATGAATTGAATTAATTGTCTGCTCACCATTACTAATTAAAAAGTTATACACTATGCTGTTGGATCAGACTGTCTTTAAAACAATGATTAGCCTGTCATGTCTGATGAAATCAAAACAATGTTCTATCATATACCTTTATAAATATGAGAGTACGTATTTTAGACATAACTAGGTTTCTATTTTCATTCTCACAACGCATTTTCTGTGCACAGCCTTCGACCCTTAGAGATCTCAGAGAGATGAGTGGAGTCTCTGAAAGAAACATCAGCATCAGCGCAGCAGGTTGGGAATGCCGGCGGGCAGAGACTGACAAGAGAAACACGCCCCAGAGCTTTCGGGATAAAAGAGAATGGGAATTAATGAGCATGTTGCTGCGATTTCTGCAAATACTGAGCTCACACCAAGTTGTAAAACATCATCAATGACTGAGGAGGTCATTGGTTGACTAGTAAACAAAGTCAAATCCAACGCTTCAATGCAATGTTATAATTTATTTTTAGGGTGACTTTGCAACAGCTGTCCAGGGACTACAGATGAAAAACAGCCTATTTGCTAAATCTGGCACATTAACAGCAATGTAATGTATCTGTTAAAAAAAGAATAATAACCAAATAATAAATAAATATATCTTTAAAAAGCAAACACATTGAAAACAGGCGACTAAAATCCCTTCAAATTAAGTAGTTTTACCAGGGCAACAATAACAACCTTTGTGTTATCTTGTATAATCAATAGTAGCTCAGCATTGTATTTACCTTACAACAGGTTTAGCATTGAAATGTCATCCAATCTTTTGGAAAACAAGCACGCTATAAACTTTGGCAGAAGGAAAAATGAAGGGGCTTTTCGTAATTATGGATGGAGATTCTAGTACACTTGAAGATAATTACGTAATTAATCCCCCATTTCTGTCAAATGGGCTCTACTTGCCTCTCTTTGTCATTGCCTACACTTTCAAGTTCAAAAACACATTAGTATGGCATCAAAAGGAAATGCAGACCTTTTATTTATCTTTACTGTATGAAGCCACTGTGTTGGCCCAGCAGACCCAAAAGACACAGGACTGAGTAAAGTCAAAAAGTTGAACATTGCTCATCTTGCCAGAATGAAAAATTATGTTTGGCCGGCGCCGCATTGGCCAATTAAAGAAATAAAGCATCATGCTTGGTAGATTACTTTGTGACTGAAGGAAAACTAAGAAGAACCTTATTATAAAAGAAATTGATTAAAGTAGTCAATACAGACAGATACGCTGTAGCACATCTCCTAACAATTACCAAACACTAGTCAAACTAACAGGTCTCACACAGACACACACACTACAGGTCCCACGCTGACAGCCATGCCGCTCACGGAAGAAGGAAGAGACCGACTGCAGCCTTCCTTACGCCTTTATGCAGGCCCTGATTGGAAATATGTGAGTTTTAAGACACACCCGATATTGGCCTACGATTGTTGATTGAACAATAAAAAATCTGAAATTACCAATGTGTAAACTAAACTGTATCACTAAAATAATTCATGTTTCTAGAGTGAGACACAGGAAAAAATGTATGAAGACACATCCTGCAGCATACAGGTGCTACAGTATGCTGTGAAGTGCAACCTGGAAATAAAGACACAATGCTGTCACACTCAACAGAAGGAGCATGTAGCTGTATCACGTGGTGAGTACAGATGTTTAACATGTAAGGACATGTTATTGAGAAACATAAGAGTGAACACAACAAAATAATATTACAATTCCTTGACATGAAAATGTATCAAAGAAATCACACAGTCCAGGAAAGGCTGCTTGAATGTGCAATTTAGTTTTCATCCGATAACAGAGCGATTAGCACAATAATCATGTTACATTATCCAACAATGAAAGGGCAACCCTCAGTGTGACAGAGCAATCAAATGTGTTACACTACAATGCAATTGTGACTGAATTAGAGCACGTGTCTTCTGTTGAATAGAACATAATCGTACTGGTAAAACGAATTATAAATAAAGCCTTTTTTAATGTTGGCATTTAAAAGCTGAATGTTTCAAACATACATCAGATAAACTAACTAACTGACTGGATCATGAGCTTCCTGACGGGCAGATCCCAGGCAGTGCGGATGGGGAACATCACATCCTCCACCTTGACCCTCAACACCGGAGCCCCTCAGGGTTGTGTGCTCAGCCCTCTCCTCTACTCCCTGTTCACGCACGACTGCGTGGCCACACACAGCTCCAACACCATCATCAAGTTTGCTGACGACACGACCGTCATCGGCCTGATCACAGACGGCGACGAGACGGCGTACAGAGAGGAGGTCAGAGCCCTGACATCTTGGTGCCAGGACAACAACCTCCATCTCAACGTCAGCAAAACAAAGGAGCTGATTGTGGACTACAGGAAGAGGCAGAGAGAGGCACACACACCCATCACCATCGACGAGACTCCTGTGGAGAGAGTCAGCAGCTTCAGGTTCCTCGGGGTAAACATCAGTGAGGACCTGACATGGACACATCACACCAGGGTCATATCCAAGACGGCTCGACAGCGGCTCTTCTTCCTCCGCAGGCTGCGGAAGTTCAACATGGACTCCAGGATACTCTGCAACTTCTACAGGTGCACCATCGAGAGTATCCTGACCGGCTGCATCACCGCCTGGTATGGCAGTTGCACCGCCCTCAACCGTAAGACTCTACAGAGGGTGGTGAAAACTGCTCAGCACATCACCAGGACGGAGCTGCCATCCATGGAGGACCTCTACACCCAGCGGTGTAGGAAGAAGGCCGGTAGGATATTAAAGGACCCCCATCACCCCAGCAACAATCTGTTCTGTCTGCTGCCGTCTGGCAGACGGTACCGCAGCATCCGGACCAAGACCACCAGACTCAGAGACAGTTTTATACCACAGGCTATAAGACTACTGAACTCCTGAGCTGTGTGAATGTCTACTCACATCTGTTTATAGTACACACATACATATATATTATACACATCTGCCATACATATCTGTTTATAGTACACATATCTATATATTATACATATCTGCCATATACATCTGCTATACATAATATATGCATCTGTCCATACCTCCTCATTCAACAGTGTAAAGTGTTTAAATACTTTCAATGTATTCCACATATGTATATATTTCACATCCTCAAATCTTTATTGTTGTTACTGTAAATATTCTTCTCTCTTTTTGCACTATTTTATTTATGTTATTTGCACCATGTATGTTGAGTTGTTGGAGGAGCACGCGACATAAGATTTTCATTGCCAACATATACGCTGTATCTGCTGTGCATATGACAAATAAAACCTTGAAACCTTGAAACCTTGAAACCTTAAGGTTTCAAAAGGGGGAGGGTGGTCTCCCAAGGGAGGCTCAGTAAATGGAAGAGAAAAAAATATTTCATTAGTAATTAAAATATCACACAGAAAAACCTAATAGTGTGTGATTTGGTTGGAGATACTTCAGAGATACAGCAGTTTAGGGAGATTTTATAGCTTTTTGTCGTGCATAAGTATGACCAAATCAGTATGAGCAAATGCAGACACAGTTTATCGGTATTTTTGTAAGGACCAATAAGGTACTGGTACCAAATGAATATAAGTTCTCCAAACACATCCCTGAAAACAGCATTATACAATATAAATACAAATAAAAGTTTCTTGTTTTTTTTACGATTTACTCCATCTAATACTATGCAGGTATTGAAAAGGAGCCACCATTATATTTATTTGGTTGATCAGTCTAATGACTTGGTACTGCATTCTTTAAGGTTTGGTAGATCGATAACCTGGTTTTGTAAAAAAAAAAAAGAAAAACGAATTGCACTGATTGCCCATGCTCAGCAGCCCTCCTGTTGGGAGATGGAGACGGAACTTGTCTTTGATTGAGTCAGACCCTCAGGGAATCTTGGTTTCTTGTATTTTTATCCTGACCTTTTTGGACTTTTAATATGCTGCAAATGTGTTAAATTGAAATCAATGCTCAAGCACATGCAGGTGTGATAAACTAATTATTGCATGACTGGTGACCAGAGGTTTTGATGTCAATCGCTGTGCAGCATCGTGCAATTTGGTTTTGTGGAGAAGCGGCAGGAGCAGAAAGAATACATTATTTGCAGGATGGATACAAAAGTGTCAGGCTGATTTCAATAATTCCCAATTGTATCAGCTGTTCTTATTCATTTGAGAAGCACCAGACAGTTTAATGTAACATACCGGAGAGTTCAGGGCAGCCTCTGTGATGAATAAAATTAAGGAAAGGAGTGCGGTACAAATATAACCTCACATTTATTAATGTAAAGCATACTGTATTCATTTATAGAAGATGCAATAAAACGTTCAGCAGCCCCTAAATCTAAGACTTAAGGGAGACACAACACATACAATTTTGGTCTGTCATCCTACGTTGTAGCTTTATTAGAGACTTAGTGCCTCAAGCCTCAATAGTTGCCATTAGTGTTCAAAAGCTAATAAAACAGATACTTCTGTCCGGTGTTTATGATTAGCTAAGCCGCTTTTGTACCTATTGTAAAAAGCTCATAAATACCCATTAAGTATTAAAAAAACACAAACTTAAGAAACAAATATGCTGTATTGTAACCTCTTTTTTGACGGAAATACACCCAAACTACAGCAACAATCTATGGTAAGAAAAATGTAACTTTTTTTTGTATATGCTTATTGTTACTTCAGCATTTGCACACTTTATAAGGATATCCAGATACATGTTATTTATCCCACCAATATTTAATCAAGCTGTATTAGATAGCAGCCGCTCAGCCATGTCACTAAAGAACACTGCTTGGCAGAATGATTGTTAGTCCTCTATGAATGATTTAATATATGCTGCTGTGTGTCTCATTTGGGACACCTTGCTAGGTGTGTGTAGTTTTATGCAAGCAATTAGCCTCTTGAGGCCGTAAGTAACAGGGATTGTACAACAGCTAAGAGGTTTTAGGTAAGACGCAGAGTGGAGTGCCTAACAACACCCCAGAGCTGCTGTAAAATCACTGTAACTTACAACCTCTTGTGGCAAATTGTTTAATTCTACCACTTCACTTTGTTATGTATTACCAAGACAATCCAGGAGGAGAATTAATGCTACGCTAATGCATGCTCATTTAAATCCGTAACAGCTCTATATCAGCAATAAGATCTAAAACAAATCATCCAATACATTTTTTTTAACCTTAAATCTCTAATCCTCAATATTGCTAGTGCTGTCCTAAGCTCTTATGGTTTACCACTGCAGCCCACCACTATGATTTAAACTGCATTGCCTTTTCCAGCTTGTATTGTGCTTATGTGGTGGACTTTCCTAATTTAAATATGTCTTTAATCAAATTAATTGGAGCAACCTGAGCCTGTTTTGCAGCACAATGTCAGTAGATGATTTTTGGGTCCCATTAGAAAAAAACCTGCAAA
Organism: Eleginops maclovinus; assembly: GCF_036324505.1. NCBI lineage: Eukaryota > Metazoa > Chordata > Actinopteri > Perciformes > Eleginopidae > Eleginops > Eleginops maclovinus. The sequence goes on along the minus strand of NC_086355.1, from coordinate 14,491,967 downwards.
AAGCCCACAGAAAATCTGGTGCTGTTGGCACAGTGCCCATTAAACATAAAAGGGATGACTAATGCATGCTAAAAATCAATGTAATTATAAATTACTTAATTGTGGTACTAAATCCACTAATCAATGACATGAACCATCTGTGGCAGTGCACAAATTCTCCCTGCACATGTTGATGATTGATTACTACAAAGTTGCCTATGCAAATCTCAGCCACGCCTTAATTTCATCCATGTTTTCCTTATCATGATTGAGGTGTGGGTGTAGAAATGATCATTTTTTATTTGCGTCCATGTTTCAAGTTAAACAGATACTGACCTAATGCTCACTGAGTGCATGGCTCTCTATGGAATAATGATTGGCGCGTGTCGATGAGTCCCAGTGAGGCTGTTAGCTGAACTCGTCTCATGCCCTGCTGTAAGGATGGATGTCCACCGGGCATTTAGAGATTCTGCCCTTGTTTTTGTATTCATGTCAAAGTCATTTAGTGCTTCGGATGATGAATAAATAGAAATAGATTTTACAGTACAGTGTATCAAGAGGAAGTTGTTAACAGTAATGAGACGTATATCAAAAATGCATGATTGAACACTTCAATAAAATGATTTTTTGACATGGTACAGATTATATTTCTCTCTGATGCACTGCATATGACTTGACATTTCCCACAGTAGGATGCTTAATTTAAAGTATCCACCGATATTTTATACCAGGAGTCATTTTCTTTCTTCCGCAAAACTCATACACTGCAGAAGTTTCCCAGAGGCTCTCATTCCTCACTCTGCAATGAGGCCAATCCCTTAGAGACCACCTCTCTAAGCACTTTGTGACAGTCCCTGAAGGCTAGAGTCCAGCTTCCAGTGAGCATTTTATAGCACAGGGTAGAGTTGACTTCAACTAAAGCTGCTGACCTCAGCTATATAACCTTCCCACATTGGCAGCCGAGATATGCCTTCGCATTTACCATGCTGTAGCTAGCTCCAGGGCTGGTGCATAATTTTAGCAATGGTGTATGTTTGTTCTAATTAGATTTATGGGTAGGAAATGTTTGGAGAAGCAAGACAGCACTGTTTTATTATTAAGCTTGGAATCAGGTCAGATGAAAAGAGCAGCAATGAAATGCAGTTTGATATTTATAAGCTCTGAAAGCTAAACAAGAACACTCAACTGTAAATAGTCTCGTATAAAGTCATTTTTCAGGACGAGAAAAACATTCTCTGCAAAACTCCCAGGACAAAGCATAACCAACTGATCCTACAACCACCTACCCATGACAAGTTCAGTCAAATAAGTCATTAGTGATTCATAGGAACACCTATGAATCACTCATATTTCATTAGTGACCACTACATTATTTATTGCATTTAAATTGAGATACCATTACAATAATCTATTCATTTTACACCTTCACAGCTGTATAGGAGATATGACACATGCAGAGGCAGTGTACTAGCTTTCAAACATGTCAATTTATTGTTCTTATCTTCTCTACCTTCTGTCCAGTAATACATTCTTGGTGTGATCAGAGTTCCTGATAGGCTGTAAACTCCGCCGGTCACACTTCTTTGCTTTTTGTGATGAAAACAAAAGATCCAAGGGAAGATGGCTTAACACAATTATTTTATCCAACCATCTCACTACATTCCTATAGAATTCAATGCAGTAACATTTTGTTGATAATGATAGAATTTACAATGACACAAATCAATTTCAAGCATTGCAATGTAAGTTAGCTATCAACTACAACAATCATATTAAAACGTCGCTCTTTAGATCCAAACACTGAAAACATATTACCCTTATAAAAATAAAAGCTTACCCGATTACAATATTCACTTGGCCACTTTTAATCGCCAAAATGAACAATAGTTGAGTAGGCACTGACATAAATAATTTATAGAAAATGTTGTTTAACTTCTAAATCATCACTTTGTAACTGCATGCTGTGTGGTTTGCTGTTGCAGAATGAAATAGAATTACGAGTCCCACCTGGTTGTTGTGACCTCAGAGGAGACAGCTAATTGAATAAGCCAAACACTACAATTGAGTCTTTCAATGTGACCTCTTACAGTCCATGGCACATCCATTTAGATTCCATCTGCTCTGAATTAGGGACGGGCACATTCTCATTTGTGTCCCCGCTGCTCCAAGCAAAACAACCTTTGTTGATCAGAGCCACACAAGCACTGCCAACTGCGTGCATGCGATGAGAACAGCTGCCAGGGAATTGCAGGTGGAATTAGACTGCATAATGGAGTTTAAGGTACCCGTGTCATTTTAACTCTGAAGATGTGCACGACATTTACTCTACATAAAGCAGTGTCATCTACAGTTAATCTCTGTTTCTTTGCCTTAGTAATTGTTCTTCAGTGTATTTAGATTGCAATTCATTGAAGTTGTAAGAAAGAGTACAGCTATGTATTGCAACGGTATGAAATGACTTTGTGTAGAAATACCGCATAGCTTTTACGTCATTAATTAACAGACGTATTACAGGTCAACACGGCCATGTCCATTTTGAGCTAGTGATCCAATCACAACCCAAGTCACACTCTTTACTTGAGCACCAGAATTTTGATTATCCCTCTTAGGACTGAGAGCACAAAGGCTTATTAGTATTACAGTATGAATTATGAATGACCACAGAGCTCTATATGAGGCGCGTGTTATTCGTGCAGTGTATTATTAAACCATAAAGAGTTTTGCATGCCAAGCTGGAGAAAGTGAGTTCCTGATTGCTTGAACTCTCACCATTGTCTTGGAAACCATATACAATGTACAGTATATACCTTTCTGTGAACTATTCCCTAGATCTTTAATTTAATTTAAATTAATTTAATTCTGGCCTGTGCAAAGAATGGATTGAATAGGATGAACATGGAAAGAATGCAAACAACACAGATACAGTGATTAGGATTGCAGCACACTTAATGTCGAATATACAGCTTGTGTTTGAACTGTACCCAATTACAAAATTAAAAACAGAGTCATGTTTGAAGGTGTATGACACAGTGCTGTTTGATACTTGGGGTGTCTACTACCCATGAGAATGGGTATACACTATTATACCAACAGGTGACACCTGAATTCGTTTCAGACACAGCGCTTATGTTTAATATTTTGGTATCCCGATGAGCACACTTGCGAGCCCAATTAAGCACAATGGCTTAAAGCAACAGTACTGGAATATTGGAGTCATTTGGTATGCCTTAATGCAAACAAAAAAGGACATGTTTATTGGAAACTGTACTTAAATCTTACAAATGACTTCAAATGTAATTACAGGCGCTCTCCCAGGGGCATCTGATGGCAAACAAACTGACACACACTTATTTTTAGAGTTCAGGAAATTATTAAGCTTGAGTAAAAATATAAATTGTAGTTTTCTTTTCATTCCTGGTATGAGCACCCACTTTCGATAGCTTGGCCTTGGCAATTAGGCTAAAAGGCACATGGGGAATGATAAGCTGCTGCATGTCTGGATTTTTCAGGTGGTTTTTGATATTTCAGAGTCTAGCCCTGATTATATGGAGAGCGTCTGCACAACAAATGAAGCTGCCGCCAGAAAGATGTGATATGTTGCAAGAGAGAGAAGCGATGGCAGAAAGTGGGCTGGAGTTGTCATTCCATGTGCTGCGCTGTAGTTCAAAGTCCACACCCCCGCTCACAGTCAGGCACACAGTAAGTCTGAAAGAAGCCACCCACTTACTAATTTTGTAATTGGGAGCAGGGAGGGTAAATGTCTCTTTGACAAAGCACTTTCACTTGCAGGGATTCCTCTCCCTTCTCTTTCCCCCTACAGGATGAATTGCCACAATGACAAAACTTTAATGTTATCTATGCAGCTGTTGTTACATGCAGACACTTGGGGAGGGAAAGCATGTCAGACCACTTGTCAAAACTGAACATGAACAAACACAAAATAGTTGAAACCGATTCCTGAAAGCGAGTTTCCAGTTGTGTTTCTCTGGGATTTGATTGGCCAGCTTCAGCTTAACAACACAAAGAAAAAACAGAACAGTGCTTGATTTTTTTGAGCCTCGAGCTCCAACGCAACCAAAGAGACAGAGCTTTACCAAGCAATACTATGCTTTAAAGAATGAAAGGATAGCCAAGGATAGTTTACACTTTGCCTTTTTTTCAGCATGAAGCTTCCACAAGTGTCTGTACATACCTTTTTTAGATAGTATCTGAATATATGCATGCTTTTTTACACTAAAAATAAGGGTCAATTAATTATCACCTCCTCCCAGAGCCCACAGTGTATGACTATATTGTGGGTGGTTCACTTAGTTTATTTTTAAATGTGTGAAAAAAGGAAAAAACCTCCAAAATGAAGTGAGCATGTGAGTCTATAAAAACTACTAATCTGTATACAGGCAACAAAAAGTGGAAGATCTATAAGACAATCTACACATTTTAAGATCCTTTCCCCACTTTCATTTATTTAAATAACAATAGCTTATGTAAGATGACAGACAATGCTCGGGAGAACAGAGAAATTGTTCAGACAAAGCAGGCATCATGATTGCCAAATGATAATAATCCTTTATTACTTAAGTCTGGATGTTAAATTACCCCACACATCTCCTGAATATAGGATATATAAATGGATATTCTGATTATATTCCATGCATCAGTGCTAATGCTGTCTTTGTTGTCTCATATACTGAAAATGCCACAGGATGGAAAGTGACAGTTGCACCAACACCAGCATGATCTCGGAAATAGCAAGCTGCTCTACTTCTTAGAGGGGCAGGTTCAGATGACAGCACAGTATGAGCAGTGACAGATGCATCCAGTGGTAGTGAGTGCAGTCACATTTTTATTTCTTACAGCAAATTCAGATTGTCTTGAGTAAAACACATCTCCTGCAATCAGAAGCGACTGGAGTCAGCTGAACGGCTGATGTGTCTGGGTTTATAATTGTAAAGGTGCTACATGTAGCATCCCACTTGCAATACCGCTAGAGGCTGACTGAGCATAAGGAGAATGAATAAGAGCCATTCATGCAAAGATGAATGGTGTTACAATGATACTACTGGATTTAACTTTGATGGCCAAATTTATAGCTATTCTACCACTTCACTACTACTGGCAGTATAACACGATGGGCACAGTAGTTCACACTTGATTAAGCTTAGTGTGAAGTGTCGTAGATTGATTTGTGCATTAGAATGATCGTTTTGAATATCTAATCTGAATATGAAATGTAAGACCTGTCATTAAATGATATCCCGATCATGAAATTCCATCCTTTGGTTATAGTTAAAAACCTTGTGGCAGGGTTGTTGATAGGCTTCTTGATTGAGGCAGGTAAAATGAGCACTGCTGCTTTCAAGACTCAATAGAATCCATGTGCATACAGAACGACAGCTCAGCTCAGGTATGATTTTGTTTCATCAACAACATAATGAAATGAAACCCCATGGCAGCAAGTAATATTTTCCAAAGGAAGCAGATGAACAATTAAAGAACTGGGAATTTACCTATGAACTACTTTATCTTCCTTAATAGATTTCTATAAATGTTCATAGAAGCAGCAGCTGTCAGTTTCCCCGAATACGGAAAGCCAGTTAAGGGGGCTCCTGCAGATCCTTACTAAAGTAAAACTAAAACAAAGCAGAAATTAATTATTTAAAGGTATTTTGACTCTGACAGTCATACAGAAACATCCACATCTACAAGGGCTGTCTTTAGGAGTAAAGGGCAACCAGGAGGACTCCTTTAGAGTGAATAATCAATGATACATCCAATGGTTCGCAGGAAATTAATATTCAATATTTTCTGAGAAGCACTCCTCTGGGAGTACTTAACTACTATACAGTGAACTGGAAAAAAGATGGTTATACTGTACATGACACTGCAGAGTTGGTCGTAGAAAAATGATCAAGTGTGTCCAGCTGGGGGTTGTCGAGCGAACACATGATTGGAACTATAGACAATTGGATTCTCCTAGAAAAGCAATAAGAATCCTCTTGTATCAGAGGTACTGGAAGCAGAAACACCTGATGATGGCAGAGGTTGACTAAATTGCCAATACTTTGAAATTCAATTATTGTATTAAAGGGAACTGGTGGCAACAAGCTGAGCAATTACCAACCATAACACATACAATGACAGTAGAATATTTTCTTTTTCTAAATGCACCTAGTGGTATGTCCTGAAGCTTTTCCATAATCAATAGCTTTTAAATCCAGCTATAATAGAATAACAGCCTTCCTTTCTACAGACCTTGGAAAGAATGACACTGGTATTTTTATAAGCGTCACATCACAGCAGATCCCTTCTGTGAGACCGCATGTTGCAGAACTCCCCATATAGCTCAGAGAAATGTATAAACCGAGGGAAAATAAAGTTGCTAAAGATTGGCTGGATTTCACACACAAGGGATCTTCTGGTGCAAGGACTCATGGGCTTTGGCAGGGATTCATCTTTGATATTGCCTCCTCAGCACTTCCCCTATAACCTTCTCAGTGCATGAGCCTTGCAACATTCATAGAGTGCCGTCTTTTTCAGGCGGGCAAAAAGTCACTGGTTGAAGCTTAAAACCTAATTGCTGTATTGCATTAGTGTACATGCTGTGTATTGATGAGAAAAGTACAAAGAGGAACTTTTCTTATGTTCAGCTCGTACGTAATTTTAGCAACACAGTCACACACACTCTTCTCCTCCACTCAATCTGTATGCTTGTTTACTTTTTAAACACCTCTTCTCTTCCCTGACAATTCTGTTTGATTTCAGCACAGCCTGCTGTAGTTTGTGTGCAGTCCTTGCTAGTCCTGATCACCATACTTTAATCCAAACACTTCTTTGATGTTCCCAGACGTCTCGGATCCTGCCTCGAAATGAGTAGAACAAACAGGCTGCGATCAGATCACTGGTGCCTCTGTGGATCTTAAGGGCTACTGTGGAAATGTCAGTGCGGTTTAAATTACGCATGATCTGATAAATGGAACTGCTTTGTTGACATTTAGTACTTTATCTTTTTTTTCTCCAATAAAAATGCCAACCAGTTTTGGGGGAATTGGAGATGGATGGTATGATGATGTTTTTCAACATTGCACAGATCTTTTGTATTTGTAAAAGCAGTCTGGCTCGTTTTTGTTGGTTACCAATTTGAATGCTTCATTGATCAAATGTCTCTCCTGTTACATACGTGCAATCCTCTTCAATGGCAATAGCCTGTGGCCATGTGCTTTTATAGAACAAATACAGGAAGCAGTAACAATGTTTTCACACTTGGGCTGTGTGGAACAGGAATAATTTATGAGACCTCCTCAAGGTAGTTGTCTGAAGTTCACTGCTTGTGAGCCCTGCTATAATCTGCTTAAATGTATGCACCAAATGTAAAACCGACACTTTGCACACTGGCTGTTCATTAAGATGACAGGTTGGTTGTGAATTGTTATCATCGACCATTATACACAGTTTGATCATTAAAACAGAAAAACACTTTTGCATGCACTGAGAGCGCAGCACAATATGTTCACCGGGTGAAATCCTCCATTGTCCTCATAACAGCAATAACGTGAGACGCATGTTAAGTCGCCAATGTTTACAAAAATTGCACATTTCATGGATGTCAAGTATGAGTTGTGCAGGCAATTCACGCTTTGGAAGGATTCTCTTGTGTGAAAGAAATACCTGCAGTATTCACTCCTGCTGCTAAATGACTAAAGAAAACAACCTGAACCATACCAGGTTGTTTTTTACAGCAGAAATACAAGTACTGTGCTTCAACATGACTCCAAACAATGCCACAGTATTTCTGCTTCGCTTCTCCAGTGCATTGTATTTTTCATAGCGCAAGATGAATTATAAAAGACGACGGCATTGTTCGACAAACTACTGAACCCCCTTTGTAACATACATTCATGACTGCTAAACAGAAACATGTTTTCTTTTTCATTGTTTTAGAATACAAGATTAGATCCTTTTTTTTAATCCAAATTAAATGGAATGTCATTGGAGGCTTTAACTTTAAGGAACTTATCTAATGAAGCTAGAGAGAAAACTTGAATTGGAGGTAAAGTCTCACCTACAATTCACATGACAGGAACCTGGAATTCAGTATTGATTGGTGTCGGTGTATGAGGCAGTGCATATCTCTAAATTATCTATCAGTCATTAGTCAATAGTGAGTCATCGCAACTTCCTTAAGGTTTCTGGCAGGAGCAGAAAATCAGAGCTGATGTAGCCGGCCACTCATTACCCTGGAAACACTGCACAAAAACAAGTACACACAGTACCTTAATTACCAGTGGTGTAGAAGACATTGCATGCAGAGACACATCCATGTCTGACATCAGCAGTAACACTTCTTCCTCGCCCTGAGCATTGTCTATTTCTGAGCTCCTCTAACAAGCTATCCAAGCGGGCGAGGTGTTGTTTATATTTGAAATTGTTCATGAGTCCATCAGTACCAGTTGATGGCTGTTATTCCTCTTCATGAATATTTGTTTTATTTAGATATTCCTGGGAAATACAAATGATGATGATGATGATGATGATGATGATGATGATGACGATGATGATGATGATGATGATGATGATGATGATGATGATGATGATGATGATGATGATCGTGATCGTGATCGTGATGACGACAATCATGATCATGACGGCTGTGGTTTCAACTCCCAGTAATCTTAATGCAATTTGAAAGTGATTACATCCTACACAGATGGGATATGCTGAACAGCAGTTTTTGCAGCTCTGCTGAGTTGTATTTGTCTTTTGTAACTGCTACCCAGTATAGATCCTTCAGACCAAACAGCGTGAGCCTGATAAAACTTTGCATGAAAAGGAAATTATGAGACAACAAATTGCCTACCTGAGAAAAAAGCATTCCTAGCAGACTGCACTACAAAAAGAGCAAAGTTGCCTGTATAAACCTGATAATGAGCATTTCTCAAGTTAAGCGTCAATAGCTATGTAGTATTTATTACTGTCATTTTGGGATTTTGTCAAAAAAAAACACATTTAATAGCCTAATACATCTCAGGGACAAAGAGTGTATAGAGAAGGACATTCACGTGAGGGTCATTGGTCCAGAGAGCCTCAATGGAAGGAGGCTGTTAGGGGCCTTGAGGATGATGGAGATGGAGAGCAGATTTGACAGAGAATATTTGAGGGGTATTTCCTTTAAAAATCTCTTCAGCTCATGCTGACAACTTATGATCAGGACATTATTTCCCTTAGGACCTCAAAGGTATTTATAACATTCGGAGGAGTTTGCCTTTTATGGTGGAATGTTTGCTCTGCACCAAGGAATCTCTACTCTGTCAGCCTTCGACCTACAAATACCACCAGAGCATGTCAGTAGAGAAATAGAGTTTTCCTACCATAAGATAAAATTCTTACCTAAAATGTGCAACACCAAAACCTTATAAAGTTTGTATACAGGTCTTAAGGAATCTTATTTGGGTCAGTGATTTCATTGGAAAAGTGCCCCCATTTTTTAAAACAAGAGCACAGATGAGAATAAATGATATCAATACAAACCATGGGATAAGCATTGTTGTGGCATATGAAATAGGCTTTGGGGAATCAAAAAGATTGAGTTTCCTGAATAAACTGTCCACATAACCATGTCAATGATTTGTGAAAACATGTACATTTGGACACAATGCCACAGTAGGGAGAAGACTGGTGTGACCAGCTTTGTGTCTGCAAGATAAAATGATTGCTGAAGAAGAATAGCAGCATTTACAAAGCCCTCACATGTATGCACAAGCTCACACATAACAGGGGGTAATGGTCAGTGTCCGCCCTCTTGTTACTTCAGAAATAAAGGTGTTGAGGACAGCAGCGGCCGAGAGCTACTTGATGGCAGACATCACCTCTTGAATTATAATGGAGGAAGACATATTTAATATAAACTTGAATCTACAGTACATGGCCATGTTATGTTTTTTTCCGCTGTATTACCACTCAGAAAAAGAGAGCAAGTCATGTTTGCTCTTGAATTTGAAACAGGTGCAATATCCGTACAGAAACTAAATACTGAATTGTGGACCATTTAAATTAATGCAACGACAAAACATTTTTTGTAATAACGACACCACATTTATGATACAATAACATTGTCTGCGCCTCCCGGAAAAATATGTTTTATTACTTCTGGATTGTGCCCTGGACAGCTGGGTTATGTTTTGGCCATTTAACGGTTTTTGTTGCTTCCTCCAAAAAATGTAATGCCACCCCAGGACTAGATTAATTTATGCAATCAATATGGAGAACCACTGCTGAAGCACACTACTTTGTATCTGGTGAAATCACAAGCATTGACACAAGTGGAAATTGACTGGAAAAAAAGGGCTAGGAGAGGAGAATACATCATGGTTTGCGTTGAAACTGGTTAAGTTAAGGGGACCTTCGTCGCCATTTTGCAGAATGGCTATAACTTATGCTGACTGTCGGCAGGAAACGGGAAATTAACAGCTGTCTAACATGTTTGATTGTCCAATCTGTTCACCATGACCTATTTCCTACAAGGACTTTGTGTTTTTCATGACCTCTAAAGGACTTTATCACTTGATCAGATATATGTCATTTCAGGACTGAAAGAACAAAGCACTCATAAAAATAAAGATAAATCGTTGCCTTACAGTTAGATTATTCATGTAGTTACTGATGACTTACCTTATGGTTATCTTAAATACCAAAGCACACAAGTATTCTGGAATATGTAAATTGTAGTCCAGTGGTTTAAGTGTGAGTACAAAAGAACACTTTTGGAAAAAACCACCGAAATTGAACATCATAAAACGATAAAAGTGTGTTGTTTACTATTGTCATGGTCTGGCTCTTGGCCATTACAAAATAATGGGAAAAGACACTAGGTACAGGTGAAGTCAGTGTATTTAATATAACAAACAAAGAAAGCAACACAAATAAGGTGTGTGAGTCTGTAATATCAGTAGTGTTGATGTGTGAGCATGATGTAGTGCCAAGTGTTGTATGCTAAAAACAAAGAAGATGCCAACAAATGACTAAACAGGTAGCTGCACTCAGGATGCAAAGACTGGGACCGAGACAATCTGGAGGGGGCTTTAAACCCCGGTAGTGCAGCAAACAGGTGCTCCCAATCAAGTGTCACCTACCAATACATAAAGGAGAATTGTTAGATAACACACTACTGGGAGGAGTAAGACTGGGGTCGTCACACTACTATGTTGAGCATACAGTGACACTGTGAGGCTGAATAATGAAAAGTTAATTTGAACTGCTAATGCACGAAACAATTTTACTGCAGTCTCTCAGGAGTTCTTGATTGAAAACAGTGACCCGAGAAGAACTGGATTACTGGCGTTCTATTACTATATACAATTTAAAGACATCTAAAAGTATTCACACCTGCTTCACAAATCAATACTCTATCTTGAATTCTGACTTTATATTTAACACATTTACTGATGCATTATTCTGCAGTAGAAGTTCACATTTGGAAGGCAGTTGAGTCAATTAGCTGAGGTTGATCAGTCAGATGTCGCTTAATGCACATTTGATGATCCTTAAAGCATAGCAATTTTCTCCTTTGGGGTCTTAGTTTCCTTCATGATTTCCATGCTGGATCTAAATCTCCTATTGCTGTGCCACACAGGCTTCCATCTTAGTCGCAACAGGGACAGAGCTTTCGTCATCAATCATTTAAAGGATGCAATTTGCACAGCACCTGTCCCAAGCCAGAGGGTATTAAGGTCCTCAGCGAAAGACGAACTTTGGACTCAGTAGTTGAGGAGTACAGCTCATTTACAATATAATGCTTTCCACAGAGTGTTTGATGAATCAGCAAGCCTTTTTTTCTGAAGGCATGAATTAGCATTCAGTCTTGCCTTTGGAGAAGATACCATGTATCTTCAGGTTAAGTGTTTTCTGAGCCAAAGAACAATGATGGTGATTAATGTTTGTTTTGCCTCCTTTCTTTCTAAGTTTCTACGGTAAAGAACTTCACAAGAGAATAGTCTGTTTGACTAAATTAAGAGCTTAATATATATTAGCAACACAAGTTTTTGGTAATGTCGTATTTCGGTCCACCAAAACCTTCCATGTCCTAGAAGACAAATCATATCTTTATTTTCCCATCTTCCCACTGCAGTCCCCAGCTGTTACCTGCTGTAAACCAAGATCGGGGATCAAGGTAATGCATTCAGGATTACGGCAATGTGTTGCCAACTCTCTGAGGACTGTCCAAAGTGTGTTCCCACTGGTCAGAGTGTAAAAGCAGCTCTTGTCCTTCGCTTTCTGAGCTTCGAGCCTTTTAGCTGTGATCGTAATGGGAGGAAGTGTAGCAGAAGTGTAGCAGTGTCCAGGGGCATCGTCCAGACAACTTCCCTCGAGGATCCAGTCGGTAAATCATGTAATAGGGCTCCATCCCGAGGGACCAAGTTCATTTTGAAACTGCTTCGCTGGGATGGCAGAGGGACCAACAGCAGAGAGTTTTGTTCATGAAAAATGTATAAATGCTGCACTATCTTGTTTTCCGGGCACAATAGACGAAGTAGAAAAAAAAACCTCATTCTCTTACCAGCTTCTCATTTGTACTTTGGACTGTATAGAATGTGGTGAAGATGACTACCTTCATGGGACCCTGCAAATACAAACATTTTCAACAAGAAGAAAGTGGACGTAGCAAGCCTAAATTCAACAAAAAAGGATAGAGGTGCTGAAGCGATAAAATGAAATATGATTAGCATGACCAGGTTGTCATTTCAATAGTCTATGATGTATATTATATTATGTTTCTCACATAAATGATTTAGCTAAGGGCATAGAAGGCTTATTAAATGAAGAATCAAGGGCTGACGACTTTAGTTATTAAGTAATTATAGAACAGAAACAGTGCATTCAGAAAAAATCCAGAAAACAAAAGACAGTTCAAATGAGCAGCTATAATACTACCAGACTTTATATTGCACTTTCAGTCATGGGTGAGGCGTATCATACTATACATTATCAGTAAAACAGTATAATGTCATAATCCAGCAATGAACAACACAAAGGAGTACCTATAAAGTCTCCCATTTTCCACCTTATTCCCTTCATTTTGTGGCAGGGCAAAATGATTTGGAAAATATAACTAAAAAATATTTGTTTACACTTTATGATCAGCAATATTCTCCGATCATCTGCTACAAAAACTGTGTCACGTGTACATGTTTAGTTTTAGAATAATTGCCATGAGTGGATTTAACTAATAAATAAATATCATAAAAAGAAAGAAGAAACTTTTTTGGCTACTTTTCCTCTTCTTTTTCTCCAGGCCAAATAAATATATTGACATCTGTAAAGCGCTGCTAATTACACAGGCAATTAACACAGACTTCTGCCTCTGCGGAATATCAAACCTCCCAATCAACACAAAAAGCAGACCATATAGGAGTCCCCAAAGCTTTGCAATAACAACAGGCATGTTTTTAAAAATATTTATAGAATTGTTATTGGAAAATGAACAATGGATATGGACTAAAGATTAAATAGACTGAAAAGACTGTGAAAGGAGTGTGCAAGGCTCCCTGGAGTGTCACAGCAATTGCAAGGTAATGGTCTTTTTTCTTCTTTTTCTTTCACACACTTTTATTGTGTTCACTAAAAGGTAAATCTCACGCAGCACTGCTGGGGGAGGTTATTGTTAGTTTTGCTCAATACTGACTATAACATATATGCTTCTATATAACACTTCATAAAGCCGACATTCAACAAGGAGCTCTGACAAAGCCGTTGAAATGCAGTTTAACTGTATTTAACGGTGCTTTCATTAACTCTACTCAGTACCACCAAACCCTTTTTAGACATCTGCATAGGCTGCAGAGTGCTCCACTGACATTAGTGTTCAATGCAGATATGTAACTGAGCCCTATAGGCATTAACAGTTAATGCAGAGATGGCGTGTCACTTATTCGGGGATGTCCCTGTCTGCAGAGCAGGACCCACCATCTCTATGGCAGACAGGAGCCAAACAGGGCCCAGGAGAAGGGGAATGCTAATTCACCAGCCACAGCACTGCCAAGCTGCCATTAATCTCCATGCAGCACCAATACTTTAGTATAAAACATTTATACCATTTGCATACAAATTGGAATACCAATGAAATCAAATGTCAAAGACAAGGCTGAGGTAAAAAAAGGAACTTTGTGAGGCTGATGTGTGTGTTGTCATTCATCTTGCACATCAATGGATTGAAGCCTTGTCTTGTTATGTGAAACCCCCAATCCCCAGCTGATCAACAGTCAACAGATAATCACATTAAAATGCAAAACTGTGTCTATTGCATTATATATGGAACTCATGATGTGCTGCAAATCAGTGTTTCAATGGTTAGTTTATGCTATTGTTATCCCAATGTCAAATGTGACGCAGCTCATGCTCAGTTCACGGGGTTACATTTCTTTGGACCCACACCAACTCACATTCCATTTTACATTTAGTTTATTGTAGATATAGATATCTTGTGAAATCCTTCAGCACATCATTGAATAGTGTGTGAAAGGTGGTCAGTGCCTTTGGCGAAGTAAAAAGGTGAGTCTGGAGTCCTGACAAGCTTCACAGGTCTCTCAAGTGTGTTCACAGCTCAGCTCCACTGCCGCCTTCCCCAGAGGTTGGCCTGTAAGCAGTGGCCTGGCCATGGGAGATAAGGGTGACAAACATGGAGGCCACCACAGGAAGAAAATTGCACAAACACAGCAGGGCAAACAGAGGGCAAAATAGCTGTGGTACATCTGTGTTGTGCAGAAATGCAATGGCAGTGACCCTTATGAATTGGATATCCTGCTCTCCAGAGCTTTAACAAAATGAAGTTCTTCTAGCTAGGTGAACGGGTAAAGGAATGAAAAATACTGTGTTTGCTAAATACACTTTAACTCAGCAGTAGCTCAAACATAGTGATAACATTTGGGATAAGCTGTTCCAAAAATGTAATGAATAACATTATAATTTCAAATATATCACAAAGGTCTAAAGGGATATTAGATTTGTTTTGGGACCACTTAAAAAACAATATACCTAAGACAAATTCTTTAGAAGAAGTTCCACAGATCCATCCTCTGACACTGAAATACTTTTAAACCTATCCGCACTAAACTGTTGCAGAAAAGCTTTATTTGAACATAATTCATCAGAGGAATATAAAGGACAGAGAAAAACGATTCATTATTTTTGCACCCTCAACTAGAGCATAACCTCCTTAAATAAATCTTCTTGAAAGTCTACTGTGTCAAAGTCAGCCAATAATTTAGCTCCAGCACAGATGTAGACGTTTTCCTGGCTGCATCACTCAGGACTCCTGAGAGGAACTTTCCACTCTGCATTTATACCGTTTTCCTCCTTGTGTTTTATTTGCCCCGTATACATGGCTGTGTAAAAGATTTTCAAGGATTTGAAAATATGGAAAACAAAGTCCTACAGTGTCTTCACACCTCATATATAGATCAATTGCTGGCTTAGCACATTTTGGATTTGAGGTGAGGTGAAGCTGAATACACAAGCAGAGCCCTGACAGGTACACACTGGATTTATGTAAGTTACAGCAACATGATGAGACAAGCTTTGCAGCATTAGTGTGATCAGAGGGATATCCCTTCTCACCTCTGCACAGGTAAACTACATACTTTTTTATTAAATAGGTTTCTAAAGTGTATAGTATAAAATACTACACTGTGCCATGATATACTGTACAATGCAATACTACACTATAAATACTATTCAATATAATTCTATTATATATTATAACTTAACATATTATAATATACTCTACTATACCGTACTCAATTCTATTCTATTCTCAAGCATACATAATATAGGCGTAATGTTTTGAAATGTACTATTGTATACTAGCTATACTATTTTGCTATACACCGTTATATACTATAGTAATCTCTACTATTCTATTCTATACTAAACTAAACTATACTATACTATACTATACTATACTATACTCTACTCTACTATACTATACTACACTGTACTATACTCTACTATACTATACTGTACTATACTGTACTATACTCTACTATACTATACTGTACTATACTGTACTATACTCTACTATACTATACTGTACTATACTATACAATACCATTGTACATAGATTGTTTTATACTATTATACTATTCTGCACTTTACTATACAATACAATACTATACTATACTATACTATACTATGTGAAACTATGCTATACTATGTATGCTATACTAAGCTATACTTTATACACTAGGGAGGCATTGGCGCTCTCTGTAGGGTTTTGCTTTTTGAACTGAAAGGTCGCCGGTCGGACTGTAGAACCCCCTCATCAGTACAATATTCCCCCTGCTCCTAATACTAGGATGGGTTAAAGGCAACATTTTGTGTGTGCTATACTGTGTACTGTAATAGTATGACAAAAAAAAAAACTCTTATACTATACTATGCGATACTATACCAGTTTATACTATACTATACCATTGTACATATACTGGTTTATACTAATGTACTATTCTGTACTAAGGATACTATCCTGTGTTATTCTAAAAGCATTACCCTGTAGTATTCATGAAATGTTGTCATTGAATCCTTGCAACTTATATTCTTTCAGAAGACTGTTAAAAATGTTATTATGTCTAAGCCATGGGAAATATTTATTATCTCTTCATGTTACAATGGGTGTGATAGAGCTCATGCTTAATACTGTAAGGGTGTCTTGTGTATAGCTGTTACCTATTTGAAATAGTGTATGGCATTGTTAGGTCGACATGGAAAGACTGAATTAAATGAAATTCATCCATTCTACTACTTTTAGGTTCAATGTGCATTGTGGTCACCGTACCAATAATAAAGACTAGGTTAAGGTATGTTACAGTCATGGTTATTCCTTAAAAAAACGTTATTGTTCATCAGAAATGGAAAACAAACTATGACACCCATCCAGCGGCATCCTACTCCCTATAAAGAATCTGATGTTCATTAACAGTACATGACAAGAACATGACAATCAGTGCCTTTATCAGAAGACTTTGTCCCTAAGACGTAAACATAAGTTGTTGTGGCGCACTTGCTAACACTACTGATACTCCATTCATCTTACTAGGACAGTCTCTGCTGATTACCATCCTGAAATATGCAGATGACACAACAGCAATACAAGCTTTGACAAAACAACACTCAAACCACCACATAACAGTTTAAGTCAAGCCAGAATAAAAGCCTGACTCAAAATAAAAGGCATTTCTCATCACTTACATCACAAGAAAACAATAATAAGGACAGATTATGAATTCTCAAAGGTATCAGATAAGAGGAGACTTTTCCTTGTCATCTCTTTTAGTGTTGAGATCAAAAATGCTTTCTGATTTACCCTGCGGTTTAAGACCGATCTTAAAAGGAAACTCTAAATCCCATGTTTCTTTTAAGCTTCATTTTCGATTCCCCACATGCCGTAATGAGGAGCAATTGCTTTGCTTTATTTCTTTATATGTTTTGGATTCTGTATTACCCACTGATTGTTAATATAAAGACGTGCCACTCGCTCACACACAAACCTAGTCACATAATAACATCAGAATTTTAAATGTTTAAAACTTTCATCCCCAGCTCCCTCTCATTAGTGTTTTAATCAGGACATAATAATGAATAGAGAAGAAGACAGGGTGAGGCAAGTCATGAGAATAATTTAGTGAACCTCCAAGCTGCAATATGTGTGTTAAGCTTGTCTAAAATGAGAGAGACCCATTCAGTGATTTCATCCTGCGACTAACAATGCCTAACAAGTCTCATTTTGATTCTGATTCAAAACGAACATGTTTGAATTATTTTCAGCAACAGCAATTTGTGGGAATTTCCATAGGTTAGAGAATGTGCAATATGTAATATCCCGTCATGTTTGTTAATTTACTTATGTAAGTTATTTATCAGGTTTATGCTATATGTTTCATGTTGGTTTATGTTTTAGCATGTTTAGTCTCGTTGTTCAGGTTTCAAGTAACAGTCACTCATGTCTCGTCATGATCTTCCTGTTTTATTTTGTACTTACCTCTCGTTTCAGAGCCCTTCTTGCCATTGTGTGTTTTCCCTCCAGTGTGATCGTCAGCCCCTCCGTTGATTGCTGCCACGTGTCCATTATCAATTAATCAATCAATCAATCAATGAAATATCACACATTTTACATTTGTCTCAGTGGATTTTACAGTTTGTAGAGAATATGAATTTGACACCCTCTGTCCGTGGACCCTCACATCTGACAAGGAAGAACTTACAAAGAAACCCCACAGTTAATAAGGGAAAATGGAAGAAACCTTGGGGAGAGCAAAAGACCCCCAGGACAGGCATTCAATAACATGTGTCCATTTTTTAATTTTTTTAAATGCATATTTTCTTTTGTAAAGCTGTCTTTGGCTCTGTTGCTGCTGTAGCAAATTAAATTTCCCCTCTGTGGGACGAATAAAGGGATTCTGATTCTGATAAATTAGAAGACGATGAATCCAGTCAACAATCCTGTGGGAGCCTTTAAAGAAGTAGTAAGGTGAGCATCAGGCCAGACCACAGCGACAGGCACAGCCTCGAGTCT
This sequence comes from Eleginops maclovinus, assembly GCF_036324505.1. Taxonomy (NCBI): domain Eukaryota; kingdom Metazoa; phylum Chordata; class Actinopteri; order Perciformes; family Eleginopidae; genus Eleginops; species Eleginops maclovinus. The sequence goes on along the minus strand of NC_086355.1, from coordinate 14,473,429 downwards.
GGATCCAGGACTCAGGACCACAGCAACAGGCACAGCCATGACTCAAGATCGGGAAGTAGACAGACACCAAAAAGCTGAAGCTGGTTTATCTAAGCCTATAGCAAAAAATAATAGGGGCTGAAGCTAATCAGCCCTAACTATAAGCTTTGTCAAAACAGGAAAGTCTTAAGCACACTCTTAATTTACCTCTTAATTTATACCAATAATCTTTGCACTGATATTCCACAGCCAAGTTCAGTTAGTTCCATGTTTTTGCCAGTTTCACTCTTCTACATTTTGTCTCTTCATGAGTTATCTTTTGTTAAACTTTGTTTTCATCTTAAGTAAAGACTTTTTGATTTTGCAACCTTGTCTCAGTCTGAATGTGAGTTCCACTACACAGAGCTATAGAGAATCAACAAGGAAAGAATTGAAGTTATCTTGGAAATTTCAACCTCATCTCACGAATCAAGTTAATAATACATTTAATTTTCCCATTTAATTGTATTTTCCGATTGTGATTCTGGGTATGTACATGGATGCATAGTTATAGAAATGCATAAATGTACTCAAGAGGTTTATTGATGAATGTTATTTATAAAATGATAAGTCTGAACTGAGCATTTTGCATAACCTTCTGCTCAGTTTTTTCATTGTATGCATGTTATTGTGTGGGCATAATGTATATGTATGAGGTGCCATGCAGGACTAGAATAAAATATTTATTTCAGGGAACACAAAGGTCTTCTTTGACAAACACAGTGGTATAGAGGCGGCACACAGTGATCCGACTTCTAATCAGAGGCATTCAGCCCCTCACTCTCAGCAGAGATGTTGCATGATAAGACCAAGTGGCTTTGACGTAAAATAAACATGTTCCACACAGTCCAGTTAATGCTGCAGATTACCCATTTTCGGTTTTCAAGCTTTGAGTTGTGAAGAGTAACAAAGTACAATTAATCATGTAGTTGTTTTTCACCACAATCCAGATTCAAATATGGCAGTTTATACCTTACTCCAGTTCATGTATTTAAAATCTTAACCTGCTATTTACATAGTTATTCAAAATGTGTTATTGTTTATTATTATAGGAAGATAAGACTATATTTAAACTCAGGCGGAAAATCACAGGCTACCAAGCAGAATATAAATTAATTAAACTCGGGCTCACCTTCACTGGAATAATAGACTCTATTCTGAAATGGCACATTCTGCATAATGACTCAGTTTACTCTTGGTGTTTGAAATGTAGTGATGTTAAATTTCAACTTTTCAACAACATTTTTTCAAAGCCTGACTTTTCCTAACATCCTAGTATGTCTTCCCTCTGGTACTTTGACTCTGCCAAGAGCTGAAGTCTGACACTTTTGCACTTTTCTATCAGAGGCTAGAAGCATTATGATAATCCAATTATATGCAAGACTGCAACATGCCCCTGCTAGGCATTGTGTCGTATGGAGCTCATGCATGAGGAGGCATGAGGAGGTTACGGTGATATTTCTTAACAAAAGATCCTGACATTACTTTTCACAAAATATATTACCTGCATTAGCAGTCAGTCAAAAGCTGGACCGATAGCCAAGAATTGTTGAATGTTTTTTTTTCATGACACATGATTTTCCTATATAAGTTATTTCAACAGCCACTTATTACATGTACATTGGCTAGTAATCCTCAGTTACTTAAAAGGATTTTTTTGAGGAGTTTGTCGGTATCCATTGGAAGGATGTAATGACAGTGTTGTTTGCTAACATCCTTGACTTGAAAATGTTTCTTTGTCCCACCCCACAGGTTTTTAAACTTAACGGCTTACATAACAAAATGCTGTCACAGTTTATTGTTTCAGTAACTACAAAAATCTGTGAACAAACTGTATTGGCACTGCGTTGTTGCGAAGAAGCATTACAAAAGCGGCCAAGTCCTTTGACCAGAGAGCACACTGAGTGTATCCCTCACTTGAGAGCTTTCAAGCACCAAATGAAACCAAATCATTTTGATCCTTTAACCTTTTTTTAATCCTTTATTGTTAATCCTGTGTATTATATATGGAAAAATGGTTTGCATATGCTACAACTTCAAGTTATGAAGGGTATTTATAACTCTGTACTCATTGTGTCCCATCTATTCATAGCTGGGCAGTCCTGCTGACAGAATTGCAGAAGTTTGATTGGCATCTATTCATTTCCTCTGAATTGAGAACAGGCCTAATCAGAGTCAATCATTGACCCTTTCAGACAGATACCGATAACTGAATGATGCAGAGGATTAGCTGGCGCTGCCACTGCCTTGTTTACCTCCCGTGTTCGTAAGCCAGTAAATGGCTGCATAAATGGCACAAAAACATTAATCACAGCATGCAATTTTCTCTCCCACTGTAGCCTCTTCCAATGCAAAGGCTTTCATTTCCTGTTCAATCTCGTGACAGAAATCCAATCAGCAGTGGATCATAATTTATACACACTAGCGTGAATCCACTTCAGGTGTATGAAGACATCTTATTATTTTAACAGACACACAAGAGAGACAAAGCCCACATTTTGTCTTAGCCGAAAACAGAAAGGGATTGTGTTTTCAATTTGATTGACAGATAAATGGAGAGGAGATAATTCGTAGTTAAATATTCTTTAATTTTGTTTCAGATGAATGTTGTTTTTTTTGTCTTCTAGCACAAGAAGAACCAATTAGATGCTTATTGACCGCTGGTCAATCATAAGGACTCAGGAACACAGCTATTAAGGCAACACTAGGCTTAAATACACATGTTTTTTATTCACAATTCTAATTTTCTAAATAACCTGAATGGAAACACTAAAAACAAACAACTAATGGTAAAGGTTTTTACTCTTGAATGGTTGAATTGATAAAAGCAAAATGTGTTGTGCAATGAAAACAGATTCAGAAAACTAATTATGAAGTACATGAAGCATGCTACTTCAAAATCTACTAAAGCTTCTGCTTCATTGATGAGACCAAACTCAAACAGTCTCCTCTTGGCTCAACACAGAGGCATTAAATAGAAGATATCAAATAAAAACATCTACATATCTCAACTCTACAGGCTTAAAATGAAGGGAAAACGATCTCCCTGTGGTGCGGGATGCTCATCAGCATGAAGAGTATGCGTGTATGTTTATTAAGTTTGTTTACTGCACCCCTTGGAATTAAAAAATCAACTGATGCATGAAATAAACAAAAGGCACACTATGATATGGCTTCTCTTTCCCACCAATTACTAGGCAATGAAATGTAACGTTCATAATCACATGGCTCACATCACTTACCTACCATGGTCTGAATGCCTTTCAGCTTGTCAGGGATCCAAGATTCAACATATCGAGATGAGGACTGTGAATGGTTTGTCACATTTTCTCCTCAGCTGTGTTAACCGCGAGGCTACCCTGTAAACCTTCCTACACTAGGTTACAAATGTCATAACTGTACATGGTATTTTTAGTACCTATAATTTTATATTAAAGGATCACACTGATAAAAAGAAACATATATGCAGAATAATGGGGGATTAGTTTAGTTAGGAGATCACATCAAGTCAGGATATAATTCAATTAATTGAAGTTCAGTTAAACACTTATCAAACCACATCATAGCTTTGGTAGTTAAATACTGCAAATGTATGCAAAAAGGGGATATGTCTCGATGTACTGCCAACACAATAAGTGTATTTTTTCAGCAGAGCCTCCGCAATTGAATTGTTTCTCTCCTCTGAGCTCTGACACAGAGAGAAAGGAGACTGAAAACAGTTTAACATCACACCTCTATTGATTTATCCTTTATTGCTTGAGATTTATGAATTATTGTAAATCTGATGGTGTCTCTCATAATACTGCCACAGGCTTTTTAAATCAGTCTGACAGGTTATTATTAAGCTCCGGCATTGAAGGCAGTGTAGCATGGAGGAATGTACCATCCCTGATCCTGGAGGACAAAATATAACCCAACACTCCCTGGTGTTGAGAAGTTGTTGTGCCAGAACTACATCCCCCAACAATTGCCATGGTACTCTCCATCAGTCATAGCAATGAAAAAGCATTAGCCTAACAATAATGTAATCTGAAGCCACTCTCACTGTAGATCAGTCCAGCCTCCTAGATATTGCGTGAGTTTCTAACACTCTAATAAATATTACAGTACTGTCACCTCTCACAATTTATTGGGCATGTGTGGGAATGTGCTTGATGGTCATGTATATGGATTCAAGTAATGCATTCATAATAGATGCAAACCATGAGGGAAAAAACAAAGTAATAGGCATTGTGTGGAGCTATGACCACCTCTCTGCCCACAAGAAGTAACAAGCTGAACATAACACTGCTAGGGTGTCTCCTAAACAGCAGCACTCTACAGAAATATAAATGCATTCACCATTTTAAGATGTTGTGGTATCCTTAACTGAGTGGGGCGGTAAAAGGAAGAGTATTTGAAGTTCCTTTTTTTGCTTCTATTTGAAGAAAAACCCAAAACACACCACAAAAACTCCTGGAACGGATGGGAGAGAATGAACGCTGTCAGAAAATCATCCAATCATCATCCAAGTTTACACAAGAGAAGAAAGTAAAAAAGGACTCTTTTACACAAGCCATCGCGTTACACATGAAAAAGTCCAACAGCAATATAAGTGCTCGTCTTAACTCGGAAGAACAGACCGAGCGGCGATGCCTCATGAATAAATCTGTGCTCTTTAAAAATGTCCTTCTCTCACTGCTCTCTGTCCTAACGCTCTGTATTTTATGTACGTTTTTTTTCTTTTTCTAAACTTCCATTACGCTGCAGGAGAGGAAATATGCTTTGGTTTCTAATTCATCAAATCTACCTGTTACTTCATCTCGGAATCATCAGTGGCACCACGAAAATATGTCTATATCATTTTGAGCTGCCACTCATTTTTATCAGAAACACTTCTACACAATCTTCCCTCCATGCACTTTATAATCAAAGGATTGACTAGCCCAGACTGTGATAACATATTTAAATTGTACAATATTCATATTTTAATTCAGGAAAAACTGCAGATTAAAAAAGCATAATTGAAAGAACCAAATCAAATGATTTGGACACAGTTGTGAGTGTGTCATGAAATATGTACACCTAACATGGCACAATCCACACCTAGGACAGAAAAATGGTTGCTCAGGTTCATTTGAAACCATGACAGAAAAAATGACAAACGCTTTCCTTTATCGGCCATGAGATAAGTGTGGCAGTTTTGATAGATGTCGAGGTGTATACAGTTCTATCAGGGCTTTGTACGAGGGCTTGAACTCTTAGCAGATCATGTTACAACTGTATATCTGCAGAGGGTCATGGGTGCGTAGTCCACATGACAGGCTACAAAGCTGTCATGCAGACATATTCAGGAGGCCTGCGTGGCTTCCTGTAAAATGGATAAACAAGCATGCAAATCAATCATTTGTCATGCTGTTCTTATCCACGGTGACATTCGTTTTCCCTACTTAGTCATTTAATTTCATTGAAACATTTGTGGAGGATCTGACTCATGATTCACTAGCAATTTCATCGTGGTGTACTGCAATATCGGAGTATTGGGAATTCTTTGTTTAATGTTTGATTTTATCTCCAACTCAATCCTCCTTGCCAGCATTGCTTTGCATTTTTTAAATGTCTCCAGGCAGGGTAATCTCAATTTGTCAGACTCCCAGACTGAAATAACTCAACAACTATTGGATAGACCCATAGCCCGCTAAAAGATGGAGAACATTGATATCATCTGAAATAAAAATGTAATGGCCCATGTTTGAACCGTGTTATTGTCAATATACTGATCTTGTTTTCCTTTTCTTCTCTTCGTCTTGTTTGTATTTGGGTTGTTTTTAATCTATCTGTTATTCAGGTGTTTAGGTTTCTTTTATGAAGGAGTGTAAGAGGAACCATAACCATGACATACTTTACCCCCCTTTGTCTATTACCCTCTCACAAATTAGCTTTCATCTACCTTTTCATCTCTTCATTAAATGTTTGTCTTTGGAATTGAGCCAAATTTAATAAAAATATTACAAAGTACCTCCATGGACAATAGACAATAACAGATAATGAATAAAACGTGATAAAAACGTTCCCCAGATGGTGAACTTTGGTGACCTTCTGATTTAAAATGACATTGACATTTTTATTTTTTGCTTAAATATTTAAAACCTGTTGGATAGATTTACAATGGCATTTGTCACAGATGCATATGACTTTAATGATTCTCTGACTCTTCATCTATCACCATCATCTGGTCTAAGAGTTAAATTTGTCCAATACTTTTTTGTAAGACCCCTGAGTCTCAGCTGTACTTTGTATTTTGTGCTAATTAGCAAATGTCTTCATGCTTACATGCTGAACTAATATGATAAATATAGCACACTTCATACCAGCATATTTGCATTGTCATTGTGAGCATGTTTACAAGCCGAACGCCCTCACAGACATTACTCTTGTTCTCTTTGCTGGCAGGTTAAGTCACACTTCACGGTCATCACAGTAAGTTAATCTGTCATTTATCTACTATTTTAGTTGCCATAAATTAATCCATGTGATAAATATAGCTGTGTAAAGTCAAATACGGACCTACAAAGTGATAGAGCAGCTTCTAAATTACCCCATGAGGAGACAAACAAGTTGCACACTCTAGTAAATAACAATTTGTCACTGCTGTATTATTAATAAGGTATAAATGTGTTGAGGAGATATTCCTCCCTTCTTGCACAGGAAGTCATAAAAGGAAAACCTACCTACTGTTTGAAAGGCCTGTGTGCGTTAGTAATCACTCTGTCCTTTTTTCCCTGGGTCAGCCACATCGCTGCGGGTAGAGCAGCTGAATGCTGATGGGACCAAAGCAGTTGCCACAATCCCATTTGAGCAGTCACTGGTACTTTGCCTTAAATGCTTTTCAATCTGCTGGAGATCGCATTAGGCGGCTATTTCTTATCGACTCATCTAAAGAGTTTATGTCTCCATCTAATTAAGGGCAGTGCTTCCATAATAGCTCAATGCTTAGGCTGAGTTATTTCATAAATGTGTAGCTAAGCCTACAGTCCCATACAGTATCTGCTCCTCCACTGTTGGTTTAAAAGGATGTGTACTTAGTTATGTTGTGTGTCATGGTAATAAACACTGTCATAACAGACATAGATAATCATCATTACTGTATGTCTTGGTTTTTATCATAATTGTTTCACAGAGGATCTTTGATCAGTTTTGTTGATGTAGATCTTCAATAATGTCATGACTTGATATTATCTGCACTCTCTTAATAGACAATATGATCTTGCAGTGGTGAGTGTCAGTTGCTTGATATATTGTTTCCCCTATCGGCAGACTTATTGAAGTTGACAGGATTACAGTTCAGGCAGATATGAGATGGATCCAAGGTGTCCACTGCAAGGGCCTGCCAGCTCAGTCTGTTTCCATGCTGCTCTTTGTGTCACAAGGCAAGCCTCCTTTACAGACAAGGGAATAAAAGATGGGGCTGAGATGTATTATGCATGTGAATGAGGAGAGGCAGGCATCTGCCCAACAAACCAAAACACTTTCACGGGGCAACACACCGGCTTCTAGACTAAACTATTGTAACACATAGACTTGCTTAAACTGAAGGGAACACGTATTTATGTATTTGTTACAAAGAAGTGGCCAAATCATCATACAATTCCTATGCAGTCTTTTGTCAGAAATAAACAAGAGATTCCACTTATACAAATGTAGGCCGACCTTACATTCTAAACATATTGTTTAAGGACAGGATCTGGAACATTGATAGTGATGTTTGGGATTTCAGAAAAAAACATGTTTCAATTGTCACCACTCTCACACAAACACTTATAGCAGAAAACTACCCAGCAAAGTGCTTGATTGATCGAGGAGCATTTTGGTGTTAAGAGTCTCACCCAAGGACACTTTGACACACGAGCAGAAGGAGCCAGGGATCCAACATTTGAGCACAACACATTTGAAGTAAATAGGTACGCAATAAAAAAAATGTAAATGTGAAACAGTGGATATTTCACAGATATTAATTATTTTTGGAACGTTCAAACGATGTCAAGTCCCAACCGTGCTTATTGAGTGAAATCTATGTTTGCTGTGTTTTACTCCTTTACCAGTGATCATCCTGACTGAAGGATATTCAACCCCCGCCCATTTACTGTCCTTGCACTGTGAATTGATTCTTCTAACAGCACTTTAAGAGAAAAAACCATCTATCTCTCTGGGACCTCTTAATTATGTGTATTTTCTGCAACAGATGGCCCCCCTGATGTTATTAACACCAAAGAGCTTTTACACATTAAAACATCTGCTTTTTTTCTAACTTCTTGGTTGGCTTCCATCAATAAAGATTTTCTGAAATCATTCCAATTGTGCAATTTGGCGATTTCCAAAAAATAAATAATACACTTCAGCTGAATAGGAATGGGCCATGTCCCAAAGAAGTTTGTTGACAATAAATGCAGCTCTGAACCAGCCAGACTGTCATTAAGGGATTGTTTGGAAGAGGAGCCAATGATCTTTTTCTGTTTGTTGTTTGGATGGGCCTTTTCCTTGTGCTGTGGACTCACTCTGTTCTGTGACTGCAGATTGGCTTCTGTTAAACCTTAGTCATCCTCATCCGTCTGATCTTTATGTTTTATATTTGTCGATAAAAACCGAGTGAAGCTATGTCACTGGGGTGTGTTATTGGGTACCTAAAGATCTATCTCCAATAACAAATCCCTTTGTATAGGAAGACAGCATATTATCTTTTCTCCATTGTTTGATCATGGGATTAATCCTGTAATCCTTCAGTTGTCATGGATACAGAGGTGTTCTGAATCATTCATTTTATTCCAATATCCACAACTTTGACTGCTAAGACAATTAATGGTGTCCTCTGAGGTCAAACACTCTAACAAATATTATTGAGCTGTAAAACCAGAGTTCATTCTTCACAAGAGGCTGTGCAAGTGCTGTGAAAGTATGAATAGAAAACCTTATATCAGCATCAAACTGTTGGAAAAGATAACAGATATAATTAAACGCCATGTACGTCCCCTTTGCAGATTTTTGCAATATTGACGCCCTTCATCTGCTTCACAAAGCTTTATTATTTTATGTTAATTTACAGATAATGTATCGCAATGTATTTGCTAGCGATAGTTGCAATAGTTTGGTTCATGTAGACAGCTGTTACATTAATATTCCTTATACAGCAGCAGCACTGAGCGCTTTCTTTCAGTGTGGGTGATAAAGTTGTGAATATTTAAGCAGTCAGTCTGGCTTTTAACACACGCAGACTAATTTCAACTGACTTCAAAACATTAGATTGGCCCCATTCACAGGCAGACCTCATATTAAAAACCCTGTTAATGGTTCCACATCAAATTATTCAGAACAAACACAAGAGCAGTGGAATGCCAAAATAGGAATTAAGAATTAATTTGTAGGGTAATTGTGATGCAAATGAAGGCAGATGCCTACACCAAAATGAAATTCTCATTTGCTATTCTTGTGATCTTGGGGCAGTATCCCAATTACACTTAAGTCTGATGGAAACGCCAAAGTCTCTGAGAGTAAGTGGTGATTATTAAAGGATATTTGTGAGCATTTGGTGTAATGGACCAGTTCCAGTTTGGAAAATGTAACTCCTCAGAGCTTACATCACCACAAAATATTTTTTAGGTGGATCTCCCAATTAGTAGTCCAGATTTGAGAGATGGTCTTTCCCACATGGTATTGGTATTCATGTCATGCTTTGAAGATACGCCACAGGAGACAGCATTAGAAGCATATTGTACAGCCGAGTGAAAAATTAAACCCCATGACCACTGTTTTAGCTCTCATCTTAATGGGTGTAGACATTTATTGAACAAACAACATCAATCAATGGTATGTGCTTTGCTATGCAGTGTGTGAAAATAAGTGGAACATGTAAACTGTATAGGGATGGTTAGTTTTGGTTGATTAAAAAAATTCAAAATAAGTAATCTGATAGTGAAAGTTCAGATTGATTCTAAATATAAACATGCACAGATTGAAGCTTCAGAAGTGCTAATAATGCACCAGGCTTTCTACACCATATTCTCTCAAGTTAAGAGAAAATCCCATTGTTCATATTCAATAGCCAAAGAGAAGGTCACGTAAATAGTAAGCTGCCCCTAAAAGGAGCGAAGAGCAGAAACAGTGATGAAATGCGTAGCTTGCATTACAGTATGCCATGTCTTAATTCAATGATTAATTAGTAGTCCAAAATACATTTGGAAAAGATATCCTATATATTAAGAGCTAGACAGCATGTATTTGAGATTGTATGGAGGCCCTTCATTTATAATGTAAAGGATCTAAATTGATGTGAAGTTCAAGAGAATGAAATGAAGTATTGCCGGTGCAGTTCCCGAGATTTCTGCCGAATGTTTTCTAATGATTGCCTTGTATTAGACAAAGGGAGCATGTTTGTTTTTAATACGTTTTTTTGTATTGTTATATAAAATATTTTAATGAAAACATCGTGGGGGAAAGAAATGCATACATAGATAGAAACATGTGATAATAAATGCTGACACTACTTTGGACAATACTCCCAGGAAATAGGGAAATCCAATATCTGAAAAAACATAACATGTTCTTTTGTGCTATTTTTAACAAAGATGTTGGTTTTTCTTTTTGTTATTACAGGAAACAACTGCAGGGGAAAATGTACAATAAAAGCTGTACTTAAGGCTAGCTGTGTGGCCATCTCCTCACTATATGAGTGCAGTATATAAATACAGTTATATGACTTAGTTTAGATATAAAATCAGTTTTGAACTCTGCTCATTTTATATTCTGTTTAATGGGGAAATCATAATTCTCTATGGCATAAAATGTGCTGAGTTTTTCATAATGAAGATAATGTCTTGCTATAACAACAAAAAGAAACCATTACAGCCTAAAGAGCAAGCTCTAAAGTCTATGTCGGAGAAGCAGACAATTATCAGTTTCCAAAATGAATAGAGTTTTGCATCATGTTTGGGACGAGACACGGTAAGACTTTGGTATTAATGAGAAAACTACGTTGATCTTAATGTGCGTACACTTAGAAGCATTTTGAAACAAAAGAGCTGCACACTTAAAAATCAGTCTGGCATAGACATGGTTTGTGTCTCATTATTTGTTGGATGGTCTCAAACACAGAAGGTTATTTTAGATGAATTAGATCATTTTTAGCTATGGACGAGTGGCATGTCAAAGCCATGGGAGTGCCAGGGATTAGTAAATCCTCCTTAACAAGAAGAGATGTAACTGTTCATTTCTAGTCAGTGACTAATGTTATCATTGTTTGCGCCATCATGTCTCCCAATGAGCATTTACAGAGCATCCACTGTAAATCAGCAATAATAGAACATTTAGAGATTAGTATGCAGGAAAAATGTCTTGAGTAAATATGCAGGTAAAGACATCTTGTGTAACAAGGTCTCATTATAATGTGACAGTGACCTCGATTTTATTTGTATTTTATTCATGCAACGATATCAGCGATGTACTAATGAAAATGGTTAATACAGAGTCACATGTTGAGTTGTTTGGCCCTAAGTTACTGGCAGATTGATTTGTGGTTCCGTGATCAATTTCAAGGTTTATGTAATTGTCAAAAAATACCACGCTTTGTATGAAATGAGGAGTAAGTGATATTATAAAACAAGAGTGGGAGGGAAATATTTGAATATGGACAGAAAAGTGTTGTGAAACCAAGGTCAGTTCCAGCAAAAACGCTCACTTGGACTCACGTATATAAGTTGGTCTAAAGGTGTGTATGTATACTGTACATATGTACAGTATATATTTATTTGTATATACTTTTATTCTCTGGGATGGTGAGAAACAGAATTTCGATCACCATATCTGTGTAAGACAAATAGTGGAATTGATAAAAAAGATGGCTTTGACTTTGACATGTTCAGGATTGAAGGAATTATTCAACACCATATAAGCCTCATCTCCCATGTTGGGTACCTGCAGACCCAAGTGGCATGACGTTATGACTTTGTTGACATATGAGTCCATAGGAACTTTATGTCATTTGTTTCTGTTTTAATTTGTTCTTTTTTACAAACAATCAACATGTATATTATGTATAGGGGTTCTAGGGGACACAAGTCAAAGCACCCAATAGCACCCGATGCAGTTTGACAGTAATTAATTAAACAATGATAGGATATTTGCAAAAGGCCTTGATTTAGAGTATCACAAACTATAATGAGGTGGAGGCACTCTGTTTGTTATTTTAAATGAGGCGGACACAGTCACAGCAGATACAGCTCATAGTCCTTTTATGGTAAACACATATTGTTTTAGGGTGTAACAACACCAATAACTTACTGGCACTATACTGACTGCACCACTGTGCCAGCAGCAGGTTGTTCTATGGATATTATGAGATGGCATACAGCAGTGAAGACTGGTCCACCATTAACTCTGCTTGTATAATGACTGATAAATCCGGATGCTTGTTGACCTTATTCAATATGTAGCTAGAGTAAACTGCGCCTGGGGAAAATCTATTTGTCACAGTTTTGCTCTAGTTCTTGTCATCGCTCAACTCGCTGAACAATTAGTCAACAAGTCAGGAATCAGTGGGGGTGTGTTTGGAAAATACTTTCATAAATGGATAAAGCATGAATATTAAAATATTTCCAGATGCTGGGCTTTCTGCACCTTACACACACTCAACATTTCATTTGCAGGCCTATTTAAGATGCAGTGTCTCTTGTGGTGAAACACCTGGTCTTATTAGTAGAGTGCACAAATCCACATTCTGCCATCTGCAGCAGTGATGTCAGCACCTCAGTGGGTAACTATTCCCTCCTCTGCATCTGCAAGAATCAGTGGCGTTAGATGCAAGAAAGAGCGCTGATGAAGTGGGGGACAAGCAGAATGAGAGATGGGGGAGAGGAAAATCCCTGCTGTGAGCAGGGGTTTGATTCTGCTGGAAACCAGCTCTCCTTTGAGAAAAAGTTTCTGAACGGCAGACATAGGGAGGATGGAGGGAGGACGCATGCAGTAACTCTTCCGTATGCTGCTGACTAATTATCAAGCCAACAAGATCAGCCAGCTGTTCAGATCCACCACACGCCATTAGACTAATATCACACATTAGCATGAGGAATATTCGCCTGCCATCTTGGTAAACAGAGACATTCATAACAGCTGATGGGTAGATTGACATTGCACATCTTGAAGTGAAGCTTTGAAAAGACATCCATTCTCTAATAATACACATTAAAGTGTTTTTTTATTTGGGATAAACACATGGTTTTCTGTTTATGTGCCTCATTCGACATCTACAGTGAAAACGGGCATTTATATATTTGCTCAGAAATATCCTGGGTTATTTTTCCATCAATATGAGATGTAATACTTTCAGAAGCCAAATTAATTTTAGCAGCCTTAAGACTGGGGCTAAAGTTTTTTTTGCAAAAGGTTGGAAATAGATCACTGTATCATCAGACTAACAGCAAGGGAAATGAGGCAAGTAAGGAAGTGTGAGTATGTGCACCCATCTTTGTGTGTGTCTTATTTGCATGTTGTAGAAGTTGACTGATGCTCCTACACTTTTCTTCAAAAAGGCCAAAAAGTTAAATACAGGAAAAAGTTACAAGCAGATAACGCTAAACAACTTTTCAAGACCATATCATTTGTATGAGCTATGGTTCCAACCCACTTCACTACTACATGTTTCAACACTAAACATGATGACCACAACTCTTGCTATAAACATTGATAAACCAGTGAAAGTTATGGTCTCCAGTGGAGGTCAGCCTGTTGTTTTAATGCAACACTCATCGATTGAAACAAGTCAATGTTTTTCAACTCAATGCAACTGGATTTTCAACCATAAGCTGATACATCACAATATATTGATTTGATATTTACATTACTAGGAAACAGTCTTAATGTAGCCCCTATGGCCAACCAGTAACCGCTGTTTGTGCAGTGTTGGTCAACTAGAATACATGCTGTTAATAATTTATATTTGCTCTGTTGCCACGGCAGCAGCTTGGTGTTCTCTCTGCCTTTCAGCGGCTTTAATGAGGCTCAGACATTACTTTTACACATGAAAGAAATGTTTAATGTGTAAAGCGGTATCTTTAGGTGCAAAAATATCACAACATCAAAGTCCCAAAAGCAGACACTGGCCAATATTTAAGATTTGTATGGTTATGTGTAAGATGTAACAGTATCCCTTGTCTGTAGTAAGAAACAGTGGTTCAAATGGGCTGTATGATGTTTGCATTATTCATAGAATTGTGCAAGAGCCTTTGCCAGCAGGGCCCCTGGATTCTGAAATGAACCTACTGTACTGCAGAGATCAGGGCTGCAAAATCAGTTTTCATTTTTAATCCATTTTTTTAAACTTGATTTTCTCTACATATGTTTTATCAAATGTAGTGTATTTAGCTGTTTCATCACGTTGTTAGTTCCTGGTATTTACAGTAGTTCATTCCATTCTCTTTCGGTTTTGAAACCTGTTGTATTATTCAGTTTGTAATTTGTGTGAAATGTGTTATATAAAAAAAGGTAGATCATCAAAATGATTTAATATATCCCTGTCATTACATAATTTCTCCTTTCAATCAGGTTTTTCAACCTCAACTGTGCCATGTCGTTTTCACAGTATGCTCACAATCATGATACAACGTGGAACTGGGATTAACAGCGCAAGATTAATACTATAACTGATTTACTGCTGGTACCCAGTAGATTTGTTCATACCAAATCCAAGCATCATTTTAATCACATAAATGAAATGTGCCTCACTCACAGGAAGTGAATACTCACTTTTAATCGGATTAAAAACTGTTCACGTCAGATTGATAAAACTAAAAAAATACAGTGACAGAAAGAAAATATTGAAATACTTTTGTCATCACAGTCTAGCAATGATTTTTATGTAAATGCAGATTCTGCTCCTAAGAAAAAATGTACCCTTTAAGTTTTGATGTTAACTACCATCCGAATTTTGTCTGAAACAACAAAAGCTACAATTTAGTCGTTCAAATCAACAAGGGTTAGTGTTATTGTAGATGCCAACTATTAAAAAAAGTACACCAAAAGTACACCATGACAAAATGCCTTTGTATGTAGTGCCAATCACGGTAAGTGGCTGCCAAATGCTGGAAAGCATTACACCTCCCCAGTGCCTCATGAGTATCGCGAAATCAGAGGAAGTTCAGTCTGTAACACACCATGTCACTGTGATGCCAACTCAAAACACTCAGTATTATCCCTGAGCAGCAGGAGTGTGCAGCCTGTGGTGAGGAGTTATGGGCGTCACCTATGCAACTGAGTTTGAATGATTGTCACTTACGATTAAAATGAGGCTACACCCACACTGCTTGCATGTAATTATCATGTTAAAAAGTATTCAAAGCGAAACGACTGATTGTGACATTTAGTAAATGTTTTGTCACATCAACTCAGACACATATTTTACAGCATCAAGATTCCCGCCAAACTTGTTTGGTGACAACGGCAATTTAAGTTCTGCAAGCAATTGCTGTCAATTACTATTAATTATATATATGGTGTTGAGCCATTAAGCATTTACTGATAAAACATTTCAATACTTGCCTTGCTTTAAATGAGTGGATACATATGCACAACTGTTTACAAGAGAAAGTGGCAAATGTTTTTTAAGCTGAAAAAGAAGGGAAAATAAACACAGCCTTATGCCTCTTGTTCTTAGAGTATTTTCTGAGGAGGGGAACACATGCATGCTCAAGAATAACAACGTGTAGAAGAGAACTAAAGCAAAAGCAACTCCTTTTATTATTCTGCTGTAATTTACACAACAAAAACAGGGACAACAATACAGTAATGAGTAATGTTACCCATAAATAAGGACCACAAGAATAATTCCTTAAATATGAAAATGTTTTGATCACTACCAGCAATTTTATGAGTTTTCTCTATTTACGCTTGTGTTTCACATTTCAGCCTTTTATTACTATCCTGAAACCGAAATTCAAGAAGGTGGATTCTCACAGTGTATGCTGACACATCTCAGATAACCATATGCACTCTGTTAATCCATTCATTCATTAATACACATATAACTTATTCACAGATAACGCTGTAGAATCCAATATATTGTATGTGACTCATGCATCAAATGTCCCTCCCGGCCTCCTCTCCACTTCAAATGTATTTGCATGTCTAAAGCAGTAGAGTCATTAAGAGGCAACCAACCACAGCGACACAGTGTCAGTGCTCAGTGCCTCCCTGGAGCTGCTGGAGCAACGTCAGCCTTTAGAGAAAGCAAATCAGAGAGTCTCTACAGGTCCCCTATGGGAGGAGAAGAGAGCTCTTATTCTAACTCGGTGGGAAATGCCTGCACCCACAGGGGCACCGTTACACACAGCTGGGATAATAATAAGTATCACAGGGAGACCCGCGATTCACCAGCAAACTGACACCAAAGCACGAATTTCTTCCCTATTCACCGTTGCCACCAAATTAACTCATCCTAAAAAGCCAATGGAACACCTTCCCCCTAGCTTTAGAAGGGCTTTTGGATGTAGCAACCAGTGTGCCATGTAATACAGGATGTAGTTTATAGGACCACAGGGGAAAGTGGATGGGGTGAAACAGTGTTGGCAAGCTTTTCTCTGGAATGCAAGCTTAAATCAAAACACTTTCAATACAGGCTATGCAAGATTACATGAAACGCTCAGTTTGAATGTATTACCCTTTATACTTTCAGTATATCCTTTAGTTTCCCATTAAATATCTTTAAGGTTGCTAAATATATCTTATGTGTCACTCTTTTGCAGTATCATATTGAATATTGTGATTTAAACCTATGCTATTTACAGTATATCTTCAACATCATTGTATACATATTTCTTACAATTTCTACTTACATAACTGTTATATTTGACATTTTTGGATCAGGACATGATGTACTGTAACAAATGTCTCACTTTGTGGATACAATACTGTATGTACCTTGTTCAGGTGATTGTTTGAAAAATCTATAAAATAAAGATGATATAATTGGTAATGCATTCAACATAATAGGAAGGCTTTGGTAGACTTTTGGATCAGCCAGAGAGAGATTAATTTCCATTGTTACAGGGTCAAATCAGCAAGGGATTGCAGAAGTTCAAGCCAAAGATTGCATTTGTCACAGTAAAAGTGTACAACTAGTACTAATGTGAAGGACTGACTGAATATAGCAAGTGAGAGCCACAATTTCAATGTGAATTTCACTTCTAGAGACATTAACACAAAGCCTTTGCTTTATTAACCATACTTCCATGGAAGAGGAAAAAAGTATTCTTCACTAACACAAAAGCCTTAAGTCGCCCGAGGCCCACCTTCCCTCTTACTATCTGTTTCCTCTCTCTCACTTTATTCAGCTCACTCTGCTCTCTCCCTCTCTAGCATTCAGCTTAATAAGTAGCGTGAATAGCCGTGACCGAATATAATGCCTAAGACCTGCTAGCAGGCTGTAAATGTAGCCCTAATGGCTGAACCATTATAACATTAGGTACAGACTCCGCTGCAGTGAATGTGTTGCTGCAGGAAAACGGAGGTGGTAGAAGGCAGGACGCAGGGGGATGAGGAGCTCCTTCTCCATTAGCTGATTGAATTGGAAACCAGTCTTGTGGGCTGGGAATTGTTTGCCTCACCGCAACAAAAATTGAGCTGTAAACACTCTGTGGGCTCAGGAAAATGGCATATGAAAGTATTGTAACACTTACAATTCTACTTCACCACCGAGCAGTAACACACAGGTAGTCTAATGTTTTATAACAGTCACCCCATGTTTTTTGTGAGCCACAGTGAAGGCCTAATGGACCATGGCATGCTAGAGTAGCTGGCCGGCTGTCTTACACTACACATCTCACATTAGGATCCAACATTTACCCAAGTGTAGTGTCGGATTTAATAAACGATATATATATAAATGTATATGTGATATGGCTCCATTGCGGATAGGTGGGTGAGAAAAGGGAGCAAAATGAGAGGCTTGCCGACCCATAATTGTTTCTTTTCTTTGTAACCAGGTCAACGGCCAAGATATTTCTGTACAGAGAGTAGGGGAAGGGATGTGAGTAATGGGGGTTGTGGTGAATAGTTAAACACGGAGTAGTAGTATAGGATGGAAAAAGCATGTTTTTATCCCAGAAAAACATGCATGTATTGGACAGAGTCTGAGAGGAAAGACAGGCTTTGTGAGAAAGACGGGCCTGTACAAACCACAAGGGATAATTAGATGTTATTAACAGTTTCCTAATCTGTCACAAAACGCATCTGTTTGTGGGGGAGGCATAACGTGAAGGGGAAACCAAGTCTTGTTAGAGTGAGGTGGAAAATGCAGCCCACACATCCAACTTGAAGTCAAATAGAGATTTTAAATGATGAAGAGTAGCAGCCCGTATTACAGGAGCTGAAGATAAAAGCACACACAATAATGTAATATAAATATGCTTTCCACACTTTTGTATCAAGTCAGGAAGAAAAGTTAACAGTGTAACCTCAGTTTGCCCTGCGTTTGCCTACTAAATGTTTCCGCTGACACAGTAATTATGCACTGTGCACGTATTACCATGAGTCTCACAAACCCCTGCTTGCCATTGGTGTTGTTGTGATTGCAGCGTTGCAGGCATCTGCATTTCAAACACCTGCCACCTTTTAAAGATAACTAACCCCCGCATGAGCACTTCCAAAGGCCCTGGCTGCACTGTTTCACAACCTGAGTGACTTAACCAAAGTGTAATGATAGAGATCATATAATTCAAAGTTTTGAACATTTACATTTACTTAGGGAAATGATTAGTGGGGTGTATCTGACAGGAGTCGCTAACACATTGCTCTTTAGAGTTAGACTTTAGGTAACGGAGGTTGAATGTCATCCAGCCTGAGCTTGATGCTGAATTTGCTTGACAAATATTAGCTGAGAGCAGGCTTTGCTGTTTGCGGCACAGAATCATATTCAGAGGAGACGATACACAGGATATGCCCATGCATTAATGAGCATACACACTTGCTATATTAAGGACATCTTATGATGTTGAACTGTAGCCATATTTGCACAATCCACATCTTGGCTGTCTCCGACAATTAAGGTCTCTAACTTGTCAGATTCTCTTTATGTAAAACTCCTCCTCTGTGATAAGTGAAGATTTAATGAGGGAAATCAACATGGGATGATGGGTTTAACGCTGGTCATGTCAAGTGTGGATGTAACGCCTTCATGTATTTTTCAACATATGTACATAAATAAGATGGTGTATCTAGCTGTGCTGCAAAGAGGTTCTGAATATATATCTGTGAACGCTTACATGTTGCTATTGTGGTGTATTAAATCTGGTCATATACAAAACTAACTATGTAAATAATTTCTAAAGAAGGTAGAAAAAACTGCAATTAAAACTCAGAATTCCTGCCTTAATTCAGTAATATATTGTTTTAATTGGGCTGTTAATGTTGGATTTGACCTTCCATGATAGGTCAAGAGACAGCAGATGTAACTGTACCATTTGCCATACTTTGTAGAAATTAGTTTTCGACTGAGTTGCCTTAGGTATTGCATGTGTTTGGATTAACAAAGCTCTAAATATAATACAAGGTTTTAATCATTATAAAATAAAGGCTGTGAACACATATTTGAACAACACATGCCATAAGGTTGAGGTTATAAGATGTATGTGATTACTCATGGGAGAAGCTAATTAAGTGTTGGTCTTTCGGGTCTCACTCAGTCATCTGTTCTCAGACTGAATGTAGTCAGGCAGTGGCCCCTACGGGCTACCATCTGTAAAACAAAGCGGATGCCATACTGTCATTTTTCTGTTGTTGTAGTTGCTTGACGAGTCGAACTACCTCTTTGCCATGCATGGTAAAAATGAAAACAAAAAATGAGTGTCTGTATACTGTGCTGCACATAACGACTGAGTCATGGAAACATGCTGCAGGTCATGTGTGAAGACACTCGCACATGCGCATGCACACACACATGAACAGGTCTTTAATGATAACACAAACATAAACACAGGAGCGCCAGTTTACAGATACAAGAAAAAGGCATACATAGCCTACCTCCAGCTGCGTATCTGAGACTACTAATGAATTACTTCTCCGTTTGACTTGATTTTAGCCTTTACCTCTGACAGGACCAGTTGGAAAAAAGCAGCCGGAGTTGTCCTCGGATCGTGGGATGTGAGTTGTTGTGTCTGTGGGTGACGTTGGGGGACGGGGGGCGCTCTGCTCTGCTCAGTGCAGGACGCAGGAGACAGTCGCTCTCCGAGGTGCTGCAAGTCGGAGCGCTCCCGCCTCAGTCTCGCCTGCTGACGCTGAATGCCACCTCTGCCGATAAATCGAAAAACAAACAATGACTGGCTTCAATCCCATTTGGTTTAATTGTTCCTACTTCTACCCTTCTGGATTTTTATTTGACATGAAACCGCTGGATGTATACACGCACGCAACAAGACTGACTGCAGCTTTCTAACATTCACCTGCGTCGTGGGGAAATATTGAATTGACTCCGGATTCTCGGGAACGCTACAGAGGATTTTTTTCTAGCTGTTCTTTTCTCTGTCTCTGTCTCTCTATCTGTGCTGCATGCCACTGGACGTGAACTGTTTGTCTCCAAAAGGTGAGTCCTGGGAGGATTATCATGAAGCAGACCTACTTTTACGTGGATATCGCTTTCTTTTCACTGGAAAATGAGAATCATATCTCCAAAAGGCTGGTGTTTAATTGCTTTTAAATCCACCATCACGACCAGAAGGGAGGATTATTGTATTTGGAGTCTGGTGAATTTACCCTGTGGATAAAGTGAAGTTTCCAATAGGCTAAGGGACTGTCTTTAATCTGCTGTAGCCCTCTGTGTGTTGGGCGCTCTGGCTTCACACTAAGTGGATATCAAGCTATTTCAACGCGGTGAGTTTGCCCTATCCTGCACTATATATCCCTGCTGTAACTGGCATTTCGATTGATCTGTCAAGAGAATCACCAAAGAAACAAAACGATTCCAAGCCGAGGGGAAATGTGTATTTTCAGCTGTTATTATTGCTTTACTCTCTTGATTGATGCTGTGGTTTTCCCTTTCTCAATAAGTGATGGAATTGGGGTTAAATCCTTGCGCATTTATGATTCATGACATTGGCATGTTGCATTGCTAAATCAGTTAAGAGCAGATTACTGTTAGTTCAGAGTCTGAGCAGTGTCTGTAGACTAATGTCTATAATAATTGGCTTCAAAGGAAATATACCAATAGCTACCTGTTGTCTCTGATCGCTCTCATAGAGTTTGAATTATACAAAGGTAGATTGTCTTTTATTATAAGAATACTGCGATGACCCACTCCACCCATCTCAGATAGTGAATGATTTAAACCTTTTCTCTGAAGTTAAACGTTAACCCACTGCTGCAATTTTGCCCCCCCCCACACACACACACACACACACACACACACACACACACACACACACACCACGTCACGAGCGCACATATAGACCACTACACGCTTCGTTTGTCAACAAAGATTTTTTTTTTTTTTTCGGAAATAATAACATTACTCTGTTGACTGACCTGTATGGGGGGGGTCAGGATGTACAATAATGATTACGTCAACTTGTATGATCTGACAGTTGCCGTAGCCTACAAATGCACAGGCTTGCACAAGTGAAAATTGGGCTATTTAGGATGTGAGGTGCTAATGACGATGTGCAAAACAACAGCAGTGGAATCATCGCCCATCAAAGGCTATCATCTCTTATTTTTTCCCACTGCAGCCTCAAGTGATGATGATGATGATGATGATGATGATGATGATGAGAGCAATGAGGATACCCCGAGCCTAGCGATGACAGCTACAAAATCTTATTGAAAGTGGACATCGATGTCGCGGCGAAGGATGGGCCCTCTCCTCTTGGCCAGCTTCCTGTTCCTGCTGGCCCTGAGCGACGTGTCCCCGGCCTCGGTGGGTAACCCCGAGGATTACACCGCAGACGAGGCGGAGCGGACCGCCAGTGAAAACATTGTCTTCGATGACTACCGGGGGAAAGGATGCGTGGATGATAGTGGTTTTGTCTACAAACTTGGGGAGCGCTTTTACCCGGGACACTCGAACTGTCCGTGCGAGTGCACGGAGGACGGGCCTGTGTGCGACCAGCCCGAGTGCCCGAAACTGCACCCCAAGTGCACAAAAGTGGAGCACAATGGATGCTGCCCCGAATGCAAGGAAGTTAAAAACTTTTGCGAGTACCGGGGGAAAACGTATAAAATACTGGAAGAATTCAAGGTAAGATGTCATTTCTAGAATTCAACACAGATCTTTTAATTTGAAACACCTAGTCAAAAAGTATTGGCACATTTCTAGCAGGTCGGTTGCCATCAAGCTTTTCAACTAGACTATGATTCTCTCTCATTAAGGGGGTTCATGTTTACAAAATATATTTTATATATGTCTTCCAGTATATTAATACATTAGTTGATACACTATGAGGTCACATCTAAACTTCTATAAGGGCTATAGTGCCCAACTGATGCTAATGAGTTGGTTCTAACTTGCCAGGTTGTTTCAGTCTGTCTTGGTTAACGTCTGTATGCCACTGAAGCACAAATTGTACATGTACTGTATGTATATGGCAGTCTGTAAATGTCATATACAATAACATAAACAACCCTAAATATACACTCATGCTCATGTCAAATGACAGATACCAATCAATTGAAACATGACACAAAATCTAATGTCATGATGAAGTTATGTTGAAGCCACTGCACACACAATGCCATAGATTTGATGATATTCAACATTTGCTAGAAACAGCTCAACATTGACCTTTGGTTAGAAATGATAAGGGTCCGGGTTAGCGAGGCATCCTATTTGTGTTAGAATACATCACCGCTTGGCAGCGTGTAAAAATATCATGAAAATGTGTTTATTGGCCAATAAGGGAACAAAGATGGCTGACTTTCAGAGTGAAGTCATCCACTCCGCTGTGCCATTTACTGAACATTCACCCCGCGTTACTAAACCAGCGGAGCTCTTAGAGTATTTTAATGCTTTGATGTGTGGACACTGAGTCATTGCAGGAAGATTCAGTTCCCCCATGTCTCCTGTGAAAGGAGCACTGTTTCTACCCACCAGACCAGTGTCTCAGCAGTTGTTATAGAGCTTGAAAGCACTGCCTGATTAGAAACACTATTAGCATGACAACTTAAGTCTGTGTTTAAACTGTTGCCCATGAGGAAACCTCCTCATTTATATTACTCACAAGTGGATTGGGGCTGTAAGTGATGTAAATATAACGTGACATAATGCAGCCTAAACAATCATGTAGCGCTATAGTTAATCAAGGCATATGCGCATGTCCGTGAAAATATATCAGTAACTGGTTGGTATGTCCAATATAGTTGGTCAGCCAAATGCTTTACAATTCCAATGGAAAACTTTGAGGGTTCCAACAATTACATATTCTGACCTAATAGAGGCAGAAAACCTAAGTCTAGTGAGTTTAAGGGTAGTATAACGACCAAGATCCCTTGGCTTTTTCTAAACTCTGGCCAAGTTGATACCTCAGATTTATCAAAAAAACAACTTAACATTTTTTCAGTTACAAAAAAATGGGATGCACAAACCAACAGCTCTGCTACTAATGGATTATCCAGTCCAGTGCACACTGTATTTATGTTTATATTTCAGTGGAGAAGAGCACTTTTCAATCATCTATTTTGTGCATACAACTCAGAAATAATAAGCACTCCAAAACTAAATGAATACTTGAAAATGAGCTTCAAAAAGCATCTTCAACATTAACTAGCATTGTCAAAGGAATATTTGCTGAGAATTCAGCAGTGTTGGTAATCACACAACTGAAAGCATTGCAGCTTTTAGCACTATAACGCTTTAAAATTGCTTTGAAAGAAAAAAAGCACTACTGAATAATTTAAGTTATTAGTCAAATTATGAAGTGAACTTGGAGGCAGCAGAACAAGCTGTCAATTCAAAACTGACCTATTATCACATTCCAAGTTAATCTTTTAATTGTTATAGAAAACAGTTGCTTATTTTGCCAGCTGAAGAATGTAAGTCCATTATTCACTTTATTTTAGCTTTGTTTTTGGTCTCCACCATCTCTTGGGAATATCTGGCTCTTTAACGGCTAAATGTTCAACAACGATTACTGGCTAGCTGCTTTCTATGCAGTATGCAGTTTATTTAGCAGACTTTTTTGCTACAATGAGGTTATCAATGAACCAACACATTTTAGTTGCAAGTCGTAAAACAAAACTTAGCGAAATATACTATTTTGTAGCGCTGAAAGGGCCGACAAAGTCTGTGATCATTCTCTGTGGGTTTGTCACCTCAAGCAACGCTTCTTTTTAAACAACAGAAACATTTGTTTACCCATTATCAATACAATTTAAATACGCTGAAGATAAGAATCATGATTGAAAAGCTGAATGCTGTTTTTATCAGAGGAGTATGAAGCTGGGCTGGCTGTGTTGAAGGCAAATGCTGATACCACCTGTTTACAAACTTAAATCACTTGTGCAGAATAGCGGCATTTGAACATCATTTGCAGCAGGTAAACATTTACACAAAGAGTTATTATTGAAAACCTCAGAGCAGTTTACTGACATGCAAGGCTTCATCAGAAGGTTTTGTTATCCGTAGCAGGTCTTTGTTTGTTTCAGTTAGTTTACATAATGACTCCAAGGCAAAGCAAAGAAACCTCTGCTGGGAGATGTTAGAACATGTTGCACCTGTGAATATTAGCATGTCATGTCACTGAAACAAATTGAAGCAGGCAGGGGGGCTACACCGTGCATTGAGCCACATACAATGCAGACAAGCATTGTTATTAATTACTTTCTGTGTGGAAATGCAAAAGACAGAAACGGAAGCGAAAAACTGTGGCAAGGAAATGTCCATCAGTTCTCAAAGCAAAACCTTTGTTAACATAACCTCTTCCCTTATCTGCCTGTTGCTCATTAAGATGAATGAGTGGTGAGTCAGTGAATTCTGATTATTCAGTAGTTTTTTTATGTCGTAGGGGCCATTTTGCTAATGCTGAAACAATTAATTGAAAGCCAATCAACATAAAAATGCAGCAACAAGTTATATATACAACTTCTGATTAGCTGTGTTTTACAATGAACAAAATGCTAGTTTAGTTTATTGGACAAATAAGCAATTGGGAGATGGAAAATCTGATGGGAATTTCACAGTTCTTTAATATTAAATGTTTGTATTTATTTAAAAATATATATGTTTTGAGGCTTTTTGCCTTGATTAGATTGTAAATTCACATGAAACTGGGAAAGGGGGGCCAATATGGAGCAAAGGACCATTGGTCGGATTCAAAACCTGGGTCGCTGTGGTTCTAAAATGGGCTAATGATTGATTTATTTGAATAATATTAAAGACATCAAGTTGGAGTTATTAATGTTACTTGTGTACATACATTATGCATTGAAACAACACAAAGACAGTGACAAAGTGCTGCTGTTAATAAGGGATGAGCAGGATCATGTACCTAATCTGTACTTATTGGTTTGCACATCGAACAGCATAGTCCTGCATTGAGATGCAAGCCCACAGATTTTTCTAAGGGCAGTTGTGAGTGCCCCTAATGCTAACCTTGACTGGAGAGCCCAGAGAGGGAAGGGCATGTCTTCACACTTGATGGAGAGAAAAACATTAATTTGTTGTTATCGATCATCTCAGGGAAAATACCATAGCAGAAAACAGGAGGGGGGAAATGGGTCCGCCCCTCGTATCTTAGACTACACAAGTAGCCCCGGTGTCTTGGTCTACATCCCGAGCGAGGTGCTGGGTCTCTTCAGTGAGTATATGAAAGGTTCAGGACCATGCAGTGTTCAAGGAAATCAAAGGCTGTCAGTATCTGGTATACAGACCCCAGTTTAGAGATGCAGTCAGGTTAACCTTTGCTGTGGCCCTCTTTGGCATTTCCTTGGCTGTGCTCGTGCTACATTATGCAGACGTTTGCATTTATATTCAGTTGCAGATGATGAAGATGAAACGCCAAGACACAGCAATGTCAGAATGATAACAGAGAGACATGTGGTCAGTTTAAAGCTTCTGGAATGCCCGGAGAATGAATGAGGAATGAATGTAGTTATACATGGTGTGGCATCAACCATATTTTGCTTTTTATTTTGTTGAAAGTGTCATCATACTATACAGTAGGTCAGTCTTTGACTCCAACATGAGTACAATATGCAGTCGTTCTCATGCAAGTGGTTTTGGGCATTCATTCAACACAAATCAGCTGACTGTGGTGCAATGTCAGCCTGTCATTTGTTGAATCTAATGCTGGTATAACTCATGCATCAGCAACCTGATGATAAGCCTAAAATACAGTACCCCGTCATTAAAGTATTAACTTAAAGCAACACAGTGTTTGATATAATTTAGATATTTTAGATTTACCAGCAGTGGGTGTATTTTCTACTCTTTTGTTTTGATGCCCTGTGAGAGAGTCGTGCCACTCAACCTTAGTAGGTATTTCACCTACAGGGTTCCCCAGCAGATGAGGAGGGGACCAGTCTGCCCAGCATGGCTGCCGGCGTCCCTTTGGCCCCATCACAGCTGCAATCAAGAACCAGGAGCTATAGGGTGAGTTCAGATCCCAGATCGTCAGGCTAGGGCTGGGATGTGAACTCAAATGTGAACAATCCCGTCCGTGCTTCCTGCAATCCCCCTAGAGAAGGAATGCACTGTGGAAAAAGGGTGAGGGCTCCAACATTTGCTGTGTCAGAGGTACAAACTGAAGATTTCAGACTAGAATAATTCCTCATTTAGAGGCAAGTAGCGTTAATTAATTAATTTGAAAGATATATAACTGATACAACATACAGTCTTAATATATTTCCTTAGATCCCCAGGGGGCAGCTACTAATCTACTGTAGTACATGCCTACTACTGAGTGGGGCTTGAATATTGAGGCAATATCATTTTTCAGAGAAAAAAGCAGCCTTTTACCATTCTGCACCGACAATACTGTCAATGCAAATAAGATGCCTTTGTGACTTGTCTGTTTCTCGTGACTTCTGTCAATACAACAAGCCTTTGCTAAACTCAATGCTTGTTTATAGAAATGTGCACCAAAAATCTAAACAATGCCTGAACACACACACACACACACACAGACACACAGACACACACACACACACATACATTCATTAGTGACGCTATTTAGCAGACACCTATGAGACAAAATAGCCATAAAAGCTGTAAAAATGATTGCTTGTTTTCCTATCCAATTTACCAGAGGTAGCAAAGGACACAATTAGAAGAAATTATTAAGGAAGACAAGAAACACTATGCCACCCAATGCTACGTTTTTTCGTTGTTTGAACAGTAAACAATCTCTTCTATAAGTATCAAGGGTGTTTTTAGAATCCCACTCCCACCAATAAACAAGTCTTCCTCTGTCTCTGTATGACCGCTGGTGGAATATTGTTTTGAATTGTACAACAGCAGCATGCGGTGTGACTGTCAACCCATTCCCATCCCTTCAATAAATGGGTGGGATTTCTGTGACCCAGTTGTCCAGTTTTGAGGTATGTTACCCTAGCAGTATCCTCATTGAAGGTTATTTGATTACTCATTGCGACCTGGCCTTGTCTCCATTTGTCTCTGAGTGGGAATAAAAACCCTTACAGCCGTTTCACTGTAAAACCCAGCAAATAAGACAGGGACAACAGGAAACTTTTCTTCACCAAAACATCTGGCAGCACGTCTGAGTTCGATTTTGGTGTTTTTTCTTTTGTGAGTCTGGGATGCATGACTGATCCTCTTCACACTAGACCTCACACAAAAGGACACACTGAAAGAATCATGCGCAGCTGAATACATTGAAGGAACCTACAATTGAGGAGTTTCTGACTATTACTTTTTCATAATTGTTCAAACAGTTCTCCACTGACAAGATGAACGACAGTTGTGTAACATGCAATTAAAAACTGCAATAATGCAACTAACAAATATTCAATTCTGTTTTTAGTGGTGGAAAATCATTTACTCGAATTATGTACAGTACAACTTTATGATTATTTTACTTTGTACTTTACTTGAGTATTTCAGTTGTTAGTTACTCTTCAAGGAAAAATATGCCTTGTAGATAAAACTACCCCGTGTTATACAGTAGTAAATATTAGCTCTACCCATGCATTCAAATATTGCATAAACAGTATGAATATATTCCAATAATAGTTACAGTTCAATGTGTTATTAATTGTTATATATTTCTATTTAAGTGACATTTTGGATCCTTCACAGTATATGTAACAGAGATTAATCAGAAATATTGTAATATTGTAGACCTGTTTTAAAAGATGTGGTCATTAAACACACTTTTGTGAAGGTAATTTATTCTGGATGGATATGTCAGTATACAGTATCAAATCTAAGAATTAAGAAATGTCTGTAACCAACTTCAAAAACAAACACTGTAATACAAAATGGATGAAGTGGCACCTTGAGATCAAGAAACTCAACATTGCAAGCAAGACAAGACGCCAGCTGCCCTCTCTGTCTGACAATATAAAAAAATAATGTGAGCCATAAACTATTAATCCAAATCTCTGTTTAGTTGTTTCTCTCTCTCTCTCATTTTAAAACAACTCAAACCAAAGGAATTAAATGTTAACTGTTGTGTTCAGTCTAATTCCAATTGATCCGCACAATTTTACCCGCAGCCAGAATTCGAGACAAAACACAAGTGTGCGCACTTTAAAGACTGCTATATGATGTCTAATCATCTCCCTCTCTATCCTCGAAAGATAGTAATATGCCTTGAAAGGGAAACTGTATTGGTGCCAGATGCAGACTCCAGTGAAACTGTATCTAATTGTTTCCATTGTTATGTTTTAGTTTTATTTCCTTGCCCTATGTTTTGGCAGCTGATCAACAATTAATCGAAACTGGTGTAAGCTGGATCCTAACCATCCACTTAACTAATTGTCCCACTCCTAGAGGGAATACACGATTGTGCTGGGCTTTCACCAATAATAAGACACTTCAAACTAACATGTAATTGACCATCCTGCTTAGTAAAAGGTATTTTAGGGAGAGTAATGTCTTTGCTTTTTTAAAATATTATAATAACTATTAGATGCATGTTTATCTGTGGATCGTTTTTTTCGCTGCTTTTATCATGAACGTCACATTTTCATAGACACTAGCATCCTGGAATCGATCATATTCAATATATGGCATGTGGATAGCCAGAATGTAGCATACATCTGATTTATATTCAGGCTTCTTAATGTATGCGCCAATGCAGGTCTGTCTGACTTCCCCATATAGACACACATTCCTTTTCTATACCTGCTGAGCTTTTAAGCTGAATGAGCCCATTTCTGTTTCAGGCTGTGATGACTGCTGCATTCTGGATCTGATTTTCAATCTTATCAAAAGTAATAAAGGATGAAAGTACCACAGTTTATCCTCTGCGTTAGAGTTTCAGACTTTTCTAAAAGGTGGCTTCGTTCTTTTAACAAGGGGATGTGCGCAGGAATTTTGAGGGGGCTGTTGATATAACCTAAAAGAGATGAGACCTCATTCCCAATACTTAGCACAGACATAATATTATATGTTTATAATGCTGATTGAGATATTGTTTCTCTAGCTAGTTATAGACCTACTTTCAACAACAACAAAAAAGAAAAGAAAAATGTGATACTGAAACTTTTATTCAATTAAATCAATGCATCAATTTTCCCTTATAATATCCACCACTTAGCTTACTCCCTCAGCTCTTTCCTTCTCTTGTTGTAAACAATTTTAACATTACTTGTTATTATCAAGAAGTAGGTTTAACATGATTGCTAATAGCTCATATCACAAGTGAAAAGAAGCTGCTGTGGTCTTAAGTCGGTCTTTAGCCTGGCCTTTGCACCACTGCGACAGCACATTTTCGTTTTGCGTTAAGATTAGCTACACGTCTAGATTAGTAAAGGTCTGTAATTGTAAAGGAGGCCCTGAACAATGAGGATATTCTTAATGTTATGGTCAGTCTATTTTTCATGACTGTCTTTGACAATTACCCATCTATTTCAGTATCTACGGTTTGGTTGCAGTTCTCCAGCTGGCATATTGGCATAGCATAATCTCAAAAATAGGATGCCTACATGCAAAAACACCCTAAACGTCTTGAAGCTCTATTTAAAGACAATGATAAACACACAGTCTAAAACTCATTATTACAAACTGCTGTTGCTTCAATTCCCTAATGAGACTTATTTGTTATTATTATTATACCAAACATATTCCTGACTCAACCTTGGTTTCTGCTGCTGGCAGTGTCAATTTAAAATAAGGTGTAGTTGATTTCATATGCTGCCCCGGGTTAAGGCAATTCATCTTCTCTCAACCAAGGAAGCTCATGAGTGAGCCTTATATATTCAATTACCGGTGCCAAGACAAGTCAAATATTCCTGTTGGAAAACCTGCAGAATTAGAAACCTGTTATGCAGCATGTCTTCCTGAATCAACCTGTCAGACACATCCGGTTACATGCTGCCGAGCTGACCCTGAATCTCACCTTGAAAGACCTCACAGTTAAAGTCTGGCAGGCTGGCAAAATCTTCCATATGTATTAGACAACACCTTGCTGTGTAATTGGTATATTTCTGTATGAGCGCTTGAATTGACGGAGGGAAACATAACTGTAGGGGTGTTTAACTCGAAAGGAAAATATTTTTTGAATGGTTTATTTACATGAGCGCACTTGTGTTGGTAAGATATGAGATGAATGTATTACAGGAATTTCTGATGAGAGGAGAGTGACATTATAGATGTCTTAGAAGCTTTTATTATTTCAGTGCAGCTTCACGAGAAAAGGAAAGGCGTGTTTTACATCAGGGAGCGGCGGCTCTAAAATATGCAACAGGCACAATGAACAAGCAGATGAAATCTATCTTCATTAACATCACTAAGAATGTGAATATTTTGAAGCAAAGACACAAAACAAGATATTTTATACCAGGAAAACCCTAACAAGTTCCAGACATTTCCAAACAAATGCAGTCACTGTTCCGGCACTTATTCATTCCCTTGGAACAGCTTTTTGTTTTTGTGTGTGTTGCATTTTATAAACATCATATATGAGAGTTAGTTTCCTTTACTTTTTTTCTCCATCAGACCATTGTCTGATATTTCAGGAAGTATATCTTACAGTTAGGACATTCATACATTTTCTACCTCAATGAGGGAAAGTGGAATGACAGGAGACAAAACATTAATGTTTATGTCGCTGTGTTGCTTGGTGAATTTATTCATCCCAAATGTATAGATTTGGGTTAGGAAGCCACACTCATAAGGGTTTGTGCATTCTTTTTCTTTCCTATTGCTTTTCCTTTTTACTCTCCCCTGATTTTCAATGTGTGGCTGCAGGGCATACAGACTGCCATGAATTTAAAAGACTGGCTATTTCACATGGTGTGCCACTCAATGCATCTTGGCAAAACTGGCTGAGAAAATGTACATTAAAGTATCTGGTATTTCCGCAACCTCTTAACTAATCTCAACATCTGGATAATGTACGGTGAAAAGGTTGTTGTTGCTAAAGTTCTATTGTCGATGATTTATAAGTGGTGGTATAATGACAAAAAATCCTCAATTTCAAAGCACAAAATCCACTTAAGGGAATAATTTGACATGTTGGGTAAAAGGAAACTGGCTTTCTCGGCTTAGCATAAATACTGAAAACAGGGGGAAACAGTTTGCCTGGCTACATCCCAAAACAATCTGCCTGGAAGCACATTCAGAGCTCACTAATGATTCATTATACCTGGTTTGTTTACTATTTACCAGCCGGATGATTGCGAACTTCCTGCAGCCTTCACTGGTTTTACTAGCACCAGGACTTGGCAGTGGTATCATTTTCCTCAGTAAACCCCCAAAGAGATAATAAGCATAGTCTCTTTCTAAAAACATCTAACTATCACTTTAAAGGGTAAACTGATCATAAAAATATTAAATACGCAAAAGCTAAGCATAATAGTAGTCATCTCAACATTTGCTGACAAAGTAGCTGGTTTTGAAAACAAAATGGCACGCAATAAAATATTGATTACAGCAAATTACATAAATGTGTGGACTTCAAACAAATAACTCACCCAGTTTATTATGAATCATCTGAACCGTTTTTGGGTTCCTGTGCTCCACATATATATTGGTCTACCTGTAAAAACAACGACAGTATTTTATCGGTTTTAAACTGCAAAATGGTCCTTAATTATGAAACTTGTGTACCCTTTAATCCCAAAACCAAGTCTGGCTGAGCAGAGATGCCATCAATAGTGTGTTTACTATGAAAAGCAGAAAGGAAATTTTATATGATGAGCGGTTGACCTTTCGTGAGTTGGAAACAGTTTGTATTTTTCCACTCCATGTAATTGCATTACAGTTCATTTTCCGGTCAAGAGACTTTGTAAAGATAGAGTCAAGTAAGTGGGAGCAGCACAGAGAGCTGCATAGCACTGATTTACATGTTGCAGAGGTGGTAAGATATGCAGTTTCCTGAGGCAGGCCACAGAAGAATGCAGCAAAATACTAAATATCTTGAACACTACTTTACAGACTCCCTTATTAGTTGGGGATAACATTTAAAGTCAGCTACAGGCTTGTTTGTTAAGATGCAAGAGGCCTAATAAAATGCCGTTGTGAATAATTTACGAACTTGTTCCTTTGTCTATGAGAGTATGAGTATAATGAGATCATATTAATTGGGATATAACAGCAAAGGAGCCGACTGTTCAACTGACGTGCTTATAATGTAGTGCATGCACATGATGAAGGTAAAAACTTCTGACTCATCTAACCCAAATCCCCTGTCACCCCTTTCTGCCCACAGCCGTCACCCTGTGAATGGTGCCGCTGCGAACCAAATAATGAGGTGCACTGTGTGGTGTCCGACTGCGCCGTCCCAGAGTGTGTCAACCCTGTGTACGAGCCGGAGCAATGCTGCCCCATCTGTAAAAACGGTAAACACCCATCTCTTCTGGAATTCCACGCACACTTCTCAAAAGTCATTACATTTTCAATAAACCAATGATGGCAAGTTTATCTGTGGTATCACCATTTGATGGTCGTGCCTTTAGACGATGAGGAAGTAATTGATGTTTTATGAATTAAAATTATTACCTTGGGCCCGTTGGACACTAATTAGCAGTACTAGTTTTAATTATAAATGACACACTAAGCAGAGTAAACATTAGCCCATTGATTAAAGGCACGGTAGGAGGGTCTAATGGGTCCTTTGAGAGCCTTTTATCTCTCAGTGCCCTGACGCCCTTGTCACACACAGCCAATCCCTAAATTAGAATTATAGGATTCCAATGGTTCATTGGCTATTTACAAGGCGAAGTGGGATATTTGTCTTTGCCAGCACTAATCCTGAGGGATAGATGGAGCTTTATGACTAAAGTACAATAACTGTTTGCCTGCAATGTAATCCTGGCTGGAATGCTCAACAACAAATACTGCCTGAGGGATAATACTAAATGCACAGCATACATTGAACAAGATGTTCTTCCATGATAACATGCCTTATTGTATTCCATTTATTTCAGTATGTTGAGTGTCATGAGAAAAGTAGTGAATTGTCTGTGAGTAAGCCTGCTGAAAAAAGGCAAACATATTATCCTGAAATGTTTTTTCTCCCTTATTTTTTTTTAAAGCAGCGCTTGACCTATAAATATGATGGGAGGGGTTTGGTTCTAAGGCGGTAGCTAAATGGCTATTCCATCACAGCAAGCGCGTTTTCTTTCATACTTTTTTCTCACTTTCACTTTATCCACCTTGTTATCTTTCCTTTATTTCATCACATGACCACATACAAACACCCACACTAACACATCTGCACAAGCTGCTAGGAGAGAGCTAATCCAGGCTGACAGGACACAGTGACACCTTTGGCATTTCAGGGTAGGCCTGCCGTTTCTAGGCTCCCTAAAGGGTGCCAGGTCAGGATCTGGCAGCTGGTTAAATCTCTATGGAAGCTCAGACGGCTCTGGAGAGAGGACAATGAAGAATGCTGTTTTGCTCCCATTGTTTGCCAAGGTATAGAGGGCTGTGAAAGGGCTGTGAAAGAAGACATCCACTTACAGTATGTGTTCCAGTTAGACATGCGTTCAGTGGAAGACAGTTTCTTTTCATTACCTGCTACAGACAGTTCAAATAAATATGTGAAATGAGCTCAACTCTTTCAAAAAGCCAACTTCTTTTCTCACAAGATAACAATTACAAGACCAGTAGACATTACTAGGTACAGTTCATACTTTAGAGCGGTGATTTTGGTGTCCAATCCCAGGAAAACACAATCACCTAATACAAGTCTGTTAAAGGTGTCCATCTGCGGTGAAAAATACTAATGCTAGCAACACAGCTCGGATTTCAGCTAAATGTTAGCATGATCCTGCTAACATGTTAACAATCCAGAGATATTTACAGAGTATATAAGTAAAAGCAGAACATTTTACTTTGGTTGCCAACAGTTACCTTTTTTCATCTGTTATGAAGGATGAAAGTGTCTACCTTCACACACTCCTTTGGAAACACGAGTCCAAAATACAAACATGTATATCCATTATTCAATGATTGTGCTTATATCAGAAAATGGTGTGCTTACTAGTTCCAGAGCTGAAGAAGCACAGTATAGAGATCTGATGGGTGAATACTTACATTAGACAGTGTTGTAAACGGGGCTGTAGCTTCTGCAGGCAAAATCTGCAGCGTAGGAAGTTCGGAAATAATATCTACAGTATACTCTGCATCAGCACTGTTCAGCCCAACTCACTGACTTTGAGAAAATTAAAGAACATTTTTGGCTTCTTTAATTTTCAAAACCAATCCGAATCGTCAGAGGGTGGCCTGTTTGCTTAGGTCGGAAATCCTATTGTGTGTTTTAAATTAAATTGTTGTTTAAAGCCAACACTGATAATCGGGTTTGTGATTTTGAAAGTAAAATGTGTTTTAATACTTGGGTTGATAAAAGGGTTAGGGTATTGGTTGATTAGTGATCTTTTTTCAGGATTACTGATCATAATTGAATCTAAGGCGGGTCAGAATCTTAAAGCGTTTTAACTAAATGGATTCTGGTTAGAGCTGTGATATGCAGATGTCTTTTGACCAGCAATGCTTCTGCATTGGCTGCCTGCCGCCCTATTGTTAAAATGTTCCATTATTAGGATGTGGCTTTTCAGCTCATCTGCTTCTTGGTGTTTCACCCTGAAAACAGCAGCAGAGAGCAGAAAGCAGCACAATGGAATAGTCAGCCAGGGGAGGGCTTATCTCCCAGAACCGTGTTCATTGAGTCTGACTGATTCAGCTCTAATATTTATCAGGAATCTATACTGTACATTTATCAGGGGATACATGTAATTATATAATTCTCATGAAGATATGTATAATGAGTAGTAGTGAATTGGCCAGCGTTCTGTCACTATGATAGGATTAAATCATGTATAGATCTGCTTATCTCTCTGGATACTGTCACTGTGGATTTTTTAACAGAGGTATCATGCAGTAGCAGTGCTAGAGCTGACTGCAGTGAGGTAACACATTTAGACTGATATATTATATGGACACGCTGCATTTTTTTTGTGAATTAGACGTTTTTTGGCAGGTGAGTTTGAATGGAATCATTTCCACCTCCAGGCAATAGCTATGATCATTTTTGAGCCAAATCGACTGTAATGAGCCTTAATGCGTATTCACTCCTTAAGCTGCAGTCAGGGAAAGTATAATGTGCAGGGACAGTTGGACACAGGACAAACATTTTCTGACTGAACTAAATTTTATTGGCCATGAATCGATCACAGGCTCGGATGGGTGATAGTGTGTCCTTCGGACAGTGACAGGTAGCGGAAACTCTGTCCTTGTGGCTCCAAGTCTATCCGGCTATAAACAATCACACTTGGCAGCCAGAACCAGTGACCCTCTTCCCTCATCAACCTCCACTGAGTTTGTCCTGTAACCTGTGCCAGCTGTCCAGAGGCGGATCAATGAGAGTTAAGACTTGGCAAGCGTTCCCAATGTCTCCTCTAAGCTCAGATCAAAGGGCTTATATCAGGTCTGGATAGAGAAGGGGACTCATCTGTGTAAGGCAAAGGCTGGGGATACTAGGTAGCAAAGACCTCCTTTTTCAAGCACATGGATATTTTTGGCCCCCTGAAGCTTACTTTGACTCCAGAACACAGCAGAAGATTAACACCAAGTCCCACCAACATCTGAACTAAAAGCTTGTGAAATATATAGGGTTACTGGCCAATTTCACGAACGTCAGGCTGAGGTTGACAAAATAAGTTTATAAAGTTATCCTACCTCTTAAGTTAAGTAAACAGTTTAAAAGCATGTTGGATCAGCAGGCACATTCATCTTCAACAATCTAAAAACAGGGCTCATGAAATATTGACAGAGATATGTGGTTCTCAGAGAACACCAACGCTAGACATTAGACCAATGTATATAATATATGATGCAAAACTGTTGATTAAACGACCCCATATTAGCACACACTAAGTAATGAAACTAGTAAAATGCAACATACAATAACAGCCATGCTCCTTCGTATTACCTACTTTTACTTAACATTTTGAATGCAATACTTTTACATTTAGTAGAGCATGTTGACAAATTGGTAGTGCTACTTTGATTTAAAGAATCTGAATGAATATTTCACGTATGTCTTTGGGAAAGTAGTGAAGTAAAATGTATGGCACTGCTTGTATATTGAAGTAGTCAATTTGTCCAGGTGACTTTCAATATTTATCTAAGCCCCTGTAGTCTTTACATATCCTTAATGTGTGCTTTGAGATGCCTCATTATCATTCAAGGCCTATTTCAGTGTATAGTTTGAAAATCACAGTTACTATAACATGGACAATGGCTTAGGTATCTGTGACGGTGTGACAGTGAGCGAACACATTACCAGAAATGACAGCAGATGAACAAAATACAACCATAATTCATTTCAACACTTATACAGGTGCCTCCCCTACTGTGATATGTCATAATGTCCTTAATGAAAAGATCCTATGTTGTGCTCAAGTTGAGTAATTGTGCAGATTAGTACACATATGGCCCTTATCCCCAAATGTACCATGTGCAACTCTGCTCTTCAGATCAACTTACCATACGATTACACAATGCCACCATTAAATTTGCCTGTACTATATCAAATTCTGCTACTACACAAAGATGTCCATAACAATTTGCCGTGAAAGCTACTTTATCTTCAAAAGTTATGAGACATATGAGTTTTTTATGACTACTCGTAGAGTCTTGGATCTAGCAGTTTTTACTGTGCCGAATGCTGAGAGCAATCCAAAGTCACCGTCACACCAATTGAGCTGTTGATTGCTTCATCTAAATTATTAAAACCGGGACAAATTCATAGCACACTCTCCCTCTGCTGTGCTGTCTCAAAAAGTAAAGGGAAAGATCTGCTGCCCTCAAATCGCCCCCCAGGCAGGGAGAAGCAACTTGGACTGAATAATTTAATGTGGTATTTACCAATAATAAATGCATTTCCACAAATGCTGCAGTGTTTTTGGCTTCCTCGAGTACAGCTCTTAAAATGTACCAAGGCAAAATCCCTCTCCATATCTACTGAGATTATCAGATACATGGGTATGAGGCGCTCCAGTAGTACACAGTGAAACACATTTTAGAATTAAAGATATCAACAGAAAGGATCCGCACAAGCAAATCCTACAGTGTGTTAGACATCTGATTGATCCAATCAGATGTCAACATTAATCTGAGTTCTTTATTGTTTTAGAAGTCAGCACAGAAGGAGTGTGGGGAGAAATCATGTAAGGAATTGCTAAGGAGTTCTGTGGCCTTTTCATACAGACTGAAGTGATTAACACCATCCTGCCTCTCAAAGCAGCGCTCCCTCTCTCCCTCTTTTGCTCTGCCTCTCACTCCCTGTACTCCAGCCTCTCTTTACTGCCAAGCCAGCTCCTGGCAGGCTTCTCCTCTTGCAGCGCATTAGGATGCAAAGCGCTCCATGTCGAGGGAGAAGGGGAGACTAACAAAAGCGCTTTAGTGTTGCAAAAACAAGCCCATCGGTGCATGCCCGTGAAAAGATCTGTACGTCTGCTCTGACTCCTTTAACTCCCCGCAGCTCTCCACATCACTCCACCACACCTCTGAAAAGGAGAAGCCCTCAGGAGAACCACATCCATTTCTTGTCATTCTCATTCCTTTTCTTCTGTCTCTCTCTCTCTCTTTCTCCCCCCCCCTTCCTCCCTTCCCATGCGGCAGGTCCAAATTGCTTTGCTGGAACAACGATCATCCCAGCCGGAATTGAAGTAAAGGTGGACGACTGCACCATCTGCCGCTGTCACAACGGAGACTGGTGGAAGCCGGCTCAATGCTTGCGGAGGGAGTGCCTCAACGGCCAGACGTTGTCATAGAGAGACTCCACCGGGGATGGTGGAAAAGCTCAGGCAAGGCCCTGCCTACTGCACCATTTTGTATGATTGACAGGACAGGAGCACAATTCCTAAGCAACCTGAGACAGCATAGCATCGAAGAGATGCGCTCACAAGCTTCACACAAACACAAATGTTGTCACCGAGAAGAAGACGGAACTTGTCTCAAGGCTGTTACCACCCTCCGGTTTGAATCGTCCTATATATTTTCAGATGTTGACTTGATGCACTCACACAAAAAGTTTCTAAGCTCTTTGAACTTTTTCCTAACCATTGGCAATGTTGAATTGCTCATGTTGATTTCTGTATGTATGCCATCTGCTTGTTGTACTTGTCTGTCACAATCATGCAGGTGTTGTATTATTCCAACAGCAGGCAAAACGAACCGTAAGCACACTTAACAGCGCTTTTTCTGTTTTTGTCATTCGAGGATCGACACAGGTGAAAGCACTGCATAGGTGTGCCTGAGTTTCACAACTTCACTTCAAGAGCTTGTTTACAAGATGCAAATCACACATTAATGTTTGTGTTTTCATAAGACTTTAACACATTCTATCACTATAGCAGGAACTCACCTCTAACACTTAGATGATGCTACTGTCAATTTTATAAACTGCTGTAAAACCCCAGGACACTCTTTATTGCATACTATGGTTTTGAATCATGTCTCTGTACAGTAGCAGCACAGCCAGGGGAAGATGGAAAGGCAAGGAAGTTGGTAGAGAGCAACAATGAGAAGATGGAAAACTCTGCAACACAACAACAAGTCTGGGCAGCCTATGCCGGCTTAATTTTCGTTATTGTTTTCTCTCAGAGGTCCATATTCTCGAAAATATTCCTGCTAACTAACTGCTTGAACTTGTTATCAAAGCAATTAGCGAGCCAAAAGCAGCCTGCTTTAATTTCCTTTAATCAAGGAGTATTCTGTGATAAATCATCCAGCTGGGTGCTTGGCGCTGACGCAGCCTGCATGCTGGGCACACTCCAGAACCAGCAGACAAAAGGAGGAAATCTGCATTTGTCTAAATGCTTTTAGGCAGCATTCACATGCACATTGTCCATGAGAGCATACCCGATCACACCATTCGTCTACAATCGCAGCGCCAAAGTGTGTTGATCTGCACCCAGTGAAGAACAGAAGGCTTGGCAAAAAAACAAATCTCTAACATAATCCCGCTGCTATACATTTTGTAATAGATTTGCAGTTCCGCCCTTCCCCATATGTTAGAAAAGCTCTCACGATGTGGTATGTCCATACCATAATCGTCAAGCTAATGCATTGCCTTGATATTTTCCAGACCGGAGTAGTCCTCAAGTTGTCCAGTCTGGAAGAGAAAACACCCAACTAAAGCCCAAAACGCAATATTGTTGAAATGATAAATAATAGTCATTAATTCAAAGATGAATTCCAGTAAGCTCATGCCATTCATCAGCAGAATTTATTTTTTTCATTTCCAGAAAACCCTTTCCTTTTAACCTTTTAGACACTATTCCAGGGTGGTGATGGATGGGCTGCTTAATAGCAGCTCGCAGCACTCTGTAATGAGCCAGAAACGAACATAGGATAAAGCTCAATGACTAAAGAGGTATATTACCTACAAGGCACTAAAACTCATTTTAAAAAGAATATCACAGTATGGAGCAGAGTCTAAGGCTGCAGCACATGGTTGTTGGAGGAATCAGTGTGGGTGCATTTAGGGTATTTATCATTAAGCTACAGTGATTTAGTGTCTCCTAATATCAAAGGACACTCCTCTATCTGGATTGAGGTCTGCAGACTCATAAAACAAAACTGACATCTACAGTTTATCAATCAGTGCTCCAGAAATGTAAGAATTAACACAAAAGCTTCCTTAATCTTAATTACTTTAGATGCCAATTAATTACTCGGGCTGTACATGTGTCCACACATATTGGAATAACTTTACTGAGTAGCAAAGAGTGAAATGAGTGTTCCAGGGCTCAGGGACATGGCTGCCACCACTGATGCCTTATTACTATTCCAGATAAGATTTACTCAGCATGGCCTTTGGCTTTATACAGTATGAACAGCTCAGGCTGATTTAAGCACTGCTTTGTTTGTGTAAAATTATGTAATGCCCAAAACTAGTTGTGGTTTTACCATTTGAATTTCCTGTAACAGCTAGAAGGGAATTAGTAGGAGTATTTGGAGTACAAGTGCTGGGACAGTTATTCAATAACTGCTGAACAATCAGTAGTGAACAGATAGATTGAGAAATACACTGTTTTTGGTTGAAATAAATGAAAGAAAACTGGCAGATAGAAGTTACGAGGTGAGTTCATTCAAATGACTGTGTCTTTGATATTGAGTTTGATTGTTGTGATTTAATTCCCTTCCATGCTTTCAAAGTGCATTTCTTAGGGATGCTAGAACAGCTCTTCTCATTCATTTGCAAGCTGTCAGCACGGTAAGAGTGTAGAAGATGAAAGTCAAAGCATCAAGACAATGCAGTTCTTCCTTCATACATAGGAGTTGTGATTTAGTCTGCTTGTGGAAAGCGAAAAATAATACAAATCAAATTAAAAAAGCAATTCATATATTGAAAACATAGAGATGAAGAAGACCCCAACCCTGACCCTAACTCCAGCAGGCTGTACTGGTGCATATGTCGCTCAGCACTGTAAGATGTTTGATCATAAACAGTTGTCATGGAAATCACTTTTAAAGCTTTCATTTACAACTAAAGAGGATCATTGAGGATCCATGTGGATTAACATACAGTGGATTCCTATGTATGTCGTTTGAAATAGGCTGCATTGAAGAACACAATAAAGAAAGGCATTTCAGAGAGGCTCTGCCCGGGCAAACCTGGGGAAATTACATTTCTCATTACAAATATGTGAAGCTGAGGTTTCAAGGACAGGTTAGCAGCACAGTCTGCCGTTTGGTTTTCTGCCAAGAAACTTTAAGTCTTTATGCGCGTCTGTAAATGTCTATTCCAACCTTCCCCCAATTGTGTCATTGTTCACACTGCAGGCTTGTACATGGGCATTTTGTAATCGGTATACCATCCGCTCTTTCCATGAGACACCGACTAACTGTAGCTGGAAACCATGAATGATTTTTTTCTGGTTGTTTTTGTTTGTTTTTTTTTGCAACAAAACTGTTACATAAAGTGTGCCTGAAAACCAACACAGTACTATGTGGAAGAGGAAGAGAGAAACACTGTTATTATACAATCAATTGTAGATTTGGGGGCACCAAGGGTATGTTCATTCAAAGGTGGGATAGTATCATTTATATAACATTAAGATTTATGTTTAAAGTTAACAGCATCTTTGATTGTAAATGACCACATGCTTGCAGGTTCACGCTGTACAAGAAACAAAAAGGTCCACATTTTTAAAAGTTAAAGAACCCTTGGTGTCCCCATGTTGTAAATATCTTTAAAATGTATAATGTGTATTCTGAATTCTGAGGTGGAGTAAAAAAAAGACGTAAGAAATGTGAAAAATGTGTATTAATCATTGAGGCAAAAATTATTTTGGTAAATAGACTTGAAAATAAGTGTTATTCAGCAAAAGTGAGTGTGGATTTCTTTTTATGTTTTCCTTTTTTGAAAAATGCTGAAGCTCCGGGACAGGAATCAAGATGAAAACACAAGATTAACAACTAAGGGAAAATGTGTATTATAATTCTGCTAAAGAACAGATTTGTTGCCAACTGAACGAAACGGATTATGTTCTGCACAAACACAAGATGCAACAAACAAGAAACAATGTTTTTACTTTGCAGCTGACCCAGGACAGCCAAACTCCAGGTCATTTTTCTGTAAGCCAAACGTTGCAGAATAAATAAAAAGGGTAGAGGATTTTCCTCGGGCTATGTGAGGAAGAAAAAATACCAGTGCTTAATGCTTGTGAAATGCTCAGCGCGTTCAAGGGCATTACTCACAGGTTCATTCCTGCTTCTATTTCATTACAAGTCCGACTGGGCTTCTATCTCGTCCGCACTACTAATTGCCTTCCACCACCTCCCGCCATGGACAAGAAAAGGAAAGCAATTTTATGCAGCACATAGCAATCAATAGCAATTAGGCGCATCCCAGACTAATCCCATTGAAAATGGCATCTTGGGAGATGGCCAGTAGGACACCTCTTAAAGCTAACATACCTTCTGGCCAGCGTTGGCGGTTAGGAACACACACACAACTTAGGTGGATACAGCAAATGCCAATGCTGTGATGGACCTTTAAGTGCTTTGGTTTTCCTATCCTACACTTTACATTGAATCTTTGTTGATCTTTTCCAGGACCTACTCACTGCATTGGTATCAAACGTGCATTATCAATTAGACAATTATCCTGTTGTGGTAAACCCATGCAGATTATGGAATGTAATTGCACTCTAAAACCACATATTTAATACAGTGGCAGGCAAGACATCGATTTCAGTGTGACACCCACAACAGATGAAACTGCTAGTGATAGTTGAGAAGGAGAACGGCCAATGCAGGAATTGTTCTTGAGTGGTGTGGTGAAGAGGGAGTAATTTACCAGTACATCTACTTCATCCGTGGTCAAGAGCTTGGAGTAACCTCAGGAATCAGTGAGGATACAAACAGCTGAAATGAATTTCCTTCAGGAGTCTGAACATCTGGATTGATCCGAATTATGTCTCTGCTCCTTCACGTTCCAGGAAGTCAGTTTCAGGGCATCTGATAGAGATTACTACTGGAAGCTTCAGTGATGTTTTTTTTCCGAGGCATG
This sequence comes from Eleginops maclovinus, assembly GCF_036324505.1. Taxonomy (NCBI): domain Eukaryota; kingdom Metazoa; phylum Chordata; class Actinopteri; order Perciformes; family Eleginopidae; genus Eleginops; species Eleginops maclovinus. Next base: position 14,430,257 of record NC_086355.1, on the reverse strand, counting down.
TTCAAAACAACAGAGTGTAAGCATGTAGGAGGCATTATATTTCTCTTAGAATAATAAATAAACAGCAAATTGGGAATATTAGCACTTTTTATTTTAAGCAACATTATTGTTTTACTATTCTTTAAGTGATTATTGTCAACTTAATAATGTCATAGAGCACATGATGACCACGCTTTAGGACAAGTTATAAAAAATGTAGTTTTTTCAGTGCAAATATATGAATATGAAACCTGTTTAAACTGATGTTTGAGGGTCTGACACGGGGAGGAGGCGGAAGGCAGCGATGCAGTCGATGATCCAGCTGGAGGGCGCTGACCACACCTTACCTCGCCTCACTACTGCTGGCTTGTGAGGGCCCTGGCAGTCAAAGATTATGTACTGAGTGCAGAGGGCCTGGTCAGAGCCCGGCAGAGCGTGGTAGGCCGCAGCACTCAGGGTTTGTGTCACGTCGCTGTCGGGCTTGGGCTGCCGGCTCAGGAGTTGACCTCCTCCTTCCCGGAGCAGCTTGGTGAGCTCGTCTTTGGAAGGTGCCTTGAAGGAACCCAGGAGGAAGAAGAAACAGCCATCGAAGAGCGGAGGGAGCTACAAAATATTAATTCAAGCATTAGTAAGCGCTTTTAATAAATCTAAAACACAAAATGGTCTTCTTTCATAAAAAAGAATGTTAGTCACTCCAGCCAACACCAAAATAAACCCCCAGTCCCAGAGAACAGTGGCTCAAGGATTAAAGTCTCTCCTTTTGTCCATGTCGGAGTTAAACACTGAATAATTTCTTTGCCAATAAATCTAGGCTCTCATATTTCCAAGTGTCTGTGTGAAGGCTTTGTATTTACTTCTTTGCAGCAGAGCCAGGAGACAATTTATCAGCACCGTTCTCCAGGCAAAGTCGGAACCATTTAGCATTGCTGTTTAAAGCAGCAGTGAATTAGGCCACTGGAGACTCTTCTATTCTCTGCATCAATGAACTCAACTGTTTTGGGGAGTAAACTGGCTCCCTCAAGAATTTCTAGTGAGAGCGTTATTTGACTACATTTTGGTTGAGTTTACTTTTTCTTTAATTTATGATTGATGATATTGTTTTTACTAGAATGGAAATGTTGGATTCAGAAGACTGACGGAAAGACATTCTTACAATATGGACAGCCTAAATCTGCTAGAGTAGGTTTTTGTCTAAACCGGGTAAACAGGGCGCTCTTACTTTCGGCTTGACCCCTCATACCAAAGTGATGCCGGAAAACAACATTTCTGTTCATCAAAAACTTTATAATTACTCCAAAATATGTCAAACAGAGCGTTACACTGCTTTGTTTTTACGGAGCTCCTACGTCACGTTGTTGTTTATGTCCATGGCAGCATCTTGTATGCATGATGATTTTCTAGAGAAAGGGTTTATAAATCAAGCCTGCCTGCACAATCACCTCTAGAAAAAAACTCTGTATAGACGACCAAAGTGCCAATCATTAAAATATTTCTTACAATTTAGAATATACAAACAATGTGTATAGGAAGTATTAACTACCCTCAGATGTTTTCATATCACATTGTCTTTCTACATTGAATCAAGGAATTAGACATTAAAACAGAAAAATAATGTGTAACTGAATTCTATAAATCTATCTAAAGTAGGTGTACTTGGTATTAAAACTAAACTAAACGGTTGACAGCATAGGTATTCAAAACCTCCAATATTAAGTAACGGCATCTTCGGCCTCTTACAATATTTCAGCCTTGAGCGTGTCTGTAAGCTTTGCCATCTATAAGTTGCAGTGTGTCCCTGTCCTTTGCAAAATGACAAAAGCTCTGTCTCGGTTCAGTTATGAAGCTGCATATCCTCGTTTATACTGAGGTCCTGACTCTGACTCGGCCACAGCAGGACATTAATGTTGTTGATGTGTGGTCGGCTCTCCAGCATAGCCTCGACTTTGTTTGGAGTAGTTGTTGCTCTGGAAAATAAATCCTCTCCCAAATCACAGCTCTCTCATAGTTTGCAGCAAGGTTTCCTCGAGGACTGTGCTAGTATTTTGTTGAATTCATTTTACCCTTCATTCGTATAAACCTTACAAGGCCTCCTGCAAAGAAGCTTCCCCACTGCATCATCCTTGTAACACGGGGCTTTGAGGTGGAGTTAGCGTGTTTCTGCTGCCGTATGGTATTCATTTAACACCAAACACAGCCTTTGATATTGTCTAAAACCCTGGCTTCCATAATTGGTACTTTCATGTTTGTCTTCCTGCACCAGTTTGTGTCCATTTTTCAGAAAAACGCTGATCAAAGGTATATGTGTGTTATCGCAAACGGTTGAATACTGATGTTATCAATGTTTCCTTCCTATTTTCACAATTTATTTATTTTATTGTGCCAAATTGCAAATTGGAGTATCACAAAGCCAATGAAATAATTAAAGGAAGAACTTTTCACTCCATGCTGATGAAGAACAACAATGTCTGGAAAGGCAAGACAGCGGGTCTAGACAATCTATAATAATCTATTTGATTAGTTTGTTTGTATGCATCTCATTTACCAAGCTACATCTGTTGATGCGACTTCGCTGTGGGCCTTCTCCCGCTTCGTGCTCATTTTCGGGCATCCACTTGCCTGCCTGTAGACATGCCTCCACCCCTGGCATCAGAGAAAGAGAGAAAAGTTGAAGTTACAGCTAATTATATTGACTTAAAAGAGTGTGACAGGGCAATTGTGAAGGGAGAAAGACAAAGCTCATGTTGAGTTGGAATTGTAGTATTGGCAGAGCTGCAGTTGTTGACATAGAACGATGCCCACAGCGTGATGGAGTTAATGATGCAAGCATCGTTTTAAGCATCTCCAGCTTAAGCAGAAATCGAGCATCATCTCTCGCTCTCTTCATCTCCGAAGGTTTTACAAAGTCAAATTAGCACTGTGTGACAGCCAGCATCTTCTCAGTTAGAAAATAATCTTTATTTCTAAATCCTTACAAAAAGCATCTTGAAAGACAGAAAAGTTTGAGCGTAGCAGATGCGGAGACACACATTTTAATGAGCCCCCACTGTCACAGATAAAACATGCTTTTTTACACGACACTGATCCCAGTGCTGCAGATCCCTGTAAATGTTCCATTGCTGAATACCATGTATGGGGTATAATAAGGAAAATTGCACATCGAAACAAACTAGATTTGGTTGAAAAAACGGCTCTTTGTATAAAAGGTGTGAAAGATATCTGAGCGTTAGGCTAAGCGTGAATAACCATTTTGATTATGAATGTGCAGAGATTCTCACAACGCTTGCAACTGTTGCCGGTCATGTTTCACAGCAGGGCTTCCAGATGCAAGATGTGGTGGCAAGAACAGAGAAGGGTAAAGTGTGTGTGTGTGTTTCTATATCTTGTCACAATACAGCACTGTCATGAACCAGCACGTAACACACATAGAATTCACACAGTCTGCAGTCGTGGGGCCGAGTGTAATTACATTTATTCATCCCCCTTAATTACAGCCTTCATTCACAGGGAACGTGCCAGAGACTTGGGCAGAGACGAGGGGAGATACTGCGGTTAATCACTCCGGACGCTCACGTATAGTGAGCGTCCGGATATTTGCTAATTACGTTCACAAAGACTTAGAGCAGAAAACACTTCCCATCCATTCCTTCCTGAGTTAATGAATGAGTGAACAGCCAGATGAAGCTACTTCATTGGTTATACACAAGACCAAGTGGATACTAGAGTTGGATTTTTGTGAAATTCTGAAGGTCAACTGTGACACTTCCGTCTCCGTATGGGGTGCAACAGCTCATTCTTTATCAATAATCAGTCTCTTAACTACAAACCACTCTGTGCAAATGTGGCATAGCAGCATAACATCGTCCCACAGTTGAGGCCTTGGTTCAATGCCTAGTATTAATGCCTCCATTAATAAGCAAGTGTGTAATTGGACAGGTGCCCAGGAGCAGCCTCTTGCTGGAAAAGAACGTGTGAGGACAGAGATAGCACATGGTTGCATATTTCCTCCTGTCAATAGTTGTAGTTGAAGTAGCAGTGGCAGGAACAGAGGTTTAGGGAAATTAAAAATAATAGTGAAATAAAGATAAGACGACGTTAACATTTACATTTTGGGATATGAATGTTTCTTTCCAAGAGTGAGAGAAAACTCCTGTTTTTAAGAAGAGTATGGATCTGCAGTCCGAGGAAGGGGAAAACAGTTGGTCTGGCACTGTCAAAAATAAACAAAATATTCCCGACAACCCCCCCTATAGAATCCTTATTAACCCAAATCCTATTGCAGAATCCCCTCCTATGGCTCAGGGCTGCAAGTACTCAATGGCAGAGTTTCTTAAAATATTTCAAAAATAAAAGCCATTGCAACTATGCCATGCTACAGTAGAGTAAGTACCTCGCTCTCCCTGAAGCCATTAATTGTATATACAGCTCTGGAAAGATTTAAGAGACCACTGCAGCATTATCAGTTTCTCTAGTCTTACTTTGTATAGGTATGTGTTTGAGTTGAATGAATGTTTCTCTCTTTTATTCTTTAAATTACTGACAACATTTCTCTGCGTTGGAATTCAACAGACTGGAATGGAATGGCTGCCATACATGTAGGGCTTATGATTTAAGAAATCTGAAGTGGTCTCTTTGCGTCGCCTGTAACCAAGAAATAATGTAAACAGGGCTAGGCAGACAAGATATTAATAAGTCAGCTTTAGGGCAGCTGTGGCGCAGGAGAGGGTTACCCACTAATCGAAAGATCAGCTTTCGATTTCCAGCTTCTCCAGAACACATATCGGAGTGCCCTTCGGCAACTTACAGAACCGCAAATTGCTCCCGGAGGCCAAGCCATCTGTGTGCCTATGTGTGTGTATGTGTTTTGGCCCTATCAGTGTATGCATGTGTGAGTGAATGGGTAAATGTTGGCATGTAGAGTGAATGAAGACTACTAACAGTTGGGCATTGAGATTAATATCCTTATATAATCTCAAGTAAGTGTATTCTGAAAATGTTGAAGCATTTCTTTTAGTAACAGGTGCATGATGGAATAAAGCGTCTAAAACTTTTTTTTTCCATCCTGGGAGTAAAGACTTTAAGTTGGACTGGCTCTTTGTTAGGCGGGATGAAGTTGTTTTTCCTGTTTATAACACTGAAGAGAAGATGCTTTACAAAAAGAACAACTGTGTAAATGAAACACAAACCCGAAAAGAGGTAGGCTTGGGCTCGTCCTAATTGACAGCGAAGGCACATGCTGTAAAAGTAGGTGACAGTGAGAACTCAACTCGATGCACAAAAAACAAGGACAGACCCAGATAAGATGCCACAGTGATTGTCATGAGGAAGACAGGCTGTGTCAGGAGCTCAGCCAGCGTGTAGAAAATAGAAAGGGGGAGGATGGGGCCTGAATTTGGTCTAAACACATCAAATGTTATACCGTGACACAACCACCCACCTAAACACACACGTTTAAACTTTTTAAATCGCTTACTGGAAGAGACAAGCGAGCATGCCTTTTCACTCCACACACACACGCACACACACACACACGCACAGTGAAGAGACGCTACTGACGGAAACACCAGTGAAGGGCACACCAAGGTGCCAGAAAACTCTTTGACAGCAAGTCTCTTCTCGCTTCCACTAAAGCCGACTTCCTCTGAATGTGTGCTTGTTGACTTGGTTCAAGGATGTCAGAGAGACGGGCTGGGAACAGCAAACATTATTTCTAAGTATTCATCTCGGTATAAATCCAACAAAGTGAAAAAAAGAGTTACCAATCTTTCCACCGCTGGTAATATTAAAGCCTTGAGTCCCATTGATTCGGAGATTCCTTTCCCCAGTCACCCTCCCACTTAGTTTGACTGTCAGACATGTAAGCAGACAAACCATTTACATGAAAACGGGAAAAAAAAATTGTTTGTTTTTATGTTTCCTAGGACATTCCAGGTGTTGCAGAAAAATACTATTGCGTTAGGGTTCTTATTTCAAACACAGCCTTGTTTCACCTGAAAGGTTGCAGAGAAGAGGTCGATCAAGGGTAAAATGCACGAGTCCCACTAGTTTGGTGCAGAGGAGGCATTAAGACAGCAGCGTATATATATTCAACCCATATTATAATCTATTATTATGTTTCCACTGAAATGTGGGTGCTGAAGTCATGCACAAACAGCGTACTATCCAACACAATCGCACCACACTCCTTCCAGAGACAGACATGCAGGTAAAATGTTCTTTGGGATTCAGAGACGAACACATTAAGTTATTCCATACTGTCCGTGCACCACATAGTCCAATACACCTGCGCTGTGCTCCCAATGTAACCTCCCAGATCTTTTAATTTATCTTATTGCAACAAAAATAACTAACATATCAAATGTAGAGGGAAATCCTAAGGCTACAGCCCCTTTTGAATGTCTACTGAATACAGATGAGACCCTGTAGGTAGCACAAAACAACATTACCATAAAACGGGTTAAATAATAAAACTGTTGAAAATGAAAGCTGGTTATCAAGTAGCTCAGTTTGCCGAGCAGTCCAATCTAGTTATCTCAGGGATGTGAATGATTGTTGTGTTGTGTGTGTGTGTGTGTGTGTGTGTGTGTGTGTGTGTGTGTGTGTGTGTGTGTGTGTGTGTGTGTGTGTGTGTGTGTCTAATGTTTTTTGTTATTATTTATGACTGTTCGTTCAAGGACCTCTCATGGGGGTGGCAAAATGTATTTCCAGCAATTAACTTAGCTAAAAACAAACTTTGCCTTGTCTGTGGCAGAACACATTTTTGCCTTCGAGTTGGCTCAAAAGCTGACTTAGAAAAAGGTTGGTCTCATTTTAAAACCATAGCATCTGCAGATTAATTCATTGCCTACGAAGATACACTAAAGTTAGGCACGATAAATTTAAAAAACGTTCAAATCTTCCACTGAGAGCACCTATTACAAATGGGTTCTCACAGGAGGATGACGTTTTGATTCATAGACGAATCAAATGCTGCATTTAACGTTTTACACCAGACAATAAATCACCTGCTATGCAGGAGCCCCCAAAAAATATATAGTCTACCACACAAAGCCACGTAAAAAAAACATCTTTATGTTATATGGACTAAACAAGCAAGTAGTATCTGTACTCTATTAGCAGTAATTACCCTTTTAATAGCAGACACTGCCAGGCTTGCTGAGTCCCTGTGTCTATTCTTTTTCCTAGGCTACACTAACCAACAGCTCTGCAGAGGTTTCGCAACTAGCATGAGAGGGGAATCAACCTTCAACAATAAATAATATAAGCAAATTTCCAGAAATGTCAAACAATTCCCCAAAGGCAATAAATAAGTAGGCTTGTTCAGTAGTCCAGAGTGAGTACGACAAATAAATTAACTGACATTTTGTGCTTCCTCGTCTAATGATAAATGAATTATAAATAACCAAGGCACTTCAAAAACACTTCAAACTGTTACTAACAGTAAAAAATGCTTGAATAAAAGTTATTAAAAAATAGGATCAATGTGTCATTGACTCATGTCACGTGATCGTGGGCTGCAGTGTGTTTCGACTGATATGAAAATCAGTACATTAATAAAATATTCATACTCTGGGCTAATCTCTTTCATCACAGTTTAAAACAGAACAACGGGCCAAACTGAGCCCACATTAAACATTGAGGATATTTTGGATAAAATCAGCTTCTGTGTCACTACAGTAGGAAGTTACACAGGTACCAACTGCAACAATGTTAAACATGTCATCCAAAAATAGCCTCTCTCCTCTATATACTCACAGCTGAATTTGACAACCCGGCAGCCAGCAAGAAGACCCAGGAGGGCGGAGCTGGTGGTGGGCATGTGTCCTTCTGGCACCACGACATGGCTCACTGGAGGAAGACACAAACACACACACAGCAGCCAAATTTATAAAAAGGTGCGAGTAAGTTGTGCTACACATGCAAAACTAGATGCAGCCTGCTGCTGTCCTCCTAGTGAGACTAAAGGACTGAGTCAGCTAAACAGAGTGTGTATGCATGCTATTCGTGCAAATTCAATTAGCTAAATAGATCAAGTACTAAGTGCTTCAAGAGTAAACATTTATAAAAGTGCTAAGTGTATTCAGCCTTAATTTCACAATTCCGTCCGTTGATACTGCCTTGTTTTTTCCCTCTCAGCCAAGGTTAGATAAGTTATCAACACCTTCTGTTCATCCAGAGAAAAACATTGGAGCCCATCCTAACACATTCCTGGTTTATCCCTGAAATATGCTGCATTTTCAGTAATTCACTTACTTTTCCTGAGTGCAAAACTGTCAAACTATTCAAGGCAACAAGGCGACAAAAATCCAAGCAGCGGCTTCTTTCACAAAATGCTTTAGACGATAATTATAGGTTAATTAAAATTTAAGCACAAGCTCATGGCCTCTTTATTCAACAAGTGAGCAGGGTTGACAAGTACAAAATGAGCATAATTATTTCTCCAGGGCAAATGCATCTTACATTGCTCATTGACCGTGGGTTTGTATCCTCGAGTTCAAAATGGGAAGAAAAGAAAAACATTTTTTGAAAGCACAAACTTTCGCCCCTACGGTCAGAGGAGGGAGAGTTGAAACACACTTCTGTTTTTCATTAGAGCGTATTCATCCCTTTGACAGTACCTCCAAACATTTTATGAGGGATGATTTCAATTACTTTTGCTCTGTGGTGTTCTCCCAGCCATTACTATGCAACAGTGAAGGAGCTGCTGCATCACAATGATGTATCCAGCTCTAAAAGCACTTGTTAGTTACTGTTGAACCTTCATGAGCGATAATTCTAGAGGCTTTTACAATACGAGGAGCTCTGGGTAAAGTAAGGCCTGTAAAGCCTTGTAGCAGATAAAAATCTGATTTCTTTGGTGGTGAAAGTACTTTATGTAATATTCACAACCAACATCATGAGCAGAGGAAGACATGACCATGACTAGAGACTTCTTTGGTGCTTCAGTCTGCAATTTACCCATGATACATCCTTCAGTTGAACAGGGCATCCCAATGATGGTTGAAAACCATCAGTGTTTGGCAGTGAAAATACTTACCAGCCATTGTCCCAGTGTAGCAGCAATTGGCCCTCAGCTGCAGTTCATTTGCAGTGTTGCTGGGAGACCATGCGTCTCAAAAACACATCAAAAAGCAATCATATGTGACCGGTATTTTAAAAGGTTTCCCGAGGAGCATTTAGGGAGTTTAAGAAAGGGTTTCTGTAGCGAAAAATCATTACCTGAGCCAGAGAAGGTGTCTGCCATCCTCCCTCCCAGTAGCTCTCCCAGTTCGGCCACTTGAAGTTGTTCTGTCTGTGACAGCTTAGTGGTCAGAAAGACCGCCATTTCATCCCTCCTCACACAGTCACTCACCTGAGAAACGACACAACAACATGGTTAGTAGAACAATCGTGACCTTTAAAGTTAATGTAACAGTACTCAAGTTAAAAGCAAGAGTGACACCATTCTCCAAAACTGCAACTTGATTGACGTTCGATTTTAAGAAGGTCAGCATTTGATTAGCTTTTTCAATTTTAACATTTGTTTTCCAGCTTTGGCGGCTAATCCATCGTTCGATTCTGGATTTTGGGATCAACACATTTTGTGGTTTTATGCCCCGACAACTGTTACTTTGTTTAAAAATATAGATTTCAAGCTGCTGTATCCACTATATACTTTTGGGAATGTACAACGCTAAGGCCACATAGTCAACTTTAAGTTATTTAAAAAATGTTTAATAACAATAACTTATCTCCCACTGTTGACTTTAATTGCAAGCTAGCAGTAAGTAGTTGTTTAAGGTTTGTAGAGAACACGAGATACCAAAAGGGAATTGCAAATCCTGCTTTTGATTCTAATGATAAAAATCATAAGCTCATTTTGTTTGATATTCAATTCAGAAATAAGATTATGACAACCTTATCTAACGGTTTGGATGGAATTAAGAAAAACATAACGAGATCTCCAAGTGGACTCACCATGGAGAGACTAGCAGAGGGGCTGAGAGATGTATCAGCACATTGGTTCCCTTCTGAGGCTTCCTGGAAAGTCTCCAGCATCTCTGGACTCGCTGCGTAATCTGCAGGCCGCTTTCCATACTGGTTACTGTGAGGGAGAAAATAAAACAGTTATTATGTCAGTGTCTCACAGGATGCATACACTAGTGGATTTATGCATTTTCTGCAACACATACCACCTGGTGAAGAATAAATTGTAGCATTATACTGCCAAAAAAAATGTATTTACTTCAATGTGTTAACCACAAATTACATCAGTGTAAAAATGTGGATGTTTCGTTGTGTACTTGCACATATGTGGCAGGGTAATTAATCGTGGCAGGTGCGATAAGCCAAGGTAGTTTTCCTCTTCAAATGGCAAGTGGTTTTCAAATGTACGGTTACTTCATTTAATTTAAAAACATAATGTAGGTCCAATGAATTAAGCAGAGAACATATCTGTGAATTAACATCAACTGTTTGAACATCAAATTAAAAATGTATTATTGTTAATAAATGTACATAGTATTTTGCAAAGATTAGACCACAAGCAACCAAAAGCCAAATTGAATAGTGGTAAAGAAAAAAATGTCTACTTAACCAGATTAAAATAACTTAACCATTAGATCCCTAAAATGTATTAGGAGGTTTTTTAAAGATGTTATCGCGTCGGTCAGGCCTTATTTCTTAGTGAGGTTGTTCCGGAGTCTTGGGGCACTGACATGAAACCCTGATATTTTCAGACATATCAGAAAGACCAAAAAAGTCTCGGCACCAAGAATCTCAAACACTGCTTTTATACATGGCAAAAAATAATGCAAATACAATGCCTTCAACCACTTATTAATCTGCCACAGTTCATTTTCAAATGGTATCCTCATGTTCCTGTCTCTTGGTAACTACAAAGAGACATACATGCTTTACCACTGAATCAAATTAACTAACAATAGCTATTTTTAAAACCAAAATGCTATTGTTGTCCTGAGTGGAAAACAATTGCACAAAGCTTTGACAGACACTAACACAGCATCAATGATATTTAGTTAGAGCTCCAAAGCAAAGTCTTCTCCAAAAAGTTACACATTCCCAAATATCATTTCAGTACTTCAGCCATTGGAACATTTGGGTACTTTTTTTTTTTTTTTTGGCCAAGAAGGACACACAAAAAACAAAATCAATATTTGCCATTCCAGAGCTCTAAGGAAAACAATTTGGCAATGTCACACTCAGCTTGTTCTACGAAACTGTGCATCCATGTGTGTTATTCACTTGTTGGAGCGTAATTGTTTGATATGAGGGCGAGCGGAAATCTTTGTTCTGCTTCATTCCTGTCATGTGCATGGACAACACATGAACACAAGAAAATCTCATGACTGAATAACACTACTGGAAAGTGCTGAGTTCTAAAAGCCCTCTCAATTAAATACATTTATCTGGTGATAAGCACATTTCCTTTATTGATTTAGTATAGCTATTTAACTGTGATGCACTATATCCCCTCAGCATAAAGTATGTGTAATGGAGGTTTAGCAGCATCATAAAAGCAGCATTATGCAAGAGACTCAAAGAGAGGGAACTATCCCCAGGTTACAAAAGACACAATAAAAGACACTTTTAAAGAATGTATCTTTAAGTTTAAAAGAGCGGCATGAAAGAAAACTGAGGTCACCTTGAGGAAAGAGGGAGAGGAGAAGAGAATGAAAAAAAAACAGAAGACAGAGGAGGAGACTGAGAGAAGATCCAAGCCCAGCAGGTCGTCTCTAAAAGATTAGGAGTCAGCAAAGATAACACCTGGGGGACAATTAATAGGTCCACTGGTCCATAAAATATTTCATTTGGATTCATGCCCCTAACCCAATACACACACACAAACAAACATAAAATGTCCCTGACACTTATACATATGCACACTGGCACTGGTGTTATGCAGTCGCACGTGAGGAGAATATCTGGAGAAAAATAATAAAGCGTGGAAAATTGTGCTGGAGGTAAAATCATAAACACTCTCCCACAAGCCTCAGCATTAGGTACACAAGTGGGAGGAAGGCGGTGGAGGTTTTAGAGGATACCCACTCGAAGCATGACTCTTATACTAAACGGGAGGAGGACATTTAAATATTAATTTCAGGCTGAACACAAATACATAGTTCAGTTGAACAATAGCAGAAAAAGCTAAAACACCAATACTGATTCTTCTCAATTACATACTGTATCTGATCTGTTTGCTTTGGACACATTTTCCTTGATCAATTATATGGATTTTATTATGTTAAAACCTACATTTCTGTATCAAATGCACTGGTTGTTAAAAGAGAAGCTATTAGCTGTTATTAAGATTTTATGACTTTTATGAGCTCACGCACACCCAACAGCCGACCAAGCTTGTGCACTACGCTCAGCAGTGTGTCTTGAAGGAAGTCATATATCTAATGACGGAAAGACGTCGGGAGCAACTGATGAGGCAGAGGGCGAGGCCTGAATGCATTTTTAATCAAAAGGTTCATTAGTTACATTTCCTTCTTAAACAATCCACTCTCAATTTGTCCTGATGGTTGGATCAGCTGGGTGTTACAGTTTATAGTCTGTGATGCAGAGGATGACTCACCCAACGCCTCCATTTAACCCTGTAACAGCGCTGTGTAGTGTTGTTGTTATGCAGAGGCCCTTCTTTGATGGCAAAATGAAAAAAGAAATCACAAATAATCAAGAGTGGCTTTCCAACACATTGGTTCACGCTTTCTAGAAATACCCGCAAACATTATCATTCGAACAGGAAAAGGACATCCACAACATAATGTCTAGTTTCATTAAAAGCAGCTATACTAAATCAAATAAACAACATATCGTACGAGACATCTGTAGAACAGTAGATTGTGTATTTATGGTAGAAGCCTATTTTTGTATCGATTATTTATTTATTATTATTTTAACTTGTATTATTTATAACAGTTTTATTTGCGACATTTCTTTTTAAGCTGGTCTTTTAATCGTTGAACTCTATTATAATTATCATTAAGTTTACATTATTATTTTTTATTGTATACATGTTTATTTTATAGGTGTTTTATATTTTTCTGTATTGATTATTTTAGTCTTCCTTTATTTTCTCGAGAGGGATCATTATCAGTTATTGTTTTTATTATCACACGTTTTAACTGCTTGTGTCTTAACATGTGTGTGCATGTGTTCAAAAAAGGTCTTAAAGGGATAGTCCGACGATAATCGACTTGTGCAGACTTTCCTTGGAGAGGTGCTGGTATGGGGGCAGTTGGTGAGTCTTGTAAAACAGTTCTTTTTAATAAACTTCAGGTTTGCAAACTATGTTGTAGGTGCTCCGTTTTATGTGTAGGGACCCTAGTCATGCTACTGCAGAGGTTTGGTGCTATTTCGAGCAATGTTAGTGGTTAAAAAATGCTGTTTTGGAAGCGTTCTGCACACTGCCTCGATCGAATGCACTGTAAGCCATTTGGGCTATTAGCGTTGCTCCCGGTAGCTCCGGGGCAAGCTCTATAATGGTTGATGAATGAAAAAAACTCTCTGGGGGGCTCACTTGATCAGTTTTCATGCAGAAAAAGACCATGGGGTACATTTTCGGCGGACTATCCCTTTAACATTTGACCTGAGGTGAATGTCTTGTTGTTGGCTTTAATTTAAGATGTGTAAAACACTTCAAGCTGCACCGGCTGTATGAAAAGTGTCGTATAAATAAAGCTTTATTAATGCACATATTGTAATCACTATTGTATGTAGTGATGCAAGTCCGTTGGCTAATTGGCAAACCCAGTAAACAGTCAATGGTAACTTTTGGAGACTGTCATTGCTTGTTTATCGTTTGACTCAGAGTGCAGTGTAATTAAACCGATCCAGTGTATAGGCGGGCCAGCGCGAGGCACACAGGTGATGTTAATTAATGTCTGTATGGATTCAGTGCTTCAGGCTTTGAATGGTCATTAGTACTGAGCCAATTGAAATACGGTTTGTTTTTCCCATCTCGTCAAAGCAAGTTAATTTTCATGCCGTACTTCACTTAGAATAACTACATGGTGACATCTTCAAACCTATAGTGTGCAGGGAAAACTAATAAGCAGTAAGAAATGTAAAAAATATACAGAATTACATGATCCTTCAGTGAACATATGCTACCAGCTGACACCTTGCAGACCTCTCTGTGGCTGTCCTTAAGTGCTGCAATGATGTTGATATTAATGTTTGCAGGACTGAAACTTATAGTCCGGAGCCCTGCTGTGCATGCTGAGCTGCTTCTTAGAAAATGCTTACACCTGTTGTTTTTGAGATAGCAGGTAATGGTGGACTGTTAAAAACACATTAGGCTTCACTTAAGACTTCAGAACTTTATCATAACCTACAAAGCATGTCAAATACTTTTGCTTAACAGAAAGTGGACTCAGACGCAGTCCAATAACTCAAATCTAATGTGCAAACACAAATGTACGCAGAGCAACAATGAAAATCTGCAGAACCTGGATTTCCAGAAACCCTGAGCTGTGTGCCAATCATTGCATTAGGGATTGCATTGGCAGATGTCTTGGTGTGTCTATTGTGTCAGTGTGTGTGTGTGTGTGTGTGTGTGGCGGTTGAGGCAAGGATTGCAATCGTCTTGCAATGCCCTGACAGACAGCCCCCATCACTGCCTTTATTCTGCCTTGCAAACGAGTAACAAGATAGACAGTAAGAAATCTAAGACCTGGTGATCAGGACCCATCGAAGCAAAAAGCCAACACAGGGAAACGAAGACGGGACAAGACAGAGGATGATTGGTACGCGACGGTTGCAAAAAAGAGCACTAACTGGCCAGCATGCCGGCCCTGATCAACTAATCTATTGATCGCATTTATTAACCAGCATCCTCTCCCTCATTATCGATATTGTGCTACCCCACCTCCGCAGACAGGAAACGCTGATACAGCATTAACTGATTGACCAACGACTTATCTGCGTCCTTCGATTTCCTTAGCTCTATCCACCTACGTACTGCCCTAGCACCCGCATGTCCTTGATAATAATGGGCTGAATGCGAGTTGCACTGATGGGGAAACAGGAATTTGAAGATTTATTTGCGAGGGGGACAATACGCACTGGTCCGGAATAACAAAAGAGCCTTTATGATGTGATGTGATGCAATGTAATACAATAGGGGTGCAATAAATATAAAACTGCCTCTAATGTTTAGTTTTTGTTGGGAAGTTGTCAAACTCTGTTATATTGTTTATATTATTTTGTCTACCTCAATTATTTACCTATATCAGAAATTAATTGTATCTAATACATCACAAACTACCTCACCGACACAACGATTCAACTTTTACCACATTCTCTCTGCTGCAAACTCTGAGATTTTAGCCTTTGCACACCATTTAAAATGTAACAAAAACAATATAAACACACTTCAGGAAAGGGAACACCAAAAAAAAGGATAACAGGGCCAATTTAAGTGCAATGTACCGCTATGTTTTGTTTTCTGTGCAAAGTGCTGCATTAAAATGCAGCCCTTTGGCAAGGATAACCGGATGACCGGAAGGACAAGTACCAGTTCTAAGGCTCCATTTCAACAATATCAAATCAAAAATCTTGTTTATAGGTCTGACACTCACCTGACTGGAATCACTTGAGTATTCTTACAAATGAGTGTCTTTGATCAGTGATAGGGACAACTCAAAAAGGGCCGGTGCGAAGCAAACACGCCATCTGTGTGAATCGTTTTACATGTAAAACTCCTTTTCTTAACCTGAGGACCCAATTAACTCCCCGTATAAACCAACCGTTGAGGTGACTTACAGTACGCTCTGCGAGGCTCCTTGCTGCAGCAGCAGTTTGACGATGGCCGGGTGTCTGTTCCTCACAGCATCGTGGAGTGGAGAGTCATTTTTATATCCAGGAGTATTCAACAGGGCCCCCCTTGAGACCAACACCTCCACAACCGGCAGGTGACCCAGGTTACACGCTTCATGCTGGAACAGAGAGTAGTGATGCTCAGAAGTCATCCTGCTGAGCTTTCAAAGAGTTTGTTTCTCTTTTAAATGCAGACATGAGCTTCAATCTTTTTATGGGAATGTTTTAGAAGGGATGTGCAGTTCTTTCATGGGATATTTTGAAAATATATCAGATGTTTCAGCTCAATCACACTTCAATAGTTTGGTAAAATTCAACTTGAAAAATCTTCTAAGAAGAAAACTTCAATAATATCCTAACCTGCAGATCTAAAATTAAAATGAAAGAGAGAAGCAGCTTCGCAAAAGCGAGTGTTTTTAAAGGTCATGTTTGCTACTTGAACTGGAAGGTAATTTGACAAGTAATAACATTAAAACCATTTAAGCAACTGCACTGTATTTAAGTCTGAAGAGTTTTAAAAACTGTGTAACCCTAACATTAACTGAGCCGTAAACCACAATGATTATGGAAGTGCAGGGGTGGAAGAAATTGTTTATGATGGAGGTTTTGAAGAATAAAAATGTAATAAATAGAGATATTAAGCAAAAAAAGTGGCGCTTTCATGCACATTCATACCGGCCGTAAATCGCAGAATAATTAAGTATGTTGGTTTACTAGAGAAAATATCTACATGTAGATTTTGGGCAGAATGAACAGCTGCACTGAATGTGTCTGTGGGGAAAACGTGTCGCCATTTAGTCCAACAAACAACATTTTTCACACTGCATGTAAAAATAAATGGGAATACCATATGTTACTGTCAATGAATGCCATACATTTATTTATAGCCCAAGGAGAAAATAAATAAATGTTCAATTACCAATATCTGTATTTTTGTGACTCAGTTTTTCCACACAACAAATAAAGCTTGCAGATGCATCACTAGGTTTTTTATTGGACTTACCAGAGGGGTCCACCCAGCATTATCCTTCAGGTTGGGGTCAGCGCCCTGCTCCAGGAGTTCCTTGACAGCCTCCACATTGCCCTGCAGGACCCCGAGAGAACAACAAACCTCAGGTCAGAATTGCAGCGCTGTAAACGCAAGGCTTCAAACACAGCGGCTGATCCCGGTGTACCAAAGCTCCGCTGTTTATCAATCACACTCCACAGTGGGCCATTGATTATCTTGTCTGGGATCCAGAGGGGGATTACGGCTATGTTTACAAGGATTACGGCAAGACCGTTAATTCTCAGCAGACCGGAACACGGCTGTCTGATCATCTGAAGACTAATATGTTCAACTAAGCGGAGCAAACCCCACAGGAGGAGAAGACATTTTAACCAGCAGATCAATCTAATACATGTATTTTTTGTTTTATTGCTGTCACTTAGCTACATAAACGTTTGGAAATTGATTGAAAGGGAAAGGATTTTGAAACCTCCCCACCTTTATAGCAGCTAGATGCAGCGGCGTTTCGCCCTTGTGGTTCCTTTTCATGACCGCAGGGCTCCCTGAGGGGGTCCGTCCCACAGATGGACAGGGAGAACAGGGAGATTTTTTTCCAACAGTGGATGGGACAAGTGGGCTGCCTCCTTGCTCTTTTCTTGAGTTTTTGACACTTTTATCACCTTTGGGGCTAGCCGAAAAAGGGCTCAGGTCAGCTGGAGACATCTGTGATCTTCTCCGCCTGCCTGGGGAAGCCCTGGGCCGTTTTGGCGTGGTCTCCAAAGTGGCATCTTTCTCCTCCGGTCTGGATCTTTTTGATGAAGGCTTTAGGGGAGATCTGTCTTGGTGCTTTTCAGGAATGCGAGTGTCGGGCGGTTGCTTGTCGACACTGTCCGTCATTTCCTGACCAGGCTGTGTTTGGTCATTCAGTGCAGTGCTGCTGCCTCCTGAGAGACTCTCCCTCGTGGTGTCGAGTTCATTAGTACGCACTTGTGGCCCTTCAGTCAGAGTCTCGGCAGACGTGACAACAGGGCTTATGAAGGAAACTCTTTTGCTGGACCTTCTTGGCCCTTCAGCGTGGGACAGCTCCTTTTCCTTTAAAGCATCCATCTCTTCGGTAGTCCCCCATTGCTGGTTTATAGCCACCAGCCTGTTCTTCATCATCTTCTGGTTGCTCTGTTTCCGTGTGGCCTCAGTGGCTCCAAGCACCGAAACCTTCCTGCTCGGGGCTGTTTTCTTAGTTGATCTCTTCTTCCTTTTTTCATTTTTGCATCGCTCAGAAGAGGAACAGTCTGAGTCTTGGGAGGACGGGGTGAAATTGAAAACTGACAAGTCCTGACTTGGAGCAGTAAAGGTGTCTAGCTTTGCTGCAGCCGTTTTTCCAGGAGATGTGCTCTCCGGTACGGTGACCTCTGAAGGCTTCTGCACTGTGCAGCGTACCTTGCGGCTTCGGGGGCTAAACCAGATCTTGAAGTTTTTCTTGTGTTTGAAGACAGGACTTTGAGGTTGAGTTTGGATCTCAGCTAGGGAGGACTCTGCTAGAGAGGTGTGAGGAAATAAAAACTGGTTCAACAAAAGTTCCTCTCCTTTAGCAACGATATAAAAAAAACATATTTTAAAAAGGCTCTTTGTAATTATAACAACATAGAATATGTTGGGATGAAAAGGGAATAACATCAAACCTTAAAATTATGCACTTCCAACTAATAATAAAGACAGTTGACATAAGTAGTGAAGTGCTTAATCCCATAGCTATTTCCGTTTAACTCTAGACAGGCTGCAGATGTGTTCACATTAAAACTACAGACTTAAAAAGTGCCCCTGTAGTTATTTTTCAAAACTGAGACCTACTTACAAAACTAAGCACTGCAATAGATAATTGAATCATATAATTACTATCATTACCAGGGTGCTGGATGGGCGTTATAAAGCACAGATACAAGCCACTAATACTTTCATTCAGAGATTAGATTGATGGAGAAAAATGCTAAATGTTTCAGTCAACATTTGACAGAAGGACGTTAGGCAGATGACCGTGGGGAGAATGATAACGAATGACACATGGATTTGAGAATAAACTTGTTAATTATTCTTATGAAGCTGTTGTGTAATGGCTTCCATCTACCTGGCAGTTCTATTGGATTGAGCAAGGACTCCAAACCGCAGAAGAGCTGTATGATGCTGCTGAGCTGCCTGTTGATTTTAATGTCCTTCACCCACGCAGGACTCTGACATACCACGCAGCCATCTCCGGCCCCAGGGCCAGCACAGGACCTGAGCAATAAACAAAGTTTGGATTAGCAGTTCAATCACTACCCGGTTCAGTAAGAAGAAACACAATGAGCTTATCGATTTACCTGTTAAGGCTATTCAGTCATGAAGAGAAGGAATAAATTAAGGCTAAAGTTTGTGCCTAATAGGGACATTAATTCCCCTTAAGACTTTTAACTTTGCAAACCATGCATTGCCAACAAACCACGCTAATGCCATGGAAATCCAGTACTTCATCTGCAAGATGAATGAACCCCATATCAGGAAAAATGTGAACTACAGAATTTCTTTTTTTTTATCTCCTTCATATCCCTCAGATGTGTGAAATGCCTTTAACAACAGTGCTGTTAGTTGTGAATTTATCCCAAACATAGTTGGTGTTACACAATATAAGTACATTGGGTCAATTCCCTGTAAGTGCACTAGTAAACCAGCATGTATAATCCTGGCAGTAACAGACCTAAAGAGAATGGAGCCATAATAAACACTTTTATATACACTTGTGTCTGTCCACCATGAGACAGGTGTATTATCAGTGAGAATGTTACAGTAAAATACATTTTGTTGAGGTTACATTACCTGCACAGCATATGCTCGCACATTCCTAGACACAAAGGCTCCGTCATTAAATTCGAGCTGGAAGAAAAGAAAAACATTTTAAAGTGGTCACTTCAGTCAGAGTAGGCAATACCAATATTCTGGTCTGTAAAAAGAGGAAGGATATACAAATACTAGCAGCTGAGAGATTGTACTTTGCATGGACAACGGTGCTAAGTAAGAGGTCAGGGGATCAAGTCCTCTGCGGACTATGAATGTCAAAACATTTAGTACCGCGAGTAACCACTTCCCTATGAACATCCATTAATAACTCACTGTGAAATACGTAGTCTATGCTGTGTGATGCCCCTGTGGGTTTATCTGGAGAGGGTGTGGCTGTAGGATGTCTAACTTTGATTGCAGTAACTCAGGGCACCTGGGCCCGGTGCCCTGTAGCTACTTAAAGTCTCCCTGCCACACTAACTCTCTGCTCTGCTCCTCTCTGCTCTTTCCCGCAGGCACCAGGTTTTGGTTTGGTATACTTACTTAGTTCTACTTTGTACATCTCAACACCCTCACACATACACGTCCATGCAACCCTCCCGCTGCACTTACACTACTGATACCACTGACGTCCACACCTCATCCTTTACTTATTTGTGCACTTCTTTAATTTGACTTACTTTAATAAAAATATCTTTTGTTACCATTAACATGGTGTGTCTCTCTTTTGTTGTGGCCTTTTTGAGCCAGGTCATAACAGCTGTAAAATCTAAAAGCCAAGAAGATTCTCAACTCCAGCAGACACTGAGGAGAGTGGACATCTCCACTTCAAATATAGCGTAATAGGAGACCTTTAAGATTCAGTCTAACTATTACATTCTTATATCCACAATTTGTTTTAAAGTGCAGTTTCTGTTTAGCTTTTGCACAAAAACCTGGCTTTTCAATCCTCAGGGCAAACCAGCGAGTCTGTGTAATGCTGTCATCTCTTGTATGTTAGTTCTGCATTCATTTGTTGGTCACTTGGTCACATAACATGAAACCTTTTGGAGAAAAAAAACACAACTTTATAATAAATTAACAGTATTTTTATACAACTGTACGCTTTTGAAAAAAAAAACATGTATATTTTAGAAGACTAAAATTCCAATAAAAAAAGAGGCGTGTCTTTTGTGTCCAGTGTTGCAACAATTGCATTGGGTTGGAATTATTCGTCTCATGACACGAAGCTATTTTCTTTTCAATAAACAATAGCATAATTATCTTAATAACATAAACAAGTTTAGCATTTTTGATAATATGAACAATTTAACCCGGAATTATTAAAAATAAGACTTTTGTGAACGTGTGAAACTGAGAGGAGACCGGTGTAAATGTCAAATATATATAACTTAAATCTAACTCTTCCGTTTTGTTTTCCTGCTAAATTGCTTATGTTAACTGACTCACCTTACAACACTACTCTTAATAATAAATAGAAACTTTTTTTGTCAAAGACAACACCAAACGTGGAATAAAATCGATCATGTTATGCCCATAGAATGCTGTTCAATTAAAGTTATTACAATCAGGTGAGGTATTGTTAGTAGTTAACGAGCTAGCTGAGCATTGTGTAGGCATCTTCCTCTATGATTTTACAGCAGGTCCGACTGGTTGTAACGTTTTTCATTCGTAGGTTACCTTCACACACACACAAAAAAAACGATGCTTCATTATCTCTCGAAAGTGGCATTACATCACTTTTACGTTATAGTAACTCTAACGTAAACTTACCATTTGGAGCAAAGCAGCAGTTGTCGAAAGTTTGCAACCGCCTCCTTAGTGTTCTTCCAATCCTGTGTAGGAACGACGGCAATATTATCCATTATCAAATGATTTGATCTGTCTCTTCTGTTGTTACTTTGCTCTTGTTTGAAGCTTGCACAACAAGCCGAGTTGTTTACTGTCTACTTGCGTCTCCCGCCAAAGATTTACGGAAGTCATCTCTGAATGTTGCCATCGGTGTCATCGCGATGACGCAAGTTCCGCCAGTCTTTGCAATAAAATCAAGATAAAATGAAAACGTGTATCGTTAAAGACATCAAATAATCCGTGTAACTTCGTATCGAGTCTCGTCTTTTCCAAAACCAGTGAGCAGTTTTTGCTTGTTTACATTACATTACATAAAGGATCTTGCGAGCGAGGGGCGGGGTGCAATTCTCGGAAGTACTTTCAAAATAAGAGCCATCGTCTGGTAAACGAGAGTTGATGATGTATTAAAGTCTTTACATATAGTTGGAATTACAAGACTGAGGCATTTGAGACAGGCTTTAATGCCCTATCAGAACCTATGAGCAGTGGTGGAGGAAGTACTGAAGTGTAGTACTTAAGTAAAAGTATAAATACCCAGCAAAATATATACTTAAGTAAAAGTAGAAGTACTGCATCAAAAATCCTACTTAAGTAAAAGTCATAAGTACTGACTTTTAAATTTACTTTAAGTATTAAAAGTAAAAGTACTCACGCTATTGGTTGTTTTTCAATGTCTAGGCCATTTTGATGAAGAATGCAGGTATAGCTACAGGTAATACTTAAGCCTCTACAGAAGTCAGTTAGTAATAACTATAAGCAACATGTTCATTGGAAAGGTTGGTTTACTGATTGTGCTTACCCTCTATAATACCCTCTGTGCTGCTCACCATCTATAATACTGTTCACACTATAACTAACAATTTTCTGATGACAAGTTATCTACCAGGGATATCATCTGCAAAGATAATACCATTAAGACAAACCCATAAAGACAACATAATATACCTTTAAATCATTTATTTAAGTGATTGCCTATTTTCTGTAGTTTCTTGGCACATAAAAAAAACAATCATAAACAACAACAATCATAAACAACAACAATCAGAAACAACATGTTAAACTTGCATGTTACTAATTTGCCAGGAAGTCAAATGTAAGGCTGTCACAAGAGCATGGCCGTATAAGTGCCATACAGAACCAAATTTGCATTAACAGAACTTTTTGTTTAAGTTCATCGAGAGCTGGTTTTCAAAGTTTTTTGAGCCTAATCTGCCTCTTTTGGCAGAAAAAATGTGCCCTGCCGTACTAAAGAGCCGTTCACATGCCGCAGAGGCAGGCAACGGCGTGTTGATCTTGAGGGACAAATTGGCAACTGTGGGCACTGACTTGAGGGCATCCATGGAGGTAACCGAGTTTGCCAGGTAGGCATCCAGTTGTTTAGTGGTTTCCTGGACATTTCCCTTCATCAGGCCAAAGTAGTCCTCCTCCTCTGACCCGGAATGGATAACACATGATGGGACTGGCTCATCCTGCATGTATCTCTTGATGTAATCCATCAATCATTAGCTATGTCAAGCTAGCACGCTAGCTTGACATAGCTAATCTACCAGCTTTATCTAACCACTAGGCTACGTTAAATAAATAACTACGGTACTATCATATTATTTTTGATGCTATTGCTGTGTGTCAACATGCATTTAGCTAGACAACATTACAATGTCAAGTCAGTAACCAAATTAAATATATATAACAATATGCGAAAGTCACAGACATTAACTTAGCATAGCAAGAACTCTGCTTACCTCGATATGCTTCTTCAAATTTGATGGTGAATTTTTGAAGGCAAGCAACTCCTTTTTCAGAGGCCGACAGGAAAGGCACACAAACCTCCAGGAATCATCCTTGGGCCCTCTGAATTCAAAAAGGTCTTTTAAATATGGCCAAGGGTGGCGGCTCACTGCAGATGTTTCAGTCAACGTTGGCTCTGGATCCATGATGTCGAATGACAGTTTGTCAGGCTGTCCTTTGAATGACAGAGGAGGCAAGTCTACCGCGCGCTTTGCTATCATCGAAGCTGACAGAGCCACGCCACCTGATTGGTTTAAACATATTTTTGTGTAGGCATTGGCAACGTTATGGCGAGAAACTGCATTTATAAAATGTAACGAGTAACAACACATATTGTAGAAAGTATAGATAATAGCTGCAAAATGTAATGGAGTAAAAGTCGAAAGTATGCATTATTATTTTTACTTAAGTAAAGTACAAATACGGAAAAATTTACTTAAGTACAGTAACGAAGTAAAAATACTCCGTTACTTTCCACCACTGCCTATGAGTCACTTCACACATGTATAACATCTTCACTGAATTCACAATTTCTTTAACATCTTTAAAGTTCTTTTACTTCATATATTTAACTTGTAAGTCTACCGATATCTGTACATTTTTCCAATGTATCCTGATATTGGCTGCACTGCTGCAATGTATTTAGTGTCATGCATTAACCCAACATCTGTCATATTATAAACAAAGATCCTTGTATGTGTATCAATGAATTAGCTTGGGAAACAAGATTTACGTAAACTCCAACATCAGTTTTAAAGTCATAAAGTGGCATCTATCACATTTGTATAGCCCTACACCTTGCCCACAAAATGTAAAACAATGTTAACAGCATTAAAAAGGCCTAGTAGAAATATAATGGGAGTCATATTCAAAACTATCACATAGGCTATCACATAAGAAATATAAGAAATCAGCTAGACTGAGGTGGCTTAGGTCTACCATAGGGGCTTAACTAAGATTTGAAACAAAGACACGTGCAGTAGGAAAAAAGCTGCATCCACATTTAAAAATAGCTTTATTGGAATCGTAAAAATTGGTCCATAATCATGAAAAAAGTCCACATTCAGGATGTCCTTTTGATAGTAGGCACAAATGACATGTATATTAGAGTTAACATAACATTTTTTACACAATAGGTATATTTGCTGTATGAATGCTTTAAGATTATGTTTCCCCAACAATAAATTCAAATGTAAATGATTTTAAATAGTAAATACAGCTTTCTTCATTTGCGTAAAACAATGGCCCAACTAATGAGAGAAAATAATAGCCTACACAAATAATGTTATCCTTCATAAATAATGAGGCGCAAATAATAGAAGGTAAACAGGTGTGAAACTGGAACAGGAAACTTCATGAATCAACATTTTTTATTTGCGCATGTATGCAAATGTGAATGTGTCATTTTCTATTTTATTTTGCTAAGTATAAACATGTATGTTACCCTGTATGGGATCAATCAGGACACTTTCAAGAAATAATCATTACTTTTAAAACCTTAAAAAGAAATGTCACCATATATTTTAAGAGCAGATTTACTTTAAACAGATAGTATTTAATTTCGCAGTAGACGCAGACAAAATAGCAGGAAAAAATGGCATTTCTACATTTCTACTGCCTTGATGGAGGCAAGGTCATCAGATCCGTCTTCACTGCTCATTGAAAGGGATTCCATGGCGATGTTTCCCTGAGCGAAGTTGATGAAGACCTGTGAAGGTGCAGGAAAAATGTAAGTGTCATTCCAACATAAAAGACAGTTATTCTTCCCCCCCCCCGCCCCCCTGTTTTCATCCTTATTTTGGTATCTTCCAGGCCCAGATCCCCAAAATGGCAGATTAGTTGAAGAAAATCAGCACTGGCTGCATATAAAGCTCACGGATTCTCTCCCCAACTCATATTCCATTTATTCTCCCTCAGGCATACCCTCTGTCAGTTTCCTTCTGCCTCTTTCTTTAACTTTCTCAAACTCAGTCTTTCACTCCCACTCAGCTTTCTTCTGTCCCTGCTTCCCCTCCTACCCTCTCCCTCTACTTCTCTCATCTCCTGTCCCTTTTTTCTGTCCCTCGCTGCCATCCACCCACCCTCTACAAAGCTGCACACTAGTCCCCCCCCCCCCCTCCTGTCTCTTTTTCTTACCTCATCTAGTGTGGTCTGGCTCACAGAGAAGTGTTTGATCTGCAGAGCATTCTTGTTGGTCTCCAGCTGGTCGAAGATGTCAGCCACCCCTCCTGGAGCAATTGGTACGTGGTACTCAACCATTGTGGAGTGCTGGTCCTATGTGTTGACAAAGAAGGGGCAATTAGAATTGTATATATTCTGAAGCTCTCTATATAAACACAATTGAGAGTGAGGAGCAGTGTGTACCAACATTAAACATTGCACCTCAATCCTGAAATAATAGCTGTGATAAAAATACCACAAAAAATGCTCATCGAAAAAGACGTACAACCAAAATCCCATACAATGTATACTTTGCATTCTTTTCCCTCTTCTCTACCAAGTACCTGTAACTACTTTGGATAGCTGGCAGAACTCACCTTGAGATAAGTGCTGGGGAATCGACTTCGCATGAAGACAGTGATTGCCTCAGCGTCGCAGGAGGCCTCTGCCAAGTACATCTTCACAGTGAACCCGCTGCCGAACCTGCACAAAGGAGATTTTGCGAACAAAGCACTTTGTTATTACATGTCTGAGGGGTGGGGGGTACACTGCCACAAGTAAAATTGGGCATTCAGTTGCACAAAGGACCACAGGAGAGGGAAAAATATGAGGTTGTGGGTGCAGGGTGGAGAGAGCGGTAATGACTGAATTGGAGTTTCAGTAGAGGTCACTAACCTGTTCTTAATGTGCTGCAGGGAGCCCAGGCAGCAGAACTGACCTTTCACCATGATGGCAAGACGGCTGCATAGTGCCTCACACTCCTCCATGCTGAGAGACAGAGACAAAGAGAGAAAGGTAAAAGGTCACACTAAGATCCTTTGAGCATACCGTAATGAGCAGTGCCTGTGGTCACATAGAAATAAAAATAAAAACATTTAGTGCTTATTCTAGTTCTTTTCTACATAATAACCTGAAATGGTATTCCTTATCGTGAACACATTGAGTATATTTAAAAACAATAGCATTTGTTCAGGGATGAGGGACTGTAGCAGGTGTATGTATTTGAAGCTAACCTGTGAGAGGTGAGGACCACGGCACATTTTCCTTTCACTTCTTCAGAGATGATTTTCCACAGGTGACGCTTTGTGCGAGGGTCCATGCCGGAGCTCGGTTCATCCTGCAGAGAGAGGGGGATTAAGGAGAAGGTAGAAATGTGTGTTGAAGAGACAGAGGATGGTTGGAATCAAGTCACAAACATACAGGGAAAACAATGAGAATGAAAAAACAAGGGCAGGGTGAACAAGAATGAGTAAACACAAATACATTATTGAAAAATGGCAAGGAAGATGGGAGGCCAAGTGTTACAGAGAAAGTAAATAAGGGGAAGGTAAGGGAAAAAATGAAGACGACACAAGAGGCAGAGGGAACATCCAAGAGGATGGGGAAATTAAGAAGACACACAGAGAAAACAAAATGTAAGGATACCGGAAGGAGAGAGAGGAAGAGTAGGAGGATTTGATATAGATAAAAGGTAGAAACAAAGTTGAAAGCTAACAGGGAAGACCACCCTTGGGTGAGCCCGAGGAAACAGACTAATTAACTAGATATGAGATTTGTCAAGGCTTGGGGATCAATATCTACTTCACTTCAAAGACCCTTTCAGTAGGAACAATGTTATATGGTTTAATATTAGCTGTCTTGTGGATGGTTAGGCAATTAAATGAGCAGCTAAAGCGGCGAGAAGGGGCAGGTCCTCACCAGGAGAAGGATTTTAGGATGTCCGATGAGAGCCAGCGCAGTGGAAAGCTTTCTGCGGGTGCCGCAACTGTAACCATCAGTAATCATGTCTTTATGGTAGGCCAGCTCCAGCCTCTTCAGCAGGTAGTTCACCACCTTTTAAAATAAAAACATGCAGGGGATTAGACAGTGGTTGAACAAAAATAATGATCACATAAAAAAAAGGTTTACAGTTTGAAAAGATAGAGCATAATAGTAGTTTAACCTTTATCTTCCTCATCCGTGCAGATCCTTGAGGTTTACTTTTGTTCATATCTAATAGGTGATTTATGCTATCACTTAGATTTTTTACAATGTGTCAATCAATTAGTCCAAATTACATTTTATTATTGTTTTCTGCTTCTGTTTTGATTGGTGTTTTGTTTTTTTACCCCCGTCAAAAACAGGAATATTTCATTTTCATTTATTTATTTATTTATCAGCAGGCTAATTTTCAACTGTTGTCCTTTTGGCAAGATGTTAAAATAACCACAAAAAGACTAGAGAAACGAAAACATAATTAAAAAATACACACAGCAATAGACAACAACAGTACAACAATAAATAGGAACAGACAAACATGCAAACAGATTAAATACTATCATACTATGATACACTTAAAAGTGTTCACATTGTTGATTGCTTAAAAGCCAGTTCTTAAGATAGTGGTTAAATGTATGATAGGAGGTGTTATTTCTTCTGTATTGGTATTGTGTTCCACAGTTTTAAAGCCCTGACAGAGAAGCACAATTTACCAAAGGAACTGGCCCTAAGAGGGACGACACAGTCCCCTCTTAGGGCAGACCTTGTGGTTCTGCTGTTTGAATTGTTCTGCTGTATAAAAGTGCAGAGTGGTGGGGGTGCCTTGCCATTTATAATCTTAAAATATAAACATGCATCATTGTGTTTTAAAAGATTTTCCCAGCTGAGCAGGTTATGTTTGTCCAGGATTTTGCAACGTGATATAGCTTAGGTTTTCTGTCCAAAACGTTGAGAGCTTGAATGTGAAACGATTGGATAGACCTTAATGTTGTGCTATTCACCTGGGTCCAGCTGGTCATACAGTATGTTAGGTGGGGAATGATCATGGCAGTCATATAGAGTTTTTGCTACAGGTGTTGTCAAGCAGTTCCTTATATATCTAAAGTTTGCTAGATTGTATTTAGTTATTTGCATTACCTTTCTCACTTGGCTTTTAAAGGATAGTGTAGTGTCAAGGATAATACCTAGATATTTAAAATGTGTAACTGTTTGAATGACCTCCCCAGACTCATAGACCTTGGGTTCACAGTGTGATAAATGAACAGACATACAGACTATCTTCTTAACGTTTAGATATAGCTGTGTGTCAGTAAGCCATTGATGTACACGTACCATTGCATCACTTAGTTTGGCAGCAGCTTGGGCCTTGGTTTTTGCATGGACATAAATGGCAGTGTCATCAGCATACATTTGCACCTAACATCGGGTGCGCACTGATGGCAAGTCATTAATCTAGAGGCTGAATAGAATTGGGCCCAGGATAGATCCCTGGGGTACACCCAGTTCATTCCTCAGGGGTCGTGATGTCTCGCCACTTACCCTTACACACTGAACTCTATCCGACAGATAGGAGCTCATCCAGTCTATTGCACTGGTGAGAAATTAAAATAGGACATTTTGTGAATGAGTACCTGATGATTGACTATATCAAAAGCTTTCTTAAGATCTAAGAAGATTGCTCCAACAATGCCTCCTTTGTCCATTTTTTATTTGATAATTTTCCACAGGGAAACAATTTGCGGTCTCAGTGGAATGATTGGCTCGGAAGCCGAATTGCATGGGGTGTAGTGTGAAAGGACTACTGTTAAGATGTCCAGTCAATTGCTCAGCTACACATTTCTCAGAGATCTTAGACATGACAGGTAAAACACTAATGGGCCTATAGTTGTTCACATCAGTTGTGTCCCCGGATTTGTGGACTGGCACAACGATGGCTGACTTCCAGTCTTTTGGGAATTTTCCCTCCATAAAAGAGGTGTTGATTATTTTAGTAATTGTCCCTGTGAGAGTGGTAGCATGTTTCTTTAGAAACAGAGATTCCAGTCCAAAAATGTATTTTGTCAGGGAGAAGACTGGTTGTCTACTATCAATAGGTGGTGACTATATATGACCAGTTTGGGGAATGTGTAGAGTCAGCCTCACAGAATTAACAAAATGGTTATTAAAGATAGCCGCTGTTTCCGCTGGACCCTTACATAAGGTTCCATTGTCATTGATCTCCAGCTGCTTTGTTAATGTTAACTTTAATGAAGTTAATTGAACATGGAGAATATTGCAGTTTAATTCATAATAAAAATGTATAATTACAATAGTTGGTCCTATTTTAATGTAAAAAACATTATTAGGGGGATTCATTTTTATGGATCCCAGTCTGTAGTCCTTACAGTTGTTAGTGGGATGAGATTAAAGGTAGTTACATTTACTTGTCTTCTTAGAAATATGTTTTTGATCTCAAGGAAGGCCAAGAAAA
This sequence comes from Eleginops maclovinus, assembly GCF_036324505.1. Taxonomy (NCBI): domain Eukaryota; kingdom Metazoa; phylum Chordata; class Actinopteri; order Perciformes; family Eleginopidae; genus Eleginops; species Eleginops maclovinus. The sequence continues at coordinate 14,400,633 of NC_086355.1, read as the reverse complement.
CCTCCAACCTATGCCTGGTGCAAACTGTTAATAAATGAAGAAGATGTGTAACGGTTTTGCCTTTGTATACTGGGAGTCAGTAAGTTTAACGGCCGCTCTACATGGCTCCATGACCATTAAGGAATACGAGGCAATTTCACAGAACTATATGCTGCTCCCTATAGTTTGATGCACATGAGGAGAAAGTCAATGCCCCCAACTGTGTCTCGTGCAGATCGAAACAAAACCAGACCTTTACAGGAATTACATTTTCCGTCCCTTTAATCCATCACATTGAGGACATCTCTCTGGGGGAAAAAGTCCAATATACCACAATGCACACAACTGAGGAACAGTAGGAAAGGTGCATTTACAAAAAAGCTGAAAAGATGCAATACAAATCATTGGCTATGTGATATTTAAAGTTAATTTCTCTTGCCTGCTAATCGGTCAACTGAATGCAACTTAATCAACTGAGGTTTCTTTCTGTCCCACTCCTATGCATATTTAATTGTGTTTGTACTAAAAGTGAATTTGCTTTGTGACTCTATTCAATCTGAGGTCCACGCTGTCCTAGGGCTGCAGCTTTATAGAAAAGGAACTGACACAGCATAATATACTTGGTGCATATCAAATATTCTCCATGTTAAACCTCATTGAAAACAGGAGTCAAGCCAATGAATGACTCATATCCGTTTCAGTCGCTTTAAAATCTCTACGCTGGCCTATTAATCAACAGTAAGCTGTAAATACTTTGGAAATCTTTTAGGAATAGCCTGTGGTAATTTTTAGCTTTAGCAATATGTTTTTCCTATCAGTTGCAAGGTTGGGGAAGCATATCAATAAAGCTAGCCAATGCATTAGATAGCTGTCCACTTAAGAGTTATAAAAGTGACTACATACAGAGTAGTACAAATCAAGGTAATCACACAAAATGATATGAACACTTGTGTGGTATAAGACCAGAGGATGTATTTTAAAGACATACACTTACAACTGTTGTATGCTTTGTATTGTGATGGCAAAATGATCTGCTTTTCTCTGTAAAGGGATTTGCCCTTTATATAGAATTCCGCCATCCAGGTGATTAGAGCACAGTGTAGGATATAACATACTGTAGACAAATACACAGTATCATCAGCAAAGTTTAAAGGATAAACTCTGGCGACATAGCATAAACCTGACTGGTTTACATCAAAATGTATACATATTTTTCTTTAACGTCCACTCATGAAAGGCGCTTTCTATCACCTTTGATGTAACAGCTCATTAAGCCTGACAAAACCATGTCAATGGGAAATGACCCCATTAAGGCTTGTCTCATTATCCACAGCTAGGGGGACTCTCAGCGGGAGACAACATAAGAGGAACTCTATATATAACCTCATCTTTGTGAATTAGCCCGACATCGATGCTGTGGCTATTATAACCATTGTTGTCACCGTCCTGACCAAAGAGGAGCTGTAACAACCGCAGCGCTGCCGATTAGAGCCAGACAGATCCATTTCTGTGCTTCACTGTCTGCGTAAGTAAGTGTGTGTCTGTGTGCATTGAGCATTGTTGCACATCTGTGTGTGATTCTGCTTGTGAAATGACTGAGAGTGTCAGAAACAATCTATGTTTTGTGCTTCTGCACCCAAAGTTGTAAAATGGAGTAGAGAGACAGAGAAACAGATAGATGTTTTTCTGCATACAATTTAGACTCGCCATAGCCAAGCATTTTTGCACTCTTCAGAACTGTTCCTTTTCTGTTTCTTTGTGAGGGGAAAAAAAGTCGAGATGGAAAATCAGAAATCACATCATCTGTTGATTGGTTGTTTTGTGGATTCCTCTCATGTTGGCAGCACTAGCAGCAGCAGCACTAGCAGCAGCAGCACTAGCAGCAGCAGCAGTGAAAGACAGACACACTCGGTAATCACCACAGAGGCAAGATTGATTAGTTCTCAGAAAGATAAATGGAAGAATGGGGCTAAAGTGACTCGTCAAATGAGATCGTCTCATCATCAAAGTATCGTTTAAATGTAAATTTGTCGGCATGGAAGCAAAGGCATCAGCTTAATTCTGAAGTTTGGATTGCACGCGCTGACAACAAAAGCTTTCCCATTTCGCCCCTGATAGTGCAGCTTTCGGCTCACATCACTCATCACTTCACAGCCTATGATTTAGTATGCAAGGGAGCATCAACAGTTACCAGTGGGGGTGCACCTATGAATTTATATCAGATCCTGTTTCATTTTGTGGATGCTGTTGTCACTACCCCAAGCCTTAAACAAAACGGTGTGCAGCTCTCCCTTACCCTGTCTATCTCCTTCTTTGAGATGCCTCGAATGCGAGCGTAGAAGTACAAGTGCTCTTTTCCGGTGAGCAGACTGTCCAATGCATCCACCTGGGGACAGTAGCCGATGTTAATTCCCTCGTTTCGGCACTCCATGATGTCTACCAAGCGCCTGGGGAAGAAGAAGACACAGAGATATTCTCTTTAATGATCTCCAGTACATGGTGTAGGGCAGATGGACATGTAGGGTGCTCTACTACTCCTCTCCCTGCTGGGAATACCCATCTTAAAAACAGAGCTTTTTAAAGGAGTTTTTAAAGTACAGTTGTTTATACCTGTAAAGGAAAGTCTGAGATATTGATATCAAACACAGCTGCTACTCGCTGAAACCGAAACCATTTATGTTCACATCTTCGCTGATGGGAAGCAATAACGCCGCTCATTTGGGGATATTTGCTAATTTAATCTAGTTTGGATCATTAGATGGTGGAGCTTGGGCACCTGTAGAAATGAAATCAAGTTTATGTGCAGTGATTGCTTCTGTCATGTTCTCTACAGTGATTTCATAAAGCATTTTCATGCTGGCAGAATATATTTTAAGTAAACAACTGTTAACTTGATTTATTTGGGAATGGGCATGCAGTGTGTGAACAGAAGGGAAAGCAACAGGGCGACATGGCCCGCTGCCAGTGACTATAAAGATTTAATCATACACAAATTATAAAACATATTTTGGGGAAAATTAATACTATTTTACTGTAACATAAGCCTGGCACCTTGATGTGTTCAGTGTACAGGTAAGATCTATTCCTGACTATAAATGCTAGGTTAGCTATATTGCAGTAAAGGGATGGCAAAAACAAATCAATATGTTTACTCAAAAGTTAAAGGGCAATAAACACAAGTTCTTAAGATGTCTTGCTATCCTAAAGTTTGTAACAAATACATTGATGATCAGCTTACCCATCCCTGTCCCTGATCTGTGCTGTGCCGTCCGTTGGGCTCACGTCTCCAGTCAGCATCTTGAAGGTGGTAGTTTTTCCAGCTCCATTTACTCCCAGAAGGCCAAAACACTGTAATCGGACACACACTGCTCAGTAATCCTGAAGCATTTGTCCTTTGTACTGTATATTACCATAGTGTTATGATTTCCCTAAGTTCCCATAGATAAAATGGGCAGTATTTAGATCTCAAAAAGGAAAACAAAGAAGCACATGGGTGGTATCCTTCATATATCCAGCCATCACACAGAGGAATATGATTTGAAATGATATTGGACAACTTTAATAAGGAAAAACAATAACAATATATTACTGCAACAACAGTCGTATTCCCTACTGACAAATCCACCTGGTGATTTATGTGATGTTCTCTCTAGCAACGCCTCCACTATAGCAGGGGCTAAATGCAACAAATTGTTTTGAAAATAAAACCTTCATTGCAGATTATCTGTAGTAAGAATGCAGCATATATAAATGCAGATGTTGTTCATTTTAAAGATGAGAATGAAATTGGTTAGACTTAGCTCTAACCGGCTTAGATTTCTGTTTGTTTATATGTAAATACTTTTTATAGCTGATAATAGGACCAAGAAAATGTTTTTCCTTGTATTTGAAATTCAACTGTGAATTGTGTTGAGTGCAGTGAACTGTAATACAAGTTAATTCTCTACTAATCTGAGCAAAACATGACCACAATATTCAACTCTTAAGCAGTACACTTGATATGTTTGATGATAACATTCATGCTGTTGTCAAAAGGGGTTGACAATAGTCACCCATTTAACAATTTCGCTTTCCATTTGCTGCTGAATTTATTAATTGTGTATTGTGTAAATTTATGTTCCTTTAGCAGGAAAAAGGCTCACCTCTCCTGCAGGGATGCCCACAGAGATCTTCTTGACAGCATGGACCTTCTTCTTGAGATGTTGGTAGACCTTATTCAGCTGGTTGACCTGCAGTACGTCTGAACTGGCTGCTCCACTGGAGACCCGTTGGTGCTCGGCAACAACATCCTCATCCTCGTTCTCGCAAGGCACCTGAGGCACCGTCTTTCTGCCAAAGATCAGATTCCTGCAAGAGTGAAAAGTATTTTTGTATTACTAGGTGTTAGTGTGGACAACTGGCAGACAGATTACATCTGTGATTGACTGAGACTTGAGGCTATTTTTTTTAACTGAAGTGAAATCTTTGCAGTTCAATATGTTTGGCTTTTATTTCCAAAATGGTTTATTTTTGTGGATTTTGAAAAAAACACATACCTTTACTTTTTTATTGTTTCTTGAATTTATTTAACAGACTTTGATGATTATTCAATAACTATACTGCTTTTTCCAGAAATATATGTGTACCATAAGAGTTTATTATGATTGTCATTATCACCACACCATCGAAGGCTTCTGGTTACTCGCCTGACTTTGCGTATAAGGAACCTGTTGAGCAGGAGGCGCAGGGCGAAGAAGACCATGCCCTCGATGAAGGAGGCGACGAACATCCAACCCAAGGCATCCATGGAGAATGGGTTCTTATAGGCATCAATGCCGTAGCCACTGAGCAGCTGGACTTCGAGGTTGATCCTGGCCAGTTTCATCAGCCCGTTCCCAAAGTTGAACTGGGGGAAGATTAGGAAGGCGTCGCTCAGCCTCCTGAAGATCTCCTGGATGACCTGCAGCAGCAGCAAAGGACAACACGGAAGACATTGAGAAGAGGGAGGGCAGAGTGAGGATGAGAAGAGTGGGTATGAAGCTGAGTCTAGAGCAGTGGTGATATAGCTGATATTTTGGCTAGAATAGATTAACTCTAGTCAATAAAATTAGACTTAAAAAGTCCTCATTGTCAGTCAACTAAAACTCACTTAAAAGACACAGGATGAGGTTTACTAAATATGATCACCGAGGTCATTATAAACAGGTATATGTCTTAAAAAATAGATGGCAAAAATCAAGACTATTGTGCAGTAACACGAGAGCTCCACCAGCTTTTTAATCTTCTCTTCCATGTCAGTTAAAATGTTTGCTATTCTCACTTCCTGGAAGTGAACACCACTGACTGCAACAGTCAGATATTTAAGTGTGTTTGTAACTACTTAAGATATGCGGTTGCTAAGATAAGGCATCTAGACTCAGGAAGTTAATGCTGACCTCAGCGTTTCTGGATGAAATTTGACTCAGGAAGTACAGGATGGAGGTGGACATGATGGTGTTGATACTGATGAAGAGGTTGATGCACACATAGGCGATGAAGGCCATCTCTGCATCCTTGAAGATGCCTGATAAAAGATACATCCAGGGGAAGGTAGCAAACCTGTGGAGGTGACAGTGACAGGATACTTCATACACAACATCAACCGAAAATAGCTTCACACACATAACCCTGCTGGGATCTGGCTGGGCTACATCCAAATGCAGAAAGATCCACAAAGACAAACACACCAAGTAGATATGGAAAATTCATACAGTCCCCCTCCTCACAAATGCACCTTCTAAAATGACACGACTTTGCATGTTTTTAACTGAAGTGGTTCAAGTCTTTCAGAGATTGAACACAGCAGTTGTGAGCCTGATGAAAAAAAGGACACTAAGGATACTGAAAAGGGAGGGACGAAAAATACCACACAATGAGGAGGGTAAACATTTAGTCATGACGCCAAAATAGAGGAAGATAAATTACTTCTCCGTTTATTCCCCTGTTGGCAGAAAACCCCTTTCCTTTTTTTCATTCTCTCTTTACTCTCACATAATCTGCTTGTTAGTTTGATTGGGGTGTCTGGGTCAGCAAGGAAGAGGAGGGAAAGCGAAGGCTGGGGAACAAAATGAAGAAGGAAGTAGGGTGGGAAAAGGAAAAGACAAACACACAGAGAGAGGCAGACAGATACAAAGCATTTGTGTGCCATGCCCTAAAATAAAAAGGTGCTTGGTAGGCAGACTGCGGGTGCCAAGCCATGACAAGGAACCGAAGCAAGAAGGCTGCAGATCAGACCAGGTGGGTGCCGCCTGACAGACTGTGATTATTCATTGCTTGGGAGGGAGACATCTGTCTGATAAATGAGGAGCAGAGTGCTGACTTGGCCTCGTAGGATCTAAGGCTCAGGATGAGGCAGCAACAGGAAACATAGGAGACAAAGTTTGAATAATCAGATATGGGGAAACATGGTGTTGCATTGGTGTGGCAAGTCTGCATAAATCTCATTCTCTTATTTAAAAATCTTGATTTGTGAGGAGTCATATTTTTACGAAGTTAATCCTGATCACCCTCTGTCCCTCTCTACTGTCTTTGGCTTGAATAAGATAAACATGTTAGCAGTGATTTTTGTATCAGCCTTTCAGTCCTACAACCATCTGTCTTTGCTAGAGACTGAAAAATGGAGCTGTGTTTGATTTTGAAAGGCAACAGCCTCTTTCTGCTCAGTGCTGTAAATCTAACCTGGTGGCACACAGAGTGAAACAGAAAATATGTAAGGAGGACATGCTTTTGAAAATGTTACTGTAGGTGTACAGTGAGGATCATTGCCCCTGCTGCAGAATAACGCTAAATCAAATGTGTTTTGATGCCTTCACTTGGATCAGAGTAGAATAAACAGAAGCAGTCAGATGATGAAAACAAACCCAGAGGTTAATCAAATCATTTGCTGAACAGTAAAACTGTCCGTTGTAAACATCCATCATTTTACAGACCAACTTAATTTGACCTACTTGCAGGAGTTGTGCCGTTGGATTATAACCAACATCGTTGATGCACCCACTTTAATTAAATTCTATACTTACTATCAACTAAAGGGGAAGTTAATCTGGCAAAACTGTCAGCTTCTCTCTGCTCTGTGTATGCCCCCCATTGGACACATTTATCCAATCAGAGACAGTCATCAAATTATGAGCCCCTGCATATGTGGTGGTATTGTGATGCGGTACAACGGTATTACCTTGTCATTAGCTGCCCTACAGTCCCTGGTTAATTGTATATTATTTAACATACCATCATTAATATAGGCTTGTTCTATGTTGTATTTTGGTCCCTAAGGGTGCATGTGATTATGCTTTATTTTAATCTGTGGCAGTGTGTTTTAGTCTTATTATATATATTCTATATCATGAATACAAATTTATTTTTCTTAACCACCCTCCCAGGATGGTGAAATGAGGTGAGTAGAGAGTGCAATTTTATAACTCATTAAACCATTCGCCTGAAGTGCAGCAAACAGCTGATTTTGAAAAAAAGTAAGTACACTTGCTTTGCCCTTTAATAACTCCAATGCATCAGCCTCATGGTGGATTGACTCATCGTCACATCACTTTTGGTCAGAAATGTCATTGACAAAAAGTGATACCTACTGCAACAACAATGCCATAAACTCACTTTGTAAATCAAGCACCTGGTATGCTATCAGACAGCGAAAGACTCACAGATAAAGCCCAACAACTCACCCAAAGAGAACCAGAAGCAGGGTGACAGCACCCAAATTCTGCTGCTCTGTGAACGCTGGAATCTGGAAGGCTGCGATCACACATACAGTCAAGGTCACAGGGATCAAATACACGACCTGTAGGAAAATACAGGACACAACATGAGGGCACATCATTTAAATGAAAACCAAATAAGTTATCTTTTAATAGCAATCAATTCATTAATGCATTATAAAAGGACACATTTAGTATGGTTTGCCTGGCCCAATGAGGGTTACATGCTTGCAAGCAAATGAAAGTTAACACTAGGATTATTATATTGGCAACCTAAATTATTGTTACGGCGCAGAAATAAATCTTACAAATGTTTGCTTTTGCTTTTAATGAGCGTGCTTTTGAGGGTTACACTTCTTTTTACACAACATGTTCAATTCAAATTCAAAATCATTTTATCATCAAGAAGAAATTTGTAAACAAGATGTCAATGTCATCTCCTGTTAGCTGATTAGGGCATGTTACCATGTCATAAAAGAAGTTCACAGCCCAGTACATGGGTTCACTGATGCCAGAGATGTGCTGGAGCCTCTTGGAGCCACTGTGGTGCTCGCTGACTTCATAGATGGCGAAGCTGGCTATGGTGATTGAAAAGCCCGTCAGCACACACATAGCCACCATGATCTGGAGCATTCCCTGGACACTGTAAGGACAAAAAAATGGGGTCATTCAGATGACAGTACTACCATCATTAATAACCAGCTATGTCCGTAATGAGAAAATTGGCATTCACCCACATCGATTCTACTAATGGCCATTAGATTCCTGCAAGGCAAATTGGGATTTTTAGCTTTAGTTTGAACTTAAATGGGGTTCCCCTTCATGTCACTATTAGGGTTATTCAAATATTCCGCCCCCATCTGAGTATCTCCACACACAACCTAAGAAATACCTCAGAAGGAAGGCTTTAACAGACATTTGCTCAAACAGACCATCATTTGTCCTTTTTAAGGCTGTGATGCTATTAGCTATAGGTTTAGATTCAAGAACAACAACAATTTAATATTCTCTGCTGTACTGAGACACTTTGAATGAGGCAAGCTGCTGTAAATACCATCTGAAAACAACGGCCCATTTTAGAAGCCCTCCTACAAACAATCATATCGTTCCCTGCTGGGATCTGACTCATTTGAACTATTGAAGTGGCTCACAATAAATGGAATTCCATTAATAACAAACAGCTTTGTTAAAAGAGAAGCTTGTGCCTCGCGTCTGACAAGATAATAACTGCAAACAAAACAGATGGCGACGTATTAAAGAACAACTTCACACTGCTGTATATTCAGTGCGCCGGTGGTGTTGCTGTTGTGGTGTTGCGGAAGCTTTTTTATCCAGACAAAACTCCAGACACCCAGCTGAGGCTTTGATCCCTCAGTTACTCTTCAACCCAGTGCATTCATTCAAACTTTTCTTGATGCAGCTACCTGTTCATCCCCCAATGCTGTCTATCCCACCTAACTGCTGGACTACTTCTACATCTCGCCTCTGGCTGGGGCACAACACCACCAACCAAATAAAATAAGCTGCATGAGGCTGGAAAAGAGGATGAAGCTGGCAGTGTGACTGAGTAGGAAGGAGAGAGAACAGCAGAGAGGGACTTGTGGTGGGCGATTGAGGGCAGCAGTAACAACAGAGGATAGCCAGCAGCAGCAGAGGCTACTTAGCACGTTTGTTAGCAGTATGTCCAGTATACACTTGTCTTTCCTCTGGGCAAGGCTACCACACTGTGAGAGTCAAGACAATTGAAGCAATAACCCTGTTGTATCTTTAACACAGCTCAGGACAAATCAATAAATCAGGTGAGGAAGCAAAATATCACAGAGGGATAACTGTGGACTTGCAGTCACTGCAGTACTAAAGCAGGCTAGCAAGCTCTGTCATACACATAAATAAATGTGCTCTATGTATAGAATCCAATAGGGCAGTCCACACAGGGAAATAGTTAGTGCATATAAAGCTCTAGAGCAGAGGTCTTCAACCCCCTAGTTTTTTCCCCCCACTAATGTACATTTCTTCAAATCTTTCACTCACATCACAAGGCTAGCCTAGACCTATCCCGCCAAGCTGCAATATTATTGAAAAGAATATACAGATAAAAATATATTCTTTTGTAACTTAAGGTTCAGACAACTTACTGATGTGGGAGTATGTGATTCACTTTCCCTTCTACATGTATGTTTAAAATAAAAAACGTCAATCTGTGAATTATTTGATAGCTCAATGTTCAATGCAAAATGCATGTTTTATAAATGGCAGTGGAACGGCCAACCTTGCAAGTGTTTAAAATAAAAACATGAATATATAAGACATAAACTGTGTATTAATTGAATATCTTAGCAACGAATGCACAATCACAGGGTAGCTATGTTTATACCTGGCACAAGGCACAGTTTAATATAAAACTAACTTTTATACAATATGTATAGGGGTCCCAGTTCCATCTCTACATGAGTTTTGGCATCCGCAGACAGAAAAATGTTGAAGACCCCTGCTCTAGAGAGACGAAAGCTTTCCTCAATCCACTGTTATTTCATTTCATCCTCTGCTACACACGCATGTTTGCATACAGACATTCACGCAAGCACTATTTCTGTATCTGGGTCTCTAAAAAGAGAACGTTGAGTATTTTAAATAAACTCATTTTGGGGAGTGGGGTACAATCAATCCACCTCTGTGCCACCTTCAGGGTAAACACTCATTTTATTGGGACGGTGATCAATAGTGCAAGCTCAGGGAAATCCATTTAGAAAATCAAATATGGGTAAATACTGCTGTCATGTACCTGCCTGCCTGGAGTCCACCCTGACTTTCATGTCCTGAATTGAAAAGTAGAATGCTTCAATAATTTAGCTGCGGCTCAGCAAAACAACAGGCCAAGGATATTCATCCTATTTTCACCAATTAGAATGCTAATAAGCCTCACGTTTGAAAGTGCAATCATTGATAATGTAAAAGAGTGACAGTCGGTTCAGCAGGAGGAAGAAATAACAATCCAAGCCCTTACATTGAATCTTCATCATCCGCTCGGCCGAAATAGGGGTGACTGGAAACTGAAATGGCTGTAATAGAAAGAGTATTAAGTTAGCAAGAGAAAAACAATAGCACACTGGCAATTTTTCAGCACAGAAACCAAATGAGCAATGATATTCTCTTAGCCCGGGACACAGTCAATTGAAAAAAATATTGTGCAAGATGATTTCATTTGCCAGTGCACACAAAGGAAATTGAATTTTCTTTATCATTGTTTCATGGGCTTCTGAATGCTCACAGACATGAACCGCTCCCCCTACATGTCTCTGCTTACGTTTATTGAGAAAAAAAGAGCGCAACCAAGGCTACAGTGGAGTAGGTCGGAGGCTTAGTGCCTTGCTTAAGGGCATCTAATGGGTTCTAAGGACTAATCTGAATCTAATCCGTAATCATTAACACTTCATTACAACTGCTCTAATGAGGGATGTTACCAGATATCTGGTTTGCATCTTTTATAATTGACTCCAGCTGCAACAAGCAAACATTTGTATTATTGATTCATCTGACATTTTCTGGACTGATCTATAATTAAAATGGGGGCTCGGAAATACTAAAAATCACAATTTCTCCAATCCAAAACTGCTCATTTTGAATGACCAACAAACCAAAACCCAAATATATATTATGATATCATAGAGGTAATGATTTCATATCATATTCATATTTGAGTAGCTGGAACCAGTGATTTTCTTTGGGTCATATTTGATCAAATGCGCTTTTACAACTAAAAGTGTATTATTCATGATCCATCCAGAGTTGACTGGATTGAATCCTTCCTTTTTATTGATCCATAAATGTTCAATTAGATTTTAGTTATCAGCCTCAAGCTGTTGAGGTTTATTTTAGGTTTACATCCTTTAAAGATGGATTATAAAACAACTGAGAAACAGTTTGGGCGGAGGGGCATACAAAAACATGTTGCAGTTGGGAGTGATAAGACTCTCTGTGGACAGTGGACAGGAGAGTGATCGCACATCTGTGGCAGTGGGAAGTTCTTCAAAATGCCTGCGAGACTGGCATTAAACAAACAGTTTTATGGCAACCTCTAAAGTGTCCCACCCAGAGTTGGTACCGCAGTTCATATTGTGAGAGGGAGGGCTTCACATTTGACAGATAAACCATCACCTTGAAAAGTAATCTCCTCAGATCTCCACCCCTGACAGCAGTAAGTGTGCAGCTACAATTCATTCTACCCTCGAGCACCTTTATCATCCTGTGTGGAATAAATGTATTTGTGTACATGTTCTTATGTGCATGTACTTCTGCGTGTGTGTGTGTGTGTGTGTGTGTGTGTGTGTGTGTGTGTGTGTGTGTGTGTGTGTGTGTGTGTGTGTGTGTGTGTGTCTGTATTCCTGCCTGCAGGCAGATGGTCAGCGTGATACAGAGCTGAAACAGTACTAACAACATGGGCCAGATTTTACCCCAGTGAGCAGCACTAATCAGTATTCGCCATGCATACTGGTGTAAGTCTGAAGACACACAGCACCCCCTGGCTTTAATCCAGTGAAATGAACCATGAGTAAACACACTGTTTACACCTCTGTTTATATTTAGCCTACAAAATGATCAAGGTGTTTAATCAATAGCACTTTACTGGATAGATAGATTCTCCGAGTACTGATGTGTGCATCCCCTTGGCCAAAACCCAGTCATGTCTTATTTCAAACTTTTACAATACCCTGTGTTAAAACAGCTACAAAATGTCACACAATATGAGTAAATAGCAAGCTTACGTATATATCATGTAGAGATAAGATTAGGTAGCTTATACCTGTTGTTGCATCTGTGTGGATAGAATTCTTATTCAACTACACTTTATTCTCAGACTGTGTCCCATGGCCTGTCTCTATAATTAAAAAAAAATAACTCAAACTCCAGTTTACCATATTCTCGTTGATCCTTGTCTGCTGGAAGATTGGAGCGCAGGATGATGTTGTTGAGGCTGTTCAAGTATGCCGGCATTGTGTGGTGGCCCTCTGGGTTGTACCAGACCTAAACACATTCAAACACAAAAATGCATGGAAACCATTAATCACACTGCTACAAATCAGGACATGAAAGACAACTATATCCCTACAACACACTTTCCAATATTTTACAACTAAGGCTATAAAGTACAGTCAATGCAGACGATATCATCCAAGGAAATTTACGTGCTAAAAACTGCTGGAGAATTGCTTCAATAAAGCATGTTTATGATGACACTGATGGTGTAACAATGCAGCTCCATCTGCAAGCCTTGATCTTGTAGCCAATCAACTTTAGATGCGATGTCATGTTTTAACTTTACACTACTACATCAGTAAAGCCATTAAAGTGATAATGAGACAGGCAGCATGGAAGAAGAGAAGTTACCTTAGACAGCGTACGGTTTTTGGGCACTGCTGTTAAATCCATTTGTAAGTCTTGAGGGAGTGTCTCGCCAAAAGAAAAGCCACCATACCTATAAAAAAAATTACATATATATATAGATAGATATAGATATAGATATATTTATACATAGATCCAAACAAAGGGTTCTGAATGCTGCTGAGAAAGACACACTATTTGTTTTGCTTGCTTGTTTGTCTTTTAATTAAATATCCACCTGGAAATGAGAAGCATTTTGGGTAAAAGCATTTGACCCCACGATCAAAGTATGACCAATGTAATTGACAAGATGCTAAAAGCCTAAGTGTGGTAATGTAACTTATGGCCCACTACTTAAACAGCTGTGGTATTTATAAATGTGCAGTATCACTGTACAAGCTGAGAGTCTGTGGCGATATCCCTGTAAAAAAATGCGGTTTGAAATGTATACTAATGCAAACCAAGCATTTCCTAATGCTGTAGCTTCACATTTAAAGCACCTGTTTGTCAGTAGGATTAATACTGACCAGTATAGTTAATAAAAAAATGCATCTGCAAAACACAAGGCACATTTTGTGACAGCGGATCTGTTTGAAATATTGAACAAGAGTAATTGAGTAGTCAGCAGCAGCCCCAGTGAGCTGTCAGGTGAAGAGCTGCCGGCGACACGCTGCACACCTCCAACATCTCAGCCAGGTATCAAACTACTAGCAGTGTGCAGCATAAAAACAGATTACTGTTGCTCACAGAAAGATTGACAAAGGCAAAGTATTGCCTTAAAATTGTATTAAAATAGTTTTTTGTAGTCAGTTGGAGATTTTAGTAAAACACAGCATTTTCTGTTACCAACAGTAAACAAATAGAACAGGATTTAAATACTAAGGACTGAAGTCTTTGACTGGAGCATCAAACTCATTAAAAATATGTAATATGTAATATATGTGATATATGTGGTATTGGATTCTACTGGAATGTATAGTTCATACAACTAGCGGTCAACATTAGCCCTGTGCCTATAGAAAACTATCAGTGAGGCATGGGTTGAATTCTCAGAGTGGCTGCGGTGTTCACCTGTTTCGGATGAAATCATTTGCTGTTGCCACCAGGTAATTCTCCACATTGATGCCACTGAGGTTATACACAGTCTGAGATGAGGGGATCTTTTTATGGGGGGGCTGGAAGTTGTCCACATCACAAACCTGCAGCATAGGGAAGAGAAAACTACATTACACTCTGCCTTTCTCACAATCACACTCAGTAACAGAGAAGCATGAGAACATAAAACACACACACACACACGCACATGCACACACACACAGTCCTCAGTGACCCAGTCTCACCTGTTCCTGACGGCTGCATTTACAGACACTAAATGCTTTGGAGCTGTTCCCCATGGAACTCCAGCTGCTCGTGCTTCTTGTGCACACCCTTAAAAGAAAACATTAACAAAGTGAAATGGTGGCTCAGAGGAACGATGGCAGACTGCAGTGCGTGATAATGACTAGACCATCCCTAGACAGACCCCGGAAAACATCCTGAAACTGAGTTGATATGATGGCCTGCATAGAAGCTAAAAACCTGCATGTTGGCAAACTGCAACCAGTCAAACAGCAGCTGTGAGTTTGCATGCAGTTTTTCTCTGATATTAGTTTTTAAAGTTATTTTATATGTAATATAAAATTGTATTATGTGCTTGCGTTGGTTAATTTTCAACTCCCCCGCATTTATTTTCAGTCAAGTGCTTTATGAGACACTGTGCAGAAGGAAATATTTTGCAGCAATAGACATGTCCTTGCATACTCAAATGCTCACCTGTTACTTTAGAAATAAATTAGCCAACAACAATGACCATATTCAAGGGACAATACATTATATTTTCTGTAAAGGTAATTGCTTCATGTTGTGATGATAGGACATAGGGAGCAAAACATGCAGTCTCTTTTCGCAACACAGGATCTTGTATTATCTCTGTCTCTCTCAGTCTTTTTTTTTTTTTTTTGGCAGTGCATTTTAAAATGCTTCCGAGGTTGGGTTCATGAGTGCCAACATTGATTCAAGAGCCTGTAAGGGGAAAATCTCCCCTTTAAACACAAGGTGTTTATGGAATACAAATTATGCTCTCCTATCGCAGAGCCCTGCTGCAGGCTTTCAGACACATACGTTGAGCTGAGTGCCAGGAAAACAGAGAGGATGCACATGAAGGAGAGAGAAAGCGGCAAGAATAAGAGGGAGGCACCCTGGTAATGAACAAGGTGAACGAGGAGGCATTAAAAGAATGACAGTAAGTATGAAAATAATGTGCATGTGGAAAAAGTGTAGAATACATAACAAAATTGAGCAAGGGCACCCAGAGTATCGGTGAAAAGTATATCATCATTTGAGCTTACGGGTTATTAGACTTGTCCAGGCAGGCGTTATCGAGTCCGGGGTATGACAACATGGTGTCTGTCAGCTGAGAGGTGCTGGGGTTCTGATTACTATGGACACAGAAAACAAACAGTCAACTCAAATCTTACTTATTTGATTTAGTAGACTTTCATAATAATTACAACCATAATAAAATGAAGTAACCGACAAAAACGTTTTTGTTCACAATGCTCTAAAATTGGTTTCAGTCATTATTGATTTATTCAAAACAGTGATGCTTGTTGGGGTTTCAAGGTTGGAATTCATCAAGGATAGCAGAGAAGATGGTATAAGAGCACTTTACCATCTCCCGATATTGTCGATAAAGTGACCATGGGGGCACAATCAGTGATTCTAATAGCCCTACTGTGGGGAGCTGGATAGATAAAAGGAGAGTGAGGACATTTTATTTGCCACTTTACATTTATGTGGAGTTCTTTCATTTGAGCTGTTTGCGGCTCGAAGACGTACTCTCATAAATAAACACTCAGATCATTGCATTTGTATTGTTCATGCAGGCAAGTCTGAAAACACACTGCTCTGAATAAGTTCATACACAAGGGAGACTGCTATCTAAATCTCCAAACCTTACCATTTATCTGAATCCAAATGATTGTCCAATTGTTTCAATCTCGATCGTAGTACGCTGAAGAGGACTTGGGAAAGCATCCATACCGATTTTGATATGGATGGCACCTCTGCATTTTCTCCTTAGCTACACATCCCCTTGATCAAACAACAGCATGTCTCAAGTATGAAGAGATTTCGCAACTTCCTGACACTCTTAATCCTTCTCACTTTGATCTTGTATCTCATCCATCTTCAATCCTCTCTTTCCTTCGCTCCCTTTCCTTAAGGTCTGTCTGCCATTCAACAAACTGCAGCTTCAAATTCATTCTCTAACAAGTGACATGTGGCGTCCCCCGCACATGACGAAGGAGCCCAGGGGACCAATCAAAGGATGAGATGCATCAACCCTTCATCAAAGTTGCAGGACCGTTGCAGCTCTGTGCTTAAAAATGTGATCTCAGTGCTTCGTTTAGGCCATGCAGTATAAGATCTGTAAATGCCAGAACATGGGACTATAAGACAACCTCTTCCAAGCTTTGTAACGAACCAAGTTTTGCAGAGAATTCTCTTGAGATGCACACAGCTGTATCATGATTTGTTTGATACTTTAGAGTTCCATTAAACTGCTCCAAACATGCTTGGTTTAAAAGGATCCTTATTAGCTTTGTTTACTATTGGGCCCCCGCTCCCTCTGCTCCCTTATATTTTGTTTTCCATGAGAGCTGACCTGAAGAAAGAGTAGCTCGGTCCTAAGTTGTAAAGCGCAGGGCTGATCTCCATCTCAGGGTAGTGCTGCAAGTCGCTCTTGATGGAGCCCAGGCCCATAGCAAACACCATGAAGAGCACAGGGAGCAGGATCTGGGAGATCAGGCCCTTCCAGTCTCTGCGGCTGTGGTGGAACCTCTTCACCAGTATGGCTGTCATCTGCTGCCAGGCCAGTGCAATGCCGCTCATCGTGGATGATCCGGTAAGCTCTGGGATACATTTGAGAAGAAGTGGCGAGAGGTTTAATCATTTATGTACTTATTCACTTACCTTCTTACTGTCTTACTGCTTTGATAAAACCTGATTTTCCCTCTAGGGCACAGTGGGATAAAGGTTAATGGGTAGATTATATCAGAAAATATGGCAGTACAATCCATCAGAGTATGGAAGTTGCTTAACTAGGTCAGCTGAGTTGAAGTTTGCTTCGAATATTTGTCTTTGACAATGTCAAATAGAATAGCAGTTGTTCTATAAATGCCAAAAAGGAAATTATATAAACTTTATGGAAAGTTGTTTTTTTTCACTCACTGATCTTGTCACCAAAGTTGTAAATGCTTCCACTGGAGTCTGAAGGGAAGCTGTCAATGGAATCAGTGTCAGAAACCGTCTCTGAGATAGACAGCGGCCCATCCTCAGCCCCATCTTCTGTGTTTCCATGAGTCAACTGGAGGAACACCTACACAGAAACAAAAGCAACAGCACCTGCTCACATCACAGAGCTTTTTGTTCCAATGTTTTTGAAGCTCAAAATTATTCTAACAAGTCAATATGTTCAACTTTATTAGCAGCACCGTGTTTTCACACAGGGAATATCCAAAATGTGTTGTTTCTTTTGACTGCGTTGTAAACACTGTGTTTTTGTGTGTTGACGTGTATGAGCTTACCTCCTCTAAGGTGGTGTCAGAGATGCCATAGCCTCCCAGCTGCAGAGTGTCCAGGTTGGCGTCCAGCGCAGTAAGGAGGGAGCGGTAGGAGGAAGCATTGGATGAGTTAAAGGGGGGCAGTGAGTAGACCAGATCGCCACCCTGGGCCTCCTTCAGTCTGGCTTCAGGTACATGAGCTTGGATAAAGACCTTCAGGTCAGCATCGTCAATCCGCTCAGACTCTAGGTTCTGAACCTGCACACAGAAAAGTGGAACAGGTTATAAAAAGCTTTATTTTCAATATTACCGTGGTTTACTTTCCACAACCACCATCAGCTGCCGTGGCTTGAAATATAAACATATGTATTATTTATGTTTTTGGTTTTGAATGCTCTATTATTTCCCCCTGATCATTTTACGTTTTGCTGACTTATACTACAAAGAGAAGACATTGAAGCCTGAACAGTCCAAATACACAATACTGGCAGCTTTATTTTAGACAAAAATAACTACTGGCATGAAGGGCACTATACATATTTATTTAGTATTTACAAAAAGTGAGAGACAGATTGCAGCAGTCAGCAGAGCATTACTTCTGTTTAGCAGTTTTTTTCCAATTTATCTGATACAAATCCCCCTATTGCAATATGGATTGTGTCCAACTCTAGTGTGGCAGAAATAAAGCCAAGAATTATTTTTGTTACATGAACAGGCCAGTTCCACTATAATAATGTACCAGGGAATGCTAATATTTATGCTGGTGGTGCATTCTCCAATTGTCTGACTAAGAGATATGTTGCCTTCTCACTTCTAGGATTAAGGATTAAGGTTTCTTCTCCCTGCTATTTTTCTGTAATGGGCTATATAAACTGTTCAAAGTGTACATGCTTTGTGAATTATTTTATATTCCTTGCCAGGAGTAGAACAAACAAACTAAATAAATACAAATAAATAAACACGCAGCTCTGAGGGAAGAAATCCTGAAACCGGATGCCAATGAAATGGAATACCTTCTTGGTTAGGGTGAGTTTGTAGCCCTGACCCAGCTTGTCCTTCAGGTGGAAGGGGGATCCGCAGCATTTTAATCCGCCTCTCTCCAGGAAAGCGATGCGGTCGCTAAGTACTTCGGCCTCATCCAGGTGGTGAGTGGACATAATGACAGTGCGCCCTGACAGGACACACACATAAAATGCATTTTATACCATTTCTCAAGCATTCCCTTCACTTTTAACTATTAAAAAAGCCACTGCTACCTGAAATCCACACAGGTATAGGTAATAGCCAGCCAAACTCGGGTGCAAAGCTTTGTAGCTGTTCAAGGTTTTGTAAAGGGTAAAAGAACAACATAGACGCATATTAAACTGTCTTTGGACAACAACTTTTTTCCTTGTTTTCCTTAGTAAGAACATCCTTTGATGTGTAGCTGCACACACAAACAATCGCAAAAACACACATCAAAATAAAATACCAGAAGCATGACAAAGATAAAGTCACACAAATGTGTCATGCTTATATAGATCATCAGAGAAACAGGCTCACAAAGAGCAATCGGAGCAGCAAGTGTATTTTAAAATAGATCCTCCTGGCAGCAAAGCCTCAGTTAACATCTGAGACAGGTCCAATTACACAGGATATTCTTCCACAGCTTCAATTATATTACATGTAGCAGTCTCCCTGCCATTAATGCCTTCTATACTAAAACAGCCTGAAGAATAACACAGGATTTGTTTTATGTTAATTATATGCTGGATTTAAAGTCAGATGCCTGAGCAGGGGAAAGCCCTCTAGAGTTGGCTCCAGGTTCCTGCTCCTCTACTCCATTCTCTCTTAGCAGGGAGGGGGGAGGGGGCTGTCTCCAGTGGAAAATAATAGAGCAAGAAGTGTGTGCACTAAATCATTTGAATATTTTTTTGAACAAGGATTAGCTTCATTACAAAAAATGTCTTATTCATTATCGTCTGACAGGAGAAAAATTATGCAATGTGATTAATTACACATTACACAAAGCTAGCCTGAGAATATGCACTTAAACTCATGTGTGGTGCTTTGAGCTCTTGAGAGAGTGAATGTGCTTTAAAACATGTTTTTCATTCTAAACAACCGGATCGCTTGTGATTAGCAAAGAGCTGCATGCAAAGTTTTCTGTCTGTGTTTTCATGTTGTTGAATCTATATGGCAGCTGATTTGATCTGATATGGAGGAACACAATCTTAATGATAATGCAGAGAGAGACCATGGGGGGCTTATAAGGTAATCAAGACTGAAGTCAAAAAAAGAAACTGCTGCATTATGCACCAACTGTAGATGGGTAATTGCTTCATGATTACGGCAAGTATAAAATGGACTGCAGTAGTCAAGATCGGAAAAAGGATGGCTTTGTTTCTGGGAATTGCAGATTTGCCTGCCAACATTTAGATAAATATTTATCAACTTTTTTATTTCTGGCTGAACATTTTAAGCTAGTGGTTAGCGGCCATCTCACTTTTCTATGGCAGCAAGGCGAGTGTGCAGAAAATTAGTTATGAACTAAAGTTATCTACTTCAGAATTGCCAAACCATTTATCCAAGGGGTGAGATTTCTTTCTACACATTTTTTCCTGTTCCTTTTGGTTCCTTTGGGCTATTTTTGCTCATCATATGTACTCACGTTTCTTGTGCCGGATAACAATGTCCCAGATGTTGCGCCTGGAGCATGGATCGACTCCTGAGGTGGGTTCATCCAAAACAACTAAGCGAGAACCCCCTATGAAGGCGATGGAGATTGACAGCTTGCGCTTCATGCCTCCTGACAATGTGCTCACCAGCTTGTGTCTGTGAGCGTACATGCCTGTCTCCTCTAGGATCCTGGTTGGGAAGTTGATGAATAGCATTTACCATACAGTATAGCTCACATTAGCATACTTTTCTGTGCATTAAAACCAAGTTTCTGAGTTACATTTCCATCAGATACCCAGCAGGATGTCTGAACAACAGAAACCAGTGGGAAGGTACCGTTCCATTCTTGTAGCTTTCATGCTTATTACTGCTCCTCTTGTCATGCGGAAACCCTCCAGAAATAGTTTCATGATGCAACTGGGAGTTCAACCCATAGCTATTTATGCCACAGAATAATTACATTTCTTGTCAAATGGTTGCCCCCTTTAGCTGATCTGAGAGAGCTCAAAATGTGATCAGGAAATTGGGAAATAAGTGTTGTTTTAGGTTTGTCCAAGTATGCTTGGAGAAAAAAAGCTTCGTCAGCCTGCATGCGATGTAAAAGAGGCTTATTTCAAGGATAACAAGTTTAACAATTATTTAGTCCTTCCGCAGATTGGACTTCTGGCTTCAAAGCCTAGATATTCTGTAAATTACAGCAGTGTACTCATACAATCTGTTTGATTATAACCCTATTTGAATATTGCTCTTGGTTTTTTCCCTATGTAACCAGTCACTGGTGTTAAGTACTGTCTCTAAATCACTGTCAGACTCTCATAACCCTTGCTCATATTTCCTAGACACTAGAAAAAGAACCCCTGATATAATCTTTAAAACCCAGTGGCTTATGAAGGAGTGCATTATGATGTTAAGCGTGCCCCCTGTAATAGACTCACGTGCGGACTTGTTCACGCAGTTCCTTTTGTGACCAGTGTGGGGCCTTGATCTGGCCATACAGCAGGAGGTGCTCCTTGGTGGTCATGTGGTCAAAGAGGACGTCATATTGCATGCACACTCCTAGCTCTTTGCGAATGTCATCAATGTTGGTCTGCATGTCTCTGCCGTACACCTCGATGGTGCCAGAAGTTGGGGCGAAAAGGCCAGTCAGGAGAGACCTAAGCACAAAGCATTATCATTTTTTACATGAGATAATTCCATTTATGAGTCATTTCATGTTTCATAAAAATATAATTCAAATACTCTAGTTTTTCAACTACTTGCTCATATCTTGTACCTAGAACACTAAACATTTTGCACTTCATTCTGTATTTTTCTGCTGCAACAAAAACATTTCCCAGTTTGGGATAAATAAAGTATTTCTGATTCTGATTCTGATAAACGTTGGAAATGTCCTTAGATTTTGTCCAATTCGTTTTTCTGTGCACTTTTTCCAAAGCATTTTCCTGTGAAATTATCATTTGTAGGGCCCTGGAATATTGGGATACATGAAATATCTTCTTGTTTAACATTGTTGAAATGTATTCTGCTGATGCACTCATTGCGTGTTGCTCTGGATAAGAGCATCAGCAAAATGAGTCACATTCAAAATGTAAATGTAAGTGCTCCAGCTGATGAAGACCTGTCGGGTAAATCTCTTCCACGTTGCATTTGCTGTGCCAGATTTAGACAAAACAATCTCCCTGTCAGCAGCGGACCCTTTTAAAAGGTCTGCTGATTAAAGGGATGCACAAATCAAATTTAAAAGACGCCTCATTGAGTATATGAATTGTCAAAATTGCAATTGCATTCATCTCACGACATGCTGATAAAGTGAAAAATCATGCCACACATACATGGTAGTAGTTTTGCCGGCTCCATTGTGACCAAGTAGTGAGGTGACATGGCCCTCGTAGAAGGACACATTAAGGTTTTGGATAGCTACTTGGTCACCATACTTCTTGCTGAGACCATGGAGGGCAACGCCCACTGGTAGCTCTGAGAAATCCTCCCCGATCTGAGAGGAAAGAGTGTTCTGGCCTGTAAAAGAAAATGGAGACAGAGCCAAACAGTAAATCAAACTCACAGGGGACGGGAATTAAATGAAGAGTGAGGGTGGAATAAAAATGTAGTCAGGTGTCATAGAAAAAAAATGATACAAAAGGGAGAACATCATGTTCCTGCTTCAAAACACAACACCGGAGGAGACAGCGGTGCTTATCATTATCTGCAGAGAGATAGTACAAATTCATTTTCCCCCCTGTACCTTTTCCCTTGTCATCGGAGAACACAGGCTGGTTTTTCTGCATGATGTTGGTGAAGAGGAGTCCTCGGCCCACCTTACTGTTTGACCTAAGGCAACAGCACAGGTCGGCCCAGAAGGAGGCTTTCAATGGGAAGTACCATGGGGAAGCGATGCCATAGTTCCCTAAAAGGTAAAGAAATGACCAAAAATAAATGTACAGAGCAATACATGAGCCCTTATATGCTTCTACCCTTATCAGTATACAGCAAATGCACCATGTGTGTTAAATGAATAGAGTTATACTACAGACATTGACACAGAATGCTAGTAGTATAGTTTGTGTCGGCCGAAATCCTAACAATTATTGCTTCAATACATACAATAAGTTGAAATGTTACCAATATTTACATTATCTGGTATCCTAAAATGAATAAACACCAACTTAAGGTTGGGATTCAATTATTCTAGTTAGAGAAATAAGAGCTATATGCTCTTTACACATACTTTTTATAGCAATGGTAGTTCATGCTGATTTCAAATGAGCGATAAAACATCTCAGAGCAATTATTACAAAGGACTGGCCTCATTCATACAGACGTCTATGAATTTATGGTTTACCTGGGAAGACCATTCGGATGTAGCACCCAAGGATGAAGTAGAGAATGGAGTCGATGAGCATCAGCCAGCACAGCCAACCGAATGAAGCCGTGTCTCCAGGTATGGGCGAGGTGTATGAGTTACTCCATTGGATGCCTAAAGAAGCCAACAGATAATGTGTCATTGCTTACCACTGACTAAAACAGCTGACTAAAATAATGTCAAAGAGTCACTATGTATGCGCAAACCTTCTCCTTGGGACTCGAATCGAGAGATATATTGACTGGCATAACTGAAACAGGTTGGGGAGAACAAACTCTGTAACAAAATGAGAGACAAATCAGACAACATATAGAAACATAAGCAGCAAGAAACGAACATCAAATGTGTCTTGTGCCTTTCTGTCATTCATCTCTTCTGTGCTTTCAACAACTTTGTGTAGTATGAAGTGATGTACTTCACTTTCACAACATAACATGAATAGTTTTGTTCAAAGCAAATAAGGCTTTTAAACTTGCACTGATATTATGTGACCTCTATTAATGATAAAATCAGACAATAATCACCAACATTTAAAAAAAGTTATGTCAGCATAAGAAGGCAAACAGAAAACATGTTTACTGTCCCTCCACTACAATGCTAATTATGTGTCAAAATTAAAAGAAAGTATCACAAAGTAAAACAGCTTGAGGCAAAAGCTTTTTTAGACTTTCCCACAAAAAAACATGTTTTAGGGCTGGACTTTTTTTGTCATATTGTTACTAAAGTTGTTTTTCTATGACGGATCCATTCAATTCCAGAACTGTGTAAGTTATTACACATACCACAGTACGAGCACAATTTTAACTGGTGAGTCATGAAAGAGGAGGTTCAAAAGGGTTCCTCACCAAGGCGCTCTTCTGGGAAAAGGTGAGATCTGTCTCCATGGCCAAGACCACAATGAAGGGGAAGAAGCAGAGGATGTACAGAAGGCTGCCGCTGAGGCCGGCGATGTAAGTCTTGTCAAAGAAGGAGCTGACCAGGTAACTGAAGGACAGGATGCTCAAACTGTAGTTGCAGAGGTACAAGAAGAGGAGGAAGCCATCGCTGTGGGGCAGAATGTGGCCGTACTTCAGCACCAGCGTGAGGATGGAGACGGTCAGCACCAAGTAGGAGGCGCACTCCAAGAACCAAGCAAAGAAATGGCTGAGCGGATTGACTCCCATCATTTTCATGTACTGTGGGAAAAGCAAGAAAAAGAAAACGATTGGAATACAAGGAAATTAAAAAACAGTTAGCTTGCTAGTGGTGCTTATGAATGTAGAACAAGGGGAGGAAACATTACTATTTAGTGCTGTTTTTCTGTGTGAGTGCATATATGAAAAAACACAAACATTACCTCATGCAGTCTCAGCTCTCTCTCGTGCACCAGTTTCTTCACAAAATCAGCCACAAACAACAACCAGGCTATCATCAACATGAGAGGGAAGACAAAAGAGATGGCCTCCAGGTACCTGGGGAATACAGAGATGCCAACTGTCAGTCAAATTTCTAGAAAACCTAACACCCAATCATTGTCAACAACAGAAAATAAAAAGAGCTATCATTCAGTCACCGGCTTGACAGAGACACGGAATGGAAAAGCAATATCGAAGGAGGTGTTAGGGGATTTTTGACAGTCTGATCCTGTTATTATTTACGCAAAATAAATGCCTCTCCATTTTATTTTTCATTTTTTTGACCTGATCATATCTGGAGCCTGAAGCACAGGAATTTAGAGCATGCGGTTTTTCATGCTACACAGCTATATTTCACAGCTCATGTCAGAAATTGTCTTGCTGAGTAATAAATCAGTAGGACGGAGAGGAGAGATTTCTCATATCTCGCAATTGGTCAGAGGCAGCCAGCCAGAGACATTGGCCCGCTGGTGCCTCTAAAATGAGATATCAGCACTCGAGGGCAGGCAGAAAAAAACATAGGCATTATGGTCAAGCATGATTTATTCGAAACAACGAAGAGTATCGATGCACAACTTAATGCCAAGCCCATATTTTGAATTGGAAATATACTACTGAGATGAGTGGTGTTCCTGAAGAGCATGGAGGGCCTTCAAGAGTATGGTCTTCAAAAATGAATGCTCAATAATAGTGAATATTTATAAACATGGTGAAGGAGCCAATTATAATGCGAAAAGGTTCCTGTGAAGGACTACTTACTGTCATTCCCAAGTGGCAAATTAATAATGAGAGAGCATACATTAATCCACATCAATGCATGCACTTCCCTACAGAGACACCATTGATCCTTTCAGGTTACTATGCATGCATCCACACGGGGAGCATGTTTGTACTGTGTGTGTGTGTGTGTGTGTGTGTGTGTGTGTGTGTGTGTGTGTGTGTGTGTGTGTGTGTGTGTGTGTGTGTGTGTGTGTGTGTGTGTGTGTGTGTGTGTGTGTGTGTGTGTGTATGTGCTTATTTATCATGTATGTGTGGGATGTGAGAGTGCATCCGTGTATATAGGGGACTCACTCATCCCTGTAGTGGCAGGGGTAGGGGAAGGGCTGCAGTTGGACAGCTGTCTCTGCAATTCTCTGTCCAGTCTGGGTCTCTATGATCGCCCGATCGATGTTCTCCTGCAGGTACACAAAGCCCCGGTTGTAGCGGAGCGTCCGTCGGGCCGAGATGTGGTGGTCTTTCATAAAATAGGGGTCACGGACCCTGTCTGTACGCATCACGTTGTCCATGTGCATGCGGATGGTGTAGCTGACTTTAGGAGGCAGGGTGGATGTGGATGAGGAAGCCCTGGCATTACGCTTGTTGGATTTGTCCTTGTCTTTGGGAAGCTTGAAGATGACACCTAAACGATAGATTGCAAAATCCCAATGTAAATAATAACATTTAAAGAGTAGCTTTTATGCTCTTTTTCTATCAGATATACTGCTTCCTAGTCTGTTTTGGTGGAAGTTACCTCATCTTAAATCCTTATCTATAGAAGATGAAGCACCATAGATAATATAAAAATCTGTAAACAATCATTTGATGTGGTGGATGCTTTTGCTTCAGGCAGGGATAAGCTCTAACACAGACACAAGTCCAGAAAAGTATGCCATAAGATGGAATATATCAATAATAAATCACATTTAGTGGATGCACACTGCACTGACATCATGAACCTGGGTCTCTTTTCACATAAAGCGTGTCCATTATATCTAATATTTACTTACTTGCGTAGAGATCCCGGTTTTTGGCAAGGTGCTGAGCTGCAGCGTTGAGCTCATCAGCAGAGTCGTAGCCACGGTAACGATCAAATGTGATGCAGGAGGAGAGGTTCACCATCAGGGTGGACAAGGTGGTGACCTGATTCATTATGTGTTTGTTTTTCTCCAGCATGACCGTCATGTTAGCTTTGTGGGGGAAAAAACACATTTAGAAATGCAGTGACGAGGTCAAAGCAATTCAGCGTGCAGATTTAGATTTGATTGCTGTAAATCCAAATTAAAGTAATGATTCTTCCCCGTGTCCGTTCCGTGTCATGCACTGTTATGTTAACTCGGATTAAAAAGATAGATCTGGCATTTCAAGGTAACCTGATTAAATACCTGCACATCAAAGTCAGACCTTTGTGAAAAAAGAACTGTCACATATAATCACATCCAGAAGAGACACCCTAAGGAATGCATGTTAAAGTGATGATAGCGATGTAAACATAAGCAGCTGTTTTCTGATATTTTACGGGCAAAAGGAAGGGAGGAATATAAAGGTGAGCCTGGAATCTGCCGCTTACAAAAGTAAGACCTTCAAATGCTCACTCACAGAAGTTGCTGAGCGTCTCCTTCATTGTGTCGACATTGATGTCAGTCTGCATCTCAATGAATCTCTGAACAAAGGAATTGCCGAGGGAATTCTGAGAGGGAGTGGGAAGAAACGAAGCACAACATCAAGATTCGGCTGCTGAAACTCGTGGCAGACCACTGCAAAGTTTATCTTCAGAATTTCAGCGAGATGGAAGCGATCCAGCTGCAACGATAAGATATTCAAAAGACAGTTCCGAGTTTTCATACCTGCAGCATTGGCAAAGTTTGGCTGAGTAACACGGCAGACTTCAAAAGGTAGTTGGACGATTCAATCCAGTCCTCGGAGTACTTCCTTAGATTTCCAAACTCATGCAAGGTGGAATTAGCCTGTAAAGAAGAGGACAACGACGACAATGTTTGAAATGGCGGAGTGTAAGCAAGATTTCATAACCTGCCCTATTTCACTCTGTGTGTGGCTGTTTTCGTCTGTGAAGTCAGCAGTACACTAAAAAAACAAAGTGAAAGTTGCTCAAAATAGTACCACAGTGGAAGATGGTGGCGCATACAAATATGTGTATTCCCGTTGCAATGCCGTATTTCTTGTTGACTACATGCCAGCTTCAGGTTCCTCGGGTTAACATCAGTGAGGACCTGACATGGACACATCACACCAGGATCATATCCAAGACAGCTCGACAGCGGCTCTTCTTCCTCGGCAGGCTGCGGAAGTTTAACATGGACTCCAGGATACTCTGCAACTTCTACAGGTGCACCATTGAGAGTATCCTGACTGGCTGCATCACCGCCTGGTATGGCAGTTGCACCGCCCTCAACCGTAAGACTCTACAGAGGGTGGTGAAAACTGCTCAGCACATCACCAGGACGGGGCTGCCATCCATGGAGGACCTCTACACCCAGCGGTGTAGGAAGAAGGCCAGTAGGATTTTAAAGGACCCCCATCACCCCAGCAACAATCTGTTCTGTCTGCTGCCGTCTGGCAGACGGTACCGCAGCATCCGGACCAAGACCACCAGACTCAGAGACAGTTTTATACCACAGGCTATAAGATTGCTGAACTCCTGAGCTCTGTGAATGTCTACTCACATCTGTTTATAGTACACGTATCTATCTGCCATAAATATCTGTTTATACATAATATATGCATCGGTCTATACCTCCTCATACAACAGCGTAAAGTATTTAAATTACTGTACAGTATATTTAAATAATTTCAATGTATCCTACATATGTATATATTTTACATCTTCACATCTTTATTGCTGTTATTGTAAATATTCTTCTCTCTTTTTTGCACTAATTTAGTTATCTCATTTTCACTATGTATGTCGAGTTGTTGGAGGAGCCTGGGATATAAGATTTTCATTGCCAACATAATTCTATATACGTTGTATCTGCTGTGCATATGATAAATAAAACCTTTGAACCTTTTGAACCTTTGAGTAGGGGTGCTTGAAGACTACAAAGGCAACTAAACCCTAGAAAAGCAAGAAGTAAATTGAAAAATAACTCCTGTAAAAGCTTTACAAGGACAAATGAGGGATTTTGGAGGATTTAGAACATAAAGTTCATAAGTTCATGAAGACTTTTTCTCATAATATTTTTCATATTTTATTGTACTCTAGATTTATGTTTAATGATTTTTGTATTTTTCTTATTAAGATTTTCTCACTATGTTTATCCAATACACCAAAAATAAATACATTTTAAAAACAAAATAACCTTGTTAGAAACTACAAGTTCCAAAGAACTACAAGTGCATTTCCCCTCCGCTCCACAAGGTGGTACAAGTGAACAATCTACCTGTCAATCATTGCCTACCCTTTAAATACAGACCTGTAAGGGCGGGACTTCCTCTCTTTGTCCCTAAACACGTCTGGAAATTGTTTGGTGAAGTGTGCCATGTGTCTTTTGGAGTTATTTCAATGTAAGTCCAGTTTCATTTATTGATGAGGATCATGTTTAGGTATTAACTGCTAATATGTTAATAGTAAGTTTAATAGTTCATTAGATCTAACTTGTTGATTATGAAGTTAATGTGAAGCTTGACTAGATATCGTTTGAATTGTCTACGTTTGATGTGGCATGTGTTGCGATTGTAAGGCAACATTTCTGTTTGTATTTTACTTTGGACAAAGCATTGTAATGTTGTTTTCTGTCTTTGTAGAACCATTGGTACTCATCATTGGCACTCATCCAGTCCTGTCTCCAATTCACCATTTTTGGACTAAGAGAGAATAAACTTAAACTTGAGTGCAACCTTGTTTCCTGTGTGGTCTGTGTGGCTCCAGTCTGAACCTTAAATACCCTACAATTGGTCCTTCGAGCCGGATACTGAGCCACACACCACACGAAGACAATGGCCGATGTACAACCAGACGAGATAAGGTCTACTGATGAGCCCCCTGTACTTGAGACCACGGAAGGTCAGGCTACCTCCACTGAGTGTGCGGATGGATCCCAAGGTGAATTAGACGCAACCAAGCTTTACGCAGAAGATAAAGCCCCCCCGCAAACATCACCTACGCCATCTATACCCACTCATCAAACAGAGCCTAGCCTTTCACCTAAACTCCCATTACCTACCTCTCACAAAGAGGACCAAATCCCTTTGCCATCAGTACCTTGTGAAGTCGTCTTAAAGCCACCTGCCCTTGACCCAGGGACTAGACCGAAAAGGCAAACACGGCCCCCTGATTTCTATAGTATTCCTGTGCGATCGCAAAGGCCGCATACACTTTCCCATGGCTCCCGTAGCTCTCATAGTAAGAGGGGTCGTACAAAAACGACCTTTAGTCTCCCTGCTAGATCTCACACCAGTAGGCATTCTAGTAGTAGCCACACTAGTTGTTTGAGTGACCTCCAAGTCAGCATGCTTGAGGCAAAGAAGAAGAAAGATGAGCTGGAGGAGCTGAAAAGACAAAGACAGGAGGAAGAAGACCTGGATGAACAATGCAAACTGATTGATAAGAATGCCAAAGCTGCTCAGCAGTGGCAGGAAGAGGCGCACAAGGACAGAGAGAGAATTGTCAGACAGGTTGCGATTAATAGACGCATTCGCCAGAAAGAACTAGAGCTTGACTCAGCCCAGCTTGTGACTAGTTTCATTCAACAAAACCTCTTTGATGACCCCTGTGGAGCTGCCGCTCTCTTTCCCTCACCTCCTAATGTAGCCACCTCTTCCTTTTATGATCTGCCTCCATCCAGAATATTCACTCCTGCCCCCTCAAGAATTCCGCATGCTGACAATCAAATTCTCGCAGCTTCACAGTATTCTCTATTCCCTCAGCCTGGCCTTCCCAGGGTTCCCCAAACCTTTCCTATGCCTCAACCTATGGAGCCAAAGGTAGCCATTTTCCAAGCTCCCAATTCTGTTGCTGCACCTCAAACAGCCCCATTGTCCATAGGCTCTATTCAGTCTTGCCCTTTGCCCCCTGTAGCTACTGCTCAAGCTGCAGTGCTGTCCATGCCTAGTGTGTCTACCCAGCCTTCCAGTCACCATGCCTCTGTCAGTGTACCACACTCCTCCCTTCTTATTCACCGTGCAACTGCACCGTCAGCGACTGTCCAAGCTCCTGCTTATATTGCATCCATGCCTGATCCTAGATGGCCCATTTCGACTGGTAGATTGCCCCAGTGCAAGTTACATCATCCCAGCAGCCACAAGCTCTTTATCCACATATTCAACCCCCCAATAACATGGATCTGCTAATAGCCTCAGCATATGGGATACCAAGACCTTCACTTCCTGTGTTCAAGAGTGGTCAAGAGAGTGAGTTTGCCCTCCTGAGAATGGCTCTTAGCAACCTCCTTGAAAATCACCCACATCTTACTGAACATTATAAATATCAGATCCTCTTGGACCATCTGCAGCACCCAGGTGCTAACAAACTGGCCAGATCCAGCATGCATGATGCTAGACCATATTCCACAGCTCTTGCAGCGCTTGAGGAGAAATATGGTCAGCCAAGGCTCCTTGTTCAGAGCGAAATTGGAGCAATATTGAATTCCCCCATTATTCGCATAAGCGATGTAGAGGCCCTGGATGATTTCTCCCTTTCCATCCATGCTTTGGTGGGAATGCTGCTGTCCCTAGAGGGCCCTAATGGCTCTGAATTAAGATGTGGTTCTCATGTCGACAGACTGCTTAGCAAACTCCCTGTGCAGTATAGAGATGGATTTGTTGAGTACTGCATTAAACGTGGCATTATTACTGGGCAGGCAAACCGAACTTACTCCCTCCTTGACCTTTCAACCTGGCTGCAGTCAAAGACAAGAGCTAAACGCATATCAGAGAGAGCGGTTGAACTCCATAAACAGGAAAGACCTACAATTGGTGACAAAAGACCACAAGCTGTAAATGAACGCCGGCCCTCTAGACCTGTCTCCTCTGTCTACCTGTCAACATGGGAAAAGGATACTACATCAAGCGCACAGGAGAAGGTAGAAATTAAGCCCAAACCTTACTGTCCTCACTGTAATGTCAGAGACCATTTTCTTGGTTCATGCCCAGACTTCAAGAAACTCTCAAAAAATGACATTCTGAAATGGATCAATGAGAAGGACAGATGCCGTAAATGTGGGAGAACACACAAATTTGACAAATGCACATTAAAGAGGCCATGTAACATTTGTAAGGAGATTCACCTAACCATTCTCCATGATGTTAATGTAAACAAATCAGTCACAGTGATGCTTACATCCTCCCCCTCAGAGCTCCTTTACATGGACAAACCCAACCGTTCCCATAAGGTCATGTTGAAAGTTGTCAATGTATGTCTCTACAATGGAGAGAAGACCTTCACCACATATGCAGTCCTTGATGATGGGGCTGACAGGTCCATTCTACTCCCCCAAGCTGTTCAGTCTTTGGGCCTCACAGCTCAGCCTGAGACCATCTCACTACGCACCGTAAGACAAGATATAGTGCAAGTACATGGAGCATCCGTATCTTTTGAAATTTCCCCTATCAACCAGCCAAACCAGAGGCATGTTATCAGCAGTGCATTCACTGCAGACAATCTTGGCCTGTCAGAGCACACATATCCTGTGAGACAGCTACAAGAGCAGTATCACCATCTCAGAGATGTTCCATTACAACTTGTTGAACATGCATGCCCTCTTGTACTCATTGGTTCAGACTATGCTCATCTTATTACAGCCATAGAGCCAATTCTCATAGGGCCCCCTGGTGGCCCATTGGCTGTACATACCAGGCTAGGATGGGCTCTGCAGGGACCAGCCGGTTTAGTCCAAACTCATCATCACACTCTGTCTTTCGCTCTTACCTGTTTCAAAAGTGAGCTGCTCAGTAATGTAGAGAGGCTCTGGCAGATTGACACCTTGCCCTATGTTAATGAGAAAACAGCTACACGGTCCAAACAAGACAAGCTAGCCCTTGATCTACTCCATTCCAAAACAGTACGAGTAGAGATAGATGGTGTAATGCGCTATGCCACTCCCCTGCTAAGAGCTCCCAACACTGCTCTCCTTAGAGCTCCCAAGAAAGCTGCCTTGCCCCGTCTCTGTGCTACAGAAAGACGCCTGTCCAAAGATCCCCCACTGGCAAAGAAATACCAAGAAGAGCTGGATAAACTTGTGCACTCTGGCTATATTCAAAGGATTCCCAGCGACCAGGTAGATCAATCAAATGAACACTGGTATTTCCCACATCACATTGTTGAACACAACAACAAGCACAGAGTCGTATTTGACTGCTCTTTTGAATACATGGGCCAAAATCTGAACAAATGTCTTCTGCCTGGACCAACACTGGGGCCCTCTCTCCTTGGGGTCCTTCTCAGATTTCGCCAACATGCTATTGCCATTTGTGGAGATATTAAAGCAATGTTCCATCAGGTACGCCTTCTGAATGAGGACAAACCTCTACTGCGCTTTATATGGAGAGGGATGCAACTGGACCAGGAACCCACTGTTTATGAATGGCAAGTCTTACCATTTGGAACGACATGTAGCCCTTGCTGTGCCACCTATGCAATACACAGACATGTCCAAGATCACTCTGGAAGTAATGAGGATGTCCTCCAATCTGTCCAACATTGCTTTTATGTTGATAATTGCCTCCAAAGCTTCCCTTCCTCTCATGAGGCCAAGTCCCTCATTAACAAAATGAGACCCCTTCTTGCGGATGGTGGATTTGACATCAGACAATGGGCTAGCAATAATCCTGCTGTAATACACCATCTCCCACCAGATGCAAAGTCCAAAACAACTGAACTGTGGCTCTCAGAGAATGGAGACCCCAAAGAGCTGACTCTAGGCCTCCAATGGAACTGTTGCACAGACATGCTGGGCTACAAAACCCGGTCCATCACTTACCATGAGCCAACAATGAGGAATGTCTACAAGGTACTGGCTAGTCAGTATGATCCTCTGGGCTACCTGGCCCCTTTCACAGCTCGTGCAAAGATTATAGTGCAGGACCTATGGAAGCAGGAAAGAGGATGGGATAACATAATCAAAACTGAGAGCTTGTTGGAGAAATGGCAAGCATGGGAAATGGAACTGCGAAGTGCATTCCAAGCGATGACCCCAGAGTTAAAGCAGCAATTGGCTCGGGCACAAGTCAACTTCCAATTCAATCCTCCATCTGCCCCCCATTTCGGTGGAAGCTGGGAACGAGAAATCAAATCAATAAAAATGGCCCTCCGTGTTGTACTGGGAAACCAACAAACAACTGAGACAGTCCTACATACAACCCTTATTGAAGTAGAGGGCCTTCTGAATTCGAAACCCCTTGCATACATTTCCTCTGACCCTGCTGACCTTGATCCAGTTACACCAAATATGTTATTGATGGGGCGGCCTGATTCTTCTCTTCCCCAAGCAATCTACTGTCCCAGTGAACTTCTTGGTAAGAGAAGATGGCGTCACAGTCAAATCTTGGCTGACAAATTCTGGTCAGCTTTCATCCGATCCTACCTTCCAAACCTTCAAGTCAGACAGAAATGGAAAACTGACAAGGAGAATTTGGATTCAGGCCAGGTTGTGATGTTGGTTGACCCCCAGCTACCTCGAGCATCCTGGCCTATCGGAAGGATAACCGAAACCTACCCTGGAAAAGATGGAAAGGTTCGCAGTGCTAAAATCACCATTCAAGGTCGAGAATACATACGCCCTGTCTCCAGATTAATCCCACTCCCTGAAATCACTGAAGAAGAAACCACGTAACGTATTTGCTGCACAACTCCGGGGGCGGCTGTTAGAAACTACAAGTTCCAAAGAACTACAAGTGCATTTCCCCTCCGCTCCACAAGGTGGTACAAGTGAACAATCTACCTGTCAATCATTGCCTACCCTTTAAATACAGACCTGTAAGGGCGGGACTTCCTCTCTTTGTCCCTAAACACGTCTGGAAATTGTTTGGTGAAGTGTGCCATGTGTCTTTTGGAGTTATTTCAATGTAAGTCCAGTTTCATTTATTGATGAGGATCATGTTTAGGTATTAACTGCTAATATGTTAATAGTAAGTTTAATAGTTCATTAGATCTAACTTGTTGATTATGAAGTTAATGTGAAGCTTGACTAGATATCGTTTGAATTGTCTACGTTTGATGTGGCATGTGTTGCGATTGTAAGGCAACATTTCTGTTTGTATTTTACTTTGGACAAAGCATTGTAATGTTGTTTTCTGTCTTTGTAGAACCATTGGTACTCATCATTGGCACTCATCCAGTCCTGTCTCCAATTCACCATTTTTGGACTAAGAGAGAATAAACTTAAACTTGAGTGCAACCTTGTTTCCTGTGTGGTCTGTGTGGCTCCAGTCTGAACCTTAAATACCCTACAAACCTACTGAGCAAAACACTGAATTCTGATTTCGAAGCTGCTGACTTTGATATTTGATATGTGCTTCATACCTTCTCCATTATGGCCCTGGTGACAGGTGTGTCAGGGGTATACAAAATGTGACCCATCAGCATTGGTTTGAGGAAGGCCCAGGCGATGGCTCCACCTGTGGTGTTGACCATATCCAGGTACATGTTCATACAGAAGGGAGCTACACAAGGGCAGGAGATTGGAAGAGTATTAGACATACAGTATCCATACAAATGTGATGTTTAAATTGTCCAACAAACAAGTTGATATCTAGTTTTGTCAAAATAATCTAACAGTTCGGTATAAGGCTGGCGTTCATAATCTTGAATCCCATTTAAAAAGACCAACAACGCATAAATCCATCTTTTTGGGGTTTTAATCTTCCACAAGGTTTCTGTAGCATTGATATCAGATCACATTTATCCCTAAGACTAGTGTAAAATCTTTAAAAATGGTAAGGTCCAACAATACTGGAAGATAGTATTAATGAATGAAGTTGTGGACTTAATGCAGTTTGCTGATGATGAGAAAAATACAATGCAATCAGCCTTATCCTCCTATTTGTGTTCCTTTATTACACTGGGAAGTTAGCAAACAAAAACTGAAGTGTCTATTCAAATTCTACTTAGGAAAACAAAATCTACTCTGTTACTCCCAACATTGTGATTGAATCAGAGACGAAATAGCCACACTTTCTTGTAAGGCATACATAATGTTTTTTTAATAATATAAAAATATATATAACAGAATACTAATTACAAATGCTTTTGACAGCAAAGGAATCCTGTAAAAAAACACTGAAAACCAAGAACAAATACACAGACAATGCAATTCGGTTTGCAAAAGCCCCAAATCCCTTCCTCATTGTACGTACAGGCATCCTGTGGGATCTTGAACCTCTCAATCATCTCCCCCCTCCTGCCCTGGTCGGGGTAGGAGGAGTTTGATTCCATGATGGCGGAGAGTTTAGACGCTCCGAACAGTGCCAGGATACCTTTACTGCACAACGCTCGAGAAAGGGTGACAAATGTAGCTTTGCTGGAGATGCTTGACCTCTGTCCTCTTACCATCTGGGGGAAGAGAGTGAAAATTTGAATACTTTATGATCATCATATACGAAAAATGTATTATCTGTCATGCAAATAGAAATACATAACTGAAGGCCTCTTGGGAAAAAAAACGTCATAGCCTTTTGCCTGTACCAGTTTGCAGTATTGTAACAGAATTTGTTTTTGCAAATGAACTCCTCATTTATGGCATACCTTTAGTGATCACACACACACATAGCTGCAGGTAAAGCACTGTACACATACTTGGTCAAATTCATTGTTGGCCCCCAGGTTGAGGTTTTGGATGGAGAGCATGAAGGATTGAAGCTGACCGACGGCAGGAAGAAACGTGTTCATCATGTTGGTTATAACCTCAGCCATCTGGAGCATCACTCCAAACAGGCCTTGCAATTCTTCAGACAACACCATCTGAAAGACAAGGACCAACACTAAGACATCTTGCTGCTATCTTATCATTTCCCAACTGTTACTGCTCTTTTTTTCTGTCTTAACTAGTCCCTAAATCCACACAGGACAATTTATTTTCAATGTTTTTTTACAATCTCG
This sequence comes from Eleginops maclovinus, assembly GCF_036324505.1. Taxonomy (NCBI): domain Eukaryota; kingdom Metazoa; phylum Chordata; class Actinopteri; order Perciformes; family Eleginopidae; genus Eleginops; species Eleginops maclovinus. The sequence goes on along the minus strand of NC_086355.1, from coordinate 14,364,226 downwards.
AGTGAAAAAAATGTGTAAAACCCCACATGAAATAAAGATGACCTTCTTATACTCAAACAGTACAAGAAGTAAACTCTTGAAATAAACTAAAGTTAAATACAAAAAACTGTATGCTTTTTACACGTTTCTAGGTAACAATATTTTTTGAAAGTAGAAACGTTAAGCAGAAAATAAATTTGAGAGGGAGGCAGAGCTTTGTTTGGTGAATTTTCTTTTACAATTCAATCATTTCTTTCTTACACTTATGTCAAACAAACACACTGTTTCATTTCACATGTTTTACTACAGCCCATCAACAATGCTTTCTTTGGCCATCACAAAATATCATTACGGGTTTTTTTAAATAACGAAGAAAATCACTTATAGGAGTTGTACCACCTTATTCTTTCTTTGACAAAAGACTCAATCAGAATTCAGCCTTACTCGGTAGATGAGTTTCTCCATGTTGAGATGGCGAGCCATCAGCATTGAGAAGCTGTACCACTGATCAACAGACAAGGAGCAGAAGGTCTTCAATATTTCGAAATCTGTCTCTTTCATTTTCAAAGCTGCTGTGGAGCTGCAATGACGCAGGTTGACCAACCAGGACAGGATCTGTTTAAAGAAATGAACAGTTAATACAGGCAACAGGACCACAAGGTGCTTTGGTTTTTCCCCCATTTATTAAAATCAACATGTCGTACAGTACGGGACAAGTCGGTCTTGCTGCTCACTAAATGATTGGCAAGAAGTGTTTGCAATCCAGCATACATACAGAGAAAATGATGAAGATTTTGAATAGTAAAGCATAGAAGTGTCATATGAATTCAATAGATTTTTAAGTAAGCAATCGTGTAAATCCGTTTGTACCAATTCAAAGGATATTAATGAGTCACATTGGTCTGCTATGAACAAAGCGCACACAGGGTGTAATTTACCTTAGGAAGTGTGTAAACAGTAATTAGCTACCACCAGTTTTTATAAATGATTCCCTGCTTTTTTTGTTTCAGCAGTGTCTGAGTTAATCTCGATACTTTAAGCAAATAGCCTTTTATTTTACCAAGATATGTCAGCTTAGGAGAAATAGACCATAGACAGTGGCCTTAGGCTTGCAATACAGTTTATCTTGTTAGCCTGATGGGTCTGGTATTAAATAATATGGCTGTGCAAAATGCAACTTTTGTGCCATTAGCTGAAGGTTACTGGATTACCCTCTACTGATAACAAAGGTTACATTTTTTAACCACTGTAATTCACACCATGTAAAACCAGCCTTAGGCAAAGCATATAGACAAAGGCCTGATAAAAATAGGATACAATTGTTTAAGTCCACACAAAAAAGGCTCACCTCTAAATTGTTGTTTGGTAATATCGTTTCCATCAACAGGTGCAGACCAGCTGGATCGAAATCCATGTGTTTCTGAACATCAATGAGGAAGGCTGTTTTATTCCTCAGCATCTCACCGACTGTCACCACTCCTGGGAAATAGAGTGAAACAAAGGCAGGTTGAAAGTGTATTTCCTTTTACTATGACAATGTCTCAGTCCTTTGCTTGTGTTGTTTTAGACCCAGGTAATGGTTTCTCTTACAAACAAACAAAAACAGAAATACTTTTGCTTTCAGTGGCATTTTTCATTTAATTCTTAAAGTTGATAAAAAAAAAAGTGGAATGGCTACGTTAGGTATTCCTTTTTTTTTATCATTACAAATTGACAATACTGGCTGCTGTTTTAAAAGAGGACCCCATCAGAAGCTGAAAGGTTCAGCACTTAATGAGATTAACTGTTAACTTAGCTATCCAATCCTAATAAAGGAGACACTGGTTTAATGTTTACTAGAAAAATGAACATGGAAACAGTGGAGAAATTTGCCTCCGCAGTAAGTCACTATTGTTAGATAATCCAGTGACAATAAAGGAAGAGGCATCAGACACAAGTGAGTGACAGGTGAACTGATATGAGCAGTCTGTTGCTATGGAAACAAGGTTTGCAATTTTCTATTTTTTCTAAAGATAGGATGTCAGGCATCACCCTTTTTAATACAAAGTGACCACAGCCTTAAATTAGACTTTTGGACCATTCAAAACAAATCTTTTGGATCAGGCCAAACTATGTCATCTGTCCTTGTCATTATTCATATTTACTCAGCCAATTAATTATACAAAAAACAACAGAACCGGCAGTGAGAAGTATAATCTGTGTGGTGGAACAAGCAGCATGTGGGGTTATTTCTGGTAGGTATAGCAGTGGTGAAGGAATGTATAATAACATATTGTGGAATACTGCAAGTGCTGTGACATAGGGAAAAGTCTTACCTGGCGCAGTGATGTTAATGTTTAAAGAGGTCAGGTTGCTGGGGTTAAAGCCCAATCCTTGACTCAACAGAGAGGACCTGTAAACACACATGCAGACACAAACACATACATGCAGGTTTACCTATTGGGCCCAAATGACAGCAAGAGTACTCTCTGATTTAATTTCTCTCAAATCCTGGGAGAAGACATGATTTAATATAAAGAGATTAAAGAATCTTACTTTTGCTCAATTCCTAATGTGGATGGGATCATGGTTATTTTATTTAAATGCCATAGATAGCCGATAAATAAGCCAATATATATATATATATATATATAACAACTTAATATTAATGTTGACATGCCCACAGATAAGACACATTTATAATATAACGGTAATATTTCCCCCAAACTACTGAATCTCCTAAATATCTGTTTAACCAAATCACACATCTAAGCTATTTCATGTGATCTTTTTATATTAACTGATGTAATATTCCTTAACTTCAATTCACTGAGCCTCCCCTGAAACAGTTGCAAGCCCTCTTTGGAAAGCTGGACTTCCATTTTGAAAACCTCTGATCTAGAGGTTTGCAAGAGCAGCTTTCTCTGTAATCACTGCGGTGAAATACTTTTAAGAATGAAGACAATTTTGTACCAGTCGGAATCGATTTTGTAGGTCTTAGGTTCTCCGATGACAGTCTGGAAGATGGCATCGTTCAGATAGGATGTGTTCATCATCAGACTCTCAACCAACATCTGCAGGCTCGGTAGAATAGTGTCACACAGCTGACCAGGCTCCATGGAGAGGGACCACATCAGCAGACGCACGGACTCTGTTTGCTCCACGGCACACACCTATAATCAGTCAAGTAAGAAAAAAGTTAGTATTTGGTTGGACATACTTTGGTGCTGTATCTTTGGAACTTTTCACTATATGGTTCAATTTATATAACCTTTAAAATTGTGTAAACTCTCACTGTGATTCAAGGAACGAAAATGAAACTTTTCAAAACTTTTGATCAAACTTTGTTTGTTTGTTTCTAGAAAGTTTAACTCGTGGTAATTCTGTCTTTGAGGCATTTCCTTAAGAAGCAAGGAAAACATAAAAAAGTTGATATTGTCAAAGCCCACTGTGAAATAAACACCTCTTAGCATGAGCAACCAAATAACACTGTGGGGACACATTGTATATGAGTGGGTTTAAACACTGACAACGTGTGTCAAGTAAGTTCTGCATCTCAATTATAAGTACTTCTACTTATAATAGTGCTTCTTCAATCACTTAATGGATCTTTACAGGAGTTCTTTAACATTCTGAAGTACTATTTTCCCTTTTTTAATTAACGTTGAATGTGTAAAAGTGGCCGGGTTAATGCAGAGACCTTGGATCCCAGGTGGCTGAGTTGCTCGGTGAATTGTGGGTCCGTCAGGTTGATCTGGAAGAGCTCAATGGCTGTTTGGATGGTCTCTTGCATGAGCATTAGGTTCTCTGTGAAGGGAGGCAGAGATTAAAGGAGAGGGGGAAACATGAGGGTAAGAAGAAAGATATTAGAGTTGGACAGGAAAATGGGACAGGAAAGGGAAAGGAGGGCAATAGGGTGACAGAATAACATGACATCCCACTGGTATTCATTACAACTCGCACCATTACGGGGCAGCGTCTTCAGCCAGCGAGCAGGAAATGATGTGCTTTAAGTGAAGCTCTGTGCTGGACTGATGAGGCCAGGATGGCCAGCAGTACGTGACGCTGTCGTGAATTAAAACACATCCGGCAAACCTGAAGAAAGGCACTACCTCGGGCAGCAAGATGTGATGACAGAATTCCTAATTAGGCCAAAATTAGACAATAGTGATGTTTAATCTCAGGGTGCTCAACACCTAGAGGCCCCTGCAATTACAACGGTTCACTCTGGATGTGTGTGTGAAGAATTGGAGCGGGGTTGCGAAGAAGTGAAGAGGCTGCATCTGCTTACAAAGTAATTCTATGCAGTGAAAATATTATCACACCAGCACAGATGCCAATTAAAAGGAGGTCATAGATGTCCACTTGTGTGAGTGCGAGGGGAGACGTTTAGCGAGGGCGGACAGGATAAGTGATTGAATTCTACTTTGCTAATGAGATTTAAAAAGGTGCTGAGTGGCTTTCAGCTGGAGAACGGCCATATGGCCTTGGGCTCTTTGGGAGCTCAAGCTAAGCTGATGTGAAGCCTTATTCCTCATATCTCTGGAATGAATTATGGCGTAGTATAATCATGTATACAATAACAACAGTATTAACAAATCGTTTTATGGTCTTCCCATGGTGTCGTAATAGCTGTGAAGGTCAGAGAAAAGTGGTGGCACTCTTCCATGCTGCGTTACTTTTTTTAATGGCCCAAGCTGCTTTTAACGTACATACTGACACAGCAGGTATGTAAACACAAGCTGCAGCTTCAGCGTGAGCTCTACATTACACCATTAATTAAGCATGAGTGGGAGGGAATTCACTGAGGAGTCGGTAGCTAAAGTTAATTTAGAGAAACTAAAAAGATAAAGCCTTATCCATTTGGGGATTCTCAATTTAAGTAATGAGTGGCCATTACTCATTATAAAACTGCATCTGGTCAAACAATCCTCTAGCTGTCCAGAATGAGTCAGAGAGGCAGTAGATCTGAACAGATGAGTTACCTTGAGATTCACCGGCAAGCACTCTGGTGATATTTTTAAGCACTGAGGAGAATGGTAAGCCATCAGGAAGCATTGCAGCAGCATTTGACAGAAGATTCATTGATGACCTGGGGAAGATTAAATACACAAAACAAGGTCCAACAGTTGCAAATAAGTGTTTTTCTTTTGCTGGAACAAACTTATATGTAAAGTGAATGAGTTTTCTACAACTAAAAAGGGCAAAAAGGTTTTTTTTTTCTCAATTTTTTTCATCATCCATTAAGCCATATTAGAGAAGGTGCAAAAAGGACTTACATCTGAAACGTGCCCGGCAGAGTGACAAAGGAGAGCAGGCCAAGGGCAGCATCAATGGTATCTTCCCGAGAGGCATTCAAGCCCCACGGCATGTTACTTGTAACTCCCTTCACCACAACGTTCATATCAGGATTGGCAAAGAACACATGGACTGTCTCCATGATTTCATTTGTAGACACAGGAACAGAGATGGCTTTGAACATAGTAGGGTAGTCGATGTAGAACAGGTCTACGAAGTCATCCATGGGATCCCTTGCCAGCATCGATGGGGCCTCGCGTCTGTGTCGGACCCTCGTTGTATGGTTACCACCACTCATTCCATGCGAAAACATACCTGGTCTTTGATCCTTGGGGGACAGAAGACCACTGGTGCTTACCAACTGCCTGAGCATTGCTATTATGTTCCCAGCTAGGTCTTCAAACAGCTCCATGTTATCTGACATGTCCATACCCATCTGGGTCAGGAGAGACAAGAGAGGCCTGATGATTTCGTAGATTTTAGGCAGAACCTGAGTCAGCAGATCAAGTCCAGATGATTGAGTGGAGGCCAACCATGCAACCATGTCAGACACCTTCTGCACAATCATGCTTGATTCGTTGGATACCAGAAACTGCTCCAAGGCTTGGTAAACCATAGGCTCATTCCCAAATATCTGCATGTCAATCATCCATTCAACTGCTACCTTTATCATGTTAGTTAGAGATGCTTCATCGAGTCCAGAGAAGTCGTTGTCCAACGTTATGTTTGCAGAGGAGAGGAAGATCATTGCTGCTTCCCTGAAGAGGTCTTCGGATGAGCTGCTGTTTTGAATAAGATGGTAGTTGCCCAGGATGTGGCTCAGTGCTTCCTCTAATGCATCAGTGTAAGGCTGGATGAATGGGGCCGCGTCTTCCAGCTCGTCTGAGAGCATTTTGAAAGAATTCAAACTGTAGAGGGGAACATTTAAATGAAAGTCATTTATAAAATGTCAATATGAATTAGTAAAACCTTTATGATTGCAGGACCTCAATCTCTTCCATGGAAAATGGACTCAGGACTAGTTCTACTTATTTTATGAAATGCAAATCTTGTTTTGTTTCATTTCCTGAACACAATTTTTCCATAGAAATCTAATTCTCAGCTTTGACAAGAAATAATATTTATTTTTAATGTATATAGTGTTTATCTCATGTAGGTAGACCTGGTGGATTCCCTGTGATATGCATAATATATGACCCTTATCACTGTGCACGGCTCATCATTTCAGCTGGCATATAAAGGAAAATCAATTTTAAGAGGATGTCTCCGCTAGCTGAATCATGGTAAAGCCATTATCCTGGCCTTCCTCTTTTCAGATAGAATTGCCTGAAATGAATCAAGTTGATCAAATGTGATCCCTCCTAATTCCTTGTGTAATTTGAAATGACTCAAATCGGCCTGACTAGTGCATTGTAGCTACTGTTGTAACAACAAAAAGAGAGGAGAGTTTTAGAGATTCTATATTGTCTGTATTTGTCTGCTTGGAGATACACTATTCAGCGGATTTTGTTATGTAGCTCCATTATATTTTGATATGATCACATCACATCCTGTTGCTTTACTGTTGATCCTCGGTTTGATCCACTAATGCCTCTGTTAGAAAAACAACTGGGAACAAAAATATGCAATGATGGATTGTTCATCATTGTAGGTTTTAAGAGCAAAATTCCAAATTTGACCTGATATGTTAATCACTAATAATAACATGGATCGTGATCAGATTCAAATGTAAAGGATACATTGGTAAATGGATTTTCTTGTTAAGTTTCGTGTTAGCAATGTTGCGATGTCATTGTGGTTGTGATTGTGTTTACCTGTTTAGCAGCTGAATATCTTGGAGCTGCTTGTACCAGTGAAGCTCTGCCTCAGGCCTCAGAGGCTTGCCTGAAAACCCAGAGAGCTGGCTGATGATGACCATGATGAGCTGCTGTGTCACAATTGAGCTGTTGATGTTGGCATGGTAGAGCGACTGTACACTTTCGACAATCCTGGCCGCTGTGGCGCTGATAGTCATTGGTCCCACACCCATGTGCTGTACAGAAAACATACAGCAGAAATGTTGTTGCAGCTTTTCTGTGTGTCAACACTGCCACCAAGTGGTAAACCCAGTAATTGTAATTCAATATCTTTGGCCACACATTTAAATATTTTAGTCTGAGAAACACATTTTGATTCGAATAGCCTTCAACTTATGAGTTTTTAGTATATACTGTTTGATTTGCCATTCAGCTACAGTACTCACACTCATGTTCATGGGGGCGTAGACAGTCTGGGCCTCAGCATAGGCCTCAAGAACAGGCTGCAGGTTGATGTTACACCACATAGACATGGTGGAGGGGCTTAGCCCTGCCGCCTCTCTTATGGGCTCCCATACTTTGAGAACTTCACTGCACTTCAACGTCCCATTAGCCTAGAGGGAAAATGTCAACACGTTATTGTATTTCATTTGTGTTGTTCCCAGAAAACTAGTTCAGTTTGAAAGGCAGATAGAACAAAGAGCCAGCAGACAAAAGGTACAGGCACAATGGACACCTCTGTATCTCTATGTTCATGCAGCTTACACAGTAGCAAAGAAAAGGGCAGAAATGTCACACAAGTATCATAGCTGGTAACAAATGTACATACCAAGTACACCCACCCACGCATATATGTACTGTATGTGCATACACAATGTATCTGAACAAACATTGGATCAGCTATTGAGTTTCTGCCATGTCAGACCTCTCTGATGGATTGTTAGCAGTAGAACTATAACTACACAAGACAATAAAAATAAATACATCTTAAATAGTGCTCTGCTACTCTGTACATATCCCTTATTATGCTGATAAATAAGAAAAAACGTGTAGGCCTCCTGAAAGCCTACTGAATTTTCTCATCTAACTATCGGTAAGATAATGAATAAGTTTATTTTCTAAACTGTGGTGGCCTACATATGGATTTCATGTGATCCAATGCAAGACCTCAACTACAAGGGTTCTTTAACATATAACTTGTTACAGTAAATAGTATAAAAATTAGTAAAGAACATGAAATGAAATGATAACATCATCTTTTTTATTTTATTCTTGTTTTTCTGTCTGTGACGGTGAAGGATAATGCATTCCTACAGTATAGCCATATACAGTATATACATAATGGTTTATAGACAAGAGTTTTGGTTGGTCCTTCCAACATTCACATTAATACTGATATATTGTTGAGCAGCTCAAATAGGCATATAGCTCGCCAATGTATGGCTCAGGCTCAAGTTTGGGGAAGCATGTGTTTGAAACACTGACTAACACCCGAGTTGTTTTTGCTTTTCTGTTTTTTTTCTTCTTTTTGTACATCAGAAGGACTTATTTCAGTGTCATACAAGCTTACCACTGACTTCCTGTCACTAAATGAGGCACATTCTTAACCTTTGGATGAATCATAACATATCTAAGTAACAAATGCCAGCCTGTGCCTGCCCTCAATATGTAAGCTGAATATATCTTGGCAGTCAGATAAATGCCTTAACTAAGACCCTGAAAACAGTTGCCAGTTTGTCCACAGGTTTATTGGATTAAAGGATGGTGAAACGACGACGCTGCGTATGGCATAAGATGCAAGCTGATGTTAGCTGATGATGACAGACAGCAGGAAAAAATGAATCCTTATACAAATGTGCTCTCTTTGCTTACTGAACATCATTCTTCTTGCCAACTTTCTAAGTTGCTTAGAGGATGCCTCTGCCCTCTAGTGACAGGTGTATGAATCTATCTAGAGAAAACACTTAACAAAACCTGGTAACAGAACACAGCCATCATCCAGTTGTCAGCTGCATCAATACGCTGTGTGCTAACAGGGCAAGACAACCCACATGCTATTTATATCCTGGCATGTTGTCTTTCAAAACACTTTAGAAAAAGTAAAGAAACAAAAATGGCGAAGAGGAAAAGACAAATACATAGGAATCCGAACCCCAAGCGTGCTCTCTACATCAGTTAAGTGTGTGGAAACTATTAGTGCATAAGGTGTAACATCAAGATGATAGACAAGCATAGTAAAAAGCAATAATGGATGAAGATTTATGCAATGTTACAGTCATTTATCTCTCACGACACTTTCTCACGCACACATTTTCACAAAAGATGCCAGCAAATGAATGTGAAGTCAGTAACATCTTCCAAGAGGAAGTGGTCTAACCTGCTCAGCTAGCTCCAGCGTGTGTTCAATGGCAGGCTGCATTCTTTGGGAGATCTCAGACAAGTTAAAATGAGTGGAGTTCACAGATTGTGCAATTTCTGTCATCAGGGTCACCACAGGCATCTGAAGGCTTTGTATCATCACTGGAAGAAAGAAAAGACAAACAGGTTTTACCAACAAGGATGGCTTACCAAAACAGCTTAGTATAGACAAAGAAAACATGTCCTATTTATAAAATGTACAGGAAGTACTTTTCAACAGGTATTTCATGTACAGTATGTTTAAGGTGTGATATTGTGTTTATTCTTACTTCCTGCTGTGTTACAGTAATGAATCTGGATCGATAAACGTATATACATGTCTTCCCTACACAAATGTAAGACAACAGCCTTGCTGTTCAGTAGTTTGCTCACCGTTCTGTGCTTGCACAGTGTTCACCAAGCTTCTTATGACTTTCTCAAACTGTGGGATAACAGATGGGGTGCCGTCCCACAGCTCTGTTTCGTTGAGGGTTGACAGAAGGGACTCTAGTACCTTTTCAAATCTGTGAAAACACACAGGTTTAGGGCAATCACAGATGCAACTAAACTGTGTTTTTATATTATTAAATAATTGTGTTATTATCTCAAAAAGACATAAGCAATTATGTTAAATATTAACCTGCTGTCTGACTAACATCCCGTTATTACTTGTTTGTTTATTTCCCATTACAAGTGTCAATCAAACTTACTTGTCCCATGTTTCTTGGTCTGCTTTTCCAGTCATCACCTCTTCTAGGACTGGTGCAAGATGAGCAAAGCCCTCCAGAGATGGAGCAGTTGTATTTAACCCTGGGCCTCCCATGATAAGAGGCCAAAGCGTGCTCAAGAGTTTCCCAATCTGAACACAGAAAAAAGGGGGTCAATAGAGGGGGGAAACAGGTCGCATTTTTCACCCACTGTTTCATTCAATGCAAAACTTTAAGTACAAAAGTTTTGTTTCATGTGCTTTTTGATCCTTTAAATGTTGTGACAACATAGAGGCAACATAACTGATAAATGATCTATCTTTTTGTTCCTGTAGTTTTGAACTAGGTGTTGGCCAATGTTTTCAGTAGATGGCATTGAGATGCCAATCAGCATTTGTTTCATTATCGACAAAACAAACTGCTCATACAATCATGTGACAGTGATTTAAGTCTTACCTGGCTGAAAATGATGGGCAAATTTTCGACTGATGGACTCTCAAAACTAGCCCAGAGACTCATGTTGCCTGAAATGACAAGAAATATTTTTTACATTGTGGACCTACATTTAAATATCGAATATACAAACTTAACCTTCTGTTTAAAGTTTGGAGTAAAGCGTCATATTTTTAGAACAGACATCAAATAAATTGTGCAACTTTAATCCAAAGCTCCTAGGCTGTCTGGCATCAAAACTTAAATAATTAAGTGCACAATGCGACCTCCACTCCATCAGAGTTCATCAGGAGTCAAAATTCTGTCCTCCTACAGTGACACGCAGAAGCTGACTTGCCTTGGCTAGACTCCAAGATGGAGTGAGTGACATTAATGAGGACAGAGATGTAGGCCTGGGCAGTGCTGTTTGCTGGCAGGAGGCTCTGCACTGTTTTCATCTCATCCAGAATCCTGAAGAAACAAAGGGTATCAATATTTCAAAACTGAACATTTTTCACCAAAAGGTCAACATGTCTCATAAAGTGTAATCAAAGGATTTCAGGACGGCATGCACTCCATCTTTCTGGTTGTTTTCAATTATGCATCTGGACCAGTAGGTGTTAGTTGTTTTTATAATAATTATCCACTAAGGGACTTCTTTCTGACAAGCAAGATGAATCCAATACATTTTGATTAATCAGGCCTAGTTGGTAAGACAGTAAAACTAAAACAAAAGCACCTTGAATACCAAGCATCATAACTGTACCCCTTTAACACAGATTAAAAAAAATAAAATGCTGTCTAAATGTCTTGTTAAACCAAGTGTATTTCATAATTTAAAAAATGCATAATTGAACCTTCAATAATCAGATTGTTTGGCTACTTGAGGGCGGCAGAGAATAAAACCAAACATTGACATATTACTACTTTGATGTTGCAAGCTTGTTAGCAAACACATTATTGTTAACACATTTGCCATACTAAATAAGTATATCTGTTCAGCGGATGAATGAAAGTCCAAAAATCACAATCATTTTAGCTCTGCTCTGTTTTTGGTCTCCAAAAACTCCTTGTTGAAATATTTAGTTTTTAGCTGCTAAATGTTACACTATGTTTAAGAGCTAGTTGTTAACTTTGTCTGTCAGCCATTTTATACTGGACAGCAAGTATTTTAGAGTAGGTTCTTACATTATTTTAACTGAAAACAGCTACAGCAGCTGCGCTTAACATTAAGTTATGGGTGTTAAATTCACATCCATGTGCTCAAAGATGCTTAAACAGGCCTAAATGCCTAAATACTCCATAGGGAAACTGCAGTAAGGTGATAAATATATGCGATTTATTAACTACTGACAACATATTTCACATCAGGTTGGCATTTGATCTATCTCAATATAAATATATTGATGTAGCTGCTTTAGGCACAACATTCCTCATTGATTAAATCCAGGTATAACTCTCAATTATAGTGGCATGACGAGAAGTTAACAAACTGGGACTGCAGCACGGGCTGTTTGATGAGTGATGTTAGCGTATATAGATACTTTTGTTCAGATAGTATTGTGATTTTTTTGTTTCCCTGACACAACAGTGTTGGTTGATGGATACTAACTGTCAAACCTTTTTCAACTCCATTGAATAACATTGTTAAAAAATCATTAGTCTTTTTAAGTACTTAGAAAACAGAAGCATCACTCACAACTGATTCAAGCTGTTTGGTCCATTGGCTGTGGAGATGCTATCAAAGTATGTGGTTGCTAATTTGACTACAGCAAGCACATATTCAGCAAACGGCTGTGGTATTATCATTTCGATGAGGTTCTCAGCTTTCTTGAGCAGTAGGACAGAGCTGTTACGTGATGAGGCAAAACTCATGTCTGGTTCGAGAATCAGCTTTAGTGAGTCCTGCACAATTTCCAGGATGTTTCTGTTAATGAGGAATGAGATGTAGGCCTGGGCTGTGCTGTTTGGTGGCAGGAGGCTCTGCACTGTTTTTAACTCATCCAGAATCCTGAAGAAACAAAGGGTATCAAAATCTCAAAACTGAACATTTCACATTGATAACACTGTTTCAAAGGATTTCAGGACTGAATGCACTCCATCTCTCTGTTTGTTTCAATTATGCATCTGGACCAGCAGGTGTTAGTTCTTTTTATAATAATTATGCACTAAGGGACTTTTTCTGACAAAAACATGAATCCAATTCATTTTTATCAACCAACCCTACAGTAGTTGGTAAGACAGTACAACTAAAAGCACTTTGAATACCAAGCAGCAAAACTGTATCTCGTTAACACGTTTTTAAAAAAAAATGCTGTCTAAATGTCTTGTTAAACCAAGTGTATTTTATACTAAAACATGCATAATTAAAGCTCCAATAATCAGATTGTAACTTGGGGGCAGCAGAAAAAAAACACAACATTGACATATTGCTACTTTGATGTTGGAAGCTTGTTAGCAAATATATGGTTACTTACAAATTTAACTGCAGAATTAATTACATCAAAGTAAAACTCAATTATACTTGCTTGACGAGAAGTTAACAAACTGGGACTGCAGAACGGGGTGTGCGGTGAGTGATGGTAGCGTATATAAATACTTTTGTTCAATATTGTGAATTTGTTTTGTTTCCCTGACACAACAATGTTTGTTGATGGGTGCTAACTGTCAAACCTTTTTCAACTCCATTGCAAACCATTATTAAAAAGGTCTCCATTAGTCTTATTAAGTACTTGGAAAACAGAAGCATCACTCACAACTGATTCAAGCTGTTTGGTCCATTGGCTGTTGAGATGCTCTCAAAATATGTGGTTGCTAATTTGACTACAGCAAGCACATATTCAGTAAACGGCTGTGGTATTATCATTTCGATGAGGTTCTCAGCTTTCTTGAGGATGAGGATGGAGCTGTTACGTGATGAGGCGAAACTCATGTCTGGTTCGAGAATCAGCTTCAGTGAGTCCTGCACAATTTCCAGGATGTTTCTGTTAATGAGGAATGAGATGTAGGCCTGGGCTGTGCTGTTTGGTGGCAGGAGGCTCTGCACTGTTTTTAACTCATCCATAATCCTGAAGAAACAAAGGGTATCAAAATCTCAAAACTGAACATTTCACATTGATAACACTGTTTCAAAGGATTTCAGGACTGAATGCACTCCATCTCTCTGTTTGTTTCAATTATGCATCTGGACCAGTAGGTGTTAGTTCTTTTTATAATAATTATGCACTAAGGGACTTTTTCTGACAAAAACATGAATCCAATTCATTTTTATCAACCAACCCTACAGTAGTTGGTAAGACAGTACAACTAAAAGCACTTTGAATACCAAGCAGCAAAACTGTATCTCGTTAACACGTTTTTTAAAAAAAATGCTGTCTAAATGTCTTGTTAAACCAAGTGTATTTTATACTAAAACATGCATAATTAAAGCTCCAATAATCAGATTGTAACTTGGGGGCAGCAGAAAAAAAACCACAACATTGACATATTTCTACTTTGATGTTGGAAGCTTGTTAGCAAATATATGGTTACTTACAAATTTAACTGCAGAATTAATTACATCAAAGTAAAACTCAATTATACTTGCTTGACGAGAAGTTAACAAACTGGGACTGCAGAACGGGGTGTGCGGTGAGTGATGGTAGCGTATATAAATACTTTTGTTCAATATTGTGAATTTGTTTTGTTTCCCTGACACAACAATGTTTGTTGATGGGTGCTAACTGTCAAACCTTTTTCAACTCCATTGCAAACCATTATTAAAAGGTCTTCATTAGTCTTTTTAAGTATTTGGAAAACAAAGCATCACTCACAACTGATTCAAGCTGTTTGGTCCATTGGCTGTGGAGATGCTCTCAAAATATGTGGTTGCTAATTTGACTACAGCAAGCACATATTCAGCGAACGGCTGCGGTATTATCATTTCGATGAGGTTCTCAGCTTTCTTGAGGATGAGGATGGAGCTGTTACGTGATGAGGCGAAACTCATGTCTTGTTCGAGAATCAGCTTCAGTGAGTCCTGCACAATTTCCAGGAGGTTTCTGTTAATGAGGAATGAGATGTAGGCCTGGGCTGTGCTGTTTGGTGGCAGGAGGCTCTGCACTGTTTTTATCTCATCCAGAATCCTGAAGAAACAAAGGGTATCAAAATTTCAAAACTGAACATTTCTCACCAAAGTTACCATGTCTAACAAAATGTTATCAAAGGAATTCAGGGCGGCATGCACTCGATCTTTTTTGTTTGATTCAATTATACATCTGGACCGGTAGGTGTTAGTTAATAATTATGCACTAAGGCACTTTTTTCTGACAAGCAAGATGAGTACAATACATTGTTATCAACCAAGCCTAGTAGGTAAGACAGTACAACTAAAAGCACCTTGAATACCAAGCACCACAACTGTACCCCTTTAACACATATTTAAAAAATGCTGTCTAAATGTCTTGTTAAACCAAGTATATTTTATACTAAAAAATGCATAATTGAATCTTCAATAATCAGAATGTTTGGCGACTTGGGGGCAGCTGAGAATAAAACACATTTCATATATTAGTACTTTGAGGTTGATATCTTGTTAGCAAATACATGGTTACTTATACATTTGACTGACTAGTATTTAGCCAAATTAGTATATCTGTTGATGAATACAAGTCCAATATTCACAATCCTATTAGCTAAATATTGTGCTATGTTTAAAAGCTTTGTCTGTCTACTTTTTGATTCTGGACAGCAAGTAATGTAGAGTGGGTTTTCTACATCATTTTCACTGCATCACTGTTACAGCAGCTGAGCTTGACATTAACCTAAACTTTAAAGTTGTCACAATCTGTTTATTTTCTGTTTTATTTTGAATTGTCACAGTCTGTCGGTTTCCTGTTTTACTTTGAAAGGTGTTCACCCCCTGTTTCATGTCTGTATTTGCTTCCTGTCTCTGTGTTTTCCCTCCTGTCTGATTATCTCATTCTGTTCATCTGGTGCCTTTGTGTTTTCTCTACCCTCCCCAGCTGTGTCTTGTCGTCTTGATTGGTCTTGTATGTATTTAAGTTCTGGTTTTCTGTTGGTGATTCTGGGCTCTTTTTGCATTTCATAGGGAGGTCTTGTTTGTATGGCTTGTATCCAGTCACCTTGAATAAAGGTAATTTTCGGTTTACACTTTTGTCTGTCTGCACTTGGGTCCAACCTGCGCTCCCTGATGTATATTGAATTGAATATATTGATGTATTATTACATCCAGATATAACTCTCAATTATAGTGGCATGATGAGAAGTTAACAAACTGGGACTGCAGCATGGGCTGCTTGATGAGTGATGGTAGCGTATATAGATGCTTTTGTTCAGATAATATTGTGTTTCCCTGCCACAACAGTGTTGGTTGATGTGTGCTAACTGTCAAACCTTTTTCAACTCCACTGAATAACGTTTTAAAACTTTTTTAAAATACTTTTTAAGTATTTGGAAAACAGAAGCATCACTCACAACTGATTCAAGCTGTTTGGTCCATTGGCTGTGGAGATGCTCTCAAAATATGTGGTTGCTAATTTGACTACAGCAAGCACATATTCAGCAAACGGCTGTGGTATTATCACTTCAATGAGGTTCTCAGCTTTCTTGAGGATGAGGATGGAGATGTTACGTGATGAGGCAAAACTCATGTCTGGTTCGAGAATCAGCTTCAGTGAGTCTTGCACAATTTCCAGGATGTTCTGCTGTACATACGGCGGCAGGGGGCCTGTGGCTGCGCTCAGGATATGCAAAGCACTTTGGATCGCTTCCAAGATGGCGGCTGAAAATTGTTCACTCTGTAGTCCACCAGGTTTCTCTGCCACCATTAGGGCTTTACTTAGGGACTGTGTGATATTCCTAATGATGGAGAGGTAGGCCTTTTGATCAGCACTGACAAAATTGACTATTGTCTCTAGCAGTTGATGGATGTCTGTCATAGGGGTGGAGATATTTATGTATGGGTTTGCCCATTGGAGCATACTTTCAAGGACCAACGGGACATTGGGTTGTTTCATCCATGTTTGTATGAGGTTGATGTATTGCTGAACTTGGAGCTTGGTGACATGCAGAATGGTTGTGTACTGTGTACCTGGGATTTCATTCTGAGTCTCTAGGTTGACCATTATCAATTCAAAAAGACGTTGGAGAAGCTCAACTGTGGTCTGGCCAATTTGACCAATCCCTGCAGCATCTATTGGGTTCTGAAGGATATTCATCAACAACTCGACCTGGTTTCTGACGAACAAAGAGAAATCCACCTGTGTCAGCTGTAATGTCACTTGCATTTGTGTGAGGTACAAAAAAGGATGGAGAAGCTCTGAGACTGAGCTTGTACTTGAGATGTTTTCCAGTTTTTTGAAGTACCATTCTATGATCTCCAGATACACCTTCTGAGCATACATAGGGTCCATCATCAAGGTGGAGTTCAAATTGTCAAAGGGTTCTGAGATGGCGATCAATTGTATCAGACCCTCTATCACCATGATTTCCTTCATGATCTCCGGAGTTGACAGGTGGTTCTGCTGGATGTTAATCTTGATGTTGGCCAGGGTGCTGTTCAGGGTGTGTGCGATAACCATTTGAGGATTGGGGCTGAAATCAACCTGGAGGACATCACTGATAGTGTTATTCACGATTGATGGAATGAGTGAGAGGATGGCTGTCTCATTACGGAGGACCGGTAGGTTTGACAGGAAACTGCTGACACCATTTATCAGGCCCATAACACACTGGGCTGTCACCATGGGCTTATCCTGTGGTTCGAAGCACTGGCGGACTTTGATAATCTCCATTAAATCCACCATCAGGTCATTTATGTTGGCAGCTCCAGCTTGGGCAGCGATGTTGTTCAGCTCCTCAAGGGTTAGGTTTGACTGTCGCAGAGCATTCTGAACATCAGACACACTAATATTTGGTGTAGCCATGATCAATCGGATGAAATGAAGAAACTGTTTGAATGTTTCCACATAGGCAGCATCATCAGAGGACAGGAGAAGAGAGAAGACCAGGGATGCAATTTCCCCATCCTCCTGTTTCTTCAGCACAGAGTTGGTAGCAGATAATGTAAGATTGACAGAACCGTCAGCTGAAAGCATCAGGTCCAATATCTGATCAAGGAACATGAAGATTTCTGAGACTCCAGCCAAGCAGTTTTGTCCTGCTGCACATTGGATTATGTGATACTGCAGAACTTTGAAATCCTCTAGAAAGAGAGCAGCTTCCTGTTGGACCTCTTTTGGGAGGAATGCTATGAATTTCTGTGCAACAATGTCCTGAGCAGCATCTGGTCCAGCCTGAGTCAGGTTCTTAAGGCCTTCTGGGGTAAGAAGGCTAAGGAAGTCCTTTGAGAGCATGTGGAGGTCAGTGACTTGTGCTGCTCTTAGTTGCCCACTTGATAACGGAAGATGTTGGATTTTTCTCAGTCTGTACAGAGACATCACAAATTCTTGAAGCTGTTGTATGTACCCAAGAATGATGTCAGTTGGGTCACCGTTTGGAGAATCTAACACCCTCTTCAGTAGCTCCATGGCCCTAAGGATGGCTTCCACAAAGCCAGCTGAGGTCTGGTTGGTAAAAGGCTGGATGGCTTTTCTAAGACGGGCTACATCCTCGGGGTTGAAGTAGTCTGAATAGGTAAGCAGTGTGTGTCCCATGATGTGAGGAAGAGACATGGTGAGGTTACCCTCCAAGGAAAGAAACTGCATTATCAACCGTTCCAGTTCAGGCATTGTTGGGTCTGTCTCATTGAATGTAAAAATGTGCTGGTTGAGCCTGCCAAGCTTCGAGGCAACATCCAGTACTGAAGAGGCATTGAGTGGACCATCACTCAAAAAAAGAGGCAGCAGTGGTTTCAGACCGGTGGACTGCAGCAGGCGACCGATGACGGGAAGCATGACATTAGGGTTAGCAATGCTTTGGTCAGGAAACTGGGAGATAGTGTTGACGAAAACATCCAGGTTTTCCAGCAGGTTTGTCAGGTAGGCAGAGAGCGCATCTCCACCTTTGATTTCTTGTTTCAAAAATGAACCTGCCAGATGTTTATAGGTGTCCCCATATACATACTGCAACAGATTCACTGTTCCTTTTAGAAAACTACAAAGAGAAGAGAATGCAACATGTCAGAAAATCTTGTTTTTTAGCATCTACAGAGTAACACCGCATCATCTCCACGTGTAAAACACTTCAATTATCAAAAATAAACTTACTTCACCAGAACATCTTGGTTTGGTGACATTAGAGCCTGAGTCAGTGTTTTAACAAACTGGGGCCATTTCAAACCAGTATCACATTGAAGGGCACCATCGTAGCTCATTGAACCTAAAGTGGAGGGTAAAAAAAGTACATACATACTTAAATTGGTTGTGTTTGTTCTACTATGTTAAATAAATACTTAGAAAACTAGTTTTGCAATTAAATACATATTCTGTATCATTTGGAGGAATATGTACTCCACATATTCAACCAGTACATTATTTATTGAGGTTCATTGCAGTGGCCTATTGACATTCTCCAAGTAATCATTGCGCACAGGACCATATTAAGTAAAAAAATAAAAAATACTAATGCAGCCCAAGTTGCCATTTCTTTTAGTTGGTCAAGATCTACTGGAAATGTATTAAGTAACAATCCAGTTATCCAGAACTGGAAAATGTTTTCAGTATACCTGACTGTATACCAAGAAGATATAAATAATTCACAGACAAAAAAGTGCCTTAGTGACGACAATGACAAAGAAGAAAATAAATTACTTAAAAAAGGGGGAAAAAAGAAAAATAGAAAAGCAGAGATTGTACTCACAGTTTGGTGGTTGAGTTGTGAGTCCAGGCCTGTAGTTAGAAATCCAGTAGAGCATGTGAAAATAGCCCTTTACCTCAGGCCACAGCGGACTCTTCTCAATCTTTTCTCCAACATTCACCATGACAAAGAAAACACTACAAGCAAAACAGAACACAGCTCTGTTTAGACAGTGAAATGTTAAAAGACATAACAAAAACTGTATATTTTATCTTAAAAACAACCTGGTGGAAATTGATACTCCTATTCACCTTTGTTTTGTTTTTTTTCTCTCCACTTAACAAAATGAAATGGGCTGTATTCATAGCTTTTATCCAACTTAAATCAAGAATCCTCACAGGAAGATAGGTCCGTTAATCTTTTGAGTTACATTAATTATGTGAGTTTAAATTAAAATGTGTTTATCACAAGATAATATTAGTTTATATCATATTGCAAATCATCTCTTCAAAGTAAAACCAGATACGTGGAGCACCATAAAACCCTGAAGCTGTATAATCAAAACGTTTGCAAGACCTTTGTAGAACAGTCTCCGTAACATCAACAGTGCTGTTGTCTGGCATCCAGTTCATCCAGTAAGCTCCACCCAGTTCCGTGGTCAGCCTGTCGGAAAGCACAACGAACTGCAGACTGTTGTTGTACAACCTGTGCCACTCAGAGAGTATCATGGGAAGTGTCACGTTGGAGAGTGTTTGACCTGTGAGGACACCGTATAAGTCTTGCGCCTGTGGAAAGATAATATAAAATAAGTTGTTAATCTACAAAGTATATCTGTGTGACATTAATAATTATTGTGTGTTAACATAAGACTGACTTTCATATTAACTAATGAGGTACATTTTGTGAATTTCAACTACACATAAAAGTCAAAACCTTAATGAAAGAAATCTGTTTTAAAAGAAAATAGCCCCAAAACAATAAAAAAAGTAGTAAAAGTGGAAATATATAATCTTTTAATGTAGTTAGGTAACTGTTACCTTTTGAACCAACGGCTGCCAGTCCAGCAGGAGCGCTTCTTGTAATGCAGAGGTGTTCTGACAGATCATTGATCTCCAAACCTCGGTCTTTAAGCTCTCTGAGTTTAAGAGCCATTCGAAGGGACCCAACACATCTTCACATTTTAAAGAATCAGTTGACAGGATCTAGTACAACAAAACCAAAAAGCACCAATTAATTACCTTCATTGTTTTTCTATACAATAAACAAAAACATAAACCATCCCCAGAAGTCATGGTCCTTATATGATACTTGTCAAATAAATCAGACGAGTGTTCAGTACCGTAAGTCATGGATGCCTTGAACATACTTTCATAACAAAGCTTTTTGAACAATGCTTGGTTGCTCAACATTTACCTCGGAAGATTTAGCTCTCTTTTCTATGTAATGATAACAACTTGCACAACAACACGCTTGGAAGCCAGGCATTTACCAGGAAGTGAATTTGAAAAGGTAATTGCCTACTAAATATCCATTACACAGGAATTACAACCTGTCTGTTTGCTTGTGGAGTTACCACAATGTGCAATCCTCTATGCTCATCTACCTTGATTCAAGCAACTATCCACTAAGCTGTAATTAAATTAATGAGAACTTAAAGAGACTACAACTACAAAAAGGAGTTTAAGGTTGTGAAATAACACCATGATTCCTTATTAATCAAGAGAATAATAGCAAAAGGTGTGTGGTTAGTTCATAATACTACAAGCATACCTTCATGATCACTTCCATCACACTGTCCACGACTTGACCAAGCCAAGCGCCTGCCACGGTCTGGTCTTTCAGCAACGTCAGATAAGTCATCTGGAGTTTATCAGCATCTTTCAGGACATTGGCTATGAATTCTGTCAGAATGAGAGTCATTATTGAGTGATATACTATAAACCAAAACTACATTTTTAACAAGAAAAAATTAATCCATGTTTGGACACGGTTAGGTCAACCAATTTGTCACACAATTTCTGTAATTCAATACATCGCAGGGGGATTAGGTTTTATGAAATGTTAAAAGCTCCTTTTTGTGTGTATCTGTTTCCCGCTTGGTAACTCATCTAGTCCTACTTTGGTTCTTTCAATATTCCCCTGAGAAAGGGAGTGAACTTCTTCCTTTCACCTCTGGTATAGTACAAATACTTCAGAGGGAGGAAACAATAGTGACTGTGGCAGTCAGTGGGGAAAAAAAGTCATACTTCTTCACTGAACCGAACTGTAGTCCTGTATATGTGTTACCGTAACGAATATGTATACGTATGCATGTAGACATCAGGATGTTTAACTGAAACTTCACTGTGAGCAGGATCTTTTGAAGTCTTACCTTCTATATTTTCAAGCGACAGTGACGCAAAATTCATGGACTGGAAGCCTGTTCCGAGGATGCTCTGGAAAACCATATCCAGCTCTGGAACACTTTTTATAATCTCCAACACCACTTGACCGACTCCCAAAAACCTGCCAAAACAGAAGGCCAGCCTCAAGATACAAGTACAAACTGTTCATGTGCACGGCAGACTTTTTGTGCAAATATATTTGTTATAGCTTACATTTAGCCTTTTTCTACAGCCAAATATTCATATTTATATAGTCATAAATGTAATATGTTAGATTTTAAATTTAGAAAATAAAAGTTTAGCTAACTTCAGGGTGTGAGAAAGACACAGTTAAGAGACAAGAGAAGTTGTTTACAGTTTCTTGTTTCTAGTTATAATATATAAAACAATATTAATATATATTTGTTGTAGATTTGCTGAAACAAATTGTACAACAAAGGTTAAATATATATAAAAATGGCTTTCAATATCCAAATTGTATCTATAAAACACATCTCCAAAACATTTCCCAGGAAAATAACCAATTGTTTCCTCTCTGTATTGCACACATCTATTTTGATAGTGAAGCATAGCTGTTAGCTGGAGCAAAATAATACTAGACGGCCCTTTGATGTCTCTTACCCCAAGTATAATCCTCATTCCTACAAATAAACATTTCCTAAAACCTTCCTTACACTTGCTAGAACATTTTTGTGACATTCAGAGAGCCCATTCCATTGCTTCAATGCAATTAACTTCGTACTGTTGTTTTTGCAGCATTACGAAAACAGAAAACCTCTAAATATATTCTATATAGGTGATTGGGAATGTACTATACTTACAACTCCTCCTCAATGTTTTGTGGTTGTGTCTCTAAGCTACGCCTGGTCCTTGTGTTGCTGGAAACTTCCTGTCCACCTGGAGATAACGTTCCCATCAGACTGTGCAGCAGCCCTTTTGCATAGGACACGTCGTGAGGGGCAACGTGCTTACTCCACACCAGGAGAGCCTGGGCACAATAAAATGGTTGTTAACAGAGCGTATGCTGAATTAGGCTAGAAAAATCCAAATCTTTTTAGTTAAATCCTAGCAGATCTGTGTCTGTCTTTCAACAATATTTTTTTACATATCACTAAATATCAATGATATCTAGGAGTATATCATTGATATTTGTTTCTTTCTCATCTCCATTCACCTATGCACATTTTGATATCAAATCACATATAGCAGGGCAGCTACAGCTCTTACATTTTAAACACAAATACACTGCACATATTTTGAAATCCTACTCAGTATTCTACCTAAGTAAGTCTCTGATATAATACCATCATTTTGCGGATTGCTGTTCAGCTGACTTTTGAAGCATGTACACAGAGAGATAACTGAGTTAACTAACTGCTTCTGATTGGGAATTACCTCATCAAAACACATCCATGACAGTGGCAGTGCTAATTGGATGTCTTTAACGGTTCTATTCCCCAGGTGTGACCTGGGTCTCACAGTTGCTTGTTGCTATGGCCAACAGCTTTCAGCCTTAGTCAAATTATTTAGTGTTTGCTGAATCTAATTAAAACTGAAGGTGACACTTGAAACACAAATTAAAAGCAAGGACAGAACAACACAGACAGGAGAGAAAGAGAGAGTGAGATAAGAGAATAATATGCTACTTAAAGAACAACAAGTAGCTGACTCATTTCTGATGTCTGTGATTGTCTCCCTCGTACCTGCTTCGCCAACTTATCAGGGCTGATCCAACCCAGAAGCATGTCCACTGTGCCGGTGCTGCACGCTGCTGTTATCCACATCGGGTTGCTGCTGTTGTCACACAAGTACGAACGTGCCATGCTTCTGTCCAATGTCAGGCCAATAGCCTAGAAAAGGAAACATAATTAAAGTGAATAAAATGAAACTGTGGTCAAAATCTTTATATGTGGTGACTCATTTATGGATTCAGTATTATCACAAACAGTCTATAGTAAAAGAATGTGGCTTCATAATAATAGTTCTGGGAAAGAATACTTTCATATTAGTTAATTAAATATGAAAGTACATCAAGGAGATGGTTAGCTATAGCTTAGCATTACAGGGTAAACTGCCTGTCTAAAGGAAAAAGAATCTAGGCACATGGTTTTTTATTAACTTTAACAGACCTATGCTCTGTTAACCTCTGCTTTATGCTAAGCTAGGCTACTGGGCTGTACAGAAGCTTCATATCTATTATACAGTGGGGCAAAAAAGTATTTAGTCAGCCACCAATTGTGCAAGTTCTCCCATTTAAAAAGATGAGAGAGGCCTGTAAGTTTTATCATAGGTACACCTCAACTATGAGAGACAGAATGAGAAAAAGAAATCCAGGAAATCACATTGTCTGATTTTTAAAGAATTTATTTTCAAATTATTGTGGAAAATAAGTATTTGGTCAATAACAAAAGTTCATCTCAATACTTTGTTATATACCCTTTGTTGGCAATGACAGAGGTCAAACGTTTTCTGTAAGTCTTCACAAGGTTTTCACACACTGTTGCTGGTATTTTGGCCCATTCCTCCATGCAGATCTCCTCTAAAGCAGTGATGTTTTGGGGCTGTCGCTGGGCAACACGGACTTTCAACTACCTCCAAAGATTTTCTATGGGGTTGAGATCTGGAGACTGGCTAGGCCACTCCAGGACCTTGAAATGCTTCTTACGAAGCCACTCCTTCGTTGCCCTGGCGGTGTGTTTGGGATCATTGTCATGCTGAAAGACCCAGCCACGCTTCATCTTCAGTGCCCTTGCTGATGGAAGGAGGTTTTCACTCAAAATCTCACGATACATGGCCCGATTCATTCTTTCATTTACACGGATCAGTCGTCCTGGTCCCTTTGCAGAAAAACAGCCCCAAAGCATGATGTTTCCACCCCCATGCTTCACAGTAGGTATGGTGTTCTTTGGATGCAACTCTGCATTCTTTCTCCTCCAAACACGACGAGTTGAGTTTTTACCAAAAAGTTCTATTTTGGTTTCATCTGACCATATGACATTCTCCCAATCCTCTTCTGGATCATCCAAATGCCCTCTAGCAAACTTCAGACGGGCCTGGACATGTACTGGCTTAAGCAGGGGGACACGTCTGGAACTGCAGGATTTAAGTCCCTGGCGGCGTAGTGTGTTACTGATGGTAGCCTCTGTTACTTTGGTCCCAGCTCTCTGCAGGTCATTCACTAGGTCCCCCCGTGTGGTTCTGGGATTTTTGCTCACCGTTCTTGTGATCATTTTGACCCCACGGGGTGAGATCTTGTGTGGAGCCCCAGATCGAGGGAGATTAGCAGTGGTCGTGTATGTCTTCCATTTTCTAATAATTGCTCCCACAGTTGATTTCTTCACACCAAGCTGCTTACCTATTGCAGATTCAGTTTTCCCAGCCTGGTGCAGGTCTACAATTTTGTCTCAGGTCTCCTTTGACAGCTCTTTGGTCTTGGCCATAGTGGAGTTTGGAGTATGACTGTTTGAGGTTGTGGACAGGTGTCTTTTGTACTGATAACGAGTTCAAAAAGGTGCCATTAATACAGGTAACGAGAGGAGGACAGAGGAGCCTCTTAAAGAAGAAGTTACAGGTCTGTGAGAGCCAGAAATCTTGCTTGTTTGTAGGTGACCAAATACTTATTTTACCGAGGAATTTACCAATTAATTCATTAAAAATCCTACAATGTGATTTCCTGGATTTTTTTTTCTCATTCTGTCTCTCATAGTTGAGGTATACCTATGATAAAAAATACAGGCCTCTCTCATCTTTTTAAATGGGAGAACTTGCACAATTGGTGGCTGACTAAATACTTTTTTGCCCCACTGTATATGTATGCATGTGAGTGAAAAATGTATAGAAATGCATGTAATTCAGAATTTTACATTTTCTTGGATACCAATGGATTTGTTCATACCGTACCAACACAGATATGCTTTAACTTAATAACTATGATCAACACGTACCTTGTCCAGGGGTATTTTGATGTTTTGTAATAGAGTTTTCACCATTTCACTTAGTGAGTCATTCTGCAATGTGACAACCGCTCCAAGGGAAATGGACACATCTATCAAAACAAAAATCACATGTTCAGATGTTACACCCTTATGCCATAGCAACATTTGACCTGCATATTTACAAAAATACATCTGATTTACATTAAAGTATTTTGGAAAAAGATATGGTTTGTTCAGTACAGCTGATGAAACATTACCTCTGCCGGGCCAGTTTTGAGCATAGTTGATGAAGTTGATGCCTCCTGCAAGCAGTGGATGCACCGTGGAAAGTGAGGCACCTGCTTCTGGGAAATTGCTCTCGATGACATGCAGAGAACTAAAGAGACCGCAGAGGAAAAACGTTTTATTATCAAAACATGCACACAACACCTGAAAGACACACACACATTTTACCCTTCAGCTGTATTAAATCCTTATGTCTCAGATGTTGTGGTACGCAAACAGCGATGGTCCAAGTTTTCCAAAGCCATTACCGATAAAGTAATTCTAAATTGAATCACTAGTGTTCAATTGAATTGTAACTCAGTTCAGTAATTCTTTAACTGAAAGCTGCTTTGGTACTATTGCCATCTTTTTTTCTAAACGTACTAAATAAATAAAAATCTTTAAGCAGCTGCCCTTCATTTTGATTTGTTTCATAATTGAAAGTACATTACCCCTGTAAGTTGGTGAGTAGGATATCAGCGCTGTCCAGCCCTTGGTCGATGGAACCAGAAGTGAGGAGCTTGGGAATGGCAAGAAGGGTTTCCCACAGTGAGGTCTGATTTTGCAGTTGATCGAACAGCAACACCGCAACGCCAGCCAACGACATCATCTCATCAGGCTCTTTCATCATCAGCTGCGTCAGTATCTGAAAACAGAGGGCAACGAAACAAACTTCACTGCAGCAGTTTTGTGTCCCTTAATAGTTCAAACCAAAAATTATGTAAAAACATATAAAACAGTTGACACTTGCAAGTTTCAAATTCTTTATGCAAGCAAACACAAACACATACCTGGTTTAGTGTGTTGAGCGAGACTTCCAACATAGTGTTGTTGGAACTGCAGAAAGTGACCACAGCATAGGAGATGCTGTTGGGTGACGTGATGTTTATCATGGGCAGTGTCAGGGAACAGATGGCTCTCTTCAACAGGTTCACTGACTCCAGCATTTGCTCTGGGGACCCCTGGATTCAGATTATTACTATTAGTAAATTCATACAGTACAAGATTATAACACAAATGTTGATTGTACCTTCACAACAGGTTTACAGTTCCACAATCTTCTGTATCAATTAACTATTGAAATAATTATTTAATTGAAATAATCATATGAGTCTCTGCAATTTGCCATATATATTGTAGTGAAACGTTATCAGGTTAAAATACTTTCTTTTTTTTTTAAAAGTAAAATAAAAACAAATGTTTAGTTATTCCTATGAGCCGTTTTTAATGGTCAATAATAGCTTAACTGCCACTGACAATGGTCTAAGGTTTTGGTTGTGTGGCAATTGATTGAAAGAACAGGTTTTTATTCATTATATTCAGAGTTGTTCCTCTATAATAATAACTTTACCTGATCAGCAGGAAGTGTGTTATTCATTGCGTTCATGTACGAGGCGTTATTGGAGCTTCCTTGGTGAGATGAACCTTTAAAACAAGAATGCACAGTTGAAAAACTTTGTAAAAATGCAGTTACAGTAATTCATAATATCATAGTAAACACATTAGCAAACAGTAGAATGGGCTACAGTAAAAAAAGAATAAAAATAATGGTTATTTGCTTTCCCGCTGATTAGAACCTCTCTCTCAAATTTGCCTACCAGCACATTCACTAAAGAACACATACTGTATGTTGTTTGTATAATCTGTACAAAACTTGAAAGCACATTTCCCAAAATGAAAAACTTTTTCTTTAATGAAATATTTCCAAGTTTGTTTTACAATGTTAGATCCACAACAAATGTATATTTTCTTCCTGACGTACAGAGCATGGCTAGTCTATTCTCTTTAAAATGTGGCTAAATGGTTATCTTTATGGCGCGGTTCGCCACAAAAATCGAATAAATTGCATAATTTGACCCAAAAATGTTTTGCATGGTACATGGAAATGAGGATGACATACCAAAAAAGTTGTTTAAGACATCAATCAGTGCTGCAGGATCATTGCCAATGCCCTTAGGAATAGGGTAGTTGAAAAACTCTTCCCCCTTAATCAGTTGTGACAGTGGAGAATCCTTCATGTTGAGTGACCTATCATGCAGAGTCAAAGTGTTACAGGCAATTAAAAGATGATCAACCAAACATATGCAATTTGAATCCAAAATATGTAGTGGGTGAGAGTGTCACTGGTCTGGTATGTGTTTAAACCATCAATCAGCATTGGGTTGAGGGTGACAAACTGGTTTCTATCAGTCAGCGACATTCCTGCATCTAGAATGTATACCTCAGTGACAGCGCAACAGAGCTCCACAAAGGCAGAAAAAACAACTCAAGGAACAATTTAACTAGTTAACACTTGAACTACAACAAGACAGGCTTACATGAAGAAATCCGCGTATTGATGGAGTTGTTTTAAAGAAAATGAAAAAGTAGTCAGTCATCTAATATTTCTTTATTACAATTGAAAAGAAGAAAAAACAAAGCTATGCTGACATAAAAGTAAAATGCCATCAAAGTATGTTTTTCTTTCAGTGTTTGGCTTTCCTTTGTCCTTTTACTTCTCCTTATCTATTGTTGGTACATTTCCATGATCACACTAACTAGTCATCTCATGTAATGCTGCTATGCGGATGTGTGTCACTCCTTTGTGTCTCTTCTGCCCTCTGTACATTTCCTTTTTTTAATAAATGGTATGACACCAATAGAGCCACGGGAGACATTAGGTTTAAAATGTGGGGAAATGA
This sequence comes from Eleginops maclovinus, assembly GCF_036324505.1. Taxonomy (NCBI): domain Eukaryota; kingdom Metazoa; phylum Chordata; class Actinopteri; order Perciformes; family Eleginopidae; genus Eleginops; species Eleginops maclovinus. Next base: position 14,335,638 of record NC_086355.1, on the reverse strand, counting down.
TGAAGCAGTAAAGATGCAGTGATACTGATCGAAATCGGTATTGGGCAGAAATAATTCCTACAGTATATACAGTAGTGTGTTCTAAATGGGGATACCTTGCAGTTGACTTTGATGCAGCTGGGTCCACCAGGCGGGATTTGTTGTGACAGTTGCTGTCTGTGTTGCACATGAGGGTCTGCAGGAAAGGGAAGAAGCCTGTGCTGGGTAAGTTTCTGGGTCCCACATAACCTAGAGGAGACGTGACAAAATGGAAGTTGTAGTGAGGATGCTTGAAAACATCACAAAATTGTTTCAAAATCCCAGTAAATAGGAAGCTACATTTAATCAACAATATAACAATGTTTAATGACAGTTTTAAAAAAGAGGTCAAAAGGAATCTGTTCATCAGGGAATACACTGAGCGCTGCGCTTGACATGTTATCTTGTAGGGATTTCTCTCCCCAGAAGATCTTTAGCTTGAACTATTTTCCATTCCATTTTTTTGAATCACTGCCAATGAATAAACACACCATTTTTTATTTTCAGAAAACAATCTTATACAATTACTTAAATTAAGAACAAAGAAAGCAGACTACACCGACTGCATGGTAAAGTACTGCTGTTGTTTTAAGTATCATTTTCTCAGAAAGGTACTTGACCCTAAAAGAACTCTCTATAGAATAGGCCGAGCAAACAGCGTTTGACTAAGCCTATATCTACAGCAAAAACAGTGACTCATGAGAGATAATATACGTGTATAAAGAGAGGTATTTCAACTTGAAACTTTCCATTTTGACAAAACTGAACTCCAAGTAGTGCAATTCTAATAATGAGTTGAAGTTTGTAGTTTAGTAAAACAAACTAAAACCTAGCAGTGTGTGAATGTTACATTTTTTCAACTGTCAAAAAAAGTTTTTAAAAAGTGTGTGTATATTTATTTTCAGTAATTTATCAGTAGTCATCAACATTTATTTCAGCACCTCTAATAATCCAGCAGGGGCCATCTCATGGAAAATTACAAGGAATCATTTGATAACACTAAATAGTTGTGTGAATCAAGGTTACTGCTGGTTATTCAGTATGATTGGTCACTGAAAATGTTTAGTTGCTTGCTTTGGGAGTGGTTTCATACAAAACCAACGACACAATAAACAGCACTTTACAGGGGAGAAATGGTCCTATTGTTCGATTCACTGAAAAGTGATTAAGTTACACAGGAATCCCTGCATTCACAGAATCTGATCCAACAAAAAAGACCGAACAAACAAAAGTGGGAGGTTTAACTAAAGTTTTACCAGAGTAAGATGGGTGCAATGTACAGTTTTCTAATGCTGTATATAACACATCACAATGTGCCTATTATCCACTACTGAAAGGTGCATAGAAAGAAGAAGTTATCTTATAACAATGCTGATGTAGTTTTGAATGTTCTTTTTTTTTTACAGATGCAGCTTATTTGTTAAAGAACCAGGCTTACTGGAATTGAAAAGGATTTTCGGTACGTTTTGATCTTGTGGTATGTTTTTTTTCTTCTCCAAACCAACAGGTTTGAATGTCTGCCCCTCCCTCTGTACTTGAGTCTCATCTGATATGGCAAAACAATAGCAAAAAGTACACTTATGTAACGCTCCCCATGAAGAACCTTTACCCGCATTATTGCAGAAAGATTAATGTACTTTCTGTCATCTGGGGTTAAAGAATAAAGGTGTGCAAACACCATGTTAACAGTGCAGGGATAGGCTCAGCTCTAAATAAATGTTAAGTCATGTTTGAGTTTCCTTTTTGTACTTTCATTTTGGAATTGGAATGTCAAAGTGACTTTAAACACTATACAAAAACCCTGCTGTCCAGGTCAAGTCATTTTTTGGTGATGGAAATGTCCATTACTCAACAGCCAATTGGATCTTTCCCTTGTGTCTGCCACTTTAAGATCTTGCTCTCTATGAAGTTGAGAGATAGCAGCCAATAAATCTTTAGTGTAATTTGCTGAAAACAAATTGCTGATATGGAGACAATAATGCTTAAGTACAGTATTACCAGAAAGGCTCAACTGTGTCTTTTATCCAGAAGTTACTTTATTCTGTTTTCAGTCCGCTCCATCTTGTTTGTTATTGACTGCATAACAGTTAGACTTGTCTTTGTGAAGAGAAGTGTTTGTAGCACTACTTAATTACATTTCACTAACATGGATCTAAATCAAAGCACTGTTGTACCTGTGCCGTGTTGCACTTACATGTATGTTTTATTACTGGAGGGAATTGGTTGCGCGTCACAGCAATGATGATGAAGATGATCAGAGGCCAGACAACCAGAGTCAGGGACCATAGCTGTAACACAAGATATCATAAAACATTAATATCAGTTAATGAAGAGTTCATTTATATTGTTTATATAGATATACTGAATATTTGAAGTGATAAATGGTTCAATATTCCTGAAATATGGAGCATCCCTTCGGTAAAGGTGCTTTACAGTATGTGATTTATTCCCCATAATCTTTTTTAAGAATCCACGTGGTTATATAGAAATAACATTGCCTGGCTCTTGGAAGTCACTTACTGGCTGTCTGATGACTGCGAGCCCATTCTTCCAGAGAAGAAGTTTCAGCTGCTGGAAAAAAGCCATCAGGAGAGGAGGCTATAAAAAAAAAGTCGACCATATGAGAATGATTAGTCCATCTATGTACATGACATTTATTTTCATTTTTAATTATGTATAAAAATGAAAGAAACTAATTACTGAATCACTAAAATACTGAATAGTGAAGTGTCCATCCCAGTTCCTCAAAGGTGATGTCTTTACATGTTTTTGTTTTGTCAGTCAAAGATCTAAAGATGTTCAGGTTATTGTGACAAAAAAAAAAAAAAACTGAGTAAAGCTGGAACTATATTATGTTTAGAGATGGCAATTTATTTAATTCTCGTATGAAAAAATACTTTTTGATTCATTTATATGATTAATTGATTATCTGAATAGTTGAAACGTTTTCCTCGATACGTCGACTCGTTTAATTCGGCTTCACGATTGATTTGTTATCATGAACGAGACGTTGCTATAGTGCTTAAAGAATACTAAATGTGCATTTCTATGACAACTGGGTAATTCCATGCGTGGAAGAAGGATTGGAACTTTCTTGAAATCAATGTCAGCTGTTAAATCAATATTGAAGGTAGCAGTTAAACATACAACAGTCTGATAATGTATACTTGATGCATAATTCAATGTATTAATAGTTTATTATACCTTGATATATTGTAGTAAGCGGAACGTGGAAACAAAAAAGTTAATCACAAATCCACGGATAGAAATATCCACTTTTTGATGACGGAAAAATGCGATTATTATTCATTCACTAATAGAAGTTACTGTGTAATAATACAATATGACTCTTACCTGTTTGCGAGTGTCCTCTTAATTGTTGAAAACGATGTGTTATCTGACTGTAGAGCGCAGGATAACGAAGGACATGGCGCTAGGTGGCCCCTAGCAGGATGATTTTTCCATCAGACGATGAAAACTAAGAGGAAATCACGCTCCAAAAAAAAAAACACACAAGGAATGAACCAGCGATTTCTGCAAGGGATAAATGTTAACAACCTTCACCTATGTTCTTGCCTGCTGCGTATGTGAGTAGCTCCACATGTGTGTGACAAGGTAAATCAGTGAAGAGGGGCGTGTACTGCAACCTGCCTGACTACAATACAGGATGGCACCTGACTTCAGGGAACACCGGTGCTATCTGTACTCAAGATGACATTTACATAATTGTATGACATTCTATTTTAAGCTAATCATTGTGTTTGAGTTGTAGGCTAAATAATAAGAGTTTTTTTTTTACATAATTGAATATAGTTCCTTTCTTCCACTTACCTGAATCCTTTAAAGATAAAAGCTTAGTCTTACATATGTAACAATACACATTTCTATGAATATGTTGATCGCATATTTGCTTTTCTGTTCGACCTGCAGTAATAGTACCTACAGTTCCTCTTCAGGGTAAGACTTCTGGGTTTAGATTAGGCGAAATTATTCATGGAGGAAAGATTGATCTGTTAAAATGTAATGTTGAGAAACATGTTAGATTTATGTTTTACAATCGAGAGCATTGGTTTAAAGGGGACAGGGCAACTACGTATCACATAACACTCGACTACCCAAGACAGTAAGATGTTATTGAGGAGGGACACCAGGGAAAATACACACCTCTTTTATGTAGGGGATCCACAGGGAAAAGAAAAGAAAAAAAACAATGCAGTGTATTCACTCGGCACTGCAGATCGTATGACTTGAAATCAAATAAAAGAAAAACAAATACAACTGACAAAAAATGTAATAAACTAAGGAATATGATATGAATTATAAAACTAATTACTATGAAAAATACAATCACAATTGCTTCATTTACACAAAAGGTCAAGATTTGAGCCAAAATAAATCAGATTTGTATGTTACGAATGCCTGATGCAGCTGAAACTAATGCCATTTTTAACTTCACTTTCATACACTAACACACACACACACTGTGTGGGTGTACATTATTGCAGCTGATACTAACACTGCTGAATGACTCGGCATAATTGTACACAGAGTAGAGTCTGAACTAACAGGTTAACATCTGCCAGTCCACTTTTGCCATTATGGCACATTTCAAACAAAGTAAAACAATGGACAATAAAAAGCCTCAGGGTTGGGCCAATGGAGAGCATAGGTGATATATGACACTATTATATTGTTAAGTATCAAGTGAATTCTGTCTTCAAGGTAGTCTTACTGGTTTTTCATCTTCATATGAGCATACAGAGAAAAAATCCTAGTCATGCAAGAAATCTCTGCGGCTGTGAGGACTGCATACAGTACATCTAAAATCTTAAGGTTGGGCCGCCTCAATCACACTCTTTTTTTTTTGTCAATAAACGTGAATAAATAAATATCCCTAACAACAATAGCATACTTTAAAGATATATCCTTTTACAATCACACTTTTTTTTTTACATCACCATTTCTAAATTTGAGCTATTGACTGCAGAGAGATACGGAAATATAAGCATCAGCAATCAAACTTTAAACATTTTCATAAATCAGTTTTATGCCATGTTAAACCAGCCTAAAACATTTGATTTACCATGAAAATGATACCACTACTGTACAAAGCAAGTCTAGACAAAAAGCCCATACCAAACATGTTTTAATCAAAAACATGGGCATCTTCAGGAATTTTAAAAAATGATGTGTTGTAAGTAACATGACAGCTTCATAGCGAGCAAATGTTGACGAAACACAGTGGCTCATTTGTGGCATTTAAATTCTTTTAAACATATTTTAATTAGCAATAATACTGGTCAATGTCAAATACATTAAAACACATTTTAAAATTAAGTTAAGCACCATCAAAAGCATTATGATATTCATTTTGACGACTTCATATTTCCAACACCAATAAAATGGTAATGTTATTCAGTGGAATTAATGTTAATACTGGCACTGCATAGAAGGAAAAGAGGTCAATTCACATCACAGAAACACAGCTGAATAGGAACCAAATGCACTTATTTCTGAAACAATTGTGAGCTAGAAATATTTAGCAATATTTAGAAAAAACTAAAGAGATATCGGAACCGTGGAGCAGCATTTTAAGATTGAATGCATCATGCACTGATCACGAGTCAGGGTCATTAGCACGGTTAGAAACTAAGCAATGTCCTATGGAATTTTGCTTTTTTTTTGCTGAAGTAAGTAAAAGTCGATAACACTGGGTTATACAAAATACATATTTGAAAATAAATTTCTTAACACATCTTTACTTTAAAGTTCCACAGGGTACCTTTCATTAAAAAAAAATCAATATACGATTGTTCCTCCACAATTTTCTGGTGTTATTTTAGAAAAATGTAATTGTATATTTAAATAACGAGTAGTTAATGTATAGATGCTCAACACCTTTGTATCTCGAAAAGTTTAAACTGAGAATATTCCAACACAACAGTCTTTTGCAGTCACTTTAAGTCACGCTTTCTCCCCAGTGGTGCTGGTAATAAATATGAGAAACGATGTAAAAAAAATGAAGCTGTCATTAAAGATAAATATTCAACATAAAGCCCAAAGAATGATTGCAGATTTTCTTGTTAAACATTACAGTAATACATGTTTGGCAGCCCAGTCTTGGCGTTTTAAGCATAAGGTCTCAGTGGTCACTACAGACCTGATTGCACAATTCTGAACCATAAAAACGAAATAAAAAATTACACCATTAAACAGTAAAATATCTTTCAATTTCCATACAAATAAATGTCCCTTTTAACACTGCTTTTGGCACTTGTGTGTCAGGAAAGTAAGTGGTTGCATCAATAAACAATTTTCCAGTGTGTGGGCTGTTCACATTCCTTCTCATTGTCCCCACAGAAACGATTGTATGTCGCTTTGGGGTCAAAACCCAAAATTTCCCTCTCCTCATGGATCCGGAAGGAGAAGGTGGACACTGAAGTTCCTATGAAATATCTGATGAAAAGAAAAACAGTGACTCAAGCGATGTGAACCTTGGGAAATGAGATGATCATGCGAAATGCAAGGAGGTCATCATGTGCCGCTAGAACCAGTTTTTCAAGTTGAAACTTTTTCCACGGTTAGGAGTAGGAGTGATTAGGCTGCTAAAATATCTGAGGCATTTGGCGTTACAGAACACTTTGTTTTACAAGTTAAACATCGATCAAAACCAAGAAACTGGCATTAGACTGCATTCACTTCATTTAAAAAAAAAATGAAGACCAACAATAACATTTGGATTTCCAATCGATCAAAAAGCTTTTCACCATTTCAAATTGAGACCTATTACAGTATACAAGTGTTTTTTATCCATCTACAGTGCACATAAAACTCAAAAATAATAATGTAGCAAGAGTCTACAGGCACATCGGTAACTCTGTAAAGCTGAACCAAGGCACTGTAGTACTGTAAACTGAATGCTATCATCAGCATGTTAAGATGCAGACATAGACATTAGTCACACGGAGCAGAACAGCAAAGATCAATGCCTGGGATTAAAAGAATGAAAACACAGGTGAGAACCCATTTCTAACAAGAACGTCATTAACCTATAATATGTGCCATTTTGTTGTCTATACACTATCATATGTATATGTGTTTTCTATATTGTAAAATAGTCTAAATTATCTAGAATATGTTGTATTGAGTATTCTTGTGGTTCATGTCCTTTCTATTGGAGATATGTATATGTACTGGCTGATCTTTTTATTTTTATATGTTTAGAATTGTTCCACCTTTGAGGATATTAAGGTGTTAATGCCTGGACACACTGCTGCTACTGTAACTAAATACATTTCCTAATTCGGGATCTGTCTGTCCGTCCGTCCATCCGTCCGTCCATCTATCTTGTTAACAATCTCATAATGAATATATGTAAAAACACCATAACAATTATTTACCTTGCATGGGCACATATCCACTGGTCAATGATGGCCACCCCCCCATCTTTAAAGAGCTCCAGGTCCTCCGTGGACGGCTCAAACCGCACCATGTCTGGCAACAACCTTCGCAGCTCCTTCGACTCTACAGAGTCACATACATTAAACAGGATTACAATAGCATTTACAGTGGAAATACTCTAACAGAAGTCACTATAATGACTGCTTTATGCATGCTACCATTATTATTATTATTTCTAGTTGTCCTATTACAGTGTCATTATCATTATAACACATATGTTACAGTGTTAATGGTGTATGAAATGATTTAAGATCAGAATATTTCCACTCCTTATTAAATAAAAACACAATGTGTATTAGCCTTTTGAATAAAATACAGTTTGTAATTGTCTTGAATGTGCCAGTTTGTCATTACCTTCCTCATCGGCATCTGATGCAACAAACACTTTTTCAAGTTTGTGCTTCTTCATCAAGCTGCGTATTTTTTTCACTGCTCCTTTAAGGCTGGGTACATCCTCCCGATGACCCCAGATAAAGTCCTTCCTGCGCAGATGGACCCCCAGATATGGACCCCCTTTAGCTGAGCCCAACTTGGCCTTTGAAGGAAATAAAGGAACGGACCATTGTTCAATTATTGCTGAATACTTGATTGGTTGAATTTGGAAAATCAACATATGAAGAGTCAAGCAGCACGTTCATACTGTATATACACATGGATGATTTAAGAGCAGGCCATTTTCTCACAACACGATCCCAATTAAATCTGACAGCAAACAAAGGTGTGTGTTAGATGATAAGCTCAAAAATGTAAAACTTTCAAACACAAGTGATGCAAATGGATTCACGTGTTAAGTACTTGGTTAATATACTGTACAATTCCACAATCTTTATTCCACTTATACAATCCCATTATTGTGCTATTCATTAAAATGTACTTACTTTCATGCGAGTCCAGTCCTCACTGTAAATAGTCTGGTCTCTGTCATCTGAGGAGTTCAGGTACTTTGCTCTGAAGTCATCTCCTATGAGTCTCAGGTGCTTGGCAAAAACCATACTGCGGCGGGTCTACATAAAACAAAACACAGAAAATTCAATATAACAGAAACAAATGTTGAATGTATTGCCTGACAACTAAATTATGTAATTGATATTAGCCGAGTACTTACATCCCAGTAATCCTTTCCAGCATAGTGATCATGAAGGAGTGTCTCTGCTCGGTCAAGCATAACCGATCTGCAAAAGAGGCGCGGTACAAAGAGATTAATCCGTCTAGGTCTAAGAAAGTCCGAACTGTAAGCTTGACCACATTTAAGTAACTTAATTAAGTCAGACAATCTTTCAGGTATTTTACAAATAAAAGAATCACAGGTTTGGCTCTCTTGATACTGAACACTTTAGATAGTGACTGATACGTTTGGGCAGATCACTTTTGTTCCAGTATCGTCAATTTGGATGTTTGTTGTTTCACATATTATCTAGTCAATCAGCTACAGCTTTCAGAAAAGGTGCATAATGAGATTAGTAATGGTTATTATCTACATATTAAAGTCAACTTTAGGAGCTAAGATTGCAAGTTAAAGTCAGAAAAATGATCATTTATTATGTGAAATGAGATATATGTATTTGTATAATCCTTGCTGTTTATATCATATTGTTGCTTGATAGACTCACGTCCCTGTGATGTTCTTCTGGAGGACTGGGGACATGATGGAGGCATGACCTTGGGCTGATATACACGTTACATTTCGAGCTCTGGTCTCCTCGTAGCCCCAAAACCAGCCTCTTGGTAACACACACAAACAAAATAAAGGAGACATTTTAAAATGGATGGAGAGGAGATGAGATATGAGCAGGAAAGAAGAGGTGGATATCACATATTTCGTTTTCTTAATAAATACATGTGGGAACAATAAACCACAAAAAAAAAAATGTTTTCTTTATTTCTTATAATTTTCCAATTTGATTAAAAATGTCAGATTACTTTTTCCACAAGAAGATATCTATTGCTACTGATACGATTATTGTAGATTCTAAGTAAAAGTTGAAATAAGCATTGTTTTATCATTATGTATCAGTTTGTTTACTGCGGCAGCGGGGTGTGGTTAGGGCGCCGGCTGCTGGAGTGGTAGGAGTGGCTCAGCCGGAAGCCAAACAGCTGATCGGGATCAGGTAATCAGGTACTGATTAAAGTCATGGTCGTAACCTGGTTCTGGGTTTCTTTTGCAGTAGACTGGGTCCTGAGGGAGGACTGTCTCCACCTCCCACGCCGGACGAGAGCGACTAGCCAGCAAGAACGTTGTTAACGGGCTGTTCGGAAATAAATATATTTTGTTCCAAAGTACCAGTGGTCCTTCCATCATTGGGAACCCAGGTGTGAGCCTGAACGCTCACATTTACGTTTTTCAATTTTATTATATCCTACCAATTGTATTTATCTAACAGGCAGTATTTCCAACTTAAAATTCTTTAAGATGCAGTGAACGATGCAAAAACTTTGTAGGTAAAAAGTCTTTATTTGTAAAAGTTTAGCATGAATACCTTTTTTGTTATATTTGACTGTGTTCACATTATTGCAAACAGTTCAAATAACCGTTTTGTTTTTTTTAGCCCCACAATCTTAGACACACAATTTACTTTGCTTACATGCGATGATTTTTTTAATCTTTTTGGTAAAAGGATTGGAGTAGATACTGAAATTAGCCACACTTTGAACTGAATAATGAATCTGGAATTTTGAACCAAGAAGCAATCAAATCGAACAGTCATCCCCAGCTAATTTATATCTGTTAATAGATCACTTACTATATTTAAAATGTAGACTTTATGCATATTTTGATATAAGAATGTTCTTTTCATATAAGGAATAATTTATCCATCCTAATCTTCAGATGGGGCCTCTGTTTTAATGTGTGTTGACATGTTTTGACTATAAGCAGATACGTTTATTGCCAGCCTGTCACAGATGAATATGCCGACCATTTGAGAGTTTGGGAGAACTGATGGTGAAATAGAGCATGAACACGCCATTATCATTTCTCCTTCTGAATACTCTGATTAAACCTGCAGTTTCTCAGACATCCGATTGCTGTCTAGCCTCCTTATTTTCCAGTCAATGCGGCAAAATAATTCCCAACATAATCCCAAGAATTTTAAATGTAATCTAATTTTGAGGGTGCCAAAAGAAAAAAGTATTCAGTGTTTTAAGGCAGTTTATTTGCAGTGTGTTTATTTACCTGTAGTAGCCCTGTTTATCTTTGGAGTACATCAACTTGTCAATGCATGGTCGTTCATCAACTTTCTCCTCCCATTTTCCATCAGTCCATCCCTCAGCGTAGTTTTGCAATACCAGAACCTGATCTATGAAAGGGCCTCCGTTTTCTACATCCAAAGGAGAAACATAACATATTCACTTGGCAGTTTGTTTCAAAACACTTAATCTGAGCTGAGAAGCACTCCTTATCAACAACAGTGATGACTGAGCATTTCAAACTATTCATATTCATTATTAACAGTATAGAAAATAACTTTAAAAAATACTTGTTTTCTTTTTTTAACCATAAATTAAATTAATCAATAGGTTCAAATGCAAGACAAATAAAAACCTTCAGAAAATGTAACTCTATTCTGGGTCAAAGACAAAAAGCTCACCAGCGATGAATTCGTCATACTCAATGACAGGCACATTGGCCTGCAGGCTAGTGAGGCTGAAAAACTCCCCCCATGGGATACGAATCTGATGGAGGTTTGAGCTCTGCCAGTGGTAGAGGCGACCCCATGGGGGCAAGACCAACACCCAGTCATCCCCTTCCTTCCTCAAAGTCTTCACCAGGGAGGCCATGCGGATATAGACATCTCGCCGCAGATTGAAACCCTCCGGGGGGTTCACATCATACAAGAGGTACCTGTGATGACAAAAGACAACACGAGAAGTTTAAAAATGTTTTGGATGGATAACAAGCAGCATTATACACTTTGGTTAGTGAACACAAGAGCGAAGGCTAATCGTGTGCATCAACTAACACATTCAATAATCCAGCAACCTTGATACAATTTTAAAATGTGTCTATAAAACTAAAGCATTGTCTACTTGTACCTTTAATTTATTTTCTAACTCTAGGTTGTTTAGGTATCCATAAAGTAAAGATTTTTAGAAATGTGTTCCTTCTTTCCAATAATTTAACCAGATACTGGTAATTGTGTGGAGTAGTTTATGGAGTATTTGAGTGGTTTATGGAAACAGTTCACAGCAGTTCCCATCCTGTGCGAAAATGTATGATGTGGTTTGTTAAATAAAACGGAATGATGGCAACTGTCCAACGGGAAATTATCATACCTGCAATCATCATACCTGCAATCGTCATACACTGAAACGATTACACAAACAAAATAGTGCCATGAAATGGTATTTAAAAAAAGCAGAATAAGGAAGTCAAGCGAATGTAAGCTTTTTAAAAAATCCAAGAATATAATAAATATTCATTTAAAACTAAAAAAAATCACCTAAATCAAATAATAAGAGCTGTGTCCTACTTGTGCAGTGAAGTAATACAATGGTGCACTGATCTGGAGTCAATTGGTCACATGACATGAAAGCTATTGAAAAAAATTACAAGAAAAACTGCTGATTTTTCGTTCAGATTGTCACCCAAGACAGAAAAAACACTCTACCTTTCCTGTGTAATACATGATGCATTGATTTGGAGTCATTTTTCATAGAAACATTCATTTAGAATAGAAGCTTGACTAAAACCTATTAAAAAGAGGTATGTGCTTTTACACCGGAGGGGATGTGTGCCGAATATCCTACCTAAAACTGACTTTACAGTGTCATTGTGGAATATACTTCACGCTGCTGGATCAAGTGCACAGAAAAAAAAATACACAGGTAAAGAAATACGAATCGATGTGTCTTCAGACATTATGTGGTCTATCATTTCTGGATAACCACCATATTATGTTACGCCTCGCCAGATAAGACCAGATTCTCCCTTACGTTAGTAACGTTATCCGTTACTCAATGAGTCAATGTAGTAACGGACTGAATGTAGGGCGGAAAATAAGGCATTCTGTTGCTGCTTAAGGTACCATTTATACGCCGAAATGCATTACAACACAAAGGGGTTTGGTGAATTGTATTCATGAATAATTCTATGAAGATGAAATGTTTCCAATACCGAAGAAGTCGTTAAATGTGTACGTTTTTGAATGGAATAAGGTACACCTCTACTTCCCAACAAGAGTGCAGGTGTTAAAGCCTGGCAAACGGGATACAAAACAAGGTCTTGATGAACAGCGTGAAACTGAATCCGTGTAAACGTACCATAAACATAAAAAAACAAATCTAAGGTTAGCAAAGAGTAGCTAGCTAACAGTAAGTGTAGGGTGTGAGGAAGCTTACCGTAGATCCCTGGCAGCAGCGATGGGTACAGTAGCGGTGTGGCTTGCACTGAACACATTGTCGGCGTTCACTGTATCAAATGCTGCCAAAGCAATGAAAATAGACAAAAACAACGCAGTAAACGAGTCGATTGTAGCAATGCATACCACTGGTTTATGCACTGCTCTGTGCGCCATATTTCTTCAGAGCCACGCACTTCCGGAAGGGTAAAAAGCGTCTGTACAGTTGCCGAGCAACGAGCGGTGACATACATGCAGTGAAATTGAAATCTGAAAAATGAAATCAGGAAATGTTGGCTAATACTTCTTTATATTTTTTAATCAATGGCAACTCACCCAGATATATTTTGACATGTCTGTCTAAGAAAACGTCGAGACGAGATGAAATGCACAACTTAAAAAATAAAAAAAAAGAAAGAAAGAAATACAAATATGAAAACCTTTGACAATCTCAGTATTATTTTTTTCCACAGACAACATTTCACAGTAGGATAAGCACAGATGTGAAACAAATACAAAGCATAGTGATGGATTAATTTCATTCGGCTTTTTGGGTTTTAGGGTACTATAACTAATTATGTTGTCACCCCATTGGAAAGCCATAAGGGTAATATAAACACAGAAAACATCTTGAACCATCACATATGGCATAAGTTTGATAGGATATTTTAGTCAGTTTTTTTCTTTTTGAGGTACAAGTGTGCTACCTAACCATCTCTGAAAACACATCACTGGATATTGTCCTGGTCATATGTCACTCCCAGCTGCCTTCGGGCCTCATCTAATACTTCTGACTTCAGGCTGGAATGAGCCCACGGCATCCCAGGACTTTCCTTCAGTCCTAGAGGGGGACAAGTAAATATAAATAAGGATAATTAAGACACAACAACAAGAGCCATCTATATTCAATATTTTATGTTGTATTTTTGACATTTCATTTGTAAACATAACTTTCATTCACATTTGGATATAGTAAATTACTGCACATTTTAATGAATTTAGGTGATCAACCACTACCAGATCAATTTAGAAAGCAACACCTGTTTTATATGCACCATAAAATACTACCTTTCAGTAAACATTGGCGGACCTCCTCAGCTTCATATCGTAGTCCTGTGCTGTTTGTGAAGTTTAGAGGCATGCCGGCCTCTGGCAGGGGGAACTGCATCTCCTTTCCATTCGCCTCCAAGGACGTGGGACACCACATATGGTCAGGTATCTGATGTTGAAATAAGTATAATTCACTCACTTTGCTTATAAGGTATAAGGGCAGTTTATGCAAAGGATACATTTTTGTAGATAGTTCATATTTTGCAAAACTTTGATGATGTTTTCATTTACAAACATAGTTCCAAATTATTAATAAATACAGGACTACAATGGCAAACTAGAAGCACCTTGGGCTGCAAAACACATGGATTAAAAAGTAGATATTTTACCACTCCTGTTCACTAGAACGGTGTCAAACATGTACACCTATGGCTGCAATTCCTCAGCTTTATCTATATCTAGCTTAATAATACAATGTCAAAAAATGTGTTTGGTCCTGTTTGGAGATGTTTCTGCATGCCATTTATCTTACCTACCCTCTCACCATTGAAAACTGTGAAGATAGACTGTAGACAGTATAGAGGCCCAGGTCAAGCAGTGCCATATGCTGACAGAAAAACACACCAATGTCAGGATCGTTTGCCAACTCATCATAACTCCCATATACTCTTGGGATGTTGTGCTTTTTGGCAAAGTCTTCAGAATGCTGCAGGTCCCTCGCTGCAACAGCCATTATCTGAGGATGAACACATCATGTTAGTAATGCAGCAACACTGATTTTTGTATTTACCAACATTCTAATACAAATGTATATGGGAGCAACCATGATTTCATTAAAAATTATAGCAATCAACCTGGAGAGATAATTATTGCCACATACAGTGGGGCAAAAAAGTATTTAGTCAGCCACCAATTGTGCAAGTTCTCCCATTTAAAAAGATGAGAGAGGCCTGTAATTTTTATCATAGGTATACCTCAACTATGAGAGACAAAATCAGAAAAAAAAAAATCCAGAAAATCACATTGTAGGATTTTTAATGAATTTATTTTCAAATTATTGTGGAAAATAAGTATTTGGTCAATGACAAAAGTTCATCTCAATACTTTGTTATATACCCTTTGTTGGCAATGACAGAGGTCAAACGTTTTCTGTAAGTCTTCACAAGGTTTTCACACACTGTTGCTGGTATTTTGGCCCATTCCTCCATGCAGATCTCCTCTAAAGCAGTGATGTTTTGGGGCTGTCGCTGGGCAACACGGACTTTCAACTCCCTCCAAAGATTTTCTATGGGGTTGAGATCTGGAGACTGGCTAGGCCACTCCAGGACCTTGAAATGCTTCTTACGAAGCCACTCCTTCGTTGCCCTGGCGGTGTGTTTGGGATCATTGTCATGCTGAAAGACCCAGCCACGCTTCATCTTCAGTGCCCTTGCTGATGGAAGGAGGTTTTCACTCAAAATCTCACGATACATGGCCCCATTCATTCTTTCCTTTACACGGATCAGTCGTCCTGGTCCCTTTGCAGAAAAACAGCCCCAAAGCATGATGTTTCCACCCCCATGCTTCACAGTAGGTATGGTGTTCTTTGGATGCAACTCTGCATTCTTTCTCCTCCAAACACGACGACTTGAGTTTTTACCAAAAAGTTCTATTTTGGTTTCATCTGACCATATGACATTCTCCCAATCCTCTTCTGGATCATCCAAATGCCCTCTAGCAAACTTCAGACGGGCCTGGACATGTACTGGCTTAAGCAGGGGGACACGTCTGGAACTGCAGGATTTAAGTCCCTGGCGGCGTAGTGTGTTACTGATGGTAGCCTCTGTTACTTTGGTCCCAGCTCTCTGCAGGTCATTTACTAGGTCCCCCCGTGTGGTTCTGGGATTTTTGCTCACCGTTCTTGTGATCATTTTGACCCCACGGGGTGAGATCTTGCGTGGAGCCCCAGATCGAGGGAGATTAGCAGTGGTCTTGTATGTCTTCCATTTTCTAATAATTGCTCCCACAGTTGATTTCTTCACACCAAGCTGCTTACCTATTGCAGATTCAGTTTTCCCAGCCTGGTGCAGGTCTACAATTTTGTCTCTGGTCTCCTTTGACAGCTGTTTGGTCTTGGCCATAGTGGAGTTTGGAGTATGACTGTTTGAGGTTGTGGACAGGTGTCTTTTATACTGATAACGAGTTCAAAAAGGTGCCATTAACACAGGTAACGAGTGGAGGACAGAGGAGCCTCTTAAAGAAGAAGTTACAGGTCTGTGAGAGCCAGAAATCTTGCTTGTTTGTAGGTGACCAAATACTTATTTTACCGAGGAATTTACCAATTAATTCATTAAAAATCCTACAATGTGATTTCCTGGATTTTTTTTTCTCATTTTGTCTCTCATAGTTGAGGTATACCTATGATAAAAATTACAGGCATCTCTCATCTTTTTAAATGGGAGAACTTGCACAATTGGTGGCTGACTAAATACTTTTTTGCCCCACTGTACATTTCTGGACACTGTACTTCCTGCTGCTAATTAAAGAAAAACAGGGGTGGTGATACAAATTAACCATGATTAATTGCTTTTGTGGGAAGGGGATGTGAATCTAACACACATTTTGTATTACTTTATGGGAGGCACTGTTACAAACATGTAAACAGTATAGCCTATAGTGGAAACATGTAAACTCAAACTTTTTACATAGATGAAACGGTAGATAGATAAGAGTTTATTAAGAAATGTTTTCTTCTTTCGTGACAAAACTTGCTCTCAAAACAAACCTTGAATGTTAACAAAATCCAACTTTGTGTACGGTTTTCATAGGCTTGTACAGTACATGAAATATGTAGCCGTAATATAGTGCAACACTTCATTTGTGTTCTTCGGGAGCCAGTGTCCGTAAAGCCAGTCATGACTTATTTTGCCTGCAGTGCATATTCCCCAGCATGTAGCCATTACAAGTTAATAGCAATTTTAGCTAACATAATACATTACCCTGGGAATGGTTGACCTTTGCTCTCGTGAGATATCAGCCCAGCCTCTGCTGCTTCAACAATCTCCACTAGAGGGCGCTTCCATACCAGACATGTATAGCCTCAGAATATCGATATCCAGATGATGCTGTGTTGTATTGCAAATGATTGATCAGTTACCGCAATTACTTTTTTTATTCATCAAAGTTAGGCCATAGACTGCCATAAAAATAACTGTTCTAAGGTTTCAAAACGTAAGCTGCATGCACCAAGAGAAAGGCAGAGAAACACTCTGTAGGACCAGAATGCATTCTAAAGAATTTCAAGTTTACACTTTGTACAGTCAAATAAGAGTTTGCTGTTGCTTGATTCAGTTATTCCATTCTCAATGATGATACATAAGTTATTTAAAGTATGTAATAATATGGTACGCGCAGTGAGAGTGGTATGCATAGAGACAGATCTGATTAAATCTTGATCTTAAAAAGTTTTTATAGTATAAAAAAAGAAATACTATAAATAATATAGACTTTTTCTGCTAAATTGAATGAACAGTCCTCAGTTGAAGTGGGTTTCACTGAACTCTCGTGGGTGAGCTTAAAACAAGTGTTTTAATCAGTAACAAACAAATAAGTATAATTTTTTTTTAAGTCAACAAATAAAAAAGGCAATATATTTTAGAGTTTGATTTATAGCAACAACACATGTTTCAAACAAATAAGGTAATTGAACATTGTTCCGAGTTTTTGATAAATAAAAATGATGTAAATTGACACAATACAGCGTTTGATGGCACAACCAAAAGTTTATTGATAAGAAAGTTGATTTTTTAAATAAAACCAATGCACATTTCTGAATTAAAAACAAACATGCAAAATGTGTTTCATTTCTTTAAATTATCTTCAAAGAATAATTGAAAATAACTGGCAAATGCGAGGTTTGCCCAACTAATATTCCTCTCCTTCCTCATCCTCGTCAAAGGAGTCGATCCCGACCTCTTCATAATCCTTCTCCAGGGCTGCCATATCTTCTCTGGCCTCTGAGAACTCTCCCTCCTCCATGCCCTCCCCAACATACCAGTGAACAAAGGCTCTCTTGGCGTACATGAGGTCAAACTTGTGGTCGAGACGGGCCCAGGCCTCAGCGATGGCTGTGGTGTTGCTCAGCATGCACACAGCCCTCTGCACCTTGGCCAGGTCTCCACCAGGGACCACTGTTGGAGGCTGATAGTTGATGCCCACCTTGAAGCCTGTGGGGCACCAGTCCACAAACTGGATGGAGCGTTTGGTCTTGATGGCAGCAATAGCCGTGTTGACATCTTTGGGCACCACATCACCACGATACAGCAGACAGCAGGCCATGTATTTACCGTGACGAGGATCACACTTCACCATCTGATTGGCTGGCTCAAAGCAAGAGTTTGTGATCTCAGCAACAGACAGCTGCTCATGGTAGGCTTTCTCTGCAGAGATGACAGGAGCATAGGTGGCCAGAGGGAAGTGGATACGAGGGTAGGGCACCAAGTTGGTCTGGAACTCTGTCAGGTCTACATTCAGAGCTCCATCGAAGCGAAGCGAGGCTGTGATTGAAGACACAATCTGGCTGATGAGCCTGTTCAGGTTGGTGTATGACGGGCGTTCAATATCTAGGTTTCTGCGGCAGATGTCGTAGATGGCCTCGTTGTCCACCATGAAGGCACAGTCGGAGTGCTCCAGGGTGGTGTGGGTGGTCAGGATGGAGTTGTAAGGCTCAACCACTGCGGTGGAAACCTGGGGGGCCGGGTAGATGGCAAACTCAAGCTTGGACTTTTTACCAAAGTCAACGGAGAGTCTCTCCATGAGCAGGGAGGTGAAACCAGAGCCAGTTCCTCCACCGAATGAGTGAAAGACTAGGAAGCCTTGGAGACCTGTGCACTGATCAGCCTACAGATAAAGACAAACAATTAAAACAACTGACAAAAACAGTAACAAAGTATTTATTTTCACTGTTTTATACTGAAGAAAATCTATATTTTGCCATTGTCAAATACATTTGTGTAAAAGGAAGATTGCAATAGAAATCTACCACATCTTTGTTTTGTGTATACCAAAAGCATTGTTGTAAATGGCCCTTGCGCTATAACCCAATTAAAAAATATGCCTTTAATCTGCACATCGGTAATTTTTAAGCATTAGTGGTAGAGCTACATAGGAAGGAAAGCTAAATCTGAATGGCCTTTGGAAACTAATATTTTCTGACAACTCCCACTAAAGGGGCCTTACCAGTTTGCGGATTCGGTCCAGGACAGAGTCAATGATCTCCTTGCCGATGGTGTAGTGTCCACGGGCGTAGTTGTTGGCTGCATCTTCCTTTCCTGAGATCAGCTGTTCTGGGTGAAATAGTTGACGGTATGTTCCTGTTCGCACCTCATCTAGGGAAATAAAAAAGCAAAAGTTGAGAATACAAATTTGAAATCCGTCATAAAATTGCTATTATTGGATTAATAATTTCATGGACTGACCAAGGCAACGTATTACTTGGGGTTTCACACCGACAGATGGACATTTCTATGGTTTGGTTGACGATGAAGGTAAAATAAGACCCAACTTCACACTTAAAATGTACTGACAACTGAATGGATAATATCTATGGATAATGATGGTTGATCAGAATATCTTTTCTCAATTTGCCCATGAAATCCATCTTGTACATTGCACTTATCTCTATCACAAAGGAAGATATTACCATTGTCTGAAAATGCTCATTCCTGATATCTAAAAACATCAAAACCTCCACCTCATAACACTCCTTACCAATGACAGTTGGTTCCAGGTCAACAAAGATGGCTCTGGGCACGTACTTCCCAGACCCAGTGTCACTGAAGAAGGTGGTGAAGGAGTCATCATGGCCTCCCACGGCCTTGAGGTCAGGCATCTGGCCGTCCGGCTGGATTCCATGTTCCAAACAGTAGAGCTCCCAGCACGTGTTGCCCATCTGGACACCGGCCTGTCCAACGTGGATAGAGATGCATTCACGCTGAAAGAGAAGAGGGGAAAAGTTGAAATATATGCCAGAGGAAAGGACAGAAGAGGAACGAAATAATTGCGAATGCTAAGTGACAATGTTTTGGTCTTTCCCAGAGAGCCAAAAGCTTTAAAATAATAATCAACGTTATATTGAAGGACTTAAAAAAGGAGAAATGTAATAACTTAACCACTAGGTGGAAGCAAATAGCTACAGCACTGGTGGAAAGAAGGTGAAGTTGAAAGAACAAGCTAAAAAGATTTGCTGCAGCTGTCACTGGGTCTCATGTGACTGTCTGTGAGCTGGAGTCATAAGCTGAAATGGAGGTTGAGTTCAGAGTACAACTGACGTTAACATTCCTACTACCAGATGACCCAAATAAAAAAGAAACCACAAATAGAATCACCAAACAACTGCAAAATACTATACCTACACTGTGTGGAGGTGTGTTTCCGCAACATTTTAAATGCAGTAGTCAACAATAAACATTAAACTTACAGAAACATAGGGATAATGGCATTAGAAAGATCTTCCAGGGCTTTCAAAACAAGGCACTGGAAGCTAAGCAGTAATGCACACACAATAAAAAAAACTGATGTCTGAACAAGTTGCAGGGGTTCCAAAGGGTTTTGCAAGTATTAGTGCATTTACTGTAGCCTCTCCCTTCAGTATTTGCCAAAACAAAAGAAGTAATTCATCACTGTTTGGCTTTATGAAACAGAAGAGCAAAGAGCTAATATGTAAATTGAAGTAAGGCTAATAAAAGTCTACATTATTTATGATTGGCTTTTTCTTGCTTATCTGAGACACACTCAGACTAGTTCTTGTTAAGGTGATAAAATACACCTTGAAACAATGTCTCAAGTCAATGAGACAGATTTTGTAAGTATATTTGTATCAGTGTGAAGAAGATACTTTATTTGTCTAGTCTACATTGTGTTTGATAAAAATAAGTTACTAGAGCCTGAAGTGATTAGTCTCAGATACGAGTAAGCATTCCAAAACCACGTTCATATTACTTTTTTCGCTCTGTACAACAGTGACAAACTTTGACATACTATGAAGCCCCACCTTAACTTTGTCAGGCAGCTATTTTTATCCTTCCCCCAACTTTCCCCTTCTCAATGATCAGATAGACAAGGGGAGGTGCTGGTGATTTAGGGCTGAGGGACCTGTATAATTTTAGAGTCTGTAAACACTCATTAAATCCCTGTCGATCAAAGGATTTTTAGATACAATACATCTTAGACGTTATCACCAGAAGCCATCCAAAGCAAAGGTGACCCTCCTTACACTGGACCTGTGTTTCCAGTTCAGCTGAGTTATGTGAAGCAGCTGTTTTAGGATCCCAACCTGACACCTAGCAGCAAAGGCTTTTAGTTTCAGTAAACAGGGACTGACATTCCGAAAAATAGTGGTCACTGCCGGGTTAATTTCTGCCCCACATGTGCTGAAAGCTTCCTGCAGTCTAAAAACAATTTCTTTATAATTGAAGCTGAAAATGATTAAACCTAAAAAAGGTATGTCCTTACTTGAATGCTGGGATATTATATTTTAACACCCAGGCAATAAAAGGTATCAGTTAATAATTAAAGACAAGAAGTCTCAAACTGCTGAACTTTACTAATAACCTGTCAGGGTGTGTCTGTATGCTGTGTGACATTAATAAGGGTATGTCTATGGCCAGATAAACTTGAAATTCTAGTTTTGTTGGCGACTAAAACTACTCAATATAATGAGCACTGTACATAAATAAAAAATGTAAGAGATTTAAAATAGGCAATCACTTTGGTAAAAGGGTTTTTCAGGTCAGCAGAAATGGGAACAGAGATCCCTTGTTACCCAATCGCCTTTCGGCTTCTATAACCGGAAAAATACATAATGTACCATAAAGAGAAGGCTGGACACTAAGCTAAAGGAATATTTTCTACACCAAAACTGCAAAGTGTTGTTTATTATGTTACATATGAAACCATGCTTTAAAAGTAAAAGTAGACATTAACTATTTCCATGTTGGATGTTTTCACATTGTTAGATTGCTTTCTTAATTATTTAGTTTATTCTTTATTGCCTTTTTATGTTCGTCGATTGTTCTGTCCAACACTTCTTTTTTTGTCTAAACCTGGATTTGTTGACATCTACTGGCCACATTTAAATGATATTTGCATTTGAGGAGGATTAATAGGTCCAAAAAGAATGCCTCGTGTGTCTAAGGCTAACATCTCCCTGTGTCATGGAAAAAGACTGTTGGGACATGTTTTCACTTGAATGGACTTGTATGCGTGACCCACCCGAAAGTTAGTACCTCTTCATACTTGCTACATGATCCATTTTGCAATATAAAGTCCTTTACTGTAGTGCTTTAGAATAATTGATTACCTTTCTAAAATGTAAACTAATGCAACACGGTTTAATTTGGAAATTAATTGGCAAGGACTATTGGTTCTGATGAATAATACATAACCCCTTGGTCTTTCCTGAGGTGATGCGCCAGTCTAACTCAATCAATGTGGACCAACCCAATGAAGCCTGGTTGACTGATTTTGCAGCTTAAACTACAAAATGTGTGGAAAGTAATTTAAAAGCAACATTCTAAAAAGATTGATCAAGTTAACCAGAACGTTTAATTTAACTATTGGTAGCTAGGCCAGTTTATACAAAACTGTCACCGATTTGCTGAACTCATTCATGCTGACAAGTAATCACCTCTTTTGAATTTACTGTAGTGGTGTCATGGCTTGTTCTGATGAGTCATTCTGGAGTCGACTATTGTACTACAAGCATAGATTATGCCAATGATAAAACTATCTTGCGGAGGTGTGGGAAAGTCGTGTTAATTCATAAAAATGTAAGACCTACGTTTACGCATAAATTGTTATTGCAGTTATTGTTAAAGTTGTTTTTATATGTGATCCTTAAACAATACAGGAACTACATTGTATTGTCCAGGAATATTTTATCAGGGCGGGTATACTTTTAGTAGCCTACACTGTGATATGGTGTGGTTTTTATAAGCACACAGAACTGACAATGCCAACAACCTCTGTCTATACTGTAGGCCTACTGTGCAAACAGAACAGGGGGTAGCATGTTGAGTGTCTGTATGCAAGTTCAATTCCTGAAAGACATGAGACTTTGGAGTACGTCAAAAAGTGATCACAATGAACTCCACCATTCAAAGCACCTGCAAGGTTATCTTTGTTTTATATGACCTGGATTAGCCATTACTCCCTTTTAACTATGAATAACAAGTGTCTTTACCCTCTGCAGTATGGACGCAACTTTTTAAATGTTGTTGAAGTTGAAGGCCATGTTCCCATGGCTGTTTGAATTTGAAGGGGCATTTTCTTTTCCTGCCATGCAGAAATACGTGTCTCAAACCGTGAGACTTGTGAGACACACCTTAATTCCTTACTGACGCATATGGCACACCTTATCACCCTTTTGCCTAGTATAAACACAATACACATTATACAATTCTTTAGAAAAGGTATTTCACCTTATCTGAAAAATACTTGACTAAAAATAATTAAACTATGTATCATGTAGCCTATGTTTAATGAATATATCCCGCCTGAAAATATAGAGACTGATCATCCCCACCTGCTAATCCAAGCAAGCAGCCAGCTCAGCTTTACTGCCAGTCTTTGAGTCTATTTCAGTCTGTGTTTCTGACACAAGGTTGCTGCGACATGAGTGCGCAGAGGGAGCATTTCAGAGTTGCTAGATCGCACCTTCCGCCCAGCACATTTTTAACTGCATCCAAATACTGCGGAATCACTGACGCAATATGTAAAAGCAAACTGCGCAGGGAATCTCAACGCAGTTTTAGGAGATAAACAAACGCAACTTCGTAGTGGAAATGTTTCTCCAACCTCCAAAACAGAACCTATAGGACTTACCATTGTGGCTTCTTTGTAGAATTTCCTTTGAACGAAAAGAAACTTGCAGTTGACTATCGTTTCGCCTGTAGCTTCTCACGGCGCCCTTCAATGTGGTCGGAGTGAGTGAGTAATGCCAGGTGGACGAGGAGCTGCGAAGCTATATGCTTTGGACTGCAAACCCCTCCCACCTGTGTGTCTGACGTGAACGCGCACTGAGAGCGCGCAGGCCACCTTACGTACTGCACCATACTGTGTCTGTGTTATCATCAAAATGATTAATTTCCCCAAAAACATAGAGGCCACAAGTCCCAGTGCCTAAAGCTTTTCAAATACAATCTCTGGGGAAGTTGTATGTGAAAAACTGTCATGGTTTGAATTAGGATACTGTTAGGTGTATGCTGTGTTGGAAAGTAGTATATTTACTCAAGCACTGTACTTAAGTACAATTTTGGTACTTGGACTTTATCTGAGTATTTCAATGTGTTGTTACTTTGTACTTCTACTTCACTACAATTCAGAAGTAAATGTTGTATTTTACTCTATTAAATTTATTTAATACCTTTAGTTACTTTTCAGATATGCATACAACATAATCAACATTTAGGAATAAATTAACAAATTACCTAAGAGTAAAAACTTAGCTGCACCTTTACCAGCTTTGATAAACACATTAATGCATCAATATTTATAATCAAAACATAGGATATGTATTATTCTGGAATGGGCCAATCTGCATAATGAGTACTTTTATTTCCAGTACTTTAAGTGTGTGTTGATTCCAATACTTATGTACTTTTACTTATGTAACATTTTGTATGCAGGACTTTTACTTGTAACAGAGTATTCCTCATAAAGTAGCACATAACAATACCCATAGCACTAATACAATACAGTTAACAATGTGTTAACAGGACTGAAGACTCAATGATGTGTTTATATGTGTCCATGTTGCAAAAGAGAGAAACAAATAGTCAGAGTTAAATGACGGTGGATTAAAGTCAGTATTAAGCAAGTTGGATATGTTTAGTGCATACCCTGCACTTTGTCTCAGAGTTTCCTTTCATGATGATGCTCTTTATGCTCTTTAAAGTCAATTCTGCTAATAATAAAAGTGTGTGTAGGGAACAGCAAATCTCCTTTTTTGTTCTCTCTTTGCATTACTTAATCCCATTTTTAATGTTTCCCCTTTGGTGTTCAGGAAATTCCTCCCCGCCTTTTCCATCAATTCAACTTGTTCGTCTTGAAACTTGTATGTGTACTCAAAGGGTCACGCCCACAGTCAGTTATTTTGTGGGTGGGAGGAATATCCTGCCAACAGGTCTGTTGCAGCAACCCTTCAGACTGCCATTATACTGCTGTCAATGTCACTAGTTGAAAGCTAGAGGTCGTAGTTGCTTCACCATGAGTCACTGAAGGAGACAAAAGTGTAACAGACAGTTCATGTGAGATCTTGAAGTTTATTTTTTCACCACAACAGATGATCCTGCAAAGTTTTTTTTTAATGTTTATCTCATTCTACAATAAAAGTAATTGGGATTGTACGATTCTCATCAGTATTAGGTGGCTCACTCAAGCAAATATTTATACAGTTTGTTCAACTTTAATTTATCCTGATCTCAAGATATGCAAATTAATTCTTCTTTTTAATGTTGTTCTACTGTGGGCCTCCTTCCTTGTTGCCAGTTATATCATTAGTATGTCCTGATTATTAAAGAGACTCTAATATGGAGCGATTTTTGGGACCTGTAATCTCAAACAATGGAAGTGGGAGGCTGCTTTTTGACTCGGGCAACACCTATAAGGACAGCCAGGTGTGTGCTTTACAAGTGATATTTAACAATACTTCAGTTGAAACAAAATTAACCAGACTTAAAGAAAAAGGTAATGCAATGCTGGAATTGTAATCATATCCCATATTCTGTTAAATATAATGCAGGTACAGTATATGTCCTAAGCACTTATGCAGATTCCAAGTGTTACAATTTGACATATTTTTTCATTTACACCACATGTGCTTTGTGAGTTTTATGATTAACTAATGTGTTACCGGCTTTGGTTGACTGTGGTGTAATACTCATCTTAAAATCAGTCAGTTGGTTAATCAGTAACATTTTTACTTTTCACTTTTGAATCGTATCAAACCTTTTCTTTAGAAAATAACTCATGTTGTAAGAAACAATAGTAACAAAAGGAGGGAGTCCATTTAACTTTGTGAACAAATTAAAATGGCCATAAATGACAGTGTTGTACCTTAAAACAGTAGCCTATACTGAATCAAATTCCCATATAAGTGCTGAAGCCTGTTGGTTTTGAAAGTGGTTTGACTTGTTTCAAACATAACAGAGCGTTCTGCCTTTGAGCCATACCATTGTATCATAAATTAGGTTGTCTCGTGCCAACTGAAACTCACAGTAGAATTCAAAACTAAACTATACAACCTATTGGGTATGAATGTGGTGAATGACAAGGGTGTGAAAATAGCAGATGCATTTTACTCTACTTAATCAGCTGATGCCTTACAAGCGGATTCACTTGTATTCAGTTACTCTCCCAAGGGGTTACAAGAAATAGGGAAGGAGGAGGAGGTCTCATTTTAATGTTTTGCTTAATACATTTCAACTTAGGAAAATATTGTAGGAACTGATATGTTTACTGATGATTTCCTTTTAAATTATTAAACTTTACATTTAAGTTGTATTAAAAATACATTTTACAATTAAGTCTTATCTTGTATTTGCTGCATGCTTTTATTATAAGAATCCACACAAATCTTTAAAAGAAAAAGAATGATAATGAATCTATTTAAAAATCACAGTCTAATTATGCTAATTCTGTGTAAAAAATCATCCATTTAACTATCAGTTTCCACATATTGATGCATTCAAGTCATTCAATATGAGAATGCAACATTGAAAATGTTAATTATAGCAAGTAAACGAAAGGTACTTAATTCAAAATTTTACAAAAAAGAACATACAGTAGGGTATACTGTTATATGAATGTGACACACAACAAAATCCTGTATCCTGTGATAAGCTACTTCATAAAGTCATATACAGTATGAGAAACTACCAAGTGAAACCACATCAGGTCACCTTTCCCCTTGTATGGGGTTAGCTTCTGTTGTCTGAAATAAAAGGTACACACCAGTACTCACAAACGCACACAAAGAATAGGGTGGTGACCTCCTTTTGCATTGTTTGTTTGTTTGTCAAGCAGATGATCTTATCCTGGTCTCATCAATAGGTTCTCTGATTACAGCAGAGATCAAATCACTGTTCACCTTAAGCTGAAAGTATAAAAGGGCAGAGAATAAACGCTCTTTCCACATCTTCTTACCGATACCTGGACATTGGAGAAGAAACAGAAACTATGGTAAGAGGTGATTTGCTATTTTCAAACTTTCCGCCAGTGCATCTTTTTGTATCTATTAAAAATTGTTGCATTTACTGCGTTTTTGCAACAACTGTGTGAAGGAGGGATAAGATTTTTGAAAAATGTTGCATCAGTCCATGAAAGTCGGAGTGGTGTAAATTATATAATGTGATAATTGGATTCAGGCCGTTGAATAAACACAAGTGGCAGAAAGGTGGAAAGTTAACAGATTCAGATGTAAAAAAATAAACCGTGTTGCATGTTCTCTGCAGCGTGAATGTATCTCTATTCATGTGGGCCAAGCTGGAGCTCAGATTGGCAATGCTTGCTGGGAGTTGTACTGTCTGGAACATGGGCTGCAGCCAGACGGACAGATGCCCAGTGGCAGGAACACTGGAGGAGGAGACGACTGCTTCAACACCTTCTTCAGTGAGACCGGGGCAGGAAAGCATGTTCCAAGAGCCATCTTTGTCGACCTGGAACCCACTGTCATTGGTCAGTGCTTGTTTTATAGCTGATATTTAAACATGTGTTTCCCTGTATTTATGTTGTTTTAAAAATGTTTAATTTAAAAACATGGTTAAAATGTTAAACACAAGGATGCAATATCTTCACTCTACATGTATGCAAATGATTATCATCTCTTTGGCCAGCTCTTCATTGTCTATGCGATGAACTTGTTCGGCTATCATTTTTTTCTCCAGATGAGGTGCGTACAGGCACTTATCGCCAGCTGTTCCACCCTGAGCAGCTGATTACAGGAAAAGAAGATGCTGCTAACAACTACGCCCGTGGACATTACAGCATCGGCAAGGAGATCATTGATCTGGTTCTGGACAGGACTCGTAAAATGGTGAGAGAATGTGGTGCAATGATTCTATTATATTAAACTTGTTTTTTTGTTTAATGATTTGTGAATTTTCTTGTTGCATTCCTACTTTTACAGGCTGATCAGTGCACTGGCCTGCAGGGATTTCTGGTCTTTCACTCCTTTGGTGGAGGAACTGGCTCTGGTTTCACCTCCCTGCTCATGGAGAAACTCTCCGTTGATTATGGTAAAAAGTCTAAGCTTGAGTTTGCCATCTACCCGGCCCCCCAGGTCTCCACCGCAGTGGTTGAGCCTTACAACTCCATCCTGACCACCCACACCACCCTGGAGCACTCTGACTGTGCCTTCATGGTGGACAACGAGGCCATCTACGACATCTGCCGCAGAAACCTAGATATTGAACGCCCGTCATACACCAACCTGAACAGGCTCATCAGTCAGATTGTGTCTTCAATCACAGCTTCGCTTCGCTTCGATGGAGCTCTGAATGTAGACCTGACAGAGTTCCAAACCAACTTGGTGCCCTACCCTCGTATCCACTTCCCTCTGGCCACCTATGCCCCTGTCATCTCTGCAGAGAAAGCCTACCATGAGCAGATGTCCGTTGCTGAGATCACAAACTCTTGCTTTGAGCCGGCCAATCAGATGGTGAAGTGTGATCCTCGTCATGGTAAATACATGGCCTGCTGTCTGCTGTATCGTGGTGATGTGGTGCCCAAAGATGTCAACACGGCTATTGCTGCCATCAAGACCAAACGCTCCATCCAGTTTGTGGACTGGTGCCCCACAGGCTTCAAGGTGGGCATCAACTATCAGCCTCCAACAGTGGTCCCTGGTGGAGACCTGGCCAAGGTGCAGAGGGCTGTGTGCATGCTGAGCAACACCACAGCCATCGCTGAGGCCTGGGCCCGTCTCGACCACAAGTTCGACCTCATGTACGCCAAGAGAGCCTTTGTCCACTGGTATGTTGGGGAGGGCATGGAGGAGGGAGAGTTCTCAGAGGCCAGAGAAGATATGGCAGCCCTGGAGAAGGATTATGAAGAGGTTGCCATTGACAGCATGGGAGAGGAGGATGAAGAAGAGGAATACTGAAGCTCCTAAGGCCTGCATTTAAGTGAGAAATATGATATTCAAACAGTGTTTTAAAATGGGCCATTTAGTTTTACGTAGCGAAAAATAATGTAGGCGTAATGTATCGATAAAACAACAATTTGGTTAAGAAAAACATTTGAATATTCTTATTATTAACATCATTCTCAAAACACAGCAAAATGGTAAATGGAACACATTTCTTGAGTATTTCTTAAAATAAGTTGCACTATGAGGAACTCAGTAGGACACTGTATTCTGTGATGCATAGTCACATTTTATTTGACACACAAACCTAAGTCAGGATATGAACTTAACATATTCAATCTTTTAAAAATGTAATTACATTTTACAGACTCATTAGTTATGGTGCTGTGTGAAAACAAATTTCCCTCCAAAAATGTGTGGCCAGACATATCTCGTTTTGAGCCTTTTCTTCTTTTTGCGGTATCAGACTGGGAACCCTCTCTTTTGTGCCCCTCCCCCCACTATCCTCTCCCATGTGGAATGTAAGTTATGAAAGGCTCCTATGTCAATTTTGATATAACATTCAGCTGTGACTGTGTGAGTACAAGAGGGATAGAACATCACTGAATCACTCTCTGACTGGTGTTGTTTGTGTAGCTCATACTCAGACAGTGGCCTTCAGCAACAATGGGTTCACAGTTGTGTATGAATTACAGCTCTGATCCAAAGAGGGCTGTTGAAAAGTTTTACCAAGGAAAAAACACTTGCCTTGCCATTTCATGAAAGTTTCTTGTTTTTAATCTTTCATACATTGGTGTGATGTTTGTCTTTGTGTAGTGAATCAGCTTATTAAACTGAAACAATGTAATTTGTGTCATCTCACATTATTGGTAAGGAATCTCACATACTGTATATCTTTACCATATGCTTATTTAGATAAGTAAGACCTTCATTTATGTTAGAACAATATTTATGATTATTCCATAAATATTCAAGACAGAAAAGGGCTGTTAGTGTGTTGATGAATGTGTAGGTGTACACATAAAATAAGCATTCACTATCCTAGCTCAGTGTCCCTGCTGACTGAATATACTATGTGTTATATGCCCAGATATAATCAGGGAAGAACATTTTTCAAGCTATTGGTATATTTCCCAACTTAACTTAAAGTAAGTTAACTCTCACACAACATGACAAAATATGGGGAAGTGATCATGAAGAAAATGTAAAAAATAGTTATGTCTCCTTACATAAGTATCTAATCTTGAACTGACAGACAAGCAGTTTAATGTAAGGGTGGATAACATGACAGAAAGTGTTAAGGACTTCCCACTTTTCTGCTGCTCCCTCCCTCCAATGAGCTATGCAGCTGCTTGCTGTGGTTTCCTGCCTGCCCCCTCCACATCCTTGCCTATATAAACCCTGACTCTCCTCCTCCTCCCCACTTCTGCCTTGTATCTGAATCCCTTACCGTCAGTCGAAGGACCAGCAGACAAAATGGTGAGTAACAGCTCAGCTGATGACGTAGTCTTGAAATTTCCATTCTCTCTCTCTCTCTCTCTCTCTCTCTCTCTCTCTCTCTCTCTCTCTCTCTCTCTCTCTCTCTCTCTCTCTCTATCTCTATATCTCTATCTCTCCCTCTCAGTCTCCCTTTGTCTCTGTTTCTTAGCATTATATGGATTAAACAGCCGGGCCTCTTTAATGCTCATAAGGCTCTGCTGTGAAAAGCAGCTTTACCTTTTCAAGTTACTTTAGTTTTGAGTTGACTTTTACTTTAGCTTTAACTTTAGATATCAGAGAGAGGAATACCAAGGGATAACCCCTCATGACTGTAAGACTCCAAAAGTTATTTCAGTAGGCCTACTCTTAGACAATGTAGGCCAGGTGATAGAGAATTTATAAGTTACACAGTTTTGTCATTCCAATACTTCTTGGATGTACTCCAAGTAATTATTCAGGCAAGAAACATATGTGACTAAAGGAAATAAAATGACCCGAGTCTTAATTATGTTTTTTTTGTTGAGGAATTAAAGTAATCTTGTCTAAAGAGTGGTCAGGTCCATTGTGGCAGTGGGGAGATGGATAGAAAGGACAGAGAAAATAGGAGTGGTCCGGCCTACAGTAAAAGTTAGTTGGCAGCCATTTTGCAGCTGTTAGGAGTTTTTGTCAGGAGAGAGATGTGGAGACTGGGAGCGAAAGAGGGAGACATCCCTCACTGTTACATAGCACCATGCAGCTGGACAGGATGGGGGAGGAGAGAGAAACAAAAGGGGAGGGTATGAGGAAAGGGAGGAGATATAGGATGGAGGAGAGTGGAAGGCTTTACCTTTTTTTTTTAAAGCATGGCCTTCCTGTCTGCCTTATATTAAATGTTCTATTTGTATTTATTTTTTGGGAGGAAACTCTTTTTTAACGTTTTTTTAGTGCTTTTAAAATGCATTTCATTTGTTGCTACATTTCCTGCCCACACGCTTGACTGTCCTTACAAAAAGTGCAGAATAGGATCTAATAGCTGCTTTCATTAGAATGCTGGCCTGCTTGTATGCACTTGGAGCAGCTGAAAGCTCCAACATTCTGCTCTGGCACACAGAATTCAGCTGTCAATGCTTCTTTGTCAAATAAGCAGACAAAGTAACATTCACAGTCCCGTCTGAATGTAGAAGACATCAAACCAAAGATTGTCATTCACCATGAAGTTCAAAGAAAGAACACTGCGTGACGTAAAGCAATAATTTAACACAACAGGTTCTTTTTTGCCTTTTCTTTAACAATTGTTAAACATGAAACTACTCAACTGAATGAACTTATGAGCATACCTGACATTCAGTGACACATGCTGTAAAGGTCCCTAGCGATTTTATAGCATTAGTGATGAACCAGGAATTTCCTAAAGCAAAGGTACTTGCATTTGGAGGCTAAATGTAAATCTCATAATATTAGTTGACTTATTTCTTTAACAAACCTCTCTCTGTTCTTTTAATCAGCGTGAGTGTATTTCCATGCACGTCGGCCAAGCCGGAGCCCAGATGGGCAATGCATGCTGGGAGCTGTACTGTCTGGAACATGGGATCCAGCCAGACGGACAGATGCCCAGTGACAAGACAATCGGAGGAGGAGACGACTCCTTCAACACCTTCTTCAGTGAGACAGGGGCAGGAAAACATGTTCCCAGAGCCATCTTTGTTGACCTGGAACCCACTGTCATTGGTCAGTAATATGTCAATAGTGTGTAAATAAACACAAACTTACTTGACTCAACAGTCCATAAATGTAAAAGTGGACATTATCTCTTACTCATGTTTTCTATTTTTACTTTAATAGATGAGGTGCGTACAGGAACCTACCGTCAGCTATTCCACCCTGAGCAGCTGATTACAGGAAAAGAAGATGCTGCCAACAACTACGCCCGTGGACACTACACCATCGGCAAGGAGATCATTGATCTGGTTCTGGACAGGACTCGTAAACTGGTGAGAATTTAATTTGTTTTGTTATTTTGGAACACTTTGCCTTGTCTCTTTGACTAATCATAATCACAACTTTGATCGTTCATGTGACTTCCTAACTTGATGGTGTAACCAGATAGGATTCTTAATAATCAAGGATCATTTTTCTTTCAGGCTGATCAGTGCACTGGCCTGCAGGGATTCCTCATTTTCCACTCCTTCGGTGGGGGCACTGGCTCTGGTTTCACCTCCCTGCTAATGGAAAGACTGTCTGTTGATTACGGAAAAAAATCAAAACTTGAATTTGCCGTTTACCCGGCCCCCCAGGTCTCCACCGCAGTGGTTGAGCCCTACAACTCCATCCTGACCACCCACACCACCCTGGAGCACTCTGACTGTGCCTTCATGGTAGACAATGAAGCCATCTATGACATCTGCCGCAGAAACCTAGATATCGACAGGCCAACTTACACCAACCTGAACAGGCTCATTGGCCAGATTGTGTCTTCAATCACAGCCTCGCTTCGCTTCGATGGAGCTCTGAATGTAGACCTGACAGAGTTCCAGACCAACTTGGTGCCCTACCCTCGTATCCACTTCCCTCTGGCCACCTATGCTCCTGTCATCTCTGCAGAGAAAGCCTACCATGAGCAGCTGTCTGTTGCTGACATTACCAATGCTTGCTTTGAGCCGGCCAATCAGATGGTGAAGTGTGATCCTCGTCACGGTAAATACATGGCCTGCTGTCTTCTGTATCGTGGTGATGTGGTGCCCAAAGATGTCAACTCCGCCATTGCTGCCATTAAGACAAAGCGTACCATCCAGTTTGTGGACTGGTGCCCCACAGGCTTCAAGGTGGGCATCAACTATCAGCCTCCAACAGTGGTCCCTGGTGGAGACCTGGCCAAGGTGCAGAGGGCTGTGTGCATGCTGAGCAACACCACAGCCATCGCTGAGGCCTGGGCCCGTCTTGACCACAAGTTCGACCTCATGTACGCCAAGAGAGCCTTTGTCCACTGGTATGTTGGGGAGGGCATGGAGGAGGGAGAGTTCTCAGAGGCCAGAGAAGATATGGCAGCCCTGGAGAAGGATTATGAAGAGGTTGGCACTGACAGCATGGGAGAGGAGGATGAAGAGGGAGAGGAGTTTTAAAGGGCCAAACATACATCCCATATTCAAAAAGTTATCACTAATGCAGCACATTCCCAACAACACTTTGATAACATTTTGATGATGATCAATTTCAGTATTATCAATAAAACGTTTTCATGAAACCTTCAAGTGATTTGTGGTCATTCCTGAATTATATCTTTAGCATTGTTTAGCACTGAGTTAAGAAAATATGTTAGTGTAGATTATGACATCAACAATATTGTAACACATTGCTAGCCTACTTTATTTTTTATACTGATTCATATAGAGGGATCTCAAACTACAGAACTTTGCATTTAACTTTTACAAATGTTGCTGATTATGCCTGGTTTTAGAGAGAATAATTGTAACATATCAGCAAAGTATTGAAATCTATTCATGATATGAAACTGCTGTCTATGAAAGGCATAAAAAAAATGATAGGGCGAAATAAAATCCTTATCAGTGACCAAAGCATATCTCATATGTAAACCTGATTTAAAAGTATTCTCAACTATACATGTGGATATATTTGCTATTAATCAAGGAGGGTGTGTTTTGTTTTGGTGGATTTCAGAATGTTTTAAAGGAAATTCCAGTTTCTCTGCCTCTGCCAATTTCCTTCCTTTTGTTGCCATGTTGATAATCTGCTACAAAGTATACAATGGGCTGGGCAGGTGTTGCACCTGCAGTTGCTTCCATCAGCCACCAGATGGGAGCAATTTGAGTAGCTTTTAAATTCGTCTGAGTCAGTTTTGTCCTTTGCCTGAATATAAAGATGTTGAGTCGTTTAAACATGAGTGACCAGTGCTTGAGCATGTGTTAGTCAAACTAACGCCAAAAGACTGCTTGCTCTTTAGTTTCACTTCTATGGTGTACTACATTAAAATAGGGCTATTATGCCCTATTCAACAATATTTTTTATAAACGCTCATTACTTTCTTTGAATAAAATATTCTGATCCTGTATGCAATGTGATGTATAGTTATAATCACCATTGATAGGAGTACAAGTATCCATTACCTGTAATTTACTAACATATGTTGCAACATAAGTACCACAGTGCAAAACTACTCTATAATAATAACAACAACATTTTAAGTAGGGTATTCAAGAAAATAACTTCTACTGATAGAATTACATTCATTAAAAACCAGAGTAATGAGATAATTATTGACAATCATTCCAATATTATTTTAAACTTCTTATGCATGGGTGCTTGTACCCAATAATCTATTATTTAATAACATGTATGTAACATTCAAAGTGACTGTGGCTGCCAGATAAATGTAGCCTATTATGTGCTATAAATATATTGAGTTAAAGTATAAACGATAAACTTTAGCACAGCCATGTGGGTAATTTGATTAGCCAACATTGCACCACTCTTTAGTAGCCTAAGCATGTAGCCTATGTAAATGCGTTAGTAGAGTTGGGATGACATTATTTGAAATATATCTGTCCACATACAGTCAATTTGTTCGTATGTCTTACTGAAGTGGTTGGCCATAGTAGGTGAATACCATAAGAAGTGTTACGTTATTGGTAAAGCCACATAGAGCAACAGGCAGCAGACAAGGCAGGGCGGGTCTGAGCACCGTAACGAAAACACTGGCATGTTCCACACGCTCCATTTATCTCCCTCTCTCTCTCAGTGACGTAGCGCGTCAGTTTAGACCAGCAGAGGAGGCAAACAGGGCAGTCTGTCAACTTGTTTTCCCGGTGTGGACGATAGAGTAGACTGCAGAAGCAGAACGGTAGCCTGCACTGCAGTAGACATATTTTGTTGTCAGAGAGTGTTTGTGCCGGGGCGCTGGAGAGGAGGACAAACGGAGGAGGTTGTCCGTGCGGCTGTCAAGAAAACAGGGGGAGCGCATACATACCAGAGGCACAGCTATCATAACTAATTCATTGTCGCTACAGACCGGTGGACAGGCTAACCTGCTAACTAATAAGCCCGAAAGACTCACACGGTAGGTCAATTTAGCTTCGGCTAGTCTTGATAATTTGTGGCTATACACACTGACCATGTACACGTTTTCTAAAGACGTAAAACTTTGCCATAATAGGAAATATGGTGTCAACCGGATTTCCAAATAACGGTGACTGTACCATTAGATTGAATGTAGTTAGACTACTAGAATATAGACAGCACCTCCTTGCAAATCCAAATGCCCGTGTATGTAAGTTTGCCTAGGCCTACTGTCATGTCAGCAGCAGTTGTCAGATGCCATGACTCTAGAAATAACATAGTAATAATACTCGTGTTAGCGCATGGCTGTTCCCGGAGGGCATAGAAAGTTATGTTTAGGTGTTTTACTTCAGTTTGGAAGTCCCCTTCAGCCCCTAAAAGTGGTGAAGTCCACTAATGAGATTGGCATGGTGGTTTGCATGCTGACTAACGTTGGCTATAATGGAACTAATGACTGTACAAAGGTCTTATCAGTTCAAGGGTACATTTAGAAGTAGGCTATTATTAATAAATATTTACAAAAAAGTTCAACGACATACATAATATTGATCTATGATATGTTAGCCTGTGTAGAGCACAAACGAAGTCCTCCATAATGTATTTACATTAAAGTATACATGTTTTGCCTTACAGTAGGGCTACAACGGCTACATCTCATGATTCAGTAAAACCTAGTATAAACCTCTATGGATATGTTGTCACTCCATTGCCAAAATATTTTCATGTAAAAGTTTGAAAAACAAACAAAAACAGTTTAAAATCACTGTTGCTCATTACAGTCCACTGCAATAATGGAGTCTTGTTATAAGTCTTTCATGGATTCATCTCAGATAAGCTACTGACGTTTTTATTCAGTGCTTATTGAGTTTACTTTTACTGTGTTGTCCTCTATCCAAAACATTTTTTTAAAGTTTAGGCCATTGATATGATACATTGGTCATAGTAAAGGCTCTAAATCCTAATGTTGGTGAACTCGTTATTTATCTATTGCTTTAAAGAGCAACTCTTGTCTATGATCATCGCATGTTGGCTTTTGGAAATGTATAATTTACTGGCAAAACACTTATTTTACCCTGCATCAACAGGCAAAAGATCAGTTACAGGCAAAAGATCAGTTGAGGTGAACTTCATTGATTGTAAAGTGAAAGTAAACAGATATCACTGCCACTCCCACATGTTTTTAATTGCTGTGGTAGATAATCCCTCAGCTCACGTTTAACCTGGGCAGAGCATGCTGGGAATAACATGATAACAATAAACAACTTTTATTATAAAAGGTGTACTGGCATAACAGATTTAGCAAAACTAACAGAATACATAATGTATTTGTCAACAATTGCATACTTGCATTCAGAATGATGAACAACAATGTTTACATTACACATTGACTTCTTTAGCCGTTCACTACACGTATGCTGCTCTATATGCCAACTTGACTGCAAATTAAATAAATAAGGAGCATAGAGCTGTTTCTTTCCCTTTTTTGGATTTTAGGAAATACCAGAAATACCGAGGATTTACGAACGTGTTACTTCTAGAGAAAGGAATTTGTAAAAATGAGCCAATCAGAGTTGAGTTTGTTCTGAACTCTTTCAGGGGTCGGTGTGGTGAGGAGTCACAGGGGGCAACATGGTGGATTACTATAACGTCCTAGGAGTGTCAAAAACAGCCTCTCAGGATGACATCAAGAAGGCGTGAGTATCCTGGTGGTCTCTTTCAAGTGTTAGGGCTTACTTAACTGACACAAGTTCTTAACAATACTTACAGTTATTGAAATTATATAAGGAGTTTACCTTCTGCCAGGTTATATTGGCCTCGCAAAATAAGCAGTTTCTTGGTTTTATGCAGTGCAGGGTTTCTTTTATCAGGTTATACCATTCATAGTACAATCATTTTTCTTTCTATGTATATTTTCTGTATGACTTAATGTTTGTGTATTTTTTTCGAGTTCAGGTACAGGAAACTGGCACTGAAATGGCATCCAGACAAAAATCCAGACAACAAGGAGGAAGCAGAGATAAAGTTCAAAGAACTGTCTGAGGCCTATGAAGTCCTATCTGACAGTAAGTCGAGGCATTGTCCATCTTTATATACAGCTACGGAAAAAGACCACTCCAACTTTTTCTTAAATCTTTATCTCTACATGTATGGCAGCCATTTCAGTGTTTGTTGAATTTCACAAGAGAGAAAAATTGTCAGTTGTTTCTAGAATACCAAAAAAAAACATTTAACTCAAGCACAAACCTATAAATAATAAAACAAGAGAAAATTATAATGCTAAAGTGGTCTGTTATTATTTTCCGGGGCTGTATATATATACAGTATATGCGTGTGGGTTGATGCTGTGAGTCATGAGTTGGGAATCTCTTTGAGATAATGTCAGGCTCTTCAAATAGGAACTTCATTCATAGAATCCATGAATCAGTTTCTCTCTCTTCTCACAGCAGTTTGATTTTGTATTCATTTTAATAACTTTAATGTAACGTGTGTGAATGTATAAGGGAAGAGAGTGAAATACATCGGTGTACAGGTAGCTCATACGTTTTTATTTCATTCTTAAACCGTGCTCTGTTCTTCTATTACAGAGAGTAAGCGTGATGCATATGACAGATGTGGAACTGACAGAATGCGACACACAGGTAATTAAAACCCAGCTTGAAATATTAGTGCATCAACTACATGTATGTTCATGCTAACTCAATTTCCTTCACTTCTCTCATGTTGTGGCAACTAATACATTTCCCTCAGTCTATTCTTTCCTCCACTGTTTCACTCTCTTTTCATGCTGCTGACCCCTTGACCTTGTCTACTTCATTTTTCAGGTTCCTCCAACTCAGACTTTTCATCAGATTTCCCAGGTTTCACCTTCACATTCCGCAACCCAGATGATGTGTTCAGAGAGTTTTTTGGCGGCCAGGATCCTTTCGCTAACTTCTTTGGTGAGTCATGCACAATAATCCAATATTAATCCGGATTTATATTAGCATTTGTATTTTTCATATTGAATAAACAAATATTTATATTTTCTGAAAATTAAATTAGGGGGAATCAATACTTCAATCAAAACAATTGGTGTTACATTTTGACAGGTATATTTTTAAGGTTATTTTTTAATTTTTTAGATGGATTCCCTCTAGGCACTGCTAATGACTTTATCCTTTGGCAACATTTCACATTACACATTCTTTCATCATGACACATTTATTAATATTGTACGAATTTGTATATGAAGAGTTTGCTATATGTTTACTTCCTACCCCTCACATTAGAAGATCAAATTGCTTTCGTCAATTCTAACTTCTTAGTTAATTAGCATCAAAACACCTTACTTAAGAGTACAGTATTCAGGCAATAATAAGTGTCACTCTTTCTCTTTCTCTCACCCAGATGACTTCTCATCCTTTGGAGGCATGTCGTCTCGCCTCGGCCCGGGTCGATTCTTTTCTTTCCCTTCAACAGGAGGTAAACAGCTACATGGTGGAAGTTAAATGGCACTACAGTATCCATTATAGAGTATACTTGGACTCTATGATAACTGATTTAAGTTTGTGGTTAAAAGTCGTTGTGACCTCACAAAACAAGTTATTGACCCAGGAATTCATACTCTAGATGTCACAATTTCACTCAATCTTCTCTTCTTTTCACTTCCTTTCTCTTCTGCTTACCCTTCCTGATCACCTGTCAATCTTCAGTCGATTTTACCTCCTTCTCCTCTTCCATGGGTGGTCTGGATGGGATGGACAGCATGGGCGGCGGTATGGGCCACTTCAAGTCAGTTTCTACCTCCACTCGCATCATGAATGGCAAACGCACCACCACCAAGAAGTACGTAACGGGTCCCAAGTAAAGTTACCCCTCCTGGGAAATATATCATTTTCAAATATTTATGGGCTTGCTATTAACTACTGTATGCAATTCATGAACGTGAAACATTGTAGGAAATTATCTGAAACTTATAATGATGTGAAACATATTTTTAAAAAAAGGCAAAAATGGCTCATTTAAATATTCCTTCACTTTCGCCAAACAATGATAGAGAAATTGTTTTTGAAGTATTTATTGGACCCCATCTGTTTTAACTACAGATGGGGTCCAGTAATAACAAGCTGCATGAATATGTGGGAGCAAGTGTTTTCTTAATGTTTGTATATTTTGGCTTGTTTTATGTTTAAATGTTTCTTTCTACTCTCAATGTTTTTCATTTCTGTAAAGCACCTCAACTGTTGAAAAGTGCTTTATAAATAAACTTGCCTTTTCCTACTACTTATTTCTTATTTTTCTTACTTACAGGATAAAGGAGAACGGGCAGGAGAGAACAGAGATTGAGGAGGACGGGGTGTTAAAGAGTGTCCTAATCAATGGTAAAAGAACGCATATTGAATGTGTAAAAAAAGACTAATGTAATCATTTTCATGACTTTGCTTTCTTTAAATTATATTTGTTAATGAATGGTTTTAGTGAATTTGAATGTTTTCAGAAAACAAGTCAAACAGCAATATGGAGGCTGAACATGCTAAATTGCAAACCTTAGATTTTACATTATCTTATCAAAAAGCTTCTAAGTTGAACGTTGGATTTAAAGAAACTATTATATTGGAGCTGTGTGTATTTGTAACTCCATGGTGTGCACATCAACACCTTCGTTCTTGTGTGTGTTGTCTCCAGGTGTGCAGGATGAAATGGCCCTCGCTCTGGAACTGAGCCGGCGAGGGGAACAGTCCCGTCAATCTCCTCAGAAACCCAGAATCCAACACAGACCACCTGCCGAGTGTGACAGACCCCGCCCCAGCCCTCACTCCGCAGCCACACACCGCTCATTCAGCTCCGCCCCATTCTACCACTACGGAGTCGCAGCTGGCAGTGAGGAGGAAGAAGAAGATGAAGATCTGCAGATGGCTTTGGCATGCAGCTTGTCAGAAATGGATGCCAAGCAGAGAGCAACTGCTACCGACTTCATATCAGGTGCCGGGGATGGGGGCGGAGCCATGAAGTGCACAATTGATGGCTCCAAAGTAGGCAGGGTTGTTAAGATTACCCAATTGAATGTGGCTGATGGTGTAGGGCAGGGAGAGGATGGGGGGCAGTTTAAAAAGGGCTCAGGGCCTGGTTCTTGGTCAGAAATGGAGGGAAAGGTTAAAAGCGAACCAGACTTCTCTCCTGAGTCATCCACTACTGCCACCACCACGCCTCTGAGCCAAAGCAGTGAAGAAGAGTTTGCACCTGCCATGAAAAATAGTGACGGCAGCGTGAAAAAGAAAAAGAAGTGCGGCTGTATTATGTGTTAACACAGTGTGTGTGTGTGTGTGTGTGTGTGTGTGTGTGTGTGTGTGTGTGTGTGTGTGTGTGTTTGTGTTTGTAGTGGGATGCCTTAATTTTTATACTAACATCCGCGTTTCTGCTTTAAGCCAGACTCTAATGTAATGTGATTGCCAGACTCAGACAGTGCCTGAACCTATCACAATGCTTTCATGCAGACTCAAAACTAAAAGAGACAGTTAGTCGGCTTTGACATGATGCCAACCCAGACATTTCCATATCCTTTTCCAGTACAGCTGAAAGATCAAATAGAATGCAAAGCAATACAGATGATTTGTGAATGTATGTAAATATGCCAAATGTTTACACAGACTGAAAATAATTTGAGGGTTGAGAGGGATTTAGATGTGGCTAAGTTTGTAGTGATTTAAATACCAGTAAGTGCTGTGTGTTTGTGTGTGTGTGTGTGTGTGTGTGTGTGTGTGTGTGTGTGTGTGTGTGTGTGTGTGTGTGTGGATCAGTTGCGACTATAGAAGCATTTCAATCCGACTCTTGCTAAAGGAATGTATGTCACACTTAGCCCAGTCCAAAACAGTCTTCGGTACTTGAATAACTTTTTAAAAACTTGTTTTTATTAAAAAAGCTCTTTATTGGTCAGCTTATACTGATTTTTAGAATATGCTGTATATAGTGGCAAAAAGATAGATGAAGCAGTCTCACACTTTGCAAACACACCGGCTTTCTAGTCAGAATCACTCAGACCGGCGGCCAAAGTATCATTTAATGAAGTCCAAGCCTTAATACGCTGCAATATCACGACCATATTTGGTCAGATTGCAGATTAGGGTTTGGCAGCACTTTATGAGGCTGAAAGGCACAGTGTACAATATGTACAGCATTAAGACTGATTGTTAATTACAGTCAATATT
This sequence comes from Eleginops maclovinus, assembly GCF_036324505.1. Taxonomy (NCBI): domain Eukaryota; kingdom Metazoa; phylum Chordata; class Actinopteri; order Perciformes; family Eleginopidae; genus Eleginops; species Eleginops maclovinus. The sequence continues at coordinate 14,293,936 of NC_086355.1, read as the reverse complement.
AATTAGTATATACATCCTTAATATTGGGAACCTTTTGATGCCTTTGCACGATTTGCCTACTTTATATAAATGTTTCCTACTTTAACACCTAAAATGTGCCACGTTAGAAAACATTACGTTTATCAAAGCACAGTTAATGACAAAGCTATACATTAGTGAACAGGAGTGTTGTAAGGTGAGGAGGGGGGAGGAAGTGTGGTTAAGTTCAACTACACTGTGAATGCTTTAAAATGATGTCCCCAATCAACAAATCAATGCTGCGTTTGATTTCCCTTGGACAGGTTTGATCTGTCAAGGAGGTAATGTAGCTGCCTTTTCCTTCCTGTCAACCTGAAGTGAAAACACTAGTTAAAGTATTCTTGTAATAATCTGCCAAACATGTATCTTGAGAGGAGTTGAGAATAATTCTAGATGTGGTTTTTCATCATATCATAACCCCATCTTTGCACCACAGCAAGACATACCTGCATATTATCAGTGTAGTGAATAGGTACTGTGCACCGTCCAGGAGAAGTGACGAAAAACAAACTGCTGACTATGACTGCTGCTGTAGAACTGCTTGTGTGCAGGTGTGTTGTGTGGAGCGACTCTTAGAAAGGAAAACACTACTCTAAATACAAGTATTATGTTAAAGAACACTTTTTTACTGCTGTTCAAAGACATGCCTGTCTCAGTAAGTACCTCAGTGTCTTGTTGCTGGCACTGCCGATATACATAGAGCACAATAAGTGTGTTATTTAGATGTTGCATATTTTTCATGAGTGCTTTCTTTATTTTGTTCTGCATGAGTTTTGCTTCGCTTTAAAGAATAACGCTCATCACTTGCAAAAATGAGGCTCGGCTGAGTTTATCAGTTCTCTTCTCAGTGCTGTTGATGCCCATGGAAAGGGAATGAGAAAGAGGCAGATGCTTTCTCTTATTAAAAAACTCCCTGTATTATTTGTACTACCTTGAACTGCCATGTGTTTTGTTATTTTTATTTTTCAGATTGTTAAAAAGGAAATAACAAATAAAGAGTGACTCAAAGAGGACATTGGAAATATTTGATTTTTTTAAGAACATGGCAGTAATTGTTCTGCCTTTATTTGTCACATATTTCATGCCACATTACTAGTGCACCACCATTATTACTACAACTAACAACCCAACATGAAATCACTGCAGTGCCGCTTTCCCTTTCATTTATATAAACCATGATTCTGGTATTTCTGGATCCCAAAAAAAACGATGAAGAAGCCATTTTACAACAAATGAATTGCAAATATAACAGCATTTAATTGAAGAGCCAAAAGCACTTAATCGGTATGCTCACTTTTGATTTCACTCAGTTGTTTAAATCAATGTCTTATATATCATACTGACCCATATCACACCTCCAAAAGCCTACTTTATCATTACAAGTCTGCCTGTTTCTCACCTGTTTATATTATCTCACCTTATTTTGTGCAAGAGAGTTTTCATGTACTTTCAGGGTGAACTAAGTAGATTTTTAATTGAGAATATTATGTTGATTAAAAAAATGGCATTGAGGAATAATAACTCAAAAAATCAGTTTGTTACAGTAATGTTTTCAAAACCTGTCAAAACAAGATATAGATTTAGAGCTAGCACACATTTAAAATAACCACAAATCCAATGTTATCTCATATTTTGTTCCTGCTGATCACTTTTGTTTCCTTTTTCATTTTGCTACTTCGCTAATGTGCTGGTATCCCCATTTAGTGCCTGCTGCAGTATCAAATACATAGCACATACTATTTTTAAAATCAATGTGACAATCATCTTACAATAGAATTAAGGAGTTAAAGACTTCAGTTGGAAATTTGTTGTCTTACACATCCTGCTCCCTGTTTCAGACTCAGACTTCGAGGCCTTCACAAGCTAACCTGATTGGCTCGTGCTGCCCTGAGGTAAAGACCGGTGTGAACCTGAAGCACCCTGAATGTTGCCCATTAAGCCCTTTGTAGATGATGACATCCAATCATTCTTAGAAGTAGTGTTTATAAAAGGCATCAATATTTGCATTACCGATGAAGTGTAACATTTCCTTGTTCATTTATTCTTACAGGTCAAAGGTCAATTCCCCAAGATGCACTTGTTTCTCTCTGCCCATCATGGCCACTACCTGCTGACACTTAAAAATATTCAAATGTGTGTTATATATGTTTATGAATTGTGTGTTTGAGTGTGTGTACATAGCTCATTGTGGAGCAAGAGACTGGGACGTTTGTATTTTGAATCCTGAGGAAATAGTTTGAATCTTCTCTGCATTAACTGATGTGTCAGCAGAATTGATTGCTGAATTATGCCTGCAGGTGGAAACTGGTAAATGAAACAAGTAGAGAAATGTTACAAAAGAAGACAAAATAAAGCATTTCTTGCTGACTATTCTGCATCAGTCCATATTAGTTTGTAGACTTAAATAAAATATATACACAATGAATATAGAATAATATAGGAATTGAAGATAAATTGTCAAATGTTCTCTTTAAGTTAAAAAATATATACTAATACACTTATTTTTGGCTGTTCCACCCTTTATGCTGCAGGGGGCACTGTGTGTACAGCTCTAAAGGTGCAGGTGTTGATGCATTTATGATACATTTTGAATAAAACATGGATTTTTAATCAAAAGATTAAAATGCATGAGACAAAATGCCTTTTAAATGCAATTTTATCATTTTTTTGGGTATGAAACAAAAAGCACACCTACTTAAAAAAAGGTTGTTGTCAAAATGAGCAAAGAAAGCCTGTCCCTCTGTTGTTAGTTTTTTTTGCTGCGTCACATCACAAATTTATTCAGGTAAAGTCAAAAATACATTTTTTATAGATATTTTCTGTCCGTCTGCTACATGAATAAACACAATCATCAGGATGAATTATTTACATAGATCACAAGTTTGTACACAGAGTAAGACGATGAAGAACCCAGAGTTACTTTGTGTGCAGAAAGAAGGCAAGGTGGACTTTGTGGACAAGGTACATCATCGAAAGAGACCAGGGCTTAAAGCAAACAATCATGTTGTCATGACAAAGACAAGCATCACAAATAAAAACCTGCTTGGAATCAACACACAGTAGCACACAGTATTCTGGTGGACACGTAACAACACACTTAGAGAGTTAAAAAATAAGTCAAACCTCTTAGCAGGATGGATACTTTTGGAAAGGGATTCAACATTATTTTAGTCCAAGAAAAATTGTAATGCTCAACACAACAGCATAACAAACCGTGAGGGATGGTGGAAATCTTCTGTTAATGTTAGATCTTTTGAGGTAATCATGTCATCATGTCGAGTAAGAGGGTAGATTAGGCCAATCTATTATGTTCTTGCACCTTCAAAAGAAGTGTGTTCTATCCTGTCAGGGTGCAGTATATCAGCACGTTTTTATTCTTCGTTGTCATTGGATGGCTTAATTGGTGTCTTATTAGGTAGAATCTTCAGAGAGCAATGATCAAATTGATGCAATTATGACTAACATTTAATCCTTTGGCCATATTTTACATCTTGCAAGTAATCATTTATGAAGTGTTAAAAACCCAGCAAATAAGTCGATGGTAAAATACTGCATGCTGAAGACATGAGCTGTAAGCGCTCCAAGTGTGCTGAAGCAAATTCTTATATACAGTGATGGCCAGACAAACATGGCTGGATGGTACGAGTGTGCCCCTACAAGTATTTCTTTTTGTGCCCATGGATGTCCTCACTGCGCCCTCAGCTCACTGTGGCAGGGCTTTCAAGATGGCGTTCACCTCCTCTGCTACTGCTGTCAGCGCAAACTCAAACTGGTCCTGATAAGAATGAGAGATATGGGGAAAAAAATAGCGGGGTGGAGAGAACGTTTAATTGTAGTGGACTTCTAACTTATAAGTGCTAAAACAGGGACAACACACATAGATATATTGTACCTTGGTGCGGACCAAGCCAGGTCTCTGGTCTCTGATGTGCTCCAGTGCGGCTGCGATGTCAATCTCCTTCACTCCTAACAACAAAGATGGGAAGGGTAAAAACATCAGTACCACAGTTTCTGAAGAATACTCACTGTTTTGTACGACACAAGATACAAGCCAACCCTTTTAGGCTTCTATGGAAAAGGAACATTATTTTGCATCCTGGTATTATTCTGAACATAAACCTTCTGTGTGGTCAGGATAACACAGATTATTTGGTAATGTCTTCATGAACCAAACTAATTTAACCAAAACATTTTTTTCCCGAGCTACGGCAAATCTATAAAACAATATCAATAAACCATACATGTATCCATACCATAGTTTGGAACATTACATTTTAACTGGGTATTGTCCACAGTATTCAATGCATTACACGTCTAATATGTAATGTCAAGCGCTTTGAGCCGTTGGAAAAGCGATAAAATAAATACCATGACTTTTTATTATTATTATATCCCCACCCTCTGTTATCAGTGTACATACTGAGCTGCTGTCAGCAAAACTTGACTTAATTCTACCTTTACACCCAAATGGTGACCCTTTCATAATGTTTAGGTACTAAATGCGTGTTCAAATGTGTGTGTGTGTGTGACTCACCCTTGGCCATGCGGTTCAGCACCATGTCAATGAGGATGTACGCGCCAGTCCGGCTAGTGCCATCGCTGTGAGTGACAGAGATAAAATAGGAAATGCACTGCAATGTAATTCTCCACATTGTGTCACGCCAATCTACTTTCTGCTCCAAACACACAATTAGTCAACTAATAAGTTATATTTTATAATTCTGCAAATCCGGCTGTTTCACAGAAACCTGACAGTCATTAGATTCATGTTTTTACCCGCAGTGAACGATGATTGGGCAGGAACGACCTCTGTAGCATTTATTCACCTTCCTGAAAAGCAGGAACAAGAGACAGCAGAGACGGAAAGGAGAACAAAGAACAGGGAAAGCGCATTAATATAAATGATTCATAGTAAACTTTGTAATCGCAAATAAAACCATGTTCACATATTCAATCAATATACATAAGTGTCAGTCATCGCAACATGCAGCTGTTAATGTCTCTTTTGCAGATTCAGATATTGTTCCAAGTACTAAGAATAAAGCATGGCAGATAAAAGACAGACAAAAAAAAGTCAAATCAAGAATGAAGAAAATGATGTAAGGACAGGAATACATATAAAATGTCATGGGGTGGTGGAGCACATGGTAAAACAGGAAAGAATAGGTGAAAAGGATGCCACAGATTCACTGTCCCTCTTGCAGTAGCCAGTCACACCTGCCAATGCTCATTTTTGTGACTATGCAACTGGAGCCAGAGTACTAGCTGCAAACCACAAAAATGACACTGGGAGGTGTTAAAATACAAACCTATCAACCTGCACACTGGGAGAGAGGGAGAGAGAGAGAGAGCTGATGTGATGGAGAGGATATGAATCACACCATGCACAATGATTCGTTAGAAGAAGAAGAAGAATGTGATGAAGGCGATCAGGAGGAGCCAAACTTGCTGATGTGTTAGGGTACCAGTGAGTCAATGCAATATTACACGCACTGCATCCTTCCCACCTGTTGGCTCCATTTCGTGTTTAATTATTCTGGATATTTTGCTCTTGGGGCACTTCAAGGGAACATGTGGGAGAGTCTACATGTCATTTCTTACCGACGGAAGTCTAAAAGCGGCCTTGTGGAGGTGGGGATGCCGTCAGCTGGCCAGCTCAGCAGGTGAAACTGCGTCAAGGTTCTGGTCTCCTGCGTCTGGACATTTTTCAGGTAGAAGCTACGCACCAGGAAGTCCTTACACCAGATGTGCTCTGACACCAAGTTTACCTGATGAATACAAAGGTATACAAGGGGAAGAGAGACAGGAAGGAATGACAGGTACAGAGGAGGAATGGACAAGAGGGTAAAGGAAATGTGAGCTAACAGATGATACATTTAAACCAAAGTCCTAACCAGGAAAACCATACATGTGAACCTAAAGTTGACTGTAGATACATTGACTACATTTTTTAGACAAAAGGCCTGTTGTAAATACAAATGTGTAAGTAACCTCTCTTAAGTGAATGCACACAATCCAAGATGGAAGTATTGAAAAATTCCAATTTCTGAGTTTGAAATTATTACATTCAATTTTGTAGTTTATGTGATACATCTCTAAAATCTTGAATATATATTATTAACAGTTATCATTAACCTCCTAACATAATCATTTTAAATAAACCTTTTATGACCACAGTTCCAATGCAGAAGGCGATTCCTATTACAATGAATGCTTATTACTGGAAGAGCATATTCAAATACACTAAGCTAAATGTGAATGTGAAGGTTTTGAGCTGCAATAGGAAATTAACCTCATAGATGTGGTAAAGTGATGAGCCCTCATCAGGCCAGTACCGCTCGCACTGTTTCTCTCCATCTTCCACCAGAGCTGTCATCATCACTATCACTGTACAGCCATTCTCCCACACCATCTGCAGGTTGGAGAGACCATACACACACACAAAGGGGATGTAAACACACACTCTGTGAGTAACAAAGGGACAGATTTTCTTGCAGATGGACTAAATGGTCCAATGGCCTACATTGTTTCAATTTGTCAGTGAACAGCAAGTATATAGTCTAATTTGGGAGTAAGACAGAAAAAGAACTTGGGAGGGACTGAACTAACCTGCCAGAAATCAGCAACAGTGTGAGCCATTGGTCCCTGTGTGGCGATGTAAGATGGCTGGCGTGGGTCATGGTCAAACTATTGGTTAAAAAAGGAAAGGAAGAGAAGAGATTTTAAAGGTTGTTCCTTCTGAGGATTCTAATGCTTCAAAATATGTCCTTGGCTTCTTGTCAGGGATCTAATTTTACAGATTACACTTGAATTAGGTTTTAGTGTTTGTATGCTGATAGAGAGACAGGCATTAGAATTGCAGATTGAAACACAGAATTAAACTGTAGGACACACCAAAAAAGAACTGTGCTTCAACTATTTCTTTTCTGTTGTAACAAAGACTTTTATGCAAAACTCATTACAATGAACAGAACACTTTGTAATAAACCTCAGTTTAAATATAAACATAGGTCTAGGACATTAGGACTCCTTACAATGAGGCTGGCATTGATATAGTCTTGTTTATTGGAGTTAACTTCAGGCTTCAACTTCACCCGAGTGTGATCATCTGTAAAAGAGAGGTCAAGAATGAGTCACTTAATGAATCACTAAGCAGGGTGATCTATGATAGATCTTGCCACTCCATCACAGAGAAAGAGAGGACATAAACAGAGTGACACATTGATGAACTTACAGGGGATGGATTCAGGGTGTCTGTTTTTGTCCATGTTGCTCGGAGCTTGAGCTACAGTTATTGAACAGGGATCGGCCTGGTATGAGCACAAAGCCTCCCACTCCCTCTGGAGACGGTCCTTATTACGCAGGTGATCCTCCATATAAGCCTGACGGAGAGATGAGAGGGAAATAACATGTAGGAGGTTGTTAGCGGCAAAGGAGAAAGAGGATTTCTTTTTCTACATAGGAAGTACATTTACACTCTGATTGACTCACCAGTATCATGTGACCAGTAGAGATGTCCATGTTGGACTGGGCAGGCTCTTCGCTCCAGGACGGGGTGGAGCTGTGGGTGGAGGACGGGCTGTGCTGGGGACCGTCGCTGAACTGAGAGGAAACACTGCTGACGCGTGAAGTGTCTGTACCCCTCCGGCCGCCGGCACCTGTGCCAATGGCAGAACCCGCCATGCCGCCGCTCACTCCAGCCATACAGTCCTGCCGGGACAGGGAGGATTTGGACGCCATGTGCTGCCGACAGAGCTCCTGGAGGAAAGTAGGGAGAGGAAGTGGTAGAAAAGTAAAAAAAAAAAAGGTTGTTAATTTATACCATGGCAGCAGCTATGTATTGTGACCAATATCATTATTTGTATTCTGCTTAATATAAGAGACATTTCTGCAAACAATATAATGCTTTTACTATGAAATTTATATGCTATTTTTCACTTATTGTGTTATTGATAACATGTACATACTTAGCCATTTTCGCCCCCCTGACTTTACCTGCACTCTGCTGTTGTAATATTGCAGATTTCCCTGTTGCGGGACTAATATAGGATTTCCAATTCTTATTCTGATTCTAAATTATTTAAATGACTGCCCTTTTGACCACACATAACATGTTTTTTTTCATTTCTCCATGAAATGCTGGAAAACTATACAAAAAGACATTTCCAATCATCTTTAATTTTCTTACCTGGTAGTCAAAGTGTGTTTCTGCTCCTCCCTCTGGCCCCAGTCCAAGCTTGCCATTGGCCACTTGTTGAGCATAGTGCCTGAAGCAAGCTACAGCCATAGCCAATACCAGCACACCTCCAACGACTGCCATGGAAACAAGGGTGATGACTGTGCCACTGGAGCCTTGGGAAACCCTGGTTACCTGAGGGAGACCGCGTGCATCTATCCTCTAGGAAAAACACATCATAAAGAGCATGGAGTAGGCTATTGGCAGGAAACATATTCCCCAAAGTGCTATCTTCCTTTATTGACACACATCTGCCATTTAAGAGTAGTCAATCTCAGCTAAGCTACCTCTGGGATTCTGCCCCCAGCACCGGCACTAAAGGTCACTCATTTCATAATAACCATTTCTTTTATGTAACTGTACATGACAGCAAGGTGCGCTCGGTGAGTTTAATGTTGACGTTTAGAGACAGAGGTCTCAGAAGTCAAGGTAGTATGAACCAGGGAGTCGTTAAACAGACACCAATGTGTCATTCTACCTCTTCCTCATCTTCTCTTTTCTTTTTCAAAACGGTTTTCATCATGTTGCAACAGCAGAATTCAAAGCAAAATAAAACGTCTCCTGAAATGAAAATCACCGCCTATCTTTTTATTACAAAGATATTTGCTCACTGTTGATGAGTGTGAGTCTAATACTTAAATCAGTATACATATCACGCTGTCATTTGAATTTAATTAATGGATGAATTAACAAGTATAGCCAGCATATTCCATGAATGCATAAGCAGGAGATTTACAATATCTCTGCAGCCCAGAATTGTATTGTTTTTTGTGTGTGTTATGTTTCTATTTATGCTAAAATGGCCTTTTCTTTTCAATTCAACAAAGTTAGAGATGAAGGCAATGATTCAGAGATCTGAAATCACCAGTGACTGTTGCCATAGCACCTGGGATACAGGAGTCACAGTAGGGGGTTGGAGTAGGAGATGAAGCACCATGGCAACAAGTGCGGTGACGTTTATGAGGTGTAGACTTGCTGATTTGTTCTGACCACTTGCCCTCCAGGTGGACAACACTCAGAGGGGCATACGCACGCAGAAAAACACCCACACACAGTATAAGAGCTGGGTGTAATGGTGGATGGAAAACTGAATGTACTGCCTGTGTGCTGCATCACAGAACAGTACATTGCTCGTATTAAAATCTTTAAATCTTTAAAGGTGGAAGAAAGTATGAACACAATAAAATGAACTAAACTTACAATAAAAACAATAAACAGCACCACATCTATGTACATATCTACAGTATAAATGCCATGAACAAGAATACCCAAGAGAAAATGATCTAGATCATTTAGACTGTACCACAATACATTACAGTAGTACTGTGTTTGATTTGTACTGGGTATTCTCAACACCAACACACCCAGTTGTGTATCCAAACCGTACAAGCAGCCATTTCATCGTACCAGCAACATGATCTGATGCAAAGGACTTAACATCTATGGGAAACAGAATCAAGCCATTCTAAGACAGCCATGAATAGAATCGATCCATTAGCTGGTGGTCTGTTGGGAGTCTAAGTTGACACTGGCAAGTCGGATCATCTGTCAAGATAGGGTCCATTAATTATTAGATTTAAATGAGATGGTAAGGATAGCAGAGAAATGATTATATCTCTGTTGCCTTGACAACTGCTTCATGTGTTCCTGTTAGCAGAGGTTTACAAAGGGACATTTCCTTCAGTGGCAAATGGAGTTTATGTGTGTGTGTGTGTGTGTGTATCGCATACCTCTCCTACACCGGTCTGTTTAATCTTCAGGCCTGTTTCAGACTCCAGGAAGCTCTTTTCAGAGACTGTTGGGGGGGAAAAACAAACAACAGTGTGAAAAAATAGCAGGTTTAGTGAGATTATTTTAGGAATTTCTAGGACACAACACCAAAATAAGCCTTTACACTGTCACTATCTTGTGTGTTGGTGTTTGTGTGTGTTTTCGAGCCTCACCAGCTTTGGCAGCCATGTCTGCAGCCGTCATGTTGTGTTCATTCTGGCGGATACGAAACGTCAGAGCAGGGCCCACCACACTGCAGATATAAAACCACAGGGACACAAATGGTGGATGCTTCTTATTGTTTAGAGTTAAATAATAAAAATGTACTACGCTCTCACACACAGATACACACTTTACAGGGGTTTTACCTGATGTTGATGAAGCTGCTGGTTGTCAGGTGTATCTTGTCAGCCAGTAGCTCCAACAGCTTGACTCCATCATACAAACTCAGAGGACTATGATTGAAAAAACATGATTAAGCTTCTTTAAAACATTTTTATTAAATGTCCTATTATGCTCATGGCTCAACAGGAGGTAGCATGTTTTTATCAGATTATTTTCAATAGAATGAAGAGCTGAATTTTAATGAAAGCTTACCTTTGGTTGGTGACGATGTACCCATACTGCTCCTTGGCTCCTGTACCCTCAACCAGTGGCAGCCCCTGCTCCTTCGAGCCTTTTCCAGCTTCAGCAGGAGCGGCCTGCGGGGGCAGGGAGGTAGAAGGGGGCAGGTGGAGGCTCTTGGCTGGTGATGTAGCTGAAACTGAAGCAGAGGACGGCGCTGGAGGGGCATCAGGGGGACCAGGAACTGGGACAGGCTTTGCCGGCTTCTGGGCCACACTGTCTGTTTTTAACAGCTGCATCTGAGAGGGAATGATAGTAAACCTGTCAGTGAAAGAAAAAAGTCTATGATTGATTTTTGTGAACGCTGCTGAATGTAGGCTGACTTACCTCCTTGAGGGTGATGAGATCTTTCTCCATTGGATCTGTGTTAAGACAGATAAACAGATAAACAAAACAATATAAGCAATTTAAGTATGTTTTTATTCTTAACATCTATTCCTTCATAAACTTTATACAGATATAAGCTCAATATTATAACTCCACTAACCCACTTTTATGTTTACAGTATAGCAAGGGGATAAGGGACTCAGTATTACTGTTTCTCAATTTGAGATAATTGAAAGACTACCTGTTTTGTCTTTGGCCTGCATCAGCTGCAGAATGAGGGCTAGCTTGTACAGCTGCTCTTGACTGAGCTCTCTGGGGTCGACTCCGTACCTCTGCAAGACTCCAGACATCCTCTGCAGAAGTCCATCTATGACAGGATAGCAAAATTAGCAATACCTCTACACTGTCCAATTCAGATAATCAAATGGATGTTCTAATCACATACACTGTGTGTAAGAACTTTGCTATTTTTTCTTTCTGTGACACATCATGTAAATTCAATTTAAGTGCAATTAAGTTTCCTTTTCCCTCACCACTGTTTCCAGTGCTGATTTCCTGAGGAACCTTTTTGTTCTGCGGTACTTGCTGTCGGCCAGCAGTACCAAGTCTCTCCTCTAGGGTGTAGTCTTCTACATAATCCACTGGCACCTCCAGTTCCAAGTCCTCATAGTAAGGCAGAGCTGCTCAAAGCATTATACAGTAAGTTATGATGGTAAAATTAATCGTTTGGGCATAAAGTTGCTTACAGTTTAGCAAAAAAACTCTAGATGACAGTTTTTTTAGCGAGAAAAATATGTAGTTTAATGTTTTCATTGTTCTTAAGCAGCTATATAGCCCAGTGTTTACCTGCAGGAGCCATGGCAGCGGCCCCTCGGTGGCGATAAGAGGGCTGTGCAGACGCCATGTAGAGAGAAAATGCTTCCTGTAACATCTGCCTGTCACGCTCTCGCTCTCTCTGATTTGCCTGGGACCTTGACGAGGGGCGGGCATATCCATTTCCTGCTCCTATGAGGGATCTCTCCACTTCGTCTTGATATCTATGCTGCAATCAGGAGATGTATCCAATGATTTAGTACTGTGTGCATGCATAGATGGGAAGTTTAAGATAATAACTTTTTTATGTTCTTCATATGTATTTGTGTTTTCTCTCCTTTGTTAGTAATAATCTAACACATTTTTTTATCTAATAAACACAATTATATTGTTCTAGGATGATCTTCATTGTGTTTAATTCTAGATTATGATGTACTTTTTCATTTAAGTTTGGAATTGATCCGTGATCTGTGACACCTGCTGTTGGATTTGTATGCCTGTGTGTAGCTGTACCTGGTGGTATGTGTATGGGTCCATGGAGGCTGACTGCATTCGTAGCGGGGTTTGAGGAGGCTCGACAATCATGTAGTCCAAATAGTTGCCACCAGGAGGTGCCTTGCCAGACTTAGAACTGTGGTGGTGGGGGCTGTTCTGTTTGGAACTGGCAACCCAGAGAGAAACCAAAAGAGGAATAGAATCAGTTGAAAGGAGGGAAGGATAGAATTTAGGAGTCCATCCTATGACACATTTGTTGTGTGTAAAATGTACATGTATAGCTTAATATCTTAATATGTAAATGGAGGGCACTTACTGAGACGAAACAGAAGAGGATGAAGCAGAGTTTGGCTTAGAAGGATGGGTCGTATGGGGAACTCTCTTCAGCTCCTTTGATAAAATATACTGGGTGATGTCATCTTGCCAGGAAAAACCTGAAAACACACACACACACACACACACACACACACACACACACACACACACACACACACACACACACACACACACACACACACACACACACACACACACACACACACACAGCAATTAAAGAAACTGAGAGGGAGAGTGGAAGGCTATGGTGTGAGTGGAGGAGAAGGAGATAAAGATTCCCTGAAATCGATTCTGTTTTCTAGGAATGTGTTGAAGTGCCTATGTAATTAACAGATGTCTTCCTGTACACTGTAGGCCTGAAACTGTGCTGTATGACTTTGTGTTTAGTGCTAAAATACTAACATGATAAATGAAAGTGCTAAAAATGGTAAACATCAAGCCAGTTTAACATCAACATTTTAGCATTGTCATTTGGAGCATGTTAGCATGCCATCAAAGCACAGCTGTATCTAAATATTGCCTCACTAAGTATTAGTTTAGAATCTTAGTCTTGTTTAAAAGTGTTTATTTTTGTGTTGGCTTTTATTCTTATTAGACTGATAGCAAACTGAAATTCAAATATTGCCAATAGACCATAATTCTCATAGAAATTGGTCAAAATTAGCCACGATTTTGACAAGTCAAAAATTGCTCGGGGAAGATGTTCATGTGTAATCTCACCTTTTACCATGAGCTGTTTTAGGACTTCCTGCATCCTCTTTAGAACAGGAACTGTAACCTGGTACTGGACCAGGTCCTGCTTAGAGCTGAGGCACTGACCGAACAGCCCATCTGGAATGAAAAAACACATAAACAAATTAAGCCCTTATTTTTGCCTGTAAAAGTATGTAGTGATTTGATTTTTAATGTTACTTCTGGACTTCTTTACAGTTTCCGTAAAATATTTCAGTGATGTTGCCCTAAAGGTACACTTCAGTATTTTCTAATATTACCGGTAATTCTTATGCCCACAATGCAGTAGCCCACAGCCGTGAGTCATAGTTTTAAAGTGCAGCCTACACACTTACACTGGCTGTCACCACTTTGGATGAGGTTGTACCACTGCCAGTGCGTGTGCTTCAGAACTGTTCCTTTGAAACAGTTAATGACACCATGGCAGCCACATGGCAACGGAAATAACGATAGCATTTGCTCAGTGTTATTGTCTCTGAAATCTCCTCATAATACGATCATGAATGTATCCCTATTTGAACACATACATAAATGAAGGACTTTGCCAAGTGAGTACAGTATGTCAACCTTAGCCCACACAATTACATGCACAAACCAGAAACAGTGATTTATGAGTCTGATGGATTTAAACGGTTAATCCCTTCTATACATACATCTGACATTTGTTATACACAGTAAAAAAGACAGGGATGAGACAATTCAAGCAGTTCATGGTGGATAATTCCAAACATACCAAGTGTAATTGTTCAGCATTGGATTAAAAATAATTCAGGAGGAAAAAGTAATCCACAACAAAGTGAATGCTAAAGAGTGAGAATCTCAAATGTCTTTTAAATAAAAAACCTCAGTGAGCGAATAAATAATGGAACCTCTGGACAAAAATATTGTCAAACTGCGATGAGACAAAGCAGAGCAGACTACGTATTATCTGGCGCAATGATGAGTCACCACACTGGCTAAATCCCACACATCCCAACCTGCCACAATGAAACTGTGAATTGCTAAACAGAGCAGACTGTGTACAGCTTATTTTCTGCCACTTAATGTATTGGAGAGTAAGGAAACAGACATATCTTTACATTGTTTCTGTTTTGCTGAGTGAACGCCTTTCAGGTGCGAAATCAGGTTAATATCATAGCATTGTGTTTGAACCAAGTTGATCCTTGACAGTCTGAAAAGATGTACAGATAAAATCTTTCAAACCCCATATTGTAAATCAAATTACAAATAGTTATTGTTGACGCTGTGATATGACCCAGGATATTGTATCCAGGCAATGAATTGCACTGGGAGGGTAGAAATACAGTAGCTCTTGTTCTGATGGGGAACTGACTTATGACAGAGAGAAGAGGAACATGAGGAGGAGTAATGGAAGATGAATGGAGCAAATGGCACAGTTTGATTGGATTGGGACTATTTCTGGAGCTTGGGTTATTTCTGTGAAGGGGACACACAATAGTGTTCAGCATTCAGCAACGGGGGATCTCTGTTACTGTTATGTGAGAGAAATGCAATATTTGGCTCAGACTATAAACAATATTTGAATGAAATGAAGGGTTGAGTAAGCCCCATGAAGACAAGTATGTGTATTCACATGAAAGCAGTGGCAAACAAAATAGGGACGTAAGGAAAATGGTTTATTTATGATGCTTACTTTTTTAGTTGAAATCTATTTCTGTTGATGACACCAACCCTCTCCTCATCTCAGGGATTGCCCATTTACTTGTGTGGAGCACCCTGATAAAATGTGCATGAGCTGCAGCTGGGCAGTTTTTACAGACTTTTCCAGGGGCCTAGCCATTTTCCCGAGAGCGGGCCTGCCTCGAGGAGTACCTGGTTGACAGTGTGCTACATGTGCACACAAAACCCCAATGATACTTATTCTGATTAACAAAGGCTAAACACTCGACAGGCATAATGGGGGGTTGCCTGCAACAACAACATAAACCTTGGTCCATATATGACCCTACACAGCACCCCAAGCAGGCGAGCAACACACACCTCTACCTCTGACAGTCTTTAAGAGGGGTGAAAACAGGGGGAGAGGGAGCACTGTGTCCAACACTGTACACTTCTTCTACCAAATGTGTGTTGTGTTGGAATAGAGCCAAGATAGGTGCCAGCCACACATCCTCTCACAAACAAATTAAACAACTGCTAAGAGCATCTAAATAAGTAATACATTTTTCCTATAGTGACAGGCAGCAATGCATAATAGGCCTTTAACTCCTAAAACACCTATTTAATTACTCTTGAAAGGGAAATTGTGAAGGCACCGCCGCCTTCACAAAACCTTTGAGGAAGCCATATAATGAGCTTGCCTCTCTGTCTGTTATGGATAGATTTTAAATTGAACTTTCAGTTTTAATCACTTTTATTTCCAAGCTAAACTAGAAGGCACCTGATCAGTGTGTACATAACCCAATACAACAGTCATCAAGCTCTGGGAGTGATGAAGCAGTTGGATTTATATATTGCAATACAATTATTGCTGAATTTGCATCTGAGAAAGAAAACAAAAATAACCATTCATAAAAATAAACACCAAGTAGCTGTCTTGTGAAATGAGACGGGCTGCGTTGAAAACCAGGCATTTAACGATGTAGCGGGTCTGTATTTTCTGTGAAGGAGTCCAGATCAGAAAACGCTGAGGGTGAAACATGTCTAACAACAAGTACAAATATTAATTTATAGACAGTGGTCACTGATTCATTCTTCAGTACCATATTTGCAAAAGGGCACTATACCGTCAATGAACACACAGACATATGGTGCCCGTAATAAACAAAGAAAGGAGGTGTACATTATTTGAATAGGATGCTTGCAGTAAGTTAATGAAAAAAAAAAAAAGCATTCATATTTTCCATTGATCGTTCTGTTGCTGCTATTTCTGTCATGCTCTTAAAACACCTCTTTGTATTCTTTATCTCAATTCAACACAAGCACTGCTTAAGTGTTAGAGACAGGGAGACCTGCATGTATCTCTGGAGATGGTGACGGATATGCTGCCTGTGGACTTCCACCTACAAGCTAAAGAATTAGGTCAATTAATATTTTTTGGTGTGTAACAGATGTTTTCAGCTTATCTTGCATCTCTTAAAGAGATACCGAGTCAGATAGAGACAGAGGGTTCATCATACTCAAAACCTCTGAGATTTTTTTCTCTCAGACCCACAGGCGTCCGTAAATACAGCCCTGCTCCTGAGCTGCATGAGCACTAAACCATTTAGTATTCAGTCCAATGGCTGTTCGTGTGCGTAAATGCAATCTCCACAGAGAAGTGCGTAAGCGTGCGTCAGTGACTCATCACTGTATTGCCACAACAACTGTGGGGGTGTCGACCTCACAATGATGTCAGTGTTGCTATGGAAACAGTCGAGCAGGGGAGGGGCTTGGCTAAAGACGAGGAAAGGGAGAGGGGCAGGTGACGTTGAGAGATAGACAAACGAGGCTGAGAGAGGATGTAAAGGATCAAAAAGTAGACTGTCATAAAAGTTTAATGTTTGAGTTCAAGAGAGAGTTTGTTTTGATTTAGTATGTGTGTGTGTGTGTGTGTGTGTGTATGTGTTTCACTCACCATCAGAGCAGAACTGATCCCTTGTGCACAGTTTCCTTTCAAACAGGCAACCTACGGTAGGATGACAAAGAGAGAGCTAATAGGTACTCAAATCTTCAAAATCTTTCAAAGCAATATCCATGGCAACAACAGCTTTATCTCATATTTAAAAGGTTGAAATGAGAACACAGGAATGTCAGAGTAATCCTGGCTTACTCAATATAATCAGTTTCAAAGGCAGCCCACTTATCAAGACATATATAATTGCACAAGGACATTTTAAAAGGCCCTGCAATAAACCTGTAACATTGGAAAAAATTGAAATACAAATGTTCTTATTTTTGCTTGGACAATTTTGCTCTTGCATAGCCTATCAGTGCTCTTACAAATATATTTAATAAGCATGACTGAAGATAACACGTTCACCTCCTGATTTGAAATAATTTTTTTGACCTATATTGTTATGCTGATTTGGTGTGCAATTGAACAGTGTTGTCAGTCGAAGTTTAATACCGCCTTTGCATTTTATTTTTAGCTGTTTCACAAATTTTTGATTCAGGCTTGTGAGTAAGACCTTAGAGGGTTCAGCAGTGTGGGAAGGAGCAGGTGGCTGACGATATATAGGAATGTAATAGGGCAAAATATGCATGGGTTATTCTGTCTCTGTTCACTCCTTTTTAACGTCACGGTTCACTTTGTGCCTGTTCTGTTCAAAGTGTATGGAGGAAAAGACAAATGTATCCCAAATGATCATACCATAATGCTAAAAATGGCAGATGAGAAGCTGGTAAACAAACAGAAACTTTGATACAGAAAATGGAAAACAACTTCCTTTATTTTAAAAGAAAAAAATAATCAGAAACAAACAACAGTTTGAATGACTCACCTTTACTTTCTTTGAAGAGAAACACACACTGGCAAATACACATTTCTCACACAGAGCACTGTGCAAGTGAGTATTGTGTTTCTTTAATGCCTTTTTAAGTTTTAATCCATGAAGCTATATTTAAGGATTTAAGACACAAACATAAAGGAACCACAATGTTGACAATATATTGCATGTGAATGCTAATCTTAATCATTAGAACTAATTGGCTGGCCAGGAAAAGACGACTAACAACCTTTGACCTTAAACCAATGGGAAAAATACTTTTCTAACTAATACAATTAGTTTCTATTTCTTAGTCAAATGTTAGTGTCCTGAACACGCAGATTTTTCTAATTGCAATTTTGCTAAGAAGGTAACATTAAGGTAGCAACATTAACATAAATATTTGTTTGTATTAAATTAAAATAGAGAAATATTAACCCTCTCATGTCAAAAAGGATCCAATTGATTTCTTACGTTTTTAAGAAAATATTTCAGTGGAAGCCTGAACGATTGTACGGGGTTTCATAGCAACAGGACATCCGCCCTTAAAAAAAATGTCAGGTCTTACAAAAACCTCCTACTGCGTGTGTGGGGACGGTCAGTCGGTCGTATGGATGGATGGCTAATCAGATGAACAGATGGATGGATGCTTGTGTGAAAGAGCAGAAGTGGAAGAAAAGAGGCGTTAATGGATGAGTGGACAAAGGGAAGCAACAGTGACGGCTGGTTTCTCTCCACGGTGCTGAAATCTCAGGCACTTGCAGAATGGCTTCCCATTGTGCTGTCCTTTGTTATTGTTAGCTTGGAAAAAATAACCTTTATACTTTCTCAGGTTTTCAATCAATGATGTACATGTTTTAATGGCAAACAGCACAGAAAGTCTATTTTACAATTATTGTATGTTCAGCTATGCTTGTTTTTATGGATGTACAGAAGTTTGAGAAATTGCATACATTATCGTACCTTTGATATTCCCATTAACTGCCTTGTATCACATTTAGGTGAACAAATAATCATACTTAAAAGATAAGTAAGTAATAAAAAAAGTAATACGATTTGCAATTTATGCCTCAAATTATTTATATGACCGCACAGCACAATGTGGAAGGATGGAAATCCTTCTGTTCTAACAAAATCATGCTGACTTGTTTTTGCCAGAAAAAACCTGAGGGAGAGAAAAATAATTATTGGCCTTTCTCAAAGTCAGAAATACTCACTGAAAACATTTTACAAATATCCCCCTCTACATGTCAGACAGTCAGAAAGCAATACAACGATCCATGGGAAAAGCACTGTTTAGCTGGTGTAACAATCCACTTGTTGCATCAATAACTATTTATTCCAGTTTATTGCATCAATCTACAAGAAAAGAAAAATAATGTCATTACTTTTTCTTAAGCAATAATCAATATGAATTAGTCAAGCTGAAACTGCTCCTGCTGCCAATGAGAAGATTAATAACATTAACAGCTACACCTGCTGCTGTCAATGCCCTTTTTTGCTGCTGAGGGTGAAATGTTAGGGCGAAGCTGTTCAGCCATCAGTTAACACAATTTTCAATGTAGGAAACATTTCCATTTCACTACTAAAATTCAATTATCAAAATAGAATCTATCCTAACAAATACTATGTTTGATTTCAACTATCTTTAGTGTTAGATCAAAGAAAAAAAGTGACAATTGTGTTTTATCCATTATTTTGTGTTTTAAACCTAATTCTGCGTCTACTTTTCGAAATGTTCTTCAGTCTAATTCATGGACCCCTTACTGTATTTGATGACTTTCTTCCTGAGTTTTTAAGACAACAAATAAAACACAATGCAATTTAAAGCATAAGATAGTGGCATAACATTGATCATTATTTTCTAAAATGTTCCAAGGCTCTAAAGAAAAAGAAATAACAACAATTAGTGAAATCAGTTGTTCTCCTCCCTTACAATCTTTGCATCCTTCATCTCTCATCTTCCTCAGTTTAATCATATTATCCCCATTTACACACATAGCCAACCAAACTTTGGCAAATCATTTACAGTTAAATTCACTTAATTTTGGTCGAAATACACAAAAAACAGCTTTCTCTAAATGTCTGAGCCAGAAATATTACACGACATTTAGAGCTATGCCACAGGGGACAAAGTATCCTAGAGTAGTAGCATATGAGACAACCGTGATGTCATTAGCTACTTAAAAACACCATGTACCTGTGGGAATATTATAGGAATATGACCGTGATTTTCTGAAAAGGAGCGTGCCATTATCTGCATTATCACCATCTCCATCATCTTACCGTATTTATCTGAGGTTCCGGGGTGGTACAGCACGGTTAGGAGGAGCAGAGCCCGCCATGGTTTAAGGTGTTGCATGATCCTCTGAAGCCTCCCAGCAGCGGAGGTAATGCAGAGAGAAAGATGCGGAGTCCCTTTTGCTTTGGTCCTCAATTTTAAATCCCCATCATTTTGACGACTGCTCCCATTGCACCCTAGATGCAAATGTGACCGAAAACTATAAGTGAAAAAAAACGAGTTCTTCCCAGTGAAAAGGCGGGGCGTGAGGATGGGGAGGAGGACCCACAGCGTAGGAAATAACGTAGAATCTTAAGAAGCTCTCTGACAGAGACATCGACCTGCAGCTGCGTCATCAAGGCTTCTCACAGAGATGGATGTTATGTTTATAGTTCACATATACACAAACGTCATGCATTCATTATTGATAAAGGTGCACATGCACACAAAACGTGGGATATGCTGCTTAACGTTATACGTTACCGAACACGGTGCATGCACAGGTAGGCCCATTCCCCCTCAAGTATCTTAAGCTAATGTTTGTTTGAAGCTTAAATTCAATTAATGTGTGATAGCTGTCATCGACTCTAACATTTTTCTAAGGTGAATTGTTTTCGTAGATACCTGACCTGTTAACGTTGTTTTTGTTTGTTGACAAAACGATAGTGTTCTACACAGTCTTAACTTTTAAAGATGAGCTTTTCCCACAAATAATGGTGGAAGGAAGGCTGCTAACAACAGCTATCATAAAGGTCATGATGAAAGGCCCTACACATGTTCAGCCCAGTTGAGACTGCATTGCACCAAGATCCAATGTGGGGAAACAAGACCACAACATACCAATTAATCTAAAATAACATTTAGAGCGTGTAATCTCTTAACTAAACTGAACAATTAATTTCCCCTTTGGGGGATCAATAAAGGTTAATCAATAAAGGTTAATCTTCTCATTTAGTAGATATTCCCAGTGACAAGTCAAGTGACTTGATTAATTAATTCACTCAAATCCTTGTTTTTTACTCCAATAATCTTGTTCCAATGATCTTAGTCAAGGTGCAATAATTCATTTTTTAAACTTAATTGATTAATTCTGATTGGAAATGCACTAAATAAGGAGCCACATTTCCACTGAGGAAATGGTCACACTTGTCCAAGTTGTCCTTTTGCTCCCTCTTGTGGTCATTAGAACACAGACAAAAATCAAACTGCAGTAAGATAAGATATGATAAGATAGATCCGGTGGGGAAATTCAAGAGTAAAAACAGCAATAGGGTGAGAACTTGAAAAACAGGACAGTACAGATTCACACAAGGAAAAAAAAGAATACACAAAAAAAGTAACTGTTAAAAAAAGTCATCATAACTATGCTCTAACTTAGTGTACATCCCTTGATAAAATGCTGTAATTCAAATGTCTTGCCTTCAGTGAATATAGTACTTACATATTGAGGGTAAAGCCGTGAAACCTGGGCCACCGTACAGGTTGATATTGCATGGTTTTCAGTCTCATGCCCACCTGAATAGGCTACAATGTAGACACTTGCTCATCAAGTTATTCCAGGTTACACAGAATAAAAATCTAGTTATATAACTAAAGTGTTTTGTTCGGCCTTCTGAGCATTTAGCATTTCATGGAAGCAAAGAGCTGTATGATGTAACTGGTGAATAATTGCTACGTTTGCAGCACAAACACCTGTTGAATAAAATGACTGAAAAGTCAAACTAATTAAACTTAGGAAATAGGTCCGAACTTCAACATATTTGTATTTAATGTAAAAGAAAAACCGCTCTGTGTCAGCAAGACTCTTACTTTTTAATTTAAGCAAACTAACAGATGTACTGACTGCCCTATAAAATACTTTTGGCTTTGGTTCTAATATTCACTAAGTAATCCTATCCTTGGAATACCATAGAAAGCAATAAATGTCTGATAATGTCACGGGACCATTATCGCTTAATCTTCTATGAATGAACCTGTGCTGATTGTTAAGTGTACATTGTGCTCCCATGGGGCAGTTCTCATTTTACTCACATAGGTTTATAGGGCAACTGGACTGGGATAAAACAGCATGAGTCATGAATCATATGCTTTGATCTGATGTCACTTCTGGCTACAGGCACATTGTGTTGCAACTGGCATTTGATATCATATCCCTCCTAATATAAATCTAAAATAGAACTGGAAGAAATTAGCTCTTAAAACATGTCTATCAAAAACATGTTCCTGTTTCCATGTTACACACTTGCATGCAATCACCAATGTGCAAACACACTCACATACACATATCTGTGTTCCTCTCTCCTTTACTCTCATCTGTTCGTCCTTGTGTCACTCTTTTGCGACAGCTCAACTCATTGGCATGTGTTTATTCATGTTTGGTTGGTCGCCGGGCAACTTGCATTCAGTGTTTATGATGGATGAAACCAGCTGAACACCCTTAACCTATACATACTATTTAAATCATGTTAAAACATCATAGGATTTTCACCATTTTCACCCGGCTCTCTCTTCCTATCGCTATAAGACTGCCGCTATTATCGCATTCTGCAGCTGCCAGATCCAAGATACAGTAAGTCTGTATAACTTAGTGTTTATGCTCCCTTACACAGAATAATATAGATATGTTTATGTAATGTTGTCTATGTGGTTAAACACAGATTGTTCTTATATATTTTAGTTTCTCATATTCTATGATTAAAATAGGATCCTCAATAATTTCCCATCATGCCATTTTTACCATCATGTCATCCACACTGGTTGGCTCCTAACTGCGTGAGCATTCCGCAAGCCACAGAGCCCCGCACCCTTAGCCCAAATACCCCACCTTTGGGAAAATAGGGATGAGAAAAGTAAAAATGTCAGGATAAATCGACCTTTAACATATATGTTTTTATTAATGTAAGTTGAAACATATACTCCAGGCGGGTTCATTGGCAGTGATAGTAAGTCATTGTAAAAGGAGTGGGAGGAGTCGGCTTCAAAATCAACTTAATGAGTGAAACATATATCTGACTGAGTCATTCTTTCATTAATTACTGAATCTAGACATAGGAATTTGTACTTTATAATCCAATTTAATAAATTAGCTTTTTCTAATAAAATATTGTGGACATTTCTGCTGATATTTGTTACATTATGCAGCATTCCCAAGATAGCAAATTGGTGTGGCTGATTACGACTGATATGTAGTGTTGGTATTCTCAGACTGTCTGTGTTTCCAGCCGAGCCAAGATCTGGATGCTAATTTAAGAGCGTTTTTCTAGGCTACAGACCAGGTATTGCCCTTGCGTGATGGGTTGTTAGGGAACAGATAGGTAGCTCATATTCTGTGCTGTGCTGATGATGTGTTCTTCAACTGGGAAACTCCAGGATGACTACTCCCGTCATAACAGAAAATAATACACTCGTGTCACATCTTGATCCTATCGGGGTATTGAATGTAATCCATTGCAGTGAAAAGCCTTCACATCACTTCTGGTATATGAGTTTAGTTGAATAGGAAACAGTTTCAACGAATGACTCGTATAATCCTTTACAAGTGAAGTCATTTGTGGGAGGAGTGTCACACTTAACTGGACAAAATGGGTTTTTGGTGTTGGAACAAGCAAAGCCAAAGGCCTGGAAGCCGGATTCCCAGACCCACAAAGGACACAAACTTAAATATATGTATTTCGGGTTAAATAAAAATGTATAACTGGGCATTTTTTTCCAAGTTATGGGTGTATAGTATATATTTTGTACTGATTGTAATATTTTTCAATCATACCACACAGTTGCCCTTTGACACCATTTATATTTTATCTCATTTGATATTTGATGTCAGAGGTTGATTTTCAGCAGTGATGTTTTTATACATTTCTCAGGACATGTCAGTAAAAGCAGTGTCATAATTTGTATTTTTGTAGCTGGTCTCTATCTCTGTCTTCAGTCCCATGATCCTTTAGGAAAGCTAAAAATAGAGCTGACACTCCTAGCAGCTGACTGTGCTCTGTGAAATGCAAATACATGCACGACCACACACAAACTCCCGGCCCCCTGAACTCTACTACCACGCAGAACACATGGATACATATGAAACCCAAACTGGAAGTGACTTACAATCAGCCACTGTAGCAGCCCATTTTGATATAGTGTGTGCTTGTTCATTATTTGAAGCTTCACACATTGAAATTTTGGATGACATTTGGATGCTTCAGTGGCAACAAATTACTCAGTCATTTTTGGGTTACACATTCAACTGGGGTAGAAGAGCAAATTCTACTGCAGGAGTTGATATGTCATTGGCCATAAACCTAATGTTTAAATAGTGGGCAACTAAAGATCACTAAAGAGCTATTATTGCATTTAATCAAGGCCTCTATACACCAATGGAGACTGTGCCAAAGAGCAGACTTCATGGAGCGATGAAACTTATCATATGGCCCGTTAGCCTGTGGGTGGAATACAGTGGAGTTGTTTACCTTGTAGTCTCACTGCGACTGTGTTCCATAACTTGGACGTGAACTATTAACCCCTTTCGGAGCAGAGGTCACATGCACTGGATCTGTATAATCGCCCTTGCTTCCTTGGTGGTAATATGGACTACAGCGGGACGACTTCCTCCATTGTGTATTCCTGTCAACTATGGTTATGAAGTATGTAAAACTGTGGGAGGGGGGTAGGGGACTCACCAGGTTCATATTGATGTGGCCAAACCTACTGTCAGGCACTGAGAATAGCCGAGACGGCATGGGTGTGCTCTCCCATGAGATCCAGCATGCTGTCAATGATTTCAGATGGCTTGCTGTCGAGTCCTTGTCCAAAGAAGAACTGGCCAGCCTGCTTCGCGTCGACCAGGGAGTGTTAGCCCAAGGGTTTGTGAGTCAGCTCACCACTCGCAATGCTGCTCTAGAGGGCCGACACCATGTAATCATTTTTGTGGCATCTGCAGTGATCTCCCAAAGTGCAAACTGTGCTTCTATCTGGGCCAGCCAGGCCGAGGCAGACTACTTTGTTTGCCATACTTTGATGAGATGTCTCTAGAAGTTCTGCCAAAATAGAGACAAACAACTTGTATGTTGGACTATACATACGTGTTTGTTTTTTTAAGCCTTGTGTTCTGTCGAATACAACATTATGTTTTCTAATTGACCTATTCAGGACAATTTTGCTGTGTGCAAGCTAGTTTAATTAAAAATCAAGCTTAATTGAAATCTCCCTTATTCTCCTGCTAGATTTGTTGCACTTGTTTTGGCCGGACAACTGACCCTAGTATTGTTCTTATTGGTCCAAAGAGTTTGGTAAAATCTGCAAGGTTGAGGTGACACTTGAGGTGCAATCAGTGAGATAAATTGAAAACCCCTACATGGTTATGTGGGACCTTTCAATGTATAATTTGTGTAGGAAGTTGAACAAATGTAACAGCTGGATTTAGCCCTCAAAGATATGTTTAGCATCTTACAGAGCTAGGGTTGCCATCATCACCATTATCGTTATCATTAACACCAACACATTCACAGTAAGACATTTGGCAGAGATGCCTCACAAGCCTGGGCTTGCATTTTAGCTGTGAAGCGCTGTGGCTGTCAGAAATGAGCAATGTCTGTCGGTTATAGACCAATAGCATATCTCATTCACACACACACATGCACACTTACACCTACACGCACACGCACACGTACACACACACACACACACACACACACCATTTTCATTGAAATTGGAAACACAGAGCTGGGATGATTTCATCCCTGTGTTGATCACGTTCGAGTAATAAGTAAGCTTACATTTGTAAACAATTGTTAGTTTTACCAGCTTATGACAAACATGAGTAACTATGAAATAAGACAGGTTTGTTTTGCACATACAAACACTGTATGATTACACAGTTTCCTTAGTTGATTTATGCACAGCCATCTTGGAATTTGAGGTTTGAAATTCTAATGACCCATTAAAACTGGAGCACACCGTAGCTTATTATCACTAAACTGCAAATAACTAGTGACACATCTAGCAAAATAAGTGAGTAAACTAGACAAGGTATACCGTATAGCCAATCTTATGCTGCCATGTGTCTGTTGGAATTGTATTTGGGCGGTCGCAGCATGCTACTCATACCAAATACCAAAGTGATAATATGCTATAAATTCAGCCTTAACCAGGTCATATTCCTAACTTTAAACAAATAAATGTATATGGACTGTTGGCTTTTAGGTGGGACAATAATTTTGTAAACTTGGTAAAATAAGACACAAACTGCGTATTACAAAATGTTTAAACAATGCATTTAGGTGTGTGTGTGTGTGTGTGTGTGTGTGTGTGTGTGTGTGTGTGTGTGTGTGTGTGTGTGTGTGTGTGTGTGTGTGTGTGTGTGTGTGTGTGTGTGTGTGTGTGTGTGTGTGTGTGTGTGTGTGTGTGTGTGTGTGTGTGTGTGTGTGTGTGTGTGTGTCCAGTGGAGAGCACTCACGATAAAATGGACAGTGTAAGTGACCTTCCCAGCAGTAGGGCTATCAGTCAGACTATTCTGCTCCTTATATAACCAAGGGTAAACACATAACACTATTATAGCTCTAAAGATACTGGCAAGTAGCAAGTAGAGTAACTGTTCAAAACATATCAAATGTAAATCATATTGCGCAGCATTAAGATGCTGCTCAATGGATTCGTTATTATGGGTTGGCATTGATTACATTAACACAGTTTAAAGCTTTGAAAAGTGGGTTTGATTGACATGTAAGGCGTCAAAAAAACATCAGTTTATCAAAAAGAGGTGTAAGTTATATATCCATATTGTTAATTACTGTGGCACCTGGAAATTGATTTACAATAAGTATTCCTTGCCTATTCCAAAAATGCAAAGCTATTTTAAACTAACTCAAAATGAGATGTGATCTATTTTAGTCTTTTGACATATAGACTGTGGGTAATATTCCCACAGGATATGGTATACAGATACTGTTTATGAAAGAAACACACACACACACACACACACACACACACACACACACACACACACACACACACACACACACACCCACACACCCACACGTACACTGAAGGCCACCGCCCTTTCCAACTGTTGAAACCAGAACCCTTCAACAGCTGAATTGAGGATTGAAATGAGGGGAGGGGCTGGAGAAAAGATGAGTGGCTGTAGAGAGGGAGAGGCGATATGGAGGAAAAGCCTGTAAAATATTGGATGATCAAATGGATTTACAAAACAATAACATTACTTTTCCTTAAAATGTGGTAATTTATAGTTTTGAAATGATGAGAGTAGTAAATGAGAGTAACCCGGGGTAAGAACAATTTTTATTGCATCTCCAAAATGTTTTCCCAATCTCAAGCCGTATCCAGAACAGATCTATTGTGAACATTTATATGGGTTGGGACCTAGATCAATTCCGACAGTGATCAATTAACACAATGGGGTTCAAGTACAGTGATGATGGGGAGTAGGAGGAAGTGTTAGTACAGACAGGGGAATGGTGACAGAAGGAGGACGGACAGGGGGTTGGGGCAAGGAGTGGGTGTGGTAAATCTACAAATAGCTGTGCTCAGTGTCTAACATTTCTTCACTAAGTCTCTCTAACAGTTGCACAGTGGGACAGTTGGTTCTCAGCACCACACGCGGCTCCATCAAACCTCAAGACAACCCAACAGTCAACCAGCCATGAGCAAGTCCTACTCCTCTTCGGCCCAGTCGGCCTCCTCGTACCGTCGCACCTTCGGCTCTGGCGTAGGGTCGACCCCAATGTCAGCCTCTTTCTCCTCCTCCTCCGGAGGTGGTCGCCGCTCTGCTGCAAGCCACATGTCTTCCCGAGTCTATGAGGTCAAGAGCACCGGTATTCCCTCCTATTCCGGCTACAGGGTGTCTTCTGGTGCTGGGGGAGCTGGGTACGGCTCCTCTTCAGCCATGCGCACCTATTCAGGTGAGAAACTGGACTTCAACCTGGCCGATGCCATGAACCAGGACTTCCTCAGCACAAGGACCAATGAGAAGGCCGAGCTTCAGCACCTCAATGACCGCTTCGCTAGCTACATTGAGAAGGTGCGTTTCCTGGAGCAGCAAAATGCAGCGCTGACGGTGGAGATTGATCAGCTCAAGGGCCGCGAGGGGCCCGGCCGTGTAGCTGAGATGTATGAGGAAGAAATGAGGGAGCTGAGGAGGCAAATAGAGACCCTCACCAACCAGAGGGCCCGCGTGGAGGTGGACAGAGACAACCTGGCTGATGACCTGCAGAAACTGAAGCTCAGGTAGGTCAGTGGATGGTGAAATGTGTACCAATGGATGCACCTTTAAAGGGAGGTAATAATGTCAACTTGTTAAATGACAAACGTGATGAAGTGACAAAGAGGCTGATAGCAAATGTTCCAGAAAAATAATGAATAACTGAATAGTTTAGAGAGGGTCTTTGGTCACATTTGAACTTTTGCTACAGTTGTGTTCATCAGAGGTTTACAACCTTTTTGGCATGTGATGCTTTAAAGTAAAGCAATTCCTGCTTCCTTACCTTTGTCATTGGTTTGATTAGTCTTTGAGTTGTGAGCAGTTTAACCATAGAGACATTTCTTCTCATACAACTTGGAGAAAAGGCTTCAAAAAAGCTCAAATCAAACTTCAAATATGTGTAGCAGAATTACTGTGAATTCACGCACACCCATGAAAAGACCTTCGAAGTTTTTCTTGTGACACTTTGGGTTCGGACCTCCAGGTTGGCAACAGCTTGTCCACTAGGTGTTCTATCAGAAAATCAGAATGCCTCGTTGCTGAATGTTTTTATGAAGAAGAATTGTGGTTTAATGAAAAGCAGGAGAAAGAAAAAAATGTGTCTCCCAAGTAAATACAATAAATTAAGTAGGCAAGTTGCAGTACAGGCCCATAGGAATAAAGTTGAGGCAGACGGACGGACGGACAGACAGACAGACAGACGGACAATGAACAGAGATTTACGTGTAATGAAAATAATCACAACATTAATCTGAAGGACAGCTATATACATACTGTGTGTGTGTGTGTGTGTGTGTGTGTGTGTGTGTGTGTGTGTGTGTGTGTGTGTGTGTGTGTGTGTGTGTGTGTGTGTGTGTGTGTGTGTGTGTGTGTGTGTGTGTGTGTGTGTGTGTGTGTGTGTGTGTGTGTGTGTGTGTGTGTGTGTCTGACAGAAAGTATGAGAAAGAGAGAGTGAGATTAAATGTGGGTGTATTTCAGATTGGTCTATTTGGAGCTACTAGGTCAGCCTTCTGAATTTTGTATTTCTGTCACTGCAACAGCGAGGTTAAATTTGGGTGTATACAGAAACACAGACACACAAACACGCAGACAGAACATCACAGTTCAAACACACACATCACAGACACAATCATTCACTTTTCAGCAATGAGTGAAGCTTGCTAAAGCACCTACTGCTCCCACTGAGATCAAAATACACACCTCCAGCCTACACAAGTTATAATACCTGTGCGCACACACACACACACACACACACACACACACACACACACACACACACACACACACACACACACACACACACACACACACACACACACACACACACACACACACGTATATATTATATGTACACGCACTGATAGAGAGTCTGCCGAATTTAAGGATCGCATCAGCGGCTAAATGATGTAAAAACCCCAAAAGAAGAGGGTTTTGCTACAAACACAAGCATTGACCAAAAATAAAAATACTGCATTGAATTTAAAGTTAACAACCCTTGGAATACCAGAGACTTTAGACACATTTGAAGTATATGCATACATTACATGCCTACACTCTTTTTTCATTCTTCTCAGTTGTTCAGATTACACAGTGAAATGCTAATTCTGGATACAGCATCAGCCAGGGCCAGACCTCTGTTCCTTTACCCCTCTGACACTGACAGTGTGATAGCAGCTGCACATAGAACTGAAAGAGCAAGTGTGTGTGTGTGTGTGTGTGTGTGTGTGTGTGTGTGTGTGTGTGTGTGTGTGTGTGTGTGTGTGTGTGTGTGTGTGTGTGTGTGTGTGTGTGTGTGTGTGTGTGTGTGTGTGTGTGTGTGTGTGTGTGTGTGTGTGTGTGTGTGTGTGTGTGTGTGTGTGGATATGGTCACAAATAAAAGTTATACGATGTGTCATTGTATAGCCAGTTCTATTCTTGTTATAAAAAGACCAGAGAGCCGAATGCTGGAAGAATGAGAAGTGGTAACTAGTTGATCTGTGCCTGGTAATTGGTCTCTGGGGAATAAGCCATGCTCTCCTACACAGTTAATGTGTCTTTATTCAACTCTTCTTGCTCTTTTTTTAATTTAGACTGCAGGAGGAGGTCCACCAGAAGGAAGAAGCTGAGAACAATCTTTCTGCCTTCAGAGCTGTATGTATTTTTTTCTACAAAATCACAACATTGTACCTCAATATTTCTTATAATATGTATCTTAAAAGCCAAAGTGAAAACTGAAGCACTACATTCTATCACAACTGTCCTTGTTTATTCTCTCAACCACTTTATATATATTATTATAATCATCTTTTTTATGTTTCTTTGTATGTATCCAGGATGTAGACAATGCCACTCTGGCCAGGCTGGACCTGGAGAGGCGCATCGAGAGCCTGCAGGAGGAGATTGCCTTCCTCAAGAAGATCCACGAAGAGGTCTGTTGATTTGTCTATTTGATTTAAATTCTGTCAGTATTTCTGCGTGCAATCAGTCCCCCATATCTTCAGTATGTTTTTTCTATGTATGTCAGTAGGATAGTGTCCACTGTCTACTATCATATAACACCTCTGTGCAAGGCTGTACGGTAACACTAGACATATCTGAGGCTCTGTAGGCATGCAGCTCTTCAAAGAGATCAAATAGTTCACACTTAAACACAACCACAGATGATAAAACATGTTTATCAAGCAAATGTAGATGCATAAACACTCTTTCTCGCTACACAACAGTGCGGGCAGTATAGAAGCAAAGCAAATGCAATAACTGCCATAGGTATTTTGGTGCACTTTCATCCAAAGGCATCAAAGGACAAAACTGAGACACATGCCTGCAGAGTTTATGTGCTTCACCACCTCTGCCTTGGCTTTGACGTCTCAGAAATGCTGAACTGACATTTAATATAGAGGGCATGTCAGCTGCTGTGTGTGTGTGTGTGTGTGTGTGTGTTTGTGTGTGTGTGTGTGTGTGTGAGAGTTAGTTTGTGAGTGTGTGTGACAGAAGGAGAAAGAAAAAAGGGTAAAGAATGTGTGCATGTGAACAGATGCAAGGCTTTTTATATATTTTGGTTAGACCAGGAGACAGCTGAGTGGGACCAAAGCTTACTAGTTGCGGTTTTATATTTTACAGTTGCTCTATATTAATAAGTAAATGTCATTGATGTTGGATGCCATGCATTGATTTTAATGATTCATTTGAGTTTTTTCTCTATGTACAGTAAGTCAAAGTGGTGGCTTAAGTGATTAATGCAGACAAGACTTTGCGTGTTTGTCTGCTCCTTACAAAACATTATCTTTTATAACCTCATACGCTTATTTGTTTAAAACATATAATTATTCACTTCTCATAATCTTCCACCATCAACCTCTCTCAGGAGATCCATGAGCTGCAGAGTCAGATGCAGGACACTCAGGTCCAGGTCCAGATGGACATGTCCAAGCCCGACCTGACCGCTGCTCTGAGAGACATCCGCATGCAGTATGAGGGCATCGCCGCCAAGAACATCGGAGAGGCTGAAGAATGGTACAAGTCTAAGGTAGGGCAGGAGCCGGCACACACAAACACTCACAGGTCATGTGTGCTCTTAAGCTGATACAACTCCTCCTTTCTCCTCAGGTGACTGATCTGAACCAGGCTGTAAACAAGAACAATGATGCTCTGCGTCAAAGCAAGCAGGAGTCCATGGAGTACAGGCACCAGATCCAGTCCTACACCTGTGAGATCGACTCACTCAAGGGCACCGTAAGTATTGAATGCAACCTCTCTATTGCTTTCTTTCTGGATAAAACCTCTTTGTTCCACTTTTAACTTCACGTCTATGTCTCCTGCAGAACGAGTCTCTGCTGCGCCAGATGAGAGAGATGGAGGACCGCATGGGCCGCGAGGCTTCCGGTTACCAGGATAGCATCTCTCGTTTGGAGGAAGATATTGCTAAGATGAAGGTAACTAGCCCATTGATTTTTTACACTTGCTCTTTACCCATTTAAATCTATGAGGTCATAGAAAGTAGCATCAAACTGGTCCAGAATTTAGAATATCTCAATGTTCAGTTTGTCCTTGGTGTGGTGTGAACATAACGTGTTATTTATTGACTTAAAGGACGATATGGCTCGTCACCTGAGAGAGTACCAGGACCTTCTCAATGTGAAGATGGCCCTGGATATTGAAATTGCCACTTACCGCAAGCTGCTGGAGGGAGAGGAGACCAGGTGTGTGGTATTCACGTTTAAATGTGTGTGATATTTGAAGGCTTTTCTTTCGTCTGTCCTAGGCTGACATAACCTGACTTTTTCCATTGACAATCTTAATTTCTACTTCAGTATTCCCCTTCTTTTACCAGCTAAACTTTGTTTATCTTCTTTTGCAGGATCACCACCAACATGCCTTCCCAGTCTGCTTATTCCTCTATTGGATTCAGAGGTAGGAGAAACACTACACATTCTTCATGTCTCACATAATAACCAAATACAATTTGAAGTTCCCAACGAGTCAATGAGGGGATAAGAAAAAGACTAATAATAGCTTGTGACTGTATATGGCAGGGGTTATTTTGAGTGCATTACATGTTGCAGTGACACATTCTGACCACTGTGTGGAGGTATATGACATGTCAGGAAACCTTTGTCGCTTTTTGATGCACTGGAGCAAATATCATGAAGCCACACATCAATAATCACAGGACATTTCCCATTTGCTTGATGTATTAACAGTCCAAATGTGCAATAAATCTCTTCTAATTACTTCCCCTTTCACCACCATTTTTGCTCCTTAAGTAAAAAGCTGAAATGTAAGATGACGTATTAGGTTTCAGCCACAATTCATTCATTATGAGTTTGAATATGTACCCAAGCTTGGTGTTCCTGTCGCTTATTGTGCGTGTCAATGAAGTAGTGTAATGTGTGAATGTGTTGTTACAGAGACCAGTCCTGAGTCCCAGAACAAGCGCTCCTCAGAGGTTCACTCCAAGAAGACTGTTCTCATCAAAACCATTGAAACCCGCGATGGAGAGGTGTGAGCGCAAACACACTCAACCATGTATATGTACATGTGTATATGCATGACATACTGTACACTTGCATCATTTACCATAAAGCTTTCAGCCCCAGGACACCCAAAGTCATATATACTGTGCATTTAATTGTTTTAAATGTATGAATATCTTGCTGAATTATTTGTATTTGTTATATTCTCATACAGCTGAAATTCTCTATGAGCCAGGGCGCTAGTGCCCAGTCTGTAAGTTATACACTAATATCCCACCTTCCTTATCTTTTCCTATAAGGGCTGAAAAAAAAAACGATCTTATCTACTTTATAGAACAGACTGAAGTTTTGCATGTTGCCATGACAGCACAGTGTAATGCAGTGCAATCTATGTTTTGAAATCTAGGCTGGGCCATATAGAGAAATATAAATCACAAAATGTTCTAAGCAAATAAATCATTATAGAAGCTTTCACTACATATTTACAAAATTAAAAAAGCTAGAACAGACTGGTGGTTTCATAAAAGGACATCCTTGACTTTAGAAATCTAAAAATAGAACCTTTTATGATATCCAAAAGATAAGACAATAAATAGTCTCATGTCACAAATGGATTGCCTATATTGCCCATCCCTAGTTGAAATCATAGCTGCAAAAACCTTTTCAGCCTGTTTACGCAGTAAATCTTGTGGTTTGCCCTGTATAAACTCCTTTAATTGAACATCAATACTCCACAATGGCTCCCATGAAGCACCTTTAATGTCACTGGCATCTGTCCTTTATCCAGGCACAATACCTGCTTCACTGTTAATGGAAAATACTCTCACGCATTATCTGCAACACTCTTCGGTTGTGACAAAGATAATGAATATGTTTTTCCTTCCTTTATAACAATTTACAATACCTCTTCTCTCCTCCTCAGGTTGTGAGCGAGTCCACACAGCACCAGCAAGACATCATGTAAACCGGAAGAGGCAACATTAAAAACACTAAATGAATTAATAGCACACCAATGGATGTTTTCCTACCACAATTTATAAAATGAATCTATTTTTAGAGCCAGAATGCTGACCATTTTAGCTGATTTAAAAGGAAACACTGTGATTTAATGAATGCAACTGGTCTTTAGACAATGTACCGTACATCATGAACAGGATAAATGCAGTATTCAGGCAAACGCAGTGCCTTTACCCTGGTTTTAAAGAAAATTCATTCAAGGATTCATGCTTTATTTGTGTTACTTTCCTTTACCTAAAATACCTATTATTTACCCATATTTGAAATATCTTGTCTGCATAAATGATGCAAAGTTTGAAATGATCATCAAGGCTTGGTGTAGCTGTATTGGCCCAGTATCCAAAGAGGCGTTTGTACGATGCAAGAAACAGTACTTTTCACTGCACATATTCCAAGCCTTTCTGTGCAAATGTGTAAGGATATGAATTGATTAAGAAGGGCTTTTATTTGTGTAATGAAAGTGACATGTCAGAAACACAAGCCTATAATGAGAGAGGAACTCAGTCATGTTTGAAGTTTGAGTTCAATGTTATGTTCTGGGTGTTTGATTTTATGAGGGTGACCATGTTGTGGCCAAAAATTCAAATAAAGACCTTTGTAACCATCGTTTATCCCTTGAGTCAGCCAGTTTCTTAAGATTTCTTTATAAAAGAATATTATTTGTTGTGTGTGTACATCACACATAGTCTGAGACAGTCTTCTTTTTAAGCTCTGCTCATTAGCATTCCTCAGATAGCACGCAGGACTTTGCATTGACTTCTTTATGAGCTGTTTCCACCCACTGCATTTATCATCTGACGTGTGCTGTAGCTAGCTATACTTGCTTGCTCAGCCAAGCGCAACCCTCTTCTGTTAACATTTAGGGCACTTTTATGAAGAAAATAGGAGAAACAGGAGCGATCTAAGGGGAAAATGAAAAAAGGCTTCTCAATGAGCTGTCAGCTTAGTTTTTTTTAGTGGAAAGCAAATGAGCACAGCATCAACAATTATATAGTCTGTGTGGTTTGTGTCTGAAGTTTCTGGACTGAAAATATTAACAAAGATTCTTAAAGAAAAACATTGGGGGTGGAGGAGGAGGGAGGAAAGAAAAATACAGAAAAGGCAGCATGCAAGGCAAAACCACGATGGTGGTACAGAGATCAGCAAACTAGAAAGAAAAGGCGTAAAGGGAAAATAAAAAGGTTATTCAGAAAAAGTGGTGAGAACGATTTAGAGGGAGGTAATTAGGCAGAACAATGAAAGAAACAGACAGAAAGAGAGCGAGAGATGGCTCTTCCAGTAGCAATGTTGAGCAAAGCTAAGGAATTACTGTCTGTTCACAACTGCTGCCTCTGCCAACAACTTCCCAATCATTATAAGTCAATAAAACGGGTAACTTGTACCGCTTTTATTTCCTTCAAATGAAGTCAGCTGACCTCAGTGACTTCTCCTTTATCAGCTGCTAAAAGTACTGCTACAATTTTTTATTTGGCTCCTTTTCTGTGCTGCTTGAAGGTTGGTTTTTTTTCCTGATAAGATTTTATGACAAACTCAGTGTACAAGCTGCAATGCAAATGTGTACCATCAGAGCAATTGAATGTATATGTGAAGTAAGAAGAAGTCATAATGGATGGACTCAACTATAAACAAGATGCTTAGTTTTTTGTTTAAAGTATTTTGTATAGCTCTGTATCGTGGCCTAGACATGATATGCTGTAAAGCCCGACTGAAACCGATATTGTAAAAATCAGCTGGTTTAAGTAGTACTGCCGAAACACTTTGATTTGTTACCTAAACTCCTACCTTTTATGTAAAATAAATGTGTGTCTGATTATTTGATATGTGTACTCATAAAATCATCTGTGTGATCACTGTAAGAAAAGTAAAGAAAAACAAGACCATTAGATTGTAGAATCACAATGTTTATCATAGCTTAGGTCCATATAAATTCATGCTATCAATAATAATAATAATAATGACAATAACCATTGTCTTCAGGTGTTTTTTACACATTTAAAGAGGTTGGTAGGAAAATCAAATGCAATATCTTCTAAAAAAGATGGAGTAATGAGTAATCACCGATGGTTGCTGATAAAAAGAGTCAAGGCTCAGTTTGTTTGCTGATTTTCATCACACATTGAAACAGCAGCATGAGAATGATACAAGTGCATCCACCATTCAGCCAGGTAGAACTAATTGGACATACAGTAGTAACGCAATATAAAAAAGACCTAATCCAATCAGCTGGATAAATAACATAAGCGATCATGATGTTAACATAGAATTAAAGAAATGATTTGAACATTTAAAAATTATTTACAGTTCAATATCTACAACAAGTGTTTTCCCTACATATGCTCAGCAGTTATGCACAATCACAGAAAAATAATAGTAGAAACAAATGCAAATGATTATGATGTTACAAGCGCACTACAGTAAAACCAAAAAGAAGAACCAAACGGGACTTACATGTTAGCAAAGTCCCAAATACAACTTCAACAGCCACTACTGACAAACATTATAGGCGTAACACTGATACAGTAGAAAGGAAAATGGCTTAGCGTAATGCACGTCGATAGGAGGGAAATTATTCATATTATGCATTTTCAAAGCCCTTTACCTGGACAAGTTTAAACAGGGATAGGAAAAGATCAAATAAGTTGGTCCTTTCAAGATTCACTATAACCTTTTCTGTATGCTGTTGATATTGAAATGCTTAATTGGACTTCCTTCCACAATATCCCTTCAGTCAATGTGGATTGTGTTTTGGGACCAACAAACTCAAAATGGAAATCGGAGGTTTTCACATGACAACAGTGACACATTGAAACATCGACACATTGGACAAAGTTACACAAGAATTCTCATGCAGTTGTGGGTTAGGGTGAGAATGATTGGTCCTTCCAATGCCAAGCCTGTCCCTTCAACTATTAAGAAATTGAGCAAAGTACTGTGGAATTGTTTTTTTGATCTAAAATTCAAGGTAAACTCTAACATAAAAAGGACATAAAACACAATCCAAGTGGTCATAATGAAGTTACAGTACCATTTAGTCTCAGTAGGAATTGTAACATTAGTAGTGCTGCTGTTTATTCTAGGAAACTACAGTACCTTAAACAGGTTCAAATAAAACAAAAATATTTCCTTTGCACTGAGAGACTCCTTGTGCAAATCCAACTTCCCTTCAGTACCACAATTGTAATGTTCGGAGTAGATCAGTGTTCAAATCCAACTGACAAGAAAAAAAAGGTCCAGTAGTAAACATTAGAGGGCGCCCTTTGCAAATGATTTCATCTTTTCACCATGTTTTGTGATTTACAGGAGATTATGTTGCTTCTGCTCCTTTTCATCATTTTACACTTCATCCAAACTATAAGATTCACAGCCTTACTGAACCTGTATACGAGCAAAAAGGGGAAACACAATACAGCATGTTTTACATACATTTCAATTAATCCCCCTCTCTGTTAATAAGTGGTGCAATCCATCACTTGCCACAGGGCTCCCTTATAATCTCACACACAAACACACTATATCAACCATATTTACTGCCATGTATTGTCCTCTCTGAAGCACATTTCTGGATGACCAGTATCAGAGAGCAGGTTCTTCTCTTTCTGTTTGACCGTCACACTACTGACAAATTCACAAAATGTAGTTAGTCTTTAGGATTAGGAAGAGTGAAAGGAACACGAGAGCACTTACAAAAACATGTCGACAAAGATAATTACATAAAGTAGCTTACAAAAAAGCTTTTAATTCCAGGAGAAGAAGAAAGAAGAAGAAGGGTACGGATGTATCTTCTGCTCAGATCTGTGGTTAAAACAGCTGGGGAATCGAGGGCAAAGGGAACTGATGACACGTGAGCACATTTCCCTTGGAAATTGGCATTAATGTAGGCGATGACACATGGAGTGTTCATGGATGGGATAACTTAAAAAATTGTCTACGGGGTGAGCTCTTTGATCCATGTTCACCTGAAAGCAGTCGCAGTTCTGCATTTTGAAGCAGCAGAAGACTGGTGCTGGCTGCCATGTCTGGATTCACAAGGTGTCAGAGGAGATAACAGGCTGACTTCATGTACTCCTCACTTCCTACAGCGACCTTTCGTGCAGAAAATGATGAAGAGCTGCCTGTCTGTTCAAGTTTTTGCTGTGGTTTTTTATGTTTTTCTGAAAGTTTCCTCTATGGGCACTGAATAGTTAAAGCAAGATTTTTTCCAAGATTCAAGATACAAAGAAAAGGTTTATTGACGGTTGTGCAACCTTAACTCTATATAAGCCACATGATGCATTTCCTTGAAAATGGGGCAGCCCTCCAGAAATGACTTATTGTGATTTGAAGCAACCAGAAGTTTCTTTAAATCAAATGTTCAACTTTCAATCAACTTCCCAGAAGTCCATTATTTCAAGTGTCCTGCAGACCAGGATAGGGGATTTAAAGTCAAATACAGTTTGTGATGACTTTAGATTTGATGAAGCAATCAGTTCTTGTGTCTTCAGAAAGAAAAAAGTTCTTCCCTTGCATCTGTTCATAAAGAACAAAACAGGACCAAACTGGTCAAATAAATACAACTCCTTAGAGAAAACCAGTGTTGGACAGGACACCTTATTTGGATAACTGAGTTACTGATGTGTTAAATGGCAGTTAATTATGTTGGCAAAGTTAGATTTTCTATGACGTATATGTTTGAAGCAGTCCTATGTGACTGTGGGTGTGGTATGGTGTTCATTTCCCTGTCTCAGATGCGAACTGGAGGTCCGCTGGGAGCCGTGAGGGGCACTCGAGAGCCGCAGTCGTAGTCGAGTTCAGCCATCCGGGAGCGGCTCATCATTCGATTTTGGGAGTACGCTCGTCTGTCTGTTTGTCTGTCCCTGAAACTCCGGATGTAGCTCTGTGGACAGACAGGAATTAAAGGGTTGGGTTATGAAAATACAGTTGTGGGACATTTGCGACTGCTGCATATTACTCCCTAAATTATTTGGAGTATCTGGCTGTGTCTAAAGGTTATAAAATCTGTCAACAAAGAACTGTCCACTACTTGCAGGGACACTTCACTAGGACAACAAGACTACAGGAAATCATTGATCCTGGTCAAGAAAAAGTCTCACACATAGCCCCATCTGAACCTAAGCAGTAATGTGGTAATCGAACATTATTACTTATTGGTGCTGAAAAATTAAGCCAAAGCCAAAAACTGCAGTTCACTGATTGGCCACTTGAGGCTGAGTCCAACTGTGAGTCAATCCCCATAAACGTCCAACATTACAACCTAGTCAAAGTATGTGTCACTTAATGGAAAGCCAAATATTTTGTATATTTGTTTTCCAAGTTCATGAAATAGTAACTCTAAAACTATTACTAGCTTATATATTAATTTCTTGAAATATTTTTAAAAGCATGACAGGAAGAAGGAGGCTTACCGGTGACAGTACATCTCCATCAAAGCGCCTTTTGGGGTTGGACTTGCGATGGTAGCCGGGCTCAGTCTGAGGAGGAGGGACTTTAGGTGGCTGAGAGCTCTGTGCTTGGTGATGAGGGTGGGATGCCGTGGGGTGATGGTACTGCTGGTGATGGTGGTGATTGGTGGGGGCTTTCTGCTTGTGGTTAGGCTTCTGGTTGTCTCGTTTTTTCTTCTTCTTTGTCTCCTTCTCCTTTTTAAGCCTCTCTTCCCGCTGTCGGATCCGCATGAGTTGGACTCTCCTCTGCTGTCGACTCAATACCACTGGAGACAAAGAGATAAGAGATGTGTTCATGTGTGGCCAGAGAAGAAACAATAGATAATTATGAGGCAGAGAGGGAATCATTAACACAGAACAATGTAGCTTCTATGGAGAAACAAAAGTAACTGGATTAGTCAAGAGGAAAGGATCCTTTCAAAATCTGTCAGATTGACAAATAAACAGGGGAAACCTTCAATCAGATGGTTTTGAATGTTAAAATTAACTTTGAAATGCCAATGGTTCATCCCTAGAAGAGTTATTGTAAGTACAGGCATCTAAAAGAAGGAATAAAAACACACCGATGTCCATTTCCTCATTTCCTTCATTCTATTCATATTGTTGGCAGACAGATAATTGTCCTCGCTGCATGTACTCGTACTGAGCAGCTCAGTCTCCTGACATATTGTGAGTGGGTGAATGTGTTTGTGTAATTTTCACATCCACCCGGGCAAAGGATGTCCAAAATCCATCCTGTCTCCCTATCCATTGATTACCCATTAAATTATTTCTGGTTATGCCTGTTTGTGCGCAGTTGGGTTCAGCGGTTTAAATTGCAGAAATGTAATGTTCATTATGCAAATTCAAAATGTTGCCCTTGCTGAACTTCATGAAGATAAGATGTACTGTATGCATCATAGTTAACGCGTATGTGTGGGTGGGTGTGGAAGTGTTATGTTGTCTATTGTTGTTTCTTTGTGCGGGCGGACAGCTAACAAGGCACCATCTGCCAGGGAAACCGCTTAATGAAACCCCCCTTTCCTTTTCCTCGGCTCACCCCACCCAGGCCTCTGGTTCCATGCTTCTATGTGTGTGTGTGTGTGTGTGTGTGTGTGTGTGTGTGTGTGTGTGTGTGTGTGTGTGTGTGTGTGTGTGTGTGTGTGTGTGTGTGTGTGTGTGTGTGTGTGTGTGTGTGTGTGTGTGTGTGTGTGTGTGTGTGTGTCTACTGTACATCTAGTTTTGTAAGGAGTATGAGCCTTGGACCTCGCTAAGGAGTTCATTTTAGCCAGCCTGCCTTGACATTGTCTATTTTCAAGGCAGGTTATGGGTGTGTGTTTACTTTTTTGTTGTGATTGTTCAGGTTCTGGTTTGTAGCCTGGATATCCATTATGTAAATCAAGTATTATTAGGTATATAATGATTTTCTCTCATTGTCTACACATGCAAAAAATAAGAAAAAATTAAATGTCCTCGCATGTACAAGCTAATTCATCCCTGCCTGTGTTTTGCACGCTATTCAGTCAGCTGACAGACAGATGATTTTTCTTACTGATGCACTTGGGTAGCCTGCTTACCCAGTGTGCCCTAGATGATTACCCTCCCCTGCCCTTCCCCCAGTACACCTGCTCTCTGTTGTCCCCATCCATCTTTCTCTGACAATAGAACTTGTCATCTAAGAGGACAGAGAAACTCTAATAAACTATGTATTACAGGCTGTTTAGGAACACTTGAAAAGGATTTTCAAGCAACACAACATGACCCTTACTGACCTCGCTTTTTTTTTTACAAAGCAGAATTAAAAGCAGTAACATTCACAGTTGTCTTTATGAAGCTTCCCCCACAGTCCTCTCACAATCACAGGCAACAACGTTCTCTTCCCAATTTTATCCTTATTTTTGGTGATGTCCTTTCTCTTAATTAAAATGTAATCTTTACATATTTGATTGAGATATAGTTCCTCTAGTTTGTGTGATTGTTTAACAGGGAGAAATACCAGAGCAGGGTTATAGGGTTTTAGTCAAGCATTAAATAATTTAGACACATGATTTCTAGCAAGCTTTTGTACTTCAACAAAGTTGTGTCTCTTAAAGTTTTGGAAAATAAATGTAGTTCTTTTTGGGCCTATATGTGCTTTCTCTATGCCTTCCCGCCTTTCTAGGTGTTTTTCCCACACACATAATTGCATATTTTTCAAAATAGCACCAAAAAGCTTTTTCTATCTCTTTGCCCACTCCCTCTGACTGGAAGCCACGGCAGCCTGCTGTTTAATCCCTTTATTCGAGGCCATGTGTGACTTCTAAGACACTGTTTAACCCAGTGTGTCATACGCCAGCAAAGATCAAATGTGTGTGTGTGTGTGTGTGTGTGTGTGTGTGTGTGTGTGTGTGTGTGTGTGTGTGTGTGTGTGTGTGTGTGTGTGTGTGTGTGTGTGTGTGTGTGTGTGTGTGTGTGTGTGTGTGTGTGTGTGTGTGCATGAATGAATGAGATGTGTGTGTTTAAATGCTCTTGTTCTTTGTGTATAAGTGAGTGGGAGTCTATACCCTAGTATATTTTTGTCTCTGTGTGAGTCTGTTTGTGTGTGTGTGTAAGTGATCTTGCGTTGGTGTTGTGGTTGCTTTCAGAACAGATTAAGGCTTTCTCCATTAATAGCACACACCGCTGACAACACTAATGCTGGTGTATTCAGACTTTCCCACATACAAACACACAGTGCTCCCTGCCCTCACAGTGGCTTTGATTTTTTTTTTCAGTTGCCATTAAAACTGCCTGCTTAATAAAATTAGGATAGATTTGTCAGTGTTGAGAAAATGGAACCAGCTTGCAGTTGCCTTTTTGAAATCGATACTGAAACAAGCCTAATCATTATTCTGTGTGCTCGACATAATTACTCAGTATCTAAGATAAGACTGAATAGAAGTTGCACATTTCTACCAAGAAACCTGAATAAATAGACATTAAATAAGACTCTAACATATGCATGTACACAGTTTCTGCAGCTTGGGCAAAATAGCAGCATATTAATTTACATAGCGGCTATCATTGGAGATATTAGTGGTAAATACTGTGAATAAGAATGTAAATACGATTTTGAAACTGCACTATAAAACATATGTTTCAAGAGGTCTGCAGCAACCTTGCCTGAAGCTAGAGGCTGTGGCCTAGATTGCCATAAAACTAGAACGGCTAGCATTTTCTGACATGTCATGAGGACACGTGCCCTCAGCCTCTGACATTCACATTTCCCCCAGGTCCCTGGATTTTACAAACATGCCATTCTTCTTTTCTTTGGAAAATGTCCCTAATGAATTCCCTCCTTCCCATATCCCCTGACCTCCACACCACACCACCTGCAGAAATGCTCCCAATTCCCTCAGCGGCTCCTCTGCGGCCCTTATTCCATTTCCACTTGCATGGGCCTGTACCCCGTCTCTGCCACTGATTCTCTACCCTGCCTGTGATCTGCTACCTGTGTTTAGACCTACTGCCTGATTCTTAACTGCCTTTGACCCCTGTTGACTTTTTTGGCTTGTTTGGACTGACTCTAAACTGCTGACTAGGCCTGTTTTGACATAAATTATAGTAAAAATCCTGGTCTACCTGCTCTGCCTAACATGTTAACATTTGAGTACGTAGCCTTTTTCTCAGCTCGGAGATGATTACATTTTTGATTTATAAAAAGAAGTCCTCATAAGTAAAGAAGTAAAGTTTGTTTCTACACACTATCTAGCACAACAATATTGGTGCCCACAGTTAACTTAAACCTGGTAAAAGGTGTCTGGTTGTGTGTAAAGCAGCATCACTCACCTTCTGTGTGAGAAAATCCCTCTGCAGTGACTTTCCACTGGATCAGAACTCCAAGGAGGGCCAGGACCGGCCACACTCCCAAGATGACCCAAGTAAACCAGCACAATGGCTTCTTTGGCGCCACCTGCAAACATTATAATTACGGTTTTAGATGAATGATTTAATTTCAATAAATGTTTACACAAAAACAATATGTTGTTTGTAATTGAAGAAACTTTTAGTTTCTTAAAGGTCCCCTATTATGCAAAATGCACTTTTTGCTGTCTTTTATACATGCCCTCCAAAGGCGCGCGGCCAGCTTCAGGTCAGCTGAAATTTAAAGCGACAGTCACAGAATCAGCACTTCAGGAACAGGGCTGAAATGGGGCTGAGGTGTATCAGGCATGCTACAATGCGTGATCTGTTCGGTATTTTGAGCAAAACACTTCATAGACATGTTTTTTTAGAGATATTGCCCTACTATATATTGTTAAAATAAAGCATAATAGGAGACCTTTAATCCTTCTTCAGAGTTCCCAGAGTTATTAAAGACATGATGAAATACCATTATGTGTTAAATGTTTAAAACAAATCCAGTTATTCCAAGGGGTTTGCAATATGTGACTGGTATGTAAATGATAATATGTTGGGGTCATTTTTGTTGCCAGATCACAGCCCAACTTTACACCTGTGGGAGATTTTGAGCACAGTCTCTATCAGCATCTTTAAATCATCCAATGATTGAATAGATATTGGTTAAACTTTGGCAGGACAGTTTGCATTATGTGGGACTGTTTTATAGCAATATTGGATTTACAGGATTTTTTGCATTAGTGTTGTCAGCTATTTAATTCACTGACTCAGCTCAAAAGCAGACATTCCCATTTGGGAATTTTATCTACAAATGGTTTTTCAATTGAATTTGTAGGAAGCAAGCTGACTACTCTTTTAGAACACAATCACAACATAAAATTAGATATACTTTATTGAAGATTTTATCCATATTTTCTATGCTTAACTCAGCCCGTCTGTCCCTCATCCACACACATATCATCCGCAATCTGGCCAATTGTCTGTCTGTTTTCTCACAAACAAACACACATGAAAATAACGATCCAAGGAAAACAAACAATCAAGGACACAGTGACTCTCAAATAAAAAAAAATCTAAATGGTAATAAACATTAAAATAAATGAATAGTTTTGTTTTTCTCTCACAAACAGTTTATATACA
Source organism: Eleginops maclovinus (assembly GCF_036324505.1). NCBI lineage: Eukaryota > Metazoa > Chordata > Actinopteri > Perciformes > Eleginopidae > Eleginops > Eleginops maclovinus. Next base: position 14,249,263 of record NC_086355.1, on the reverse strand, counting down.
AACTCACAGACAAGCTTACCCTGAGTCTCTCGTAGATGTAGTGTACCAAAGCGAACAGCTCTATAAAGTAATCCACGGTGACAGTGATGATGGCAGAGCCGAATGTGGCGGTGGAGAGGGTGACGAAGCAGCGCTGCCATTGAAGAGTGAGGACGGCAAATAGCGTCCCAGAACCCAGGAGGATACCCAGAGGAACCCACACTGTTTTTGGGTGGTAGAACTCCTCCATAGCCTTGGAGAAAGAAAAGAGATCATCATTTTACTTTGGCAGTTGTATTATTTTCTTATAGTATTTTGTGTAGTTTAAATCAGTAGAATGAGTTACATCAACATCAATGATGGCAACAATTTAATACATCTGAAATAATTTGTTCATTCACTAAAGCCAATCCAAGTCCACAAAGTACATCCACACAAAAGTTTACCTCAACTTGTGACAAATTGGTACCATATATTAAAGTCTCTGTCTTCCAGAATGTACGACTGGCCTTTAGATTTGTTTTTGCAGTCAGTTATGTTAACTCTTTGACTATATGTGCTGATTTTTAGTTAGTATGCTTACTTTTTGGCTATCACCACACCTAACAAGATTAAAGCCGGTATTTTTTATGGCCTTTTAACATGTGTTCTAACTGGACCTTTCTTTTTCTCGGTAAAAACTGTGAAAGTGTGGATTACAACAATCGTGCAAGCCACTTGATGATGTGACACGTCCCAAGTAGGTTTCTATGTGATCATAGAGCAAAGTGTTATCTATAAAAGCAGAAGCATGTTCGTAAATAAGAATGGACTTGTGAAGTTGTAACACTTATCATAAGTTACCATTGAATCATTATCTTTTGATATTCTGTATGAGATATAAGATAAATGGAAATAGTCATCAAAAGTATCCTCACCACCAGAGAAGCCACTCCAAGCAGCAGGCCAAGCAGCAGGCCCACCATGAACAGACCCACACTGCGGACCAACATGGTCACCAGGCCACACAGGGTCCCGATGCCCAGGCCGATGCCCACTGACGCCTCTACACTCAGCTGAGTGTCCATCACCCTCTCCTTGTAGCACAGCATGAAGATGACCACAGAGCCAAACATTAGGCCTGTGAGGAACAACACGGCCTTGAAGCAACGATAGCCTGCAGGAGACATGGAAAACAGTACTGTAAGAATATGACAAGCATACAGATGCTTTTACAATCTGCAACTGTCTGTGTAAATGATTCAGTTTCTCTTGCAAGCAAACAACCGCCATATCTTTGAAGCATACATCGTGAGCCACCAAGCTTTAATGGATCCATTTTATAATGCCAAATACATACCAAGACAAGTGTACAACAATATTAGCAAAACCAACACATAATGGCAGAGAGAAATGGTATTTGTGGAAACATTCTCTAAAGAGGTATAAAGGGGGTTTATAAATTGTTACCATAGGTAGGACCATAGATAATTGTTACCAATTCATGGATACATTTAAATAAAACACATGTTTGAAATTATCAAATGCAACATTTTGGCTGATGATAATCATCTTCCACCATCACTTGTGGTTAAATGATGAATGTAGCAACCTAAAACTTGTAATGGTTTATGACCAATGTATGAAATGTAATAAATTATCTGATGACCGGTTATCCGCTGCAAATGAATATCCTTCATTAGCCAGAACATGCATTTGATTTCTGATTTAACATGTGTTTTCATCCTTTAAATATGTGAGTAAAATATCTTAGGCATGATGCATAAACAAAAGCAATGAAGAATATGAAGAGCCACCTTCCTGTGGTGGGTTAGGGAGCCATTTCTTCATTATGAGCAAGTAAACCTTCATAAAAGTGCCTTAAAATATGATAATCATCGTATTATGAAAGGTCATCCACATTCATTAGTCAACATGCCAGCTGAATAGAACAGCTGCTATCCTTTTAATTTTGTTTCTACTCCCATCATGTTGTCCCTCCTGTCCTTGTCTTTCTCTTCTCTTTCACCAGCTTCATTTAAATGTGTTTATTGCATCCAAAAAAGATGGCAAATCATTTAAAGCTGAAATTATCAGCAGTTACAATCTGCCTGGCCCATGCTTTGGTGTTTATTAATGTTTGTGTCTCACTTTGTATTTGCTGTATTTCTCCTTCATTCTGTCTCCAACTGGATTCTGTCTCTAGGGGAACCAACATCAGATTGTTATCTGTGTGTAATCAGGCATTGCACAGCTGAGCCGAACAATACTCTTCCTCTCATCCAACCCAATGTCCAAGCTCCTCCCTCGTGACCATTACTAATTTATTTGATGGACTTCTTCTAGCTTTATTTATTTCCTTCTTCTCACTCTTCTGGTTTACCATTGTAGACCTATCGTCCAGCCACCAGGCCCCTAAATAAAACATGTGGTAAAACCCTATGTCTTTCATCAATACTGCTCGCTGTCTTCTGTTACACAGTTCCTGATCATCTACAGTATACCCAACTGAACATTTGTTGGCCACATGGTTATCAAACATTTTTCTTCTATATCAGGTAGTCTGAATCCATTTTTGATTTCAATTTTAGTACAACCGCGTGCATCTCGTTGGCAGCTCGTAATCTCCAGGTCCACTTTACTCTGACTCACCCACCCATTTCTCTGTCCTTTATCACCCTGAATGTTCCACCCCCTCTACAGGGAGTAGGAGGGGGACTGTTTTTGGTGCCATCTTACTTCCCTTACCTTTCCTGCAGCCATGAAACCCTCCAGCCCATCTGTTCACTCCAGCTTGTTCAGCTCTTGATTACCTCCCTTTCCCTTATTTTCCTTTGCCTCGTCCATTTTGTCCCTATAATGTCACCTATAATTTCAGCTGCACCTTTGATTTTTATCAAATAATTACAGCTAACCATTTCTTCTTAAAAAATACAGTTTTACAAAATTATACAGTTGCAAGAGGCATCCATCAGCGGGGAGAGACTCAATTCTCAAACTGCAGAAATGTTATTTTCAAATGTCACCGTGGGGTTTCTTAGAAATGTCAACAACATGCAATGTGTCTCATCTGAATAACAGGTTTTTTTTAATTTGGTTTATAGAGCAATATCTGGAATTGAGGGTGAAAATACTCCCTTTTTATCTTCTGTTTCTCTCACAGTATGTTGTCAAACAAACAGAGAAACAAATAGAAAACAGATCTTAAAGGACTGAGGAGCTGAAGTGATGAAGAAAAATGATGCAATTTCATCTCGTAACGCATGACACTTTGCTATAAATCTTTAAAACAACTCTTTTTGTGTGGTTGATTCTATATATTGAAATGCAAGTCAACTTGTTAATTATAAAGCTGGTGTTGATTGATAAGAAACCTAAAATAAAAGGATCAATTGCTCAATGCCTGAATGTTAGAAGTCTGCTCAGAGTACAGCTGAAGCGGATACAACATGGTCTTTGTCTGGCACCAGCCTAAGGGCAAACTCTGCATGTTCTACCCTACTAGTGGTGAGGATCTACAAATAGCAATGACCCTTACATTTTTTAGCCATCCAATAATTTTGTTTCATGGCCACGAGCCACTATGGTCTTGTACCATGTTTGGAAAATTAAAATTGCTGGGTAAACCGTTTGTAATGCAGGGACAGACCCTGATGGTGCTTTACAAAGACGTACACACTGAATGTTAATGCTGTGTTTACGCTCCAGTGAATCTCTCCCTTCTCCATTTGAATGCTACACATTTACTAACAGCTTCAACATACAGCAATATTCATCTAAAACCAGCTTGGAGGTTGCTTTCCCGAAATTGGAATTATATCATTTTTTCTACGCAACAAAATTCAGTGTTTTTATTGCATGAAACAGTGCCCTTTTAATTTCCCTTTTTAATACATATTTGACAAATGTTGTTGCTTGTGTTACCAGCACTATAACATCTCTGTATTGGGCTGCTGGTATTATGGATGTATATCAATTTACATACAGGACTTTGTACATTAGAAATGGTCAAGTAATCTAACAGAGGACGATTGATCACAAGAAAATACATACAATTAGAATATTGCATGCATTGTTTACGCAAAACCAGACACTGATTGTTGTGTTGGGATTTATTACCACTAATGTTTCCTGTGGATAATTTATATCACATGGCTTAATTGTGCACAATATGTTGTGTTCCTGTTTTGAAAGTATAATGTTAACCTGTATGGTCTCCTCCTCAATAGCCTGCGCTGTGGGTAGGCAGTTATTGATGCAAACCATGTAAATGGAAGAGAGTTCAAATCTCTTAAATAAAGGCAAAAAATAACATTAAAAACACAATTTGTGCCTGCATTGAGTCCCCGAAAAACGGCCATCAATTCACAAAGCCAAAGGAAAATGAAAATCTCTGCCTGTGCCTCTTTGCAAAGAAAATAGCTGCATGAAAATGATTACACAGGCTGTAAGACAACAAGCATTCTGAATGCAATGTCATTATTTGAGCCCTTTTATGTGATTTGGCCTGTTCCTATTCAAATGTCATTGCAATTTTTAATCCATCATTTTGTATTGAAACAAAAAGAAGTCTAATGTAAAAAGCCTGTAACCATTACAGCTGATATGTTTTTCTCTAATTATTTAGAGATGACATTTTCCTGTAATGACTTTACATCAAAACTCATTAGAATGAGCCGCTAATACTCATTCACTTGGCACAACATGAAGCCTCAAGTTAGGACTTTGTGTTTTAGCATATGAATGGACCCATGCATAAAGTATGAGCCAGACGTTTGATGGTACAGAGGAATACCAAAACAGTTAAAAAACAACAGGGGTCCACTGCCAGTTAGGACTAGTATTTTTGCTTAATTGCAAATTCTGTACTTCATTTTCTCTCACCAATGCTGCAGCATTTAGTTAAAATAAGCAGCAACATGCCTTTGAATCAGCAACAGATTTTCTTTACGAGACAGAAAGCAGTCCGATCTTTCCTGTATGGCTGCTGATGACAGCAATCCGGGAAGCCATGTAGGGGTAATGGCTATTCAAGGATTTGATAGGATGTAATTCTAAGAAAACATGCAAACATATAGCTATGCCATAATAGCTTACTTTGTTGGAATGGGATTTCAATATTGATTCACAAAGCCAGAAACAACACAACCTCTCTGTACTGCTTTTAAAATCAATAACATCGTAAACCAGCAGAGCAGGATGAACTAGAAATTAGATTTCATGGCTCTTTGGCCACTCATGTTATTGTTGAACATTTAGGAATGATATCAGCTAGCAAGTACCCTTCAGTGTTTCTATGGTGCCTATCAATAATGCTTCTGGAATATATGTATTTACTTTTTAGATGTACTAATTGATGCCCATGATCAACAGTTTTGTGCTTTTGTAAACAGTTGTGTTTTTGTTTTTTTAAACATACATTCAGCAGCTTTTAGAGGACTGAAAATAAAAGCACAGCATCTACAAACTCCTGATGACACAACAGGTTAATAAATGAACTATCTATCTGATGTTTGGGACAATTATGGTACCTTTGCTTAAAAGCAGCCCAGCTGTTTCCCCCTGCTTACAGTCTTTGTGCTATGCTAAGCCAACTAGCTGCTGATGTTAATAATATATATATATATTTTAATACATGAGAGTGGCATTAGATCTTTTTATCCATCCGTTAACAATGGTAAACTTTTTCATAGATTGTCATCTGAACAGGACACATGAGGTATTCAAAATGGGACTAACATACAAAGACACATTGAAACTTGCCAAAAAAAGGAGTAAAAACAGTACTCTTAACTGATGGCTGTACATAATTCGAGGAAACATGTAATTATTATACTGCTTCTCAATAGTTTCTTTCATAATGCCCTTAAGACGTGACTTAGACACCATATTCTGAAATAATGTAACACTGCAAAAGCTGCGTCAACCTTTGTAAGACATTTGTTGCATGAGAACCTTTCAGATCTATTTCATTGAGAAGCTGCTTTGCTCAGAGTCACTTACCAAAGAAGCAGTAGATGATTCCAAAGAGGCAGCACATGGAGCAGACCACTGAGGGAACAATCTCATACCTCCTCTCAATCTCCTGGTCACACTTCAGCCCCACCTCAGCCAAACCCAGCAGGCGGCTGGTGGATGTCATGGTGACTGAAGTGAGTGGTGGGTGGCGATTAGGGGGTGAGGGGTGGAGGGGGTGTGCAGGGAGGACTGGATCAGTGGGCCTCAGCCATTAAGAAGTGTCTACCTGCAAAAAAAGATTTATAGAAAAAGAGTGATAGAGAGAGGGAAAGAGGGCAGGAGAAATAATGAATGGGGAAAGAAAGAGGAGAGAGTGATTATTGATTGCTCATTTTAAGTACTCAGCTGTGAGTGCTGAGAGAGCAGTAAGCATGCATTACATTTTGAAAAAAGAAACAGCACAGCCACTCACACAAATACTGCTGCAGATGAAATGTCTGCATACTAAAGAAATGCAACTCAGCCACTATCATTCACTTGGGTATACAGGAAATAGGAAGCAACAAATTGTTTCCAACATGTGCAAAGTAGCTGACTGATAGCTGGAGATATGCAGCACCAACATACTGATTACCATAGACAGATCAACAAGAAACAAAGAGAAATAACACTGCTTAAACACACAACACCTATTTCACTGCTCTAATCACCCATTTAGAATAATAAATAAATAGCTGTAAAGCTGAAAGATTGCTGCTGCAGTGTTGACAATTAACCATGTTCCACTATAATTATAGATAACTCCTCAGGAATATGAATGTTCATGTGTTGATTCGTCAAGCTGCAAATGTTGAATATACTGTATTTTCCTGGGAAATTTAGTGCAACATATACCAGATAACATTTGTTTTGGTTAAGGTCTTACACAATGAGTAAAGCAGCAAGTATTTCAACTAAAACAGCATATTACGGCTTTTAGTAGGAGAGTAAGACAAAAACTCGTGAGACATACGAGTGCAATACATTACTACGCTTGTAATGGAAAAGGCAACACCGACACATCGCCATTCTGTGAGTAATAAAACTGAATCTGGACTGCAGTGGGTTCATTTTACATGCAATCATTGAGATTGATCTTAACTTTTAGTGATGTAGTTATTAACCTAACACAACATAGGAAATTAATGCAAAAGCATAATTATATGGCAGCGGTAATTCAGTGTGATTACTAAGTGTATACAATTAGACTCCACTATATGTAATTGACTTTAATCTGTAAATGTTGCCACAGGGCAGATCTTGCTACACTGTTATAGGCAAATAACATGTAACATTTTTTTATACACAGTGTGCAGCGAAGAGTACAACACTTCATCTACTGAGATATGTGAAGACACAATATACAGTGGGGCAAAAAAGTATTTAGTCAGCCACCAATTGTGCAAGTTCTCCCATTTAAAAAGATGAGAGAGGCCTGTAATTTTTATCATAGGTATACCTCAACTATGAGAGACAAAATGAGAAAAGAAAATCCAGGAAATCACATTGTAGGATTTTTAATGAATTAATTGGTAAATTCCTCGGTAAAATAAGTATTTGGTCACCTACAAACAAGCAAGATTTCTGGCTCTCACAGACCTGTAACTTCTTCTTTAAGAGGCTCCTCTGTCCTCCACTCGTTACCTGTATTAATGGCACCTTTTTGAACTCGTTATCAGTATAAAAGACACCTGTCCACAACCTCAAACAGTCATACTCCAAACTCCACTATGGCCAAGACCAAAGAGCTGTCAAAGGAGACCAGAGACAAAATTGTAGACCTGCACCAGGCTGGGAAAACTGAATCTGCAATAGGTAAGCAGCTTGGTGTGAAGAAATCAACTGTGGGAGCAATTATTAGAAAATGGAAGACATACAAGACCACTGCTAATCTCCCTCGATCTGGGGCTCCACGCAAGATCTCACCCCGTGGGGTCAAAATGATCACAAGAACGGTGAGCAAAAATCCCAGAACCACACGGGGGGACCTAGTGAATGACCTGCAGAGAGCTGGGACCAAAGTAACAGAGGCTACCATCAGTAACACACTACGCCGCCAGGGACTTAAATCCTGCAGTTCCAGACGTGTCCCCCTGCTTAAGCCAGTACATGTCCAGGCCCGTCTGAAGTTTGCTAGAGGGCATTTGGATGATCCAGAAGAGGATTGGGAGAATGTCATATGGTCAGATGAAACCAAAATAGAACTTTTTGGTAAAAACTCAACTCGTCGTGTTTGGAGGAGAAAGAATGCAGAGTTGCATCCAAAGAACACCATACCTACTGTGAAGCATGGGGGTGGAAACATCATGCTTTGGGGCTGTTTTTCTGCAAAGGGACCAGGACGACTGATCCGTGTAAAGGAAAGAATGAATGGGGCCATGTATCGTGAGATTTTGAGTGAAAACCTCCTTCCATCAGCAAGGGCACTGAAGATGAAGCGTGGCTGGGTCTTTCAGCATGACAATGATCCCAAACACACCGCCAGGGCAACGAAGGAGTGGCTTCTTAAGAAGCATTTCAAGGTCCTGGAGTGGCCTAGCCAGTCTCCAGATCTCAACCCCATAGAAAATCTTTGGAGGGAGTTGAAAGTCCGTGTTGCCCAGTGACAGCCCCAAAACATCACTGCTTTAGAGGAGATCTGCATGGAGGAATGGGCCAAAATACCAGCAGCAGTGTGTGGAAACCTTGTGAAGACTTACAGAAAACGTTTGACCTCTGTCATTGCCAACAAAGGGTATATAACAAAGTATTGAGATGAACTTTTGTTATTGACCAAATACTTATTTTCCACAATCATTTGAAAATAAATTCTTTAAAAATCCTACAATGTGATTTCCTGGATTTTTTTTCCTCATTTTGTCTCTCATAGTTGAGGTATACCTATGATGAAAATGACAGGCATCTCTCATCTTTTTAAATGGGAGAACTTGCACAATTGGTGGCTGACTAAATACTTTTTTGCCCCACTGTAGCTCTGTATTGATAACTTTATTTGGGTTCCTTGGGTTCCTAAAAGACATAATCAGATTAATAAGGAGTTTGGTTTCAGTTGCAGACACACTGCTTTGAGATTCCAATCCTTTTCTTAATCTTAGATGTATTTGTTGAGGACTTTTGTTGGATGAAAATGTGCCTGGGGCTCCCACTTTGATCCATTTTTGGCAGTATCTGTGCCATCAGCTACTTAAATTGATCAAAGTTAGCTTTGTTTTAAATATTTCTTGTGAGGATATCCAAGGGCAGATTCAGTAAAACACTATGTCCCACTCTACCTTAACATGATGGCACAAAAATATGACTCTTCTTTTGTTAACCACACACCAACACGAAGCACCATTCATGCACTAAATCCCAACGCTTTCATTCCCACTTGAGTCATATATTAACTCATGCTAAACGCGTAGCCTCATACAGTGGTGGATATTCATAAATGGGGGCATTCTTCAAGTAGTATATATGGCAGTATTTTACCCTGCATCATTATTATTTCATGAAACAAGTACTGTTCTACATCTTTTATTCAGTAATGAGGGCTGCTCTCCATAATAACAGCTCTTGCTCAGGCCTAGTAAGTCATGGCCAGGCTTGTGGATGAACACACTTTCCAAGTAATTTCCTTTCCCACTGTTTTTGCACAAGGGATGTGAATCTATCTGACCCTGTTCTCATCTTTCTTACTCCTATCTGTTTGTGCACATCTTTTTTGTAAAGCCAAATACTTTAGAAGGATCATAACATCTTAAATGTAAGGGTTCATTTGCAGTCTGAATGAGACAATGAACCCTTTTTTGAGTCATACCCTTCAAACGCAGACTAGCCAATAATAGTATTATAGCAATGTCGAGCTGTACTGTGCAGTGCATAGAGAGTACATGCTAACAGATGTAGACTACTATCCCCAAAGCATGAGGATGCTGTTTTACACATGAGGTTTTATTTCTCTGGATCAGTTACCTCTGTGTGGGTTTCTCCTTTAGGTCACTGCACTTGTCATGTCAGAGTACATATGACATACTCACATTTTCTCTCTCTCTCTCTCTCTCTTTCTCTCTGTGTCTCTCTTGCTTGTTTTTACTTTTGCATACGGCTACACTAACATACCATCTGTACACACTTGCCTGATTGCACAGTGGAAGTAATCCTTATTGACACACACACACACACACACACACACACACACACACACACACACACACACACACACACACACACACACACACACACACACACACACACACACACACACACACACACACACACACACACACACACACACACACACACACACACACACACACACACACACACACACACACACACACACACACACACACACACACACACACACTGAAGCACTGAAGCACTGAGCAGTCAAATACAAATTGATTTACTTTCAGCTTGACATTCTGTGTGCTTTGGAGAAAAAACAACACACAGAAGCAGGATTTATAAAGAAGTAATAATGCAATACTGTCCCATGCTAGCTTACCTTTTAAAATTAAATTACTTTGAGATTTTGCTAGAAGTAACAATTCAAGTTTTGCAGTTGTCACATAGGATAAAGAGCAGCAATTCAATTTTGGTCGCAACACTCAAACAATCAGCTTTATAGGAGAAAAAATGTTTCCACTCACATGGGGGTGGATGTCACCATTTGTACACCATCAGCTAAACTCTGGCAGCATTTATTTGCTGTGAGTATGACAGTAATGGTGTAGAGAGGGTTGAAAGAGTGAAATGAATAGGTCCAGTAAATTAAAAAATAATCCACAGTATTTTTGTAAATAATTGCTCAAATTCCCAAAATGACATGAAAACATCTAAATGTCGGCTGCTATAATTGCTTTTAAGCCCTGGCAACAGTTGCTTTGATAAGATCCCTTACTATGACAGCAACACCCACCTGAGTCTGTGCCTATGGGCTTCCCTGTCACTACTAGTATAGAGTTAATAGCATTAGCACAGATTAAGATGAATTAGAAGAAGTTTGGAGTTTGAAGTTAATGCAGGGTGTTTGAATGGAGCAGCCTGGCAACCATGTAAGCTACATAAAGTGCACAACAACGCCATGTCATATACAATAATAACAACTGTGAGGATAACATGTGGTGCTGTATTGATTTTTGAGGTTATTTCCGGACTCTCAGGTGCACAGTAGTAATAGCAGGAAACTCCAACTGGGCCGGGACGTATTGACAGGAGAAACTAGGCTGTCTGGTTTCCCTACATTTGAAATACTTATTATTGAAAAAGGAAAATGCATTAAGGGAGCTTATGCACTGCCAAAGAGAAATAACCAAAGACACATGCCCTTTTATTTTAGTCCTTGTCTGGTTCTTTTTTACTTTAAAATAAATGTTCAAAATGAAGGACTTATTTGCACTTCTTGTCCGTCCTGGGAGAGGGATCCCTCCACTGTTGCTATCCCTGAGGTTTCTTCAAGCTGCGAGGGTCCAAGGACAGAGGATGGCGTATTCATATTAATAGTCTGTACAAACTGTCAAGTCCACTTACACAAATGTACAATTTGTCATATTGGGCTATATAAATATACTTTGATTGATAGACTCCTCAGGCATTATAACAACTGATGTCTCCGTAGTGTTTCAAAACCGTTTTTTACAACTACAACTAAAATATTTCTTTTGTATGTGCTGCAATTTCAAAACAACACATGCAAACAAAACTTTCCCAGTAACACAAAGTAACTTAAATTGTTAGGGAGAGTGGTTGGTTGCTTGGTTACACAATGTTTATTTGCAATAGTTGACATCATCACAGATGTACTAGGGATCTAGTGATGAACAATGGTTGTGATTTCATTGGGTCCCAATGAGAAAAAAGGGAATCATATAAATTAACATATCAGTGGTAACAGATTGTAGTTTGAGATTGTTTCACAAACAAAAGAAAATAATGAATGAGCTGACACTGAAAGTCAACGTTGCAATTGAACAAACACACTTACAATCAGAGCCCTGTCAAATAAACTACAGGAATCATCCTCAGTCTACACAGTAAGACTCTTTTATCTGAATATACACATGTGAATATTCTATCAATTCACAATGTGACCAGACACTACCTTTGTTATCTGCGGCACCCACAGAGAGGAGACACGATTAGAAAGTACCCCACCACCAATAAGGTCAGGACAAATAAGAAGGAAAAACAGCATATTATGCAACAATCTCACGTCCTGTCTGTTGCTATAACAACCAGCAGTGGTACAAGGACCCTGCAAATGGGAAATGGGGCCCGTCTCCATGGGAATGTGCATGTTAAGAGACAATCTGTGACGGTTTCTTTGAGGCTCCTGGCAGCAGACGGTCCTGACCTTTGACCCCATTCAGCTAGTGCCTCTTTATAATTCACCAACATATCGGGGTGTCCACCGAACTCAGAGGCAAGAAAAGTCCCATCCTTCATGTTGAATTACCAATGGTTACCAGTGGAGCAAAACTTTGGAGTTCTGATGGAACAAAATATAAAGTCTAGAATACTCTAATAGGTATACACAACATATATATAGCCTATATCGTCTGTGGAAATGTGTGCCTTTTCTGCACAACTGATGATGCCTAGTAGAATTCAAAATCAGCCAAAATCATCCTGGGATGAAAAAAAAGACTGTAGGGAAAGCCATCAGACCGTAAATTATTATCAACACAGAAGCACAGTTTACTCTTACTTTTGGTGTCTCTGGGTGATGCAATAATAAATCTAAAGGCTACAGTTCAATGCGGAATATTATTTGCTTCGCTGTGGAACTGTGTTTCCATAGAGACTGAACTATAGATCTAGTTGTTACACTTTCACACAATGTACACTGAAGTTGGCAGGCGATGACACTCATATCACTTCATATGGTTTTTATGACAGATGTGAAATTGTGCAGGAAAATCAATATAATCACACTGTAGCAACACAAGTTTGCACAGCACAGGGTTTAATTTTCCATCAGCTTCACTTCAGAGCTTCAGTATGTTAGCTCTGCAGGGGAACCAGCATCTAAATTCAGTTTCACTGGCTTGCTCACAAATAGGGAGCACTGAATTACACCGCTGCACCTCTGACACAAATCACAGCTCCCATGATGATTTGCCCAGCTATATCCATGCTTGCATTGCTCCGTAAGTCTGACAGGAGAATAATGGGAGGTTACATATCAAAACCACTGGCATTGTAATAACCTTTCTGCGTGTTGATGTTCTCTCTGCCGGGGTTTTGCCTCTACTCTTCAGATGAGCAGACAGTCGGGGGTCACGGATCAAATGTGAACACTCCTGGCACTGGAATAAGTGTTTTATGATTTATTCCGCTGTGTGCCAGGTTGTCGTTGGCATGCAATGTGTTTAGTGCGGTGTGACTTCACCTTCACCTCGATAAAGTAAGAGTTTGCTGACTTTTACAGGGCTATAAACTGATATAAATAGATGAAATAAAAATAATGCTATCCTTGAATGAGTGTCACTATGAATAAATATCTGATTCTACTTGAACACTAGATTATAATTCATCAGATGCATGAAGTAAATATGAAAATGTATTCTGCAGAAATTCTAAGGAATGTGAAGAGAAGTCATCCCTACCTTAACTGTTAAGTGTTTGCATATCTGTAAAGCTTTTCCTCTCTAAACCTGCTCAAGAAAATATATTTTATAATCTGCTATTGATACGACCAAACTGACAGGCGGAAAACAAAGGAGATGAAGGGTTTGAAATTGTTTGTGTGTGCGTGTCTAGGTTTGTGTTTGTATGAATGTGTGTCAGCATGAATATTTCAGAGGCCCCACACTGAGGGGTGGCGACAGAGCATCAGCAGAACGAGGACACACTGCTCTCCAGGGTGGGGATTGGAGGGGTTGGACAGAAAGAAAGAAGGAGACAGAAGGAAAGAAAGGCACACAGAAGAGAAGAAGAGAAAGATGAGTAGCAATCTCCTTAGACTGAGACAGGAAGACAGAAAGACACAAAAAATGTCACAAAGTTAGAAATGATCTGCAGGTGTTAGGAAACAGCATGGTAAAATGAATGTTTCCACAAAGACACTGCCTCTGAGATGACAAAAAAACACACAAAAGAAAGTCCTTCTAGCAACTCCATGTCAGCTTTGAACATGAACTTTATTATTTATACTTAAAAAAAAAAAATTGTTAACATGTTCAATAAATTGACTTACTTTAAAAAAACTTCTTACCTAGGCAGAGTGTTGCATTCAACAAAACCAGACCTCAGTGTAACTAGTTCATGTGCCAAAACAAGACAGCACAACAGAAGGGGTGCTAAGTTCAAGCTCTTGAGGTATTGTTTCACTCCATTTTTAGGAAGGTCAAATACTGTATATTGATAAACAAGAGTTTCTCTAAAAGTGTTCATCACATTATTTGTTTCGGCATTATAAAAGCAAACAGGGAGCATTTCTAGGGTTTCTCTTAGTTGTTGTTTAGCTAAACCTGAATCTGATTCCTTTAAGTAGAAAGCACAATTACAGTGTCATTCAGGCACTCCAATGGTTTCATTGTCCAGAGTTGGAGATATTTGTCTCAGAGACTTCTGCCTCAGCCCCATCTCAACAGCTGTCAATTGAATTTTCAAAAGCCTTTCAGCAAAACATTGGTGTCATTACTCGGGGAAATAAACAGACCTCGCTCTGAACAATTTTCTCAGCACAACTCTCTACTGGAAAAAAAATCAACCAAAGAAAGCTGACAGCATGCTCTCCAGATTGTTGAGAGTAATAGAAATAGCTTGTTTCTGAAAAGTGAAAAGCTGAATTATTTTAGTTTTCCAATGCTTTGAGCTACACGATCGAAAATACTATTGTGTTAGGTGGCAGCAGAAATCTTGGCCATCCATCTATTGATCCATCTATAAATCCATATCTTCCATACTCTACCAGAGTTTAAATGGACGATTGTCTCACCTAACTCTGGTGTGAAGTGGTGATATTGATTTTTAAATGCATCCAATCAGCAGATTAGATAAGACTGTGGTGGTAACTTTACCATTCTTATTTTTGTATAGGATAAACTACAATACAACCTTTGTGAAAATGAGTTCAGTGGGTTGCTGTTCAGTAGGGTAAAGCAGGATGAAGATTTAGTCGGTCAGTCCAAGGTGAAATGGTAAAGTTTGTTAATACCACTAAAGCGTTTAGTAAGATATCAAGATTTAGCCCATGACGCGTTTACAAGATACTACACATGGTCCATGGTTTGTAAAGGGCAGCATCCTTTTCTATAACCTGCACAGTGTAGGATTTTCCAGTATCCAAGTTTGTTTTTAAGGGACACACATGGCCCTAGAAATGTCTACTGGAGGCTTGTCTTTAAGTGTGTCAAAATGTCTTTCACAGGGGTTTGTTGACTGCACCATTTTGACCCAATATTCCACACATTCATAATCCCTAAAAGATAATTACAAAAGACTTAACAATCTCCTGATTTCTCCTGGAGCGCCACTAAGAGGTTTACATTTTTGGATGGAGGGATTGCCGCACTATTTGGTAACAACAATCTATCGATCCTTACTTCGTCGCATAAAGTCTACTTGTCAGATCTCACTTCCAATTTGTCCAATACTTTGGTTTATGACCAAGCTCTTGCAAGTATAATTACCTTTCCATTAGCCTCAGTTGCTAATACTAGCATTCTAACAAGCTTAACTAAATGGTTTACATTATAACTGCTAAACATCATGTGGTTTTTCTGCAAGCATGACGATATTAGCATTTCCCAAACTGTCTGTAGCAAATAACTGTAATCCATCGACTGGAATCATCTAACTTTTACAGTTTTGTAATGTCGGACTCATATTCCTAGCATTTGCATATCAGACTTTCTTGCAGTCTGACTTTCATCCTCTTTTTCTGTCTGGTTATCCATGTGCTCATTGTTCTGTGCCCACTGAATTGCACAGATTCATAACCTACTACAATGTAAGATCTTGATTCTGAACAGAGAGACAGTAATAGTCATGTCATGGTTACTATCCGCTAACACCCTCGCTCTTCTGTTCGTTTTCTAAATTGGGGAGGGAGAGCCTTCATGTTCATGTGGCAGTGAGTTACAGTGTTGCTGATGTCATGGTTACTAACAGGATGACTGTGTTTCCATATAGGCCTAGCCCATCTGTCACTGGGAAGACTAGCTACTACGGTGTGTGTGTGTGTGTGTGTGTGTGTGTGTGTGTGTGTGTGTGTGTGTGTGTGTGTGTGTGTGTGTGTGTGTGTGTGTGTGTGTGTGTGTGTGTGTGTGTGTGTGTGTGTGTGTGTGTGTGTGTCTCTCTCTATCTAACATCAGTTTTCATGCTTTTTTCTGTGGTAGAGTAAAGACACAGAGAGATTAATTAACTAATGCAATTACGGTTGATGACCACTGACCATTGATATGTAAGTTTGCCCTATCTCAGTTCTATCTTTATATCCAAAAGGCCTTTTTTCCCAACGATGACATTATGTGACAGGTATAGCTCTATAAGCTCCTTAAGAAAAGAACAGTACATGTGTACTGGTGACCTTTGTTATACACAACAGGATCATCCTTACTGGGATAATAGGTATCACAGGGACGCCTTACCAGTGTTCCTTAAACTATAGATACCAACATGTTTGCAGCTTAAGTGCTTACACAAAACTTCAAAGTGCTTTAATGTCTACAAGAGTTTAAAAATGGGAGAATATGGGGCTAATCATTGAAGTTGTCACTGAAAGAATACATCTCTTATTGCTTTTCTTTCAAGTGCTTGCTATTTTTGGACTCTTTATAGGCTAAATCATTAATTATTTCATAAAAGCTGATGATAACAGAGGTAATTCTTTATTGCCGGCGGTTTAAACAGCCGAACTGTGAAGTTAAACTGCAAATAATCAATGGCCAGTTGGCATAGTAACCAGGAAGGCACATATAGCCTTGTTTTATGGAAATGATTCCTCAGTTACAGCTTTTAATAACTGCACTGCTTAGCTGAAGTGATTCTAAGTAATAGCTAAATCCTCATTTTACTGTAATTTGCCTAACAAGCTTGATTATCCTGTCTCTAAAAACATTGCCTTTCTAGGCATTTATTTGTTTTTGTACTTTGATCATGTCTTCTCTAACAACTACAGGTCCCTTGTTAAATAACACATTGACAATGGTAGGTAAACAAAGCTAATAATGTGTTTTAGCAGTTTTTTCAAACCTTTATTATCAAGTGGCATACACTTCCATATCAGCGCCAGATTCATTGAAATAAAGTCATTGATTTAAAGCATAAAAAGGGAAATCTCATACAAAAACGGTTTGAATGCCGTTCCCTTCTATTTTTTTAGTTCATTCTTTCCTTTTTCTGCATCTTGATACGCTCGCTGAGTTCTCTGCTTCTTCATCATGCACTCCCTCTGCCTTTTTTGTGTCTTTAAAAGGAAAGTAAACCAGAGAACTCTCACAGTGAAATAGCCTTGGCCCGGGTCATTTGGTTGTCTGGGCCATTAGGTTTAAATGCAGGATGGTGATTTGTATGGGAGCTGTTAATTTTCTCCTCACACTCTCCCTCCCTCTCTTTGAGTTACAACACTATTGAGATGTTGACCCATCGACCCCTTGTGCAGCCGCCCACCCACACACGCATACACAAAAACATGGAGAGAAAAGTATGGCCAAAGATTCTTCTAGACATAATGTCCTCCTCTATAGCTGACCGTCCTCTTGCCAAATCCTTTTTCATTCCTCTATTAGCAAACTTCTCATAAAGTGCAACAGCAGATAGGAAACAACTTTGCTATGCGGTGATCTCAGGACAGGTGTATATTTGGATGTGTTTTGTGTACTGTGGGCAGCCTTGGAGCATCTAAGTGAAGAGATCTGAAGAGGTTATGAATGTGTGTTAGTGTGTTTATCCGCCCCCATGTTGGTGGCCTCAGCATTGATCCCCCTCTAAGCCTTGGTCCTTGCTTGTGGCCTGAAGGTGATGTGACAGGGTAGTAAAGAGGCTTTAATCAGATTACAGCTCATTCGCTGTCTTTCACTATCTCTCTTTTGCCAGTATCATCTATATCACTGCTGCTTTCAACCACTTTCTCTCTCTTTCTCCTCTTGCTGAACACCAGGCCTACTTTTAAGCCACAGCGTCACATTTTACTTCTATCCCACATGGATCTAATTGTTTCTTTGCAAATGTCCCCCATGAGGTGAGAGTGGCTGTTCAGAACTGTACGACTGCACATAAAAATGAATAATCAGAGTGCATGAAATAAACAATTCTTATAGCAATGTCTTTTAAAAAAATGTTTTTTATGGTATTCAGGTAACTGAGATCAATCTTGCTGATGCACAGATGCACTCATGATTATTCTAACGGCGTAAACAGATTTCCATTTCTTTAAAAACCATTATGGCTCCATTTCCTACATAATTATCTTCATGCTGCTTTTATGCTCTCAGCAAGAAGTAAAAGAGACAGAGTGGCCTTGCACAGAAACCAGGGACCTCTTCACCAAAACGGTGTGAGTAATAGCAGAAACTATTGAGATGAAAGAAGTTCTCAGATGTTTTACTCAAGTTAAAGTATCAATTCATCAAGGTGCTAATACTCAAAATGTGTTCAAAAGGTCAAAGGTAAACCAAACCTGACACTAGTACTACCAATGGCCACTGGCAGTGTTATCTTCATCTACTATACTATACTCTCACTTTAAGTATGATATGTGCAAAGAGCTATTAATAGTTCTCAAATACGAAAAATGCAAATGCTACCCTGTGAAGTGAAGGGGAGGGAAAATGTAAAGTCACATATTGCAGTATTCAAGTAAAATACAATGTGTATTTAATAATTATACACAAGTGACGGACTTGAGCAAATAAACTTGGTTCCTTTCCACAAGTGACAAAGTCTCTGTATAAATCCTGTGCTGATTTCAGCTCCATCTCTCTGTCGATCTGTCCAGAAATATTGAGATTGTCTGAGGTTGAGCTTCCTCAAAATGTCATAAAAGGTGATGATCTAGTTTCATTTTCCGAAAATAGTATTCCTGAGTCTTTGCAGTCAACACAAATGTTCAAACACACACAGAACACTTACATAATTAATGCATCTGCACAACAACGGCTTCACGCACACATATTGTTTGGGTCTATGACATAAACAAAGGCAAATGTGTCTGCTTAGACATGAAGGAGAGACCTTCAGCTACAAACCATCATGACAGCCAAGCACACACACCCACACTCACACATTCACACATTGCCGGAGGGCTCATACACGCTGTGAGTCAGATATGGTTGAAACTATAGCGACTCCCAACCTGACGCTGTCCTAATTACACTGACCGTGTCCTGACCAGCCTACATTTACTATACATAGTGCTTGAATGACTAAATGGATGCCAGACAGCGTATGTGTGAGGTGCACAACAAACAACAATATCTGACCAGCATATGTGTGTGTGTTTACATGTGAATATGCCAGTGGCAACGAAAGCCCTGGTGTGTATTAATGGGATTAGGGTCGACTTTACACTTGCTTTTGCCCTCATTGTTTCTCTTCTGCTTCTCTCCCCATCTTTAATTCCACCTCGGCCATTCTTTTTGAATTCCATTTCCCTCGTCTTTTTTTGTATTTATCTCAGTATCCATTGAGTCTTTCTTTTAAGTTATTCTATTGCTCTAATAACTCCCATTTATTTTCACTCGCAGTGCTTTCTCAATCTCTCTTTGCTCGCAGTGCTTTCTCAATCTCTCTTTGCTCGCCGTGCTCAAACTTCAATCCATCTTTCTCTTTAATATATAACAAAAACACTGAGGCCTGCTGCAGACTAGCTCTGTCAGACAGAGAAGCCCCTGAAGACGTTTTGTGCTCGGCCTTGAGTCTGAGTCTTTTTGGCTTATGTATCCTGTACTTACATAACTCCTCATCAAAGCCCAGCACAGTGCATAGCAACATAGGCAATGTATGAATGAAATGAGTGGTAGTCTCTCTGGTAACCATCCTCACTTCAACACTGAGATCTAATTGTTTCTATCCTAAACTAGATGAAATATTGCATAACCATTTATTCTATTAATTAAAATGATAGTTGGGAGGCTTTTATCTCCACACTGAAATCTTAACCTCCTAAATGCTGAATTTTAAGGAAACTTAGAAAGAACATAATGTTGTTATGGCTTTTTGAATAATAATGCCAGGCAAGACGTATCACACTTTTGACAGCTAAGGACAAAGGTAAAATGCCATTTAAAAAAAAGAGAATTTATGACTGCTGGCCAGATTCATCAGCTCCAAGCATCTCAGGTTGGCCCAAGTCCTAACTCTGAGGACTGCTTGGCTCTTGGTTATGGTTACGTAACTATCAGCAAAGCACCACACGGGGGGCCTCGTTTAAACTATTTTTAATTGGCTTTCTAAAAGGAGTGGGACTGAATCCTGGTATGTAGTCACATTTCTCCCTCACTATCTCCTTATTACCTTCTTTAAAACATGAGCCTAACCAATCCTTACACGCACTGAGATTAAAATGTACTATAAAGATATGTCATTAGTCAAACATGGAGGAATCAGTGTAGGAAGAGCACAGAGCAAGATAACTTCTGACAACCAGCGCTTCCACTGTGTTCACAACATAAGGTATATTATTAGGGCATCATTGGACATCGTTGGAACATGTTAAACACTTTCATTTTGCTCCATACATCCTTTAACATTGCCCCGTTTGGTGACCCAGTGAAGCAGCACAGCTAGCAGCAGAAGAAACCCTGCTGCACACACTTGGATGTTAATATGCAACTGTAAAAAGTGTTTGTATCAGAAAGACAAGAAGCATGCCAAGCCAAGTTTGATCTGATAAATGGTGGGAATAAATGAATATATGATAAAAATCTATGTTATTCGGGGAACAGGTTCATTCAACTCTTTATTCCCAAAATCAAGACCACAGCTTCAAAGATCAGCTCAGGAAATGAACTGAGGGAGAGTCTTATTAAAAGACTTTATAGTGCTACAAAGTAATAAACGCTGTGGCTTGACACCACTGCATACTGCAATGCTCTCTATGGAACAAAAGCACACAGTCAGTAACTGGCTACACAGTGGTTTCTAAACTCTATTATGAACTGTAGATAATGGTTGCCCCCCTGGTATCTTTTCATTTGCATACACATTCAAATACTGCACAACCTTAAAATCCATCCTTATATCTCAAGAGATCGCCAGCTCAGGGATGTAATTTTACCGTTTCGCCTCATTTTCATACTTTGAGAATGCCGAACTGTCGCTTATAATCTGAAATTCTAAAGGAGAACCACTGCTTCTTATAGCAAAATAAGAATCCTACACTCCATTACTGTATATGTTCTTTGCATCTCCTTCTCTTGTATATACTTTTCCCCCTATTCTATAACATCAAAGTAGGTATGTACAGCATGTAACAAGTCTTTCCTTCTCTTGTTTATTATGTCATTGCACACCACACACCCCCAGCATATCCTGTCACCAACTTAATAAATTATTAGACGACCAACACTCATATAATTCTATCCACTTATTAATTTATGATTTAATTGAAAGGTCTGTGAAACCTAGTTTCCCCACCAAGAATCATGCAAAAGCACCACTAAAGATTGTGTTTGCCTTCCTTGGAATTAGTAAATCGTGCAGCTAAAGAAAAGCATACAAAATTACAATTTCAATAAAAAGGAATCTGAGTACCAAAATGAACAATTAGTGGCCTAACAGCAGAAGGATCTAATTGCTGACATACAGTACCAAACATAAACAAGCATGTTTATCATAGCACCAAAAGATATGTAATTATTGGAACAATTGAACTCTTTTAATGGCAAAATTGTTTGGTTTTGATCCACATTCGAGGAATGTTATCCTAATTCGCTAAAGTGGGAGAGAGAAGACACAAGTTGATGCTGTGCCATTTTCAGAACATCACTAATACGCTGTTCAAAGACATTTGCATGTTAAACAAAGGAAATAAAAAGGCAAATGCCTGCACACTTAGCTCGGCAGGCTTTCTGCCTATAATTACTTTATCTTTGCTACAGCAAACTGTTCATTAGATGTTTGATGTTCTATTACTGTTACCCGAAGAAGAGATAGGTGGAGGGAAAAAGTGTTTTCACTCTCTCCATATCAATATTTTGTTTTTGGATATACTCTTATAAGATGTAATGTTGTTGTTTGTCGGTTGACACTTTTTATAGATTTATAGTGACAGAGGGACAGATGGATAGATAGATAGATAGATAGATAGATAGATAGATGGATAGATGGATAGATGGATAGATGGATAGATAGATAGATAGATAGATAGATAGATAGATAGATAGATAGATAGATGGATAGATGGATGGATGTAGGTTCGATGTAGGTTCTGTAAGTGACTTTCTGCCAGTGCAAATCAATTTGGCTCCTACTGTTTACACGCTGTCCAAACCAATTATGTACACGGGTATCAAATTCAGAGTTTAGTCTTTTCAATTATTAATTCCCACACATCATGAAGGATTCATCTGGATGTCACTGATATGCGTGCTCTCAAAGTGCTCGAGCCTTGTGTTGGAGAACCAATTGCAACGGTTTGAAAACAATAGAGGCAAAACAATAGAAGAGCGGAGCTAGTCAGTCCTCCAAATGTCCAATTTTCAAAGGCAATTACAATGACGGGTACAAGGCTGTGGGCAACATAATAAGCTATTGGGAAGGGTTTTACAGTAGGACATTCGTTTCGTTTAGGCTGGGTGGAGATCACTGAACAAAACGTTACAATTTGTAATTTGTGACAAAGACAGGCTGAGTAAAAAAACGAGAAAAAAACACCTACGTGCTTAGTAAGGATAACATAACTGTAATGTTGACATGAACAAAGAAAACTCACCTCAGTAATGCATCATATCCTCGTGTGTTTTCTTTGTCGTCCCCGAGTCCAAACGAGAAAAACAGATTTTTTTCAAAGAAAGGACAGAATCTCCACTTGTTTGGATGAAAAACCCAACATGATCATCTCAGGGAACCGGGCTTGGTCCAAAAGACAAAAGCACAGCGAGCAACTCCAACAAGCCTGAAGCGAAGACTAAAACAATGCTCAACTCCTCTTGGCTTCAATTTCTCACTTACTGCGTCCAGACAGACGCGCTGTCGTTAGCCCAGATCTCATGTAATATTGAACGCCAATAATGGACCTGTGCGACGGGAAATGGAAATGCTGCCTTGCGGTTTTTATTCCGTGTTTACATCATGCTTTCTTATGATATCCCACCTAAATCGACCCGTGTGTGCGCTTCCTTTGTGTTCTCTGTCTCGCTCACTGTGGGTAACGGGTTAAACCATTCCTGCAGCACGAGAGGGGGGGGTCTGAGAGGAGCTACTCATGTGGATATGGGAACGAATGGGTTTGGTGACTCGTGGCCAAATGTTATTATTGTCAGGGATAAAGACACAAGGAGGAAGAGCAGAGGGAGAAAGTCGAAGAAACATAAGGGGGGGGGGGGGGGGGTACTTGCACGTACACGCGTTATTTTACATTTTCAAATAACTGTTTCACTGCTATTGCAGATTTTTCACAAATCTGTGTAATCACAGCCTCCATACTCCAAACCCTTTTACTTCTCACATGAAAGTAGGGTTTATAAATACGCTCTCATGCTAGATTATGCAACAGAGTTATAATTACGGCCAGTATAATGTTGGGGGGGGGGGGGGGGGGGGGGGGGGGGGGGGGGGGCTGGGGGCATAAATACCAGCCTAGAGAGCTTTATGTTCGGCTGCCTGTTACTCCCCACAGCAGCTTTGGAGTGTACTATCAGGACCGTGGATAGCTCCCTGCCAGTACCAGCCACCTGTGTCAATATAGAGCTGTGGTTTATTTATAATATTGAGTATACAATTAAGCTTTAAAATATTGTTTGGGTTGTTGTTCACCAGAAAAAGGAAATTTGACTGATGTAGCCAACTTGTAGTAAAGATCACACCATGAATTAATTCTAGCATCACTCGGAACAGCCTGATCTGGTGATGTTGGCAGACTAAATCTAATACTTATCTAAAAAGCTCCTGCTTTCTTTTGTATTGCAGCCGTTGAGCTTAAGCAAACATTATTAAAAACATTCAAGAGATGAATCATAGCTTTGTTACTATATGTTGCTGGATAACATGTTGGCCAAAGGCGCCATCTCCTGGAGAGTTTGTAGATCTAGACATGTATTCATGTTGTTCACCAGATAAAGCCTGTTGTAGCCTATGTGTCAGATAATCCATTGCATCCCGAGATGTGTTTACCATTCAAGAAAAAACACACTATCAGAGCCATGTAGCCTGCAACATCGCATACATTCACATTTATTTGGGAAAGTTTGGTTTATTATATTTTTTAAAACCAAACTAACATCAACATTTACAAATGCAGGAAAAAAGAGAGACTTAGCTACTTTCGAAATCTAAAGGTGTTTTCCTAAGTGTATAAGATTGTTCAATTATTGATTTACTTGATTTTTGAGCTTCCTTTTATAGTGAAATATCGTACTCTATTAAAGGTCCTCATGTCATTTCATGTGTTACGTAATGATGTAATATCAGATTAAGACAGATGGATTTTTAAAACGTTAATAGTCACATGTCTAGAAGGCCTGGTCTGATTTCTTATTATGTTTGCAATGCGTTTTTGGCTACATGTCAGGTAGGATATGTATTAACCATTGATTTGAGACATTGATCATTGAAGACTTGACTACAGGAAAAAGGTAGTGAACCAATCTTTAAGGTAAAAAAAATAACCACATTTCATTGATCAACAAATGTCTTTTTGGGGGGAAATTATAAAATAATATTCAAAAACAGCACATTGTGTTTATAATGTAGCTCGTATATGTACAGACCCCTGTGTGGACGCGCAGCAGCATCTGTGCCTTTAAGAGCATCTCTGACAGCATCCTCTTCTGTCACGGACGCGAATACAGCAGCTCAACATTTGAGAATACAGCTTAGCTTTCTGCATCCACATCCTCCTAGAGATACAATCATAACATCCCATAATTACATTTATCGCCATTTTATTCTCCACTGGACATTGATGAATTTGCCTCAACGGTTGCCGTAGCGGTCCATCCGATCGTTATTGCTCTTATTTCCTTCCTTCCTTCCTTCCTTCCCGCATCCAAAGACAGATCTACGCTACAAGATGGCTGAGTTGAATTTGGGGAAGGGGCTGACCGCAGGAAAAGTGGCCAGCAACGTTCAGAAAAAACTGACGAGAGCCCAAGAAAAGGTAAGACGTGCTCACTAATGTGTAAATATTGGGAATTACAATGCAGGCCTTCACGCCGCGAAGCAGCAGTGCTGCATCCTCCACCACCAAGGCGCAGTGTCGCATCACGACATCCTCATCCTGGGAGCAAGGATGCTGTATTTGGGGATGGGGATGTCCTCATGAAACACATCGTTTCTGGACTCAATGTCATGCAGCGGGCAAGTGCATATTGCAGCGAGATATACTATAACCCTGCTCATAATTTAGCCCATGACTGTTAGGTTTCTGGCATTTTAAATCCCCAATTGGGTATCTCATTGATGGCTTGTCACACAGATGGTGGCTGCAGAAACATTGTTTTTTTTAGCAGTACGATGATGGGTATTACCCATGCTGCAATACGTTCAGTACAGAAGACAAATATGAGGCCTAGTCAATGCGTTTGTTCATGCACCTGCGCGTTGTTGTGTGAATGAATGACAGGGGGCGCTATTCTATCATAATGCATCATTTGCTGTAGGGTGAAATAGAGACAGGCAGAAGCAAACAGATACTGATTAGGAATGTGTGCTTGCCATTGAATTAACAACATGTGACTCATGTGGGTATAATGCATACATGCATACATACACATAGGACTGACAATGTGACTTATTTCTGCTTACCTATTAGAATATGAAACAGTATGTTTATTTTGTGTTCCCATTTATAATTTACATTTTGAAAAACTTGAGGGATCAACACTGGAAATCTGATGAATGGTTTGAGTAAATTATAACCTTGCCCTTGGTATTGTCATTAATGTTATCATGGGTTTGACTGACAGGTTCTTCAGAAGCTTGGCAAAGCTGATGAGACCAAAGATGTTGCTTTCGAGGAAGAAGTGATCAACTTCAACAAACAATATGTGAGTACAGTCCATTGAACGGCACTTCTTAGTATGGTGCCATAATGTTAATATGCCTGGAAATCAATAATGCTGCTGTCCAAATATCATCATTATTATTATTATTATCTATTCTTATTATTATTATTATTATTATTATTATTATACAAACTGAATTTTGCATTTGGTAAAACAGGTTAGCATTTGCTGATTTTAAATGATGTACCTAACAGTTCTAGAATGTGTCTCCTTACTGGGTCGCTTTGTGTTCTGAACTCCGGGTTTTCTGTTTCACCCCAAGACTGAAGGCAGCAAACTGCAAAGAGACCTAAGGGCATACCTGGAAGCAGTAAAAGGTGAAACACACAAGCATGTACTTGCATGTACCAAGCTGTACTGATACAAAATAGAAGAACAAAACAAATACACACCAGCAAATATCCACCCATGTTCTATTAATGTATGTGTTTGTCCTCAGCCATGCACGAGTCCTCCAAAAACGTGCAGGCGTGTTTGGCTGACATGTATGAGCCCGAGTGGTACGGCAAGAAGGAGGTGGATTCCATTGTGGAGGTGAGAAACACTTTTCATGAAGGTTTTTAATAAACAGAGATTGCCTGCATCTATGAGTGTGTGAGGACACAATGATTTCCCTGTAGAGGTCACAGTCACTTTTTCTGTGTGTGTGTGTGTGTGTGTGTGTGTGTGTGTGTGTGTGTGTGTGTGTGTGTGTGTGTGTGTGTGTGTGTGTGTGTGTGTGTGTGCGCGCATGTGCGCATTTGTGCGCTTGGCTCCCTTTAGCTTTGGCTTTGCTAGAGGGTATTTTTTCTCTTGACAGAAATGGCAAGTTAATACATTAAAATCACTTTTGATAATTGTTGAGTAGTGTAGCTCTTTAGATTTTCCTCTGACACTTTCAAGTATATTACTATTGAAATTGCTTTTTTATTAACGGTTCTAATGCGACAAAACTCCCTCGAGCTAGCTGCTGCAAGATTCTGCAATCAGTAAAAAGGGTTTTAATGTTGTTCTTAATTTAGATTACAAACCATGAGCAAAGATTTTTGCAACAGAGCTACTGGAATGTAATAAAACGTGGTGGACAAATAAATCCAGGGGGGCATAATGCTGAAATAAAACAAGCAATAACAGCCTGTAAATGAAAGAGCTACCCAGTTTGTCCTCTTTAATCTCAAATTTGTATTTATTTATGGTACAATTATGTCCATCCATGCTGCAGGACTGCGATGTGCTGTGGACTGACTACCATCAGAAGTTAGTCGATCATGCCCTCATCTCCATGGATACTTACCTGGGCCAGTTCCCTGATATCAAGGTAAACTGTGTGGTCCGTAATTATTAATACAATATAGCTGCGGTAAAACAAGTTCATATTTGGAGGATGAAAACAGATGGTTACTTGCAGAAGAAGACACTTAAGACGAGTATGTGCTTTCCCCTTTTTTGCTCAGGCACGTATAGCTAAGAGGGACAGGAAGCTGGTTGATTACGACAGTGCCAGGCACAACTATGCTACCACACACAAGACCAAGAAAAAGGACGGGGGCATTAAAATCACCAAGGTAAAACTCATTTAAAAACCTGGCAGTACAAGTGCAATTTTCCTAAAGATGAATATCACTCCATCTATTTCTTGGTTTTTCTTCCAGCCGTCGTCCTTGTTGGAGAGGGCCACTCCAGGTTGGGCTCAGGGTATCTTGTCAGCACACAATGTTGCCCAGAGCAGTCTGTCCAGGAGCCAGGTACACAAAAATCTTACTGCACTTTCATTACTTTCTATTACTGCCCATGTTTCCTGCCATTTGCTACTGTTGTATACCTATGAGTGTAACATAAAAATGTGATAACTTTAGACAAACCATGTTAAAGCATAGTCACACCGTGAGTGTCAGGGAATGCTACACACAAACATATACTATGTAACTGTGTGTGTGTGTGTGTGTGTGTGTGTGTGTGTGTGTGTGTGTGTGTGTGTGTGTGTGTGTGTGTGTGTGTGTGTGTGTGTGTGTTTGTTTCAGGCTGAAGAGGAGTTGGAGAGAGCCCAGAAGGTGTTTGAGGAAATTAATATTGACTTACAAGAGGAATTACCTTCTCTCTGGAACAGGTGTGTACGTGTGTGAGTCTCTGGAGAAATTGATTCTCCCGCTGATGGATGGATGCTGTAATTGTGTTTTACTTACATCTATGGATCATTGCTTACTGTTACAAGCTGTTAAACTAAGTTAAGACAATAATGCAATCAATACTGACTTTCTCCCTTTCTTCTGACCCTTTTCTTAGTCGCGTTGGGTTCTATGTCAGCACCTTTCAGAGTTTGGCTGGTTTTGAGGAGAAGTTTCACAAGGAAATTGGCCGGGTGAGTCTTGTGTATAGACCTTTGCTAATGCTGAATTCAGAAAAACTGGGAAACGCAAATTGATTTGTGCTAGATAACAGCTGATGAAGAATGTCAACAGTGCAATATTAAACTACATTAGCAATTGCATACCAAAAACCTTGCAGACATTGGGTTTTAACTGAAAGCAGAGGATTATCCACTGTATTTCTGCCTTAACTTGACAGTTGTAAATGTTCACTATCAGAAATTGGATATTATGATGCAAACAAGCTGAAACAGACTGACACATTTTGCAGCATTTTGCTGATATAAGAGAGAAGGAAGAACACAAAACTAAATGTAATGATCGGTGTCATTTAATCTGCATTGATAGTCCCACATAAGTGTAGAATGATGATGATGTAATGCAGTTATTGTTAGGTATTATATCTAACCCCTCATCTTTCCCCCTCTTCAGTTGGATCAGGATTTGCATGACGTCTTGATTACGTTGGAGGATAGAGGCACGGAGCCAGCAAGCAGGTTAGTTACTTCCAGAATTCTGAAAAGATTCACAGAATTAATCAGCAAGACGTCTTTTCAGCATACAGGTATTCAATGTAATCTACGAATGTTAGCAAATAAAATTCAGGTAACAGTGATGCTATTCAGTTCTCAAAAGTACTGAGATATTTTGTAAATATTGCACTAAGATGAAAACCCATTTACCTTTTGGCAATTCCAAAATATCCCCTAGTCTTCCTGAACACATGTGTTTGTGTGAAACGCTGAACCTCATCAGTCTATCACTGACCGGTCAGTCATCAGCCACCAAAGAAAATACTTGCTTGGTTGCATATTTATGGCACCTTCTAGAAATGGGCAAATATATTTTCAGAAATGTAAGCAAATATTTAAACTTCTTGCAAGCACAAAATCCATCGTGCTTTATGAATGCACTGTGAAGGATGGGAAGTTGAATTAGCAGTGAATTAAGGGGTTAGGTTATTTTTTAACAATCACATTCTTTCCCCCTGTGAGGTTTGTGTACGCCACAAGGTTAAAATACACAGATATGCCGCAGTTATGGATCAAAACACCATTCTTTAAAACATTTCAAGCTACCCAAATACATAAAAAATATGGCATGCATTAACCTGGAGCCATCCCTGAACCCCCATTTCAGAAAGACAGAAACCCGCGGCGCCTCATCGTCAGGAACAAATAGGAGGTAACCTACAGCGACTGTGGTAACCATGGTGACTCAACTTTTGTCTGTCTGTCCGACTGACCTGTCTGTCCAGCTGTCTGTCTGTCAGTCAGTTTGCAGGTTTGGGAAGTTTGAAGGAGAAGTAGTGCTTCGTTGTGACATGAATTCACAGACACACAGATGGGAGAGCTGTTCTCCCAGATATAGCAGTTGAACAGAACTGCATGTTTAACGCTCCACCAGGCAACTCTGTTACATAACAATACAACTGTAATACCCAAGGTACATTGTGATATACATGGCTGGGTGAACACACTAGGCGGCCACAACACCTACAGTAAACTAGCTTCTGTGTCCCTAGTATTAACCCTGTTTCACATACTCTGTAATTTCCAAATTAACATAAACATGCAAGTAATATACCTGGAAGTTTGTGTTGTCTTGCTATTTAAGTGCCTGAGTTTTAACCTCCTTCTGACATTCGACCAACCAATGTACAGAATTGCCTGGTCCAGCATTACATTTCAGGTTTTTCAACTCTTATTTTCTGGGACTGTTTTGTCAGCTTTAGAATATATAAATATCACAGTGAATGCTTCTAACACTGAGCGCTTGCGAGGATTTACTCGAAGCACCAACAAAGCCTGCTTGCATGGGATGGAGGGAGGACACAAGAGGACGGAAGACTCACTTTCTTGCATGAAAGCTCTTGCAAACAGTAGCTTTTGTTCAGACTCTTGTACAGCATGCCTTGTAACTTTTCAAGTTGTGGTAGCTTTTAGCGGCACCTTTAAACCTTTGCTCGACCTTTCTCGCACAGTGTGTGCCTTCCTTGTTACTTTCTCTGTAATGTGTCTGTCTTTGCCCTCTATCTCTCCCTCTCATTTACTCAGTGCGAGTGGAAGAGAAGCATCTAACCACAGTCTCAGGCCAGGAGGACCACCGCCAATCCCCAAATCCCCATCCAAGGTAAACAAACTTAAACAGAGCGAGGCAGTCGCTTTGATCAGCGTTGTATCTCAATTATTTGCCAACACAGATGTGACTAAGAACAGAAATGTGGGATGCATTTCATTTAGGAGACATTTGTAATATAATCAGTTACTTCTGTGCTCTTCCTGCAATAGCAAGTGAACTTATTTGTTGACAAAAATAACATTGTTTGTCTTCTGGGTTTGAGATTTTTTCAATCTGATTTTGGAAAACCTTATGTTTGCAAACAAACTCCATCATAATTTCTAATAATTTAAAAAGATCAAACAACATAATTCTAATAACTTTAGATCGACTTCCCTCTCCTGAGCACCTGTCTGAAATCCTTGTGATACATTTACTTCCGGTGTAAAAAAACACAACTATCCTAAAATTCAGCCCAAACTGAGCCTCTCTCTCTCTGTTTTAGCTGAGGCCTGCAGTCCCCCCTCCACCCAAGGTGACCCCATCTCAGGAGTTGAAAACAGAAAACATCATCAGCATGTTTGATGCTGCAGCTACTCCTGATATCAGCGTCACCTCCCCTACAGAGGTGAGTGAGCAGCTGCTGTCTACAAACAGACACAGCCCTTTAATTTTCCACTCTCCAGCACAGGTCAGAGTCTGGCCTGCCCCTCCTCCTACCTCTGTTATTCTATTTGATTCTATGTTATTCTTTTTGGTTCCATTCTTTTAGTCTACCATATGCTATACTATCTTAACATATTCTAGAATGTTTTGTTATGTTCTATTCTATTCCATACTATTCAATCATATTATATTATTTTCTATTCTATCCAGCCCTATTCTATTCAATCCTTTATCTTTTTCTATCATTGTTCTATTCTCTTCTATTTTATTCTCTTCTATTCTATTTCATTCCATTGTAATCTATTCTGTTCCATTCTATTCTATTAATTATATTCTATCCTGCCGTACCCTATACTTTTCTATTCCATTATTTTCTATTCTATTCTATTCCATTAATTTCTAATCTATTCTATCCTGTTTTATTCTGCTTTGCTGTCTTTTCTGTCCTGTTCCTTGACCCTCTATGCGCCCAGTTAGCAAATGAGCCCTCGTATTCCTGTTGTTATCAGTTTGACAGTCCTGCAGTGAGCAGCCTGTTGGACATGGACCCAGACTCTTTCAGTGCAACAACCAAAGCCTCCACGGTCACACAGGTGGATCATTTGCAGCATGAACATATAGATCGTAGAGACAAGAAATGCCAAGCTTGACAAGAGATGTTATATTGTATTCAGAAATGTTTTAAAGTCATTGTTTTATTGATATATAGAGTCTTGCAATGTGTTTTGGAAGTTGGGCAGGTGATAATGTTTCCTTTTGGCCAACAACATTTCCAGTTGCAGTGCAATGTTTGACTTTAAATATATATTGAAATAAGCTTGATTAGACTGGATACATAATCAAAATCACTTGGTAAGCTTGGCATAGTTTGAGGTGTTACCGGCTTTCTAATTTATTAACGAGAGGTAAAGGATGGCATGATGATCTGTAGAAACTTGCTTTTAGTGACCACTTCTTCCTGCTTCAGCACTATCCACAGATCAGTCATGCCATGAAGACTAAAGCCCTGCTCTGCTCTTACTTCTCTCTCTTCAAAACTGTACAGAATGTGGGTTTAGATATTGAATGGCATAAGCTGTACTTCCTTTATCATACAGATGGGAAACAAATTGTAACTTACATTACTTAGAAAGTTAGATGAAGAAGTACACCTCATGTTATTTCACTCATTCAAGATATGTTCAGCTGTTGTTTGATCCAGGGATGGTTTTTGTTAAGCATTATTATACCTGATAGATGAATGGCATGTAGCCTACTGTGTTCCATGACCCAATTAGTAGGTAACAGAGCCCAAATCAGAACAGAAAATACCGGGAAAATATGACAAAGTTTGGATCCTTTGTGGTTGTGATTTTTCTGTCTGTAGTGATTCATTAGAATTACAGCATTAAAGTGCTAACATTGGTTATATCATTCACAATGTAGCTGTTATTCTTCAAGTTTTACATAGAGAGTACATAAAGTTCAGTAAGTACCCCCTAACTAAAATGTTCAATGCTGTCACAATTTAAAAATTGACAATAATTTAAATCAAAAAAGGGGTTTTGTTGACTCTGAATGTAAATGAATTATATTGTCATTCGCAACAGCTAATTAAAATGTAATTAAACTACAAATAGTTTTTTACATTCTACTCCAGGGTGCCCTGTCCAATAAACACATGACAGTGGCCCTTTTTTTTAGACCATTACATTTAGTACTTAAATCTTTACTTATTACACCTATTATCTTCATTCCTGAGATCTTTTGCTATTGGCTTTTAGCTTTCGAGCATGGGTATTGCAACAATAATTTCTCAGTAACAAGCACACGCAAGAGCTTTCTAGTAGACTTAAGTTATGAATTTGTTACATTCTCTGTTTTTTCAAAGCCTGCAAACTGGGACTCATGGGTAAGCATATCATCCTCATCCTTCTAATGTTCTTAATGTGCAAATTATATAATAGACATTTTGATCATCATCTTCATCAGCATACTATTATTTGACTTCATACTAACTATTCATTCATTTGTCCTTGCCTACATTTTCTACTAATGTAACCATTATACAAGCCCCAGGGTCACTGTGCTTGCTTGACAGGGACTTCTATAATGGCGACTACTGTATAGAAACAAGCTTTTCCTGAATGTATCTCTATTATCTGTTCGTCCCAAATCTGTTTGTGCGTCATGTTTGTGTCTGCAGTGCTTTGATGTTATAACACTAAACATGGAAGTGATTGTTGTGCAGCACAAATAGAACATGGGAATGAGCTTGGGTCAATTCAGTTTCAATTTGACATTTTACACAGTTATATTCAGTATAATTAATAGAGTAAATTGAATACAAATGGTGACTTATGTGCAATCTTCTTTTAAGAGCTCTCTCACATTGCTATAGGTGTGGAATGCACAGTATGTTAACAGAATACTTGATGTATTGTGAGACACCACTGATACAACATAACACAATGCACACTCAATTAGCATACATTTAATTGTAAATGTAAAAATGTAACTGAATCAACCTCCTTTCTTTCTGTTCCCCCTCGTATTCCTGTGTGTTTACATGTCACACTGACAGAACATGTATAGCCTTTACATGATAGCTCCATGTGACACACAGGGTACAGTTTTGTTCTTAAAGTTGAGTGAAGTTGCTCATGTTGTCACTGGATTGTTTCATGGAAATGAGACTGGTCAACTCAGGAGAGCTAGGGGCAACTTCACACAGCCTTGTGACATTCCGACCATTAACTAACCTTTCCGTTCATCCCTATTACTGTAAGAGAGACGTGTCTCAACAAACATACGAGCTTGAGGCAAAGCAGTGATAGCTCAGAAAGGACGACACTTCTACTCTTACAAAGCTTCCCTCCTCTTCCTCCATCTGAACATAGCCGTGGGAATATAAACCTACAAACTACACGCAAAAGATCCAACATCTATTTTCTGATGGGAAAAGGCTGACAGTTTTTGCGTTTCTAGCTTCTGCTGCCACCCTTCCTTATCTTCATTTGTCTTTTATTTTAACCTGAACCTTCTATGAAAAGGTTTATCCTTCTACATCAATCTTCTTGGGTCTCATGGTTATGATGATGGTGATGATGATGATGATGACTTCCTGCTGAACTCCTCCCATCGATGTCAATCAGCATCTTTCATGGCCCCGTTTCTGCTCGCATGTAGCAAAACTGTTCCATATTCCCTTATTGTCCCTTAAACAATATCAACCTAAATAATGCCATCTCCCTAAGCTGTCATCCATGTTCAAATCTTTTAAATGGCCATTCTAGTGGTTCAGTAGGTTTCTGCTCTTTAACTAATCAGCCATTACTTACTTCACTGACAACCACTTTCAAAACAGTGGTGCTTTGAGTGATATGCTTACACCATGCTAACAATAAAAATGCTACCATACTGATGATTAGCATGTTTAATGCTTACCATTTTCACTGCCTTTGTAGGGGGCTAACGGGTTAGCATGAAGATTAAGCCAACAAAAATGATTAGTTCATGGGCTAAAGCATACAAAATCACCAGTATTGTCTTTTAAAGTTTAAACTACCTTCAGTCTTTAACAACTTATCCGTCCTTCTGATAATTCAACATTAAGGGTGCGTGTCCATATAGCGTTTTTTCTCGTAAAAAGTGTTGCGAGTGAGTTTATTTTTATTTTTTTTATCTTGACAACATATCGGCATTGTTGCAGCTGTTGTTCGATAAATAAGCATTTCCCCTTTGCATTTTATTTTCTATTCAACTTACTATCTATCAGTTTTTTCACCATGTGCATCAACCAGATGCATATGTAGGTTGTCTGAAAACAAGGAGTGACAACACCTGCAGCGCTTTCAGCCTAAGTGTTGCATACGCTCTCTCCTCATTGGGAACTACTAGAAAAAAGCTGGTTGATGCTGGCGCTCAAAAAAGCACTATATGGACACTTAGACTATAGGCACCCCTTTATTATCCCTTTAATAACTTTATCTTTATCAATTATTGTCTATCAAATATATTATACTTTGTTCCTTAACCCACTTCTTTTTTGTAACTCTGGCCATACCTTTTTATATTTCTGGAAACCTTTTGTCAATTGAACTGCCGAACCCTTGAATCTGGCCTTAAATCTCCCGTATACCTTGCCTTTCCGTCCCTTAAAATGTCTTCAACCATTTGATTTATGAAATCTATAAGGGTGATATATCTTTTTTGACCTCTGACCCCTTGAAACCTGACCCTTGCCCCTCAGCATGAGGAGAGTGATGCCCAGGAAGAGTACACCGAGCCACATTATGACCCAGTCATTGCTGCTGTAAATGCCTGGGGGGATGATGGTTCGCAGCCTGTCCGCTATGACCCCATAGAAGCTGCCAAAGACGGCTGGGGGGATGAAGGAACAGTACCAGTTTGCTATGAACCCGTGGCTCCGGTTCAGGAGGTAGGGGGGAATGAAGCTAATAACTATCCTGAGGCTGAAGCCCAGGAGGACTGGGGTGATGACGGCGGCCAACCAGGCACAGAGGAGGTGGCCGCCCCAGAGGAGGAAACCCCAGCAGCTGAGTCTCCCATTGATGCTGCTCTGGAAGAAGCCACACCTGCTGCTGCTGCTGCTACTGCTGCTGCTACTGCTGCACTGGATGATGAAGAGGGTCAGGTAACCGGAGAGAGAAAAATGGAGAGATGCATCTGGACGAAAATGGTGGATGCATTGATTTTTGGGAAGGAGGTTTGAGCATGGGGTGCTGGAAAGACACAGATAGTAGAGATATACTGTACGTTGTGAAAGAAAGATGGCGAAATCTTGAGATAAAACAAAAACTAGAATGCATCTGGAACAGCAGCATGGATGCATTTACTGTGACAAAGGACACGTTGGAATTTAATTGCTGAGGGAAAGAGAAGAGTGTAGACATCTGCTTCTCAATACACACAACTAATCCCAGTCACTGCTTATCACTAATCCACCCACATAGTATGCTGGGCAAACACTTTAACTAATATGGTAACTGTGCATTAGTATCCAAGCTTAACGTCTACTCAACATACTTGCTTGTATTAGTCATGCCTTTGCTGTTGAGGCTGTGTGGCTTGTCCTTTTTGTCTGTCTTTGTCTTGTCTGTCTATTCTGCTTTCTACCATTCTTTCCTCCTCCTTGTTTCAAATGTCACCTGTCTCATTCTCTGGTATTGGTCTTTGTGTCTCTGCTCCCAGGGTGAATCTGCAGCAGCTGCTGCAACACCAGAGGAAGAAGCTCCAGCAGAGGAAGTATGTACAAGGGGAAGCACTATAACATTTTACACCCATTCATACAAAATCACTAAATGTTTCTTTATATTACTGAATGGCATCATTCCTCTTCTCATTTACTTCTAAAAGCTATCTCATCCATCATTTTTGCATTTATTATTAGAAAACAGAACTGTACTAAAATAAAACTATAATTTTGTGACATCACATTACATTTCATTGAAAAAAAACGTACATTTTTCTAGACGCCTGAAGTAGCGGCAGCGCCTACAGAAGTAGCATCAGAGCCCGAAGAAATGCCACCTGGCTTTTTGTTCAAGGTAAAACCGGATACAGGATTGAGGACATATCTTTAATAAATACAGAATAAATGGAGCTAATTAATGCTACTATTTATGTAATATAGCTCCTGGTGATGCATGATTACGCTGCCAATGACACAGACGAACTGGAGATGAAGACTGGTGATGTGGTGCTGGTTATCACCTTTGAAAACCCTGACGAACAGGTACACACACACACACACACACACACAGTCACACACACACAACCACACACACAGTTATGTCCATTCATTCATGCTGCGTGTGTTTTAAGGATGATGGGTGGCTGATGGGAATGAAGGAGGACGACTGGAAGCAGAACAAAGAAAATGCCGCTACAGGAGTATTCCCTGAAAACTTCACCCAGAGGCTGTGAGGAAGGAGAACAGGACGTCATTCCAGCTTCCTTTTCATATTTCTCTTCCTCTTGCCTCAATCTTTCCTATCCTCTCTTGCCCTGATATTATCTTTCCTAGGACTTTGGCCATAGAAGCAGAGCTGTCACAGCCCTGGCTGAAATCGTGCATTTCTAAGGTCTGCTACACTGTGCTAAAAGTGGATCTTGGCATTTCTGTGGATTTCTGCCAAACTTTACAGTTACAGAAGTGGCCATTTCACTGGTATCCCTCTTTGTTGTCTTGCTTTTGCTACACCTCACAGGATGAGTTGATTTGAGATTCCTGATCGCGCAAGAAAGATGCAGGGATAGTTGCCTCTGCAATGGCTACTGCTGCAATTGCCTCATATCGTTTTATCTTAGTCATGTCTCATCATTAACTTTCCTTGGCCTATTTCACCAACTTAACAGAGAAAATGTCTTTTGAGCGGTGCTTTTGCTCATCTGATACCGAGAGTACAGTGTAAAATTATGAAGTCAACGCCAAGAGTAGCAAAGTTGCCCTTCAACAAATGTAGTTATTATAGTTATAAGCCAGGCTGACAGAAAGCTGAGCTGAGTCCTGTTTAGCAACATTCCCCAAGGAGAGTAACACGTTGAACAGTAAAAACAAATCCTTTCTGCCAATTATACCCCAGTCACACTGCAAAAATTGACCTGAAATTGACACTCAAAAGTGATCTGTTTCATTTTGAAAAGTCAGCTTTTTGAAAACCAACATGGCTCAGTTCAAAATTTTGTTTCAAAACAAAACTCCTCATCTCTTCCCCGACATGATTTGACATAAAGATGATTTGCTACCACTATTTGTTCACTGATATTTGTTCAAAAAGATGAGTCCATAAACACAAAATAATTAGGAAATGATCTAAGTGACAAAAAGTAGCAATATCATCAACAACAGGGATTGAATTTAGCCACTCATTAATGTGAGTGGGTAGTTGAAACTCATTTCTATTTTTGGCAATGGTCATTTTTAGCCGGGTGTAGCCATTATGTCCATTTGCTACATGCAGCAAGCTGGTAAACATTTCAGATTCTGTGCCAGTATTTCTTGTTCACTGATCCACAATCTCTCTAATTAGTGCTGGGGCTCTGCTGCTGTCACAATGCCTTTTGGAAACATTCAGCACATATTTTACTCCTACCTTAATTATCTTCCCGTGAAACCTTAGAACATGGGCCCCTTGTTGTTGTCTTGGTTTAGATCAAATAGTGATAGATTATAAACCTGTTGTTAAAATCCAAACCAATGCATTTAACTGGCATCTACTTAAATACAGCAGGAATTCAATATAAAATGCTTTAAAACTCCCAACAAAAATACTTTTTACAGAGCCCTATAGAGTAGAAGAAAAAAACAACTGTTTCCATCTTTGACAGTCAAGTTTTTTAATCCTTGATGTTTGACTTTGTGTAAAGTTGTGTGGAATGGGCATGTAAAAAAATCTTTTCAAGGATTTTTTTTCACAAGGGATTCCAAATATGCATTAGCCTGGCTCACCAAAAGCTGGACAAAAAAAAAAAACCGAAAAGAAAAAGACGCTGCTACTGGTAGTATAATAGTAAGGCAGATATGGTTGACCTTAATGCTAATCAAATATATATTAACTGAGCCAGCCTCATTTGAAAAAATGTGCCGAAAACAAATCCTTGCATTTGCATTGAGACAACCTAACTCAAATGCAGATGTTTCAGAATATGCACCAGAGCAACTTCTTTTATTTTTGTATGCTGCCAAGCAATGATTACATATAGCCTAATATATATGTCAACCTAATTGCCAACTTACTGTAGGATGTTATGGAGTGTTTTGTACTTCTGTCAGGTTTACTGCTCTCAACATAGCCGCTTACTGTAGGTCATCAAAACTATCTCACATGCATCCAGTCACTGACTCAGAAGAGATTCACATTGCTCATGATGTTGTTAATAAGTGTGCGAGAAAATGGTTGTGTGCGGTTGTATGTGTTTACGGGTTGTTTGAAAACATAAATTCTTTATCTATAGGCTATTGTTATTGGACGATATATCACCACCACCTACCAGGGAATGAGGTAATTTCGGTTTACAGGAAGTTTTGGACATCTCAAACGTATTTGGGTTTGTTTCCAATGGCTGGTATTATGGTTCCAGGTGTTATTGTGCATTTGTTGTGTATAAGTGTAATTTTGCCAAGCTGTGATGACAGATACATATTCTATAAAGACATTCATATCTGTATGTGAGTTACTGTGAGCATGCTGAATTCCCATGTGTTGTTGTGTGAACACCCTTAATTTAAGACGATGATACTTGGGTCACTTTTGAGGCAGCTGAAACAGGCAATTTTTTTATTTTGTATTATTTATTTTGTTATTCCAAATAGAGGGAGGGTGGGTGGTTATATATATGATGTGTGTTTTTCCACCGCTCCCTCTCAAATCAGTCGTGATTATAATTGCTTGTGATCCATCAGCCTTGCCTCAAAATGTTTCCAGGGTATCGTGGTCCAAACAGACCTAAACATGATTACATGGAGACAGGACACATAGAGAACATTTACAAACCACCAGACTCAGGTGGACACATTTTTGTAATGGTTTTCAGTATTTTAAGAACTTGAGCTGTGCATGATTTTTTCATATGTATTTGAAGAAGCCTCACATGTGAGAACATCACCTGCACATTTAGGTCAACCACTTTCATATGTTTTATTTTTAAACATATGTAATAGCGTTTCCTCTGGGTCTGGTTCTCTATTTGTCTGTATGGATAATGAAGTCTCCTGTGATGAGATATGGGATACGACAAAAAGATTTTCCTGTACCTAACTGACCAATAATAATAAAGATTACATAGAATCTACTTTG
This sequence comes from Eleginops maclovinus, assembly GCF_036324505.1. Taxonomy (NCBI): domain Eukaryota; kingdom Metazoa; phylum Chordata; class Actinopteri; order Perciformes; family Eleginopidae; genus Eleginops; species Eleginops maclovinus. The sequence goes on along the minus strand of NC_086355.1, from coordinate 14,209,279 downwards.
GTTTTTGGATCATTTTTTTCTACTTGCTGAATTCTGCTAACCTGCAGGTTTTGCTCACTTCAGGGTTGAGTTCCATTTGTCAGTTTAGTTTAGGAAGGATCCTAATGAAGTGATGTCAGTGCAGTCGGATTCTCTTGAAGCCCAGTCATCCTTTCCTAAGTCCTTTAGAATTATCCTAACCAATATTCCTTATACCCATGACGTTTCATGCAGAGGTCAAGGAATAGTGGTTGGGAAAAAACATAGTAGCTGACTTTTGGACAATTCAACCACAAAACCATGATCTTCTATGCAAGTACTAAAGCATCCAGCAGGGGACGCTGTGTTCAAGGACTTATTCTCCACCCAAAATAAAAAAGCATTCAGGCATCATGAGGAGGAAAGAGGAGCTGTTACTGTGTGCTGCTGTCCGAGGTACTGAAACCAGGCAGCAGCCCACCCTGTAACCACAGCCGTTCATGCTGCATTCACAATGTTCAAGCTGTTGCTAATCAAGACTATTTACAGCGATTGCTCATTTTTATTGCTCTTCATGTATCAACATGTAACAGATGATCAGCACATGTCCAAAACAAATCCAGAGCCTGTCTGTCAGAACAAGCGTAATGTAAATAAAGAAGTGACTTTATAACATAAACAGTAAATATCATGTTTGCCGTCATGAGATCTTTAATAAATATGTTGCCATTAAATAAAGCACAGAGTAGATTTGGTTCATAAACAACAACTTTATGTTTCAAATACAAATTGTAGGGACAGAATTGCCAAAAAATAATAATAGTTTACATTATTTTCTAAAAAATAGATCTTTAAATATTCTCTCCAACGATAGCTTAATATACATATGTGACACATGTTTTTAAGAAGGCATATAGAGAAACGCCTTGGAGCTCCTAGATAGCAAAGTTTGAGTTGACATGCTCAATAAGTGACAACCTGGACAAACACTTATATTATGTTAATATTAATTTTCATTCAGCCATCCATCACATCTGCTGACTATAGCAACAAAATTGCTGTACCTTTGCCAGTCAAGGGTTTAAGTCTAGTGTGATAGATGGAATAAAAAATAAATCAATGCAAAGGAGAGTTATCAAGTAACTATCTCTAATTTAATGTTATGCATAGCTGTTGCTTAATACAGTAGTTGAATACAGCCTGAGTGTTGTGTATAACTTAAGTAGATACTACTGACCGGAAATTGAAAACCTGAAACAATGAAAACATGTCACAAAATACATTTTAAATAAAATAACTGATAGAAAAAACCATGAAGATGTATAGATAAACCACATGAATCCATTTGAGATAATGAAGCAGATGACATACTTTGAAAAACAGATTGACAGCATGGCCATTATTAACTCATGCATTTGCCTTGCATTGGTAATTATACACACAGTGTCCATTATCATTTTTCTGTCATTCAAATATACAGAACTTCCTCCATCATGGTCAAGTTAAATATTATTTTGGAAATGAATTAGAATATACAGTCTCGGCTCGATAAAAGAGAAGTACAATTGACTGCAGGAATGATTTGATGATGACAGAACATTTTAACAATTCCTAACAGAATAAATACCTATGTACATATTAGCTTCAAATCACACCTAGTTCAGTCACTAGGTTTCTCAATTTTCTTCATTCCTCCTCAAATGTATCCTTCATGTCTTCTGTGAAGCTTAGCGCTCCCAAAATGTTTAAAATGTATAAAATGTTCTCTTATTATATCAGTTAACCCCAGTTTGATCTCCAGCAACACACATTTTAAGACATGTAATACAGTACAAAAGTAAAAATGAAATTGATTGTCTTCCTTTTTTCATTTTAACTGAATTTGATTGTCATTTCGGTCCTCTAAATTATCTGGAATGAATGAAATTGAATTTCCAAAAGTAAAAATAATTTGTTGATGTTTAGCAAATACAGGCAAGTATAGTTGATGGTTGTTTATCTGTGCTTTGTGTCTGCCTGAAAAAGGTGAAAGAAGTCATCAGAGTGTAACATGTCACTGTGACTCCTATCTTTGTACTTGCTCGATCCCCAAGGGGTGGAAGTGTCCAGCACCCAATAGCATTTGCCCCAGCCTCTGTAGAAGCCAAGTGTACCAGTGCAGGCCATCAGTCTGAGGTTCTGAGGGTCCGATCAGGCTGTAGAAGAACCTCAGTGGCGCCAGGACCCAGTGGGCCAAATGGTGATTGTCCACAGCAGCATAGCAGGATGCCAGCACACCATTCACCACTATGGACCCATGCTGGGTTAGTGGGGCATACAGCCCGGTTCTCCTCTGTTCTTCTACAAAGGTAACTACAGAAGGTGTAGCCTGTAAGCCCACTTTCCCTTGTGATGTAAGTATGCACTGTCCAGGTTGGACTTCACTGGCAAATACTGTCCTCAGATCTGCTTTCCATCGAGGCCTGTCCTTTGGTATGGAGCCCTTTTCAGCTGTCTCGTCCAACTTTGGCTGATTCTGCTCATCAGTGCAGTCTGTGACAAAGATCAGGTGAGCGGCTGTGAGAGTAATATTAAGTCCTCTGTTGGTGCCAATGATGTAGAAGATCTTTGAGGTGTTGGGTTGGTGGTCCAGAAAGGACAGGACTGGACTGTAGAGAAGGGGGCCACGACCATTTGTCATTGAAGAGGCCAAGACTCGGTCACCGGGGTGAAGGTCATGCATCTGTTTAGTAGCCCCGCCCTGAAGGATAACCTGAGCATCACCAGGGAAACAGCCACCGGTTTTGGCGGCAACAGAATGTTCTGGAGAAATAAAAGAAACAAATGTAATTTGATTTCTCTTTGTGTTAAATTACTCTTATGATAAGAGTAAAAGCACAGAAGCACTTGGACCCTTACAGAGGCTGCATCTGCACATTGTTCTAACAGTTCTAGGGCACTGAGTGATCTATAAAGCAGGCCAGACTTTGACACTGACCCAAGGACAACTTTATCTCAGTGGATCAGCGGCAGATTGTTAGCATATGTATATAATGAGACTCATGTTCAAACTTTGGCTTTCCTGTCTGCCTCTCTCTCTTAAGAACAATATTTCTAAATGCATCCACAATGAAAAAATAAATGTACCACTATACTATAATGAAATAAATGTACCACTATACTATAATGAAATAAATGTACCACTATACTATAATGAAATAAATGTACCACTATACTATAATGAAATAAATGTTATCTTTAAATTTTTTGAAAAACTATATCAACACGTTTGTGTGGGGTCAGAACAATGTATTTTGAATAATAAAGTAACAAAAGAGAAGCACTCCTGGTATTTTGCATATACGATTTTTTGCTGTGAAGTTTGACCCCTCACTTTACTATAACATGTATGGCACACTGACATTGGTATGACATGATAACCAAAATACATCATTTGAAAGGCATGATTGCTGTAGCTCTACTAGGAAATTTTCATTACGCTGCCCAAGACACCACAGTATATAAATTTGATCTTGTTGGAGTTCATCTGTACAAGGTGGCCCTTTAAGACGCAGTGAGTGAGGTGGCAAGAAGAGGTAGTCAGCAAGAGCTAATGGATAACCAGCTGATTGTATCACCACAGTCTGAGCACGGCCCGGGGTCAGAGAAACAGGAAAGTACACAGACTCAGACCTGGGTCTAGATATTGTTTGGATTACAGCAGAGGTTGTGTTTTGAACCATTCTCAATGGTTCCACACAAGAAGGAGCACTGGCACATTGTAATGAGGCTGATTTCTTATTTCTTACTGAAGGCAAAATCTTTTTGAAATAAGAAAAAATATGTGTGTGTGTGTGTGTGTGTGTGTGTGTGTGTGTGTGTGTGTGTGTGTGTGTGTGTGTGTGTGTGTGTGTGTGTGTGTGTGTGTGAGGGTTGTGTTAAATCAGTCTTAAGGCAGCCAAATATTTGTCCAAGGTGTGTGTGTCTGTAAGCCAGAGGGCTGCAGAGAAGGAGGGCTGTGACTGGGAGGTGATAGATAAGACTTAGATAAGAGATCTGAGAGAAACCTACTGAAGGAAAAGCAACAGCAAAACAAAGGGAGAGTTAATCATCTCACAGCTTCTAACCTCAATGGACTGCTAGAATGTAGTTTGGCATCAAATAACTGGTAGTACCAGCCATGGGTAAATGGGTTTCCAAAATGTCTCAAGTTAGAATGGCTTGAGGTGGAATGCGGCCAAGAATTGTTTGCTTAAGGACACTATCTGATTTGAAATACAATTTGAAAAATAAAAGGCTCCAGATTACATTTTAAATGTACAATAGATGTAATCCATTCCATTTATCTTATATTAGTGACTGATCTGTCCGAACATTACACATAGCATAGCTTACATCCATGTCAAAAATGGCAATTTTACACTGGCCTCATCTGCACATCATATGACTATCTAATGTACGATCACAGAGAATGATCACTTTACGATGAGATCAAGAAGAGAGCACAGGTGCAACACCCTGCTTTGATTGGCTCCCAATAGGCCGTACACACAAACACACACACACACACACACACACTCACACACACACACACACACACACACACACACACACACACACACACACACACACACACACACACACACACATAGTGGTGATAGTGGCACTGAAAGGCAAAGTAAACCATTAGTGAACCACCAACAAAAGAATCAACCTCATTACTGGGAATGACAGCTGGCCACAAACACAAAAAACATACAAATACACACACGCACACAAAAAAAACCACAGACACACATGCATACACAAAGCAGTTCTATCTTACCTGACTTAACGCTACAGTGAATGTGGGCTTTGGACTCGTAGTAGACCCAGTCAAATCCAGCTTCTACTGCCAGTCGGGCCAACATGGCATACTTGTTTCTGTCCCTATAAATAAAAACAATTAAAAGATATTTTATACTCCTATTATAATACAGTCAGAACTTGACTGCATACACCAAAAATGAACGGGAAACATACATTTTCCTAAGGACATCCAAACATTCTTTGCATAATGTGATACCTGAAACACAACGTTGACTAATTGGATGACTCATCACATAACTGATAGATTGACTGACTGAGTGACCCATAAGCATTGTAAATTATAATTGGGCTGTTCCCACCACATTATGCATTCCTACCTGTCTGATGTGGTGATATCAACAGCACGTCCCTCATAGTGCAACGAGTCCTCTGAATGATGACCATCCTCATCCCAGCCCTCAGTCACTCTCAGCTTAACACCTGGCCACATGTTCATCACAGAGATGGCTAGAGAGTTTAACTTGTCTTTGCAACGCTAAGAGAGAGATACATGGAGGGAAAAGTAAGAAAGGCTGTTAAATTCAAACACTGATAAAAAACAAGGTTATCGAATGAGAGTATATGGAGGTAACAACCAACTGAAGAAGAGAAAGAGGGAAGTTGTGAGAAGAGTTTGGTGGAATAAGAATAAGGCATCGTTTTAGCAAAGCGGTCATCAAAAAGATGTCCAAGCTCAGGGGAAAATATATATATAATGTGGACAGAGTGTGTGTTTGGGTGTGTGTTTGGTTGAGCAGATAGTCAGAGACATCAGTGAATCCCATTAAGGCGGGGACAGGGAAGTCGGGATCGGAAACAAATGACAGAGAGTGGAAGAGCAGGAAAGGAGTATGAGAGTTACTCAAAGCAAACAGCATGCTCATTAGAAGTGATGAGGGCATACCTCTTCACTAACATACTCAAACACTATGTAGACATGTGGACAATAGCCTTATTATAACAGTGTCAGGTGAATTTTGTCAGGTGAATGGTCAAAGTACACACAACTATCCACGAGTTCTTGCATGTGATGATTTAACAATTTTTCAGTTACTTATGTAAAGCATACGGTCTAAAGCTAAAGGAGACATATTTACACAAGAAATTTAATCTCATTAAAAGCAGATAATTGACAATTTCCATCACTGAATAAATTGATTCATTATTTAATTTAATTACAATTACATTCTAGTGAATTGTGCTTTCTTTTTCTGGACTGAATATGAACAAAGACCTTCATGTGAAACTAAGATTAAGATTGTGGTTGTTAACCAGCATAGACTTTGGTTTGACCTTAAAATAAATTTTGTTTACGCAATCCCCTTGTGTCTAGACTGATTAAATATTGTATAATGATTGAGACTTGTCAACAAAATAAAACTGAGTTTAGGAGTAATAGCAATACTTCAAGGCAATATCAGTAGCTAAAAATAGAGGAAAATCCAGAGGTGAAACAAAGGGCTGAGAGTCAATGAAATCAATCATTTTAGTTTAAACATTTAACAGACAGCAAACATTCAGGAGACAGCTGGATGCAACAGTGTGGCTAATCTATTCTGAAGTAGTGCAGTTATTTCACATTCTCATGACTTTCCAAATTTGACATTGGAAATTAATTTGTTCTTCTCAATGTTGCCAATGAACAGCATAATGCCAGGTAGCCTATCAAGCAATGGCACTCAGGAACAATTCGTACTACCGTTGTGCCTCAGAGGAAGATGTTTACCCCCATGCCTTTCCATTTAATTTCCTTCCTTACCTGGGTCATGAGCCTGTCGGCGCCAGTGTCCTCCTCATCTTTGAAGATAATATCTGTGTTGTAATTTGGTGTCAGTTCTTTAAAGCGCTCGGAGTTGCGCGTTATTTTGCCCTCGGGTCTCCCGCTGGCTCCCAGGGTCTTCTCGGCGACGTTGGGACTGAATTGCTTGTAAGCAAGCGGGATGAGCTTCTTCGGGAGCCGCCTCTTGCCGTACCCCCTCCCCGGCCCGCAGCCCTCCGAGGCAGGTGCGAGGAGGAGGACCAAGGCACACAGAGAGGTGGTGAGGAGGAGGAAGGAGATCCGCATCGCCCCGGGGGGAGGGAGGACTCTCCCTGGGGAGAGAGATGTCTTCAGTACCTCCCCAGCTCAGTTCCCGACTCCATCGTCCGTGACAGTCGCAACATCACGTCCGAAAGACTCGGATAAAAGTCGCTCACCTTGGCAGCTCCAGGCACCATGAGGACACCAAAAAGTTTTTTTAGCAGCTCCAAAAAATGGACCCACAATTGAGAAACTTCGCTCCCTCCGCCTTACAGAATCAACAGTAAGTGTGTAGGCTGTAAAGTCCGTGTATTTAAACAAACAGGTTCAAAGTCGATTTGGTGGGCGAGATAGTTAAAGAGAGAGAGAGCGGTTACTGATATCCAAGTTGCAGTGTTGTGGTTTCTCTCCCTCTTTTTCTTTTGCTGTGTGAAACTGTCACAACACCGGCCACTTTCACCCGCTGCTTGGCTGGTCTCTGCATATGCGACCGGCGTGCAACAAGCTGCAGCTTTCCAGTTGAATTGAACGGATTTGAGTGATCCAAAACGATCTGTTGCCACTTCAGACCGCACCCTGCCAGTCCTGCCCTCCTCTCTTCCCTCTCCTCTCCCTCTCTCCCTCTGTCCCTACTCTGCCACCCACCCCGCCCCTCCCGGGCACAGGGTGCACTGGAGAGTCCTATAGTCCTGTCCACACTGCTGGCAGGCAAGCAGCAAACACAAGCTTTGCCCTTTACTGCTGCCACTTCACATTTCCACTTTTTGTCTTTGCCTGTCTATGCCCTTGAGAGCTCCACATACAGACGACCTCATTTTAGTTTTTGTTATAAACTGTAAACAACACACTATAACAATCAATTAAACCAATACATTTCCTGGAGTAGGCAGCCACCGATGTGTTTTCCCCCTGGCAGCATTCCAATATCAAACAAGATCAAGGGTCACTGGTTGACTGACTGGCTGCTGTTTGGTTGACTGAATATTAATGGGGTAATTTACTAGCTGTAAGACTTACTGATTTCCTGGATTTTTGGCAGGTGGACTAGCTGAAGCGTTGCTTGGCTGAATAACTGATAGAATGACAGTCACACAGATTGTTTGACTTGCTGACTGACAGACTGACTGAATCTAAGATTGGCTGGCTGTCTAGACGATTGCCCTAATTAATCAACATGATTAATAACTGTATGCCAGTTTCCTAAAATGGAGAAAAATCGTCTTTAATTTAGTACCTTTTGGACGTCAGGCCCCCTGGCGCGCTGTGTGTGGCTGATCCCCCCTCTCTCACACACACACACACACACACACACACACACACACACACACACACACACACACACACACACACACACACACACACACACACACACACACACACACACACACACACACACACACACACACTAGCAAACCCAACCCCTCCAAATTAGCTGTTCAAATATTTGCCAGCAGAAAATCAGTGGTCTTACCCCTGTTTCTCAGGGTAGGCTCCTTTGAATGAAGTGAACTGTACAAGGCTGAGGGTTTCCACAATTTATGTTTTATTATTTGTAAGTGTAAACACCATAAAGTATTTCTGCCGCACCACCGCTTTTCATGTCTCATGATGGAACAGAGAAAAGCAAAGAGGGGGATTCACACACAGTAAACAGTCATCTATAGCTGTGTTTGCCTTAAAGCTGAAATAGAACATAAACTGGGACTTGTGTAAATTCATTAGAACTTTCCTGGTATGTCATAAGTCAGTTAAAAATAAATCTAAATTAGTGCTATAGAGGTGTCTGTGTTTTACTGAATTTGTATTTCCAGCTTTGTAATTTGGAAATGCTCTGATAATGAAGTTTCACCTCATTAAGGAAGGGGAATCTCTATTAAAAGGGACACGTGATACTTGTAAAATCTGTAGAAAATTGTCACAAAATCTGAAATGTGTGTTGGACATGCTCAGGGTGCCTCTTTTGTGAACTATTACAGGTGAAAATGTTGCATGCAGATCACTGTATGGCAGTGCCTCAGGTGGGACAACATGCTCATTCACTTTTTCACAAAATCTTACATATGTCCAGTAAGTAAAGGACTACCAACAGCAGCTGTCTGCTTAGCTTAGCAAAAATACTTTAAGCAGTGGGAAACTGCTGGCCTGGCTCTGTCCAAAGTTGACAGAGTCTACTTACCAGTACTTCTCAAAGTTACTAATTAACACATTATATCTTGTTTTTTTAATCCGTACAATCACTGATTTGTATGAGAGCCAAGTTAATGTTTTTCAAGGATCTAGGTGTCAGATTTTTTCTGAGAGAGTATCAGTAACCTCTTGGAGTTTCCGATGATCCCCTGCCAAACTTATGGTGACGACAAGACTTCAGAAAGTCAAGAAATAACTCACCTCACTTCACTTCAGTTTTTAGCCATGTCTTTTTGTATATTGTTAGATACCTAGACAATCTTAATAAAGTATGTGAATATGTGAAGATTGGAGGAGCTGGTAGATGGCTTTGTTACCCTCAGACAGAGCTTGAGGTTTCCCGGTTGTGCTAAGCTAAGCTAACAAGCTACTGGCACCACGGGAGCTTCATATTACTCTGAAGACCTGAGAGTCGCCTTGTTCTACTGATCCAACTGAAAGAAAGAAATTAATCATATTTACAAATTGTTCTGTTCAGAGTTGTTGGTCCAACCTCTGGCAACCTCCGCCTGTTCATATCAAGAGTTAAAGGCTTGAGAAAGACACCGAATGGCAAACTGCAATGAGCAGAACAATGCCTTGCAATGGCAGCTCTGCCACAGTTGGCATGTGAACCAATCATATATTGAAAGGTTAAAGGCGCTGAGTGATAAATGGATTTATCATTTACACTATTAAACAGCTGATTGGATCCATCACATTCAGTACAGTTTCTTAGAGCCGTTACTTCTACATGTGTACAAACGTTTGTCTGTGTCCATGCGTGAGCAGAAATCAATATGCAAATTTGTGTGTGCCCACGTTTGCAAAAGCATATGCTTTCCTGTAACTATCAACATTTTGTGGCCGTGTGTGTGTCATCCTTCCTTTGAAGATCATAAATACAGGCGTGGTTCCAGGCAGGCCGGCTGCCTATTCAGCGTGGCTGTCGACAATGCTTCAGAAGTGGTCACATTCTCCCATCCATCCCTCCCTTCATCCATCCGTCTTTCAGTTCCTCTTTGCCGCAAGAAAGGACACCATGGCCTTTCAAGCAGACAACAATCTGATCAGATCAAACCAGAGTGGAGCCTGACACCCCACAATCCCAGACAGAGCTTCTTTCTCTGCATCAATCAATCAACCTTTCAAATTCTCTGTCTTACACCATTTCTCTTAACGTATTTATGCACTACTGGTTCATATTTTGTAAGGTATGAGCTCAAACACACATGTATGCAGTCCCACAAACACAAATGCAAAAAAATACATATATCCAGACATGTGCGTGTAGTACACACTCACACGCTAACAGATTCACACACACACCAGGCCAGCAGACGAGCCAACCGAGCATCAGGCCTGTACTCATTGATGTTTGTTAAAGTTATTAATTTTCTCTGTGAAATAAGAGGCCTCGGTGGCAGGACAGAAGGAGATGGGTGCCAGCACCAGAATCTGTCTCTGCTTTCATCTGTTGGCACTGGGGCTCTATGAGTCCACAGCTAAGGGCCTTTACATGGGCATCAGGGTTACCCACGCATACCCCGGGCCCTAACCAACAAAGGCTCTGAGTGGGGCAAAAAGGAGGAAGGCACAGATGAAAAGAATTGCTAAGAAGGAGATGAAGGGGAAAAAAGGGGAGCATTTAAAAAAGGATGATACACACAGACAGAGAGATAATGAGAGAGGGTGAGAAAAATGTACAAAGGGGTTGATGAGAACATTTAGGGAAATGAGGGTGCAAGATGTGAATTGAAGAGTTAATGAGAGAAAGAGAAGGATTGAATGAGTAAGAGAGAGTTCGGAGGCTACATGGCACATAAGCTGGTAAACAAGTGAGTTTGGGTTGTTTTGCACCCAGTGGAAGCTAGCGTGTCTGTGGCTTGTGGTGATTCACTGTAATGGGGGTTAAAGACGTTATGCTCAAGGTAACAACAGCTGGCGGCTAAAACCACCATCCCTCTTCCTCCTTCTCCTTCTTCTGTCCCTCCAAACACTCCAGCGTCCAACCCCAGACCACAATCAACACCTAATACTATGCTTCCTTTACACTAAACTTCTAGGTGAGTGCTTCTATCTGAAACCTTCTAAGCCTTATACTTTCAAGACAAGGAGATAAAACTTCCTGGATGTGCAACACTTAAGTGTAGCCTTCACACATTTCAACATACCTTTTTGGCAGTGAGTGCCACTTGGCCAGTGTGAGGAATTTAGGAGCTAAGCTGGAGCTAAACTGGAGCTAACATGGCAGCCAGTGAAAACCACAATGACCAAAACTGTCTATCAATGGTTGAGTGGCACCGATAATGGTCTTGCTAAAGGGTAGTTCAGTGCACCATGTTTTTTCAGAGAGCAGACAGAAAGGGTAATATAAAAGTAGAGTACAGGCTAAATATGTCAAGGAGTTAGCGGCCTAGGCTAGCCACCACATGGATAAAGCAAACAAAGAGCTGCCCAGGAGACTAAAGTATGCTGTGTTTCGACATTCAACACATATGGATGGAGAAACACACGCACATACTTGTAAAGATACACACGCACGCAGGTGGCTACAGACATAGGTTGACAAACACACCCACAAATACAAATACATGCACCATTTAGTTTGCATTATTACAAGCAAACATCCACAAACCACCTATGGAATCCTAGTATGGTCATGGCCATCCTTGAGTACTGACACAAATGACAGTCTAAACACAGCTGCAACCAAGAAACACATTTCTATGCTTTTGGCATATTTATTAATTACATGTGGATAGATCACTTAAAAGTCTTAAAATAAGACTTGAGGGCTGAGTGAGACACATAAAAGAGTGGAAACTTGCTTTAGGATTCTTGACAAAGACTTAAGTCAAATTTGTATGAAGTGTCCTAATAACAAGTCTAGTACCTGGGTTATGCCAACAATAATGCAGTCAGTACTCTCCATGTCAACTGAAGGATCTTTTCTCTCTCTCTCTCTCTCTCTCTCTCTCTCTCTCTCTCTCTCTCTCTCTCTCTCTCTCTCTCTCTCTCTCTCTCTCTCTCTCTCTCTCTCTCTCTCTCTCTCTCTCTCTCTCTCTCTCTCCTGAGTGTGTGCCACATCTGTGGGCTCTGTGGTGATGTTTCTCTGCTCAGAATGGATTCACCAGCTCAAAAACGTCCTTATTATATTTATATTTTACTACACCACTGGAAATCCATGCCAGCTGGGCTGCAGAACATTGGGCAGAAAGAGGGAGAGAAGCAAAAGGGAAGGAGGGCAAGTTAGAGAGAGAGAGGATGAAAAAAGAGAGAGGGAGGTAGGAATGAAAGATGTAGAAAAATGGAGAGACACAAGCATAAAACTGAACGAAAAAGAGGATAGAGAAGAAAGACAGGTAGAGTCAGAAATGGGGTGAAAAATGTAAAGTAATGTTAAGAGCATAAGAGAGGAGAAGAAAAGGATGAGTGAAGCAAACTGGATAGAGAGAGTTTGGTTGAGTGGGCACCCAGAAATAGGCTGTGACAATATGATTACCCTGGGTGCTCAAAGGTAAACACAGAAATGGGCTGTCGAGAAGACGAGTTAATTTCCTCTTACACACACTCATGTGCACGCACACACACACACACTCATGTGCATGCACCCACACATGCAAACATGTTAACCGGAATCACAGAAAAACAACAGTGACCTCTGATGAGTGGAGCTGGATGAAGGACAGAGGGACGTCTCTCTCGAAGAACGAAGGGAGGAACATAGAGAGGGAGAGTTGATGACAGATGAGGAAGGGAGAAAGGCAATGGATCAGGAGAGAGGAGGTCACGGGAGGGTAAGTGGGATGACTGGAAGAATTGATTGTTGATGCATATCTAATTGGAAATGCGATTGTAATCAGGAAAAAACACCACGTTTCCCCTACTCACTCCTTATTTGTCCATTCTATGATTTTATCATATTAAATTATAACTATTTGGCTGATACTTTGGTGCAAAGCCAGTTCAAACAATTGCAATTAGCCTCCATATGACTAAGAGCCAGGACTTTGCTGAAATAGTTGATTTTTCTGAGAAATTAGGCAGTAATGCGACTGTCCAGACTTTAGAGGGACCTTTTTTTCAACACTCTCTTGCCTGTATAATAAAAGACATTGATCAATACTGTATGAGCACTATAGCAGCCCCGTAAATGTTCCTGACCGCAAATTAAAAACTTTAACTAACAACTAAACATACTGTACATTGCCAACCACTGTTGCACATCCCTTACATTTCCGGAGAACCTAGCTATACTTTAAAAGTCTTATCTTTGCCCTTACTACACTATTAAATGCTCTTAATCAAGACTGCGTCCCTATTTGTAACTTCAGACAAAGACGATTTTATTTGTTGTTGTGAATATTGTTTTCGAAAGTTAAACTTGTTTTTTTTTGTCTTTGTACTGATGGCAGGGCAGCAACTACATTTCCTTGCAGATTTTCTGATGGCTTTTAGCTGACTGGTGATTAACTTTGAAATTGAACATCATAATATTAAGCTGAAAAATATGTTCAACCAAGCCTAAACGGGCTGCAATGCTACATCCTGCAAAAGCACACCCGACTGGGTGAATGAACATGTTTTTAAGGACTCCCATGGCACTACAACCTCCAGCTGTTAGCATTGATGCTCACTCCACATGCATAAAAAAAACAGAATCAGAGTGATTATGGTCAGGAGAACACTGCAAATGTATCTTTGTTGAATTAAATTTCATTTTGAAGACCTTCCAATAGAAAACATTTCTAACCCTTCCGGATAGAATATTTCAACATATGTTGCCATCAACATGTTATTCTGGGGAGAAAACACATCTGCCGTGGTTGCCTTTGAAGTTACACAACATTTTGTTATGTCTGAAAATTAAAAATACATTGCAAATCTTAATGGAATCTATTTTGCTTTCCAAAAGTTAAAGAATAAACAGTTAAACGGGAATGATTTTATCTTAATCCAGCACATTCAGAACTATAGTTTTTGTTCTTATTAAGTAATAAAACTCAAACTTGCCTTCCCACATCACTTGTTGCACAGAAAGATATTTATAGACATCTTCATCAGATTCACTTTCCAATGAGGCATAAAGTTACAGAGTTGAACAGCTACTACTGAGGAAGGAAAATGGGACATTGGAACAATTTTATTGAACAAACAGCGGGGTTAATCGAGATTATTATCAAAAGGAAGTGATACTGGCTACTCCCAATAAAACTAAGACAACAATAGCCTCAGTGTAGTGAGAGTTTGTTACATTTTTATACCTCCTTTTTTTGGGCAGAACATTGTTACACACTCACATTCATCAGAAAATGCATTTACATCTCTAGAATAAATAAAAAGAAGTCGAACTGCTCATCAATTGTAATAAAGGGATTTTCCTAATAAGTTAATAGTTACCTTTATCGTCAATACACCAGCACCCTTGTCAGTAAACATTCAATTATAAGACCAACTTATAAAAAAAATTCGTACAACTATCAATAACTGTTCAGTATTAATTAAGGGAAAAGGTAACTAATTGTTTAATGTTAAAATAGAAGAACATCTTGAATCGTTAGTTTTCACTTAATAGAAAAACTTTCACTGTACTGTCTGGGTGGGGCTGTGGGTAGAAGATTTTCTCTCATTTTGAATATATTTTCACATTCTCATTCATAAATAATACACTTCCTTGTGTGCAACTACCAATTATGAAACTCAGCCTCTGCAAGTGTAATGAAAAAAGACTGAATTAGGATTAAAGACAGGAAGAGCCTGTCAATAAAAGAACAATGTGAGAGAAACACAGAAAATAGTGTCTGGCAGAATGCTAAGAATCACAATAAAACATTTAAGAGAAATAAATTAAAAAAGACACAAGATGAATCAGGGATACCGAAGAAAAAATATAGATACAGAAACAAATTAAAGTGAAAAAGTAAAAGGGCGAGAAAGAGCAAAAGAGAGATGGATGGCTATGAGGACTGGTACTGATCAGTAGCTCTTTCTGTGATGCGGCTTCCAACTTCCAGCCCACCGATTGGTCAGCTGCCTAACTCGGAACATGCGTTCCCACAATCCCTCAGCGCCACTTCAATCCCACCACACTGGTTCACCACTCTGCGGCTCAAAACAGTGCCTGCTGGCATGGGCAACATATCAATAAATTCATTACACATTTATACTTAAATATTTATACTGCAGCAGTGTGTTTTGCACAAAGATGGTATTTATAGTGTGTGTGTATGTGTTTGTGTGTGTCTATGTGTACTCATATTTATAGCACGGTGTCACATCGTAGCTGGGTGCTGCGGTGAGACAGCTGTCTGGGCTGGGGGTTGGGGGCGTTGGCTTTTGGGCAGGGTGGAGGGGGGGGGGGGGGGGGTTATGCAGAGTAACAGAGAACAAGTGGAAAGATTGAGGGACAGGCATTTAACAGAGACGTATAGATGAAGGGAAAGGAAATCCAGTTGATGCACTGAGAGAAAGATGAGAAACAAATAGTCGGGAACCAGTAACGGACGTCACACAGCAAATAGATGGGAAAGTACAAATTAGAGACATATTTCAATAAAAAAAATTAAACAAAAAACAACAATCCATATTGCTGCTACTACAAAAGACAGGAAACAGCGAATATTTAAAAAAAAAAAATACATCTATTGACACCAAACCCACCCCAAAAAATATTTATTCAGTGGAAGCAGAAACTAGGAAATGACATGGTGTTTAATTGTTCAGTTGTTTATCAATTCCCATTCAAAGGCCCTTTTAGATTCTTCACTATTGTTTGTACGGTTACAATGGTTTTCATAATGTCTATTCAAAATTGTAGCAAGAGATTGGGTGACATCTAGAACATGGCAAAGAGGGTGAAAAGGCTACAGATGCATTAGCAAGGTCTCATAAGATGAAGCTAAAAAATAAGTTAACAATGATCAACTGAGCTGTCCTTGGCATGGGTTTTTTGTAAAAGAAGAATTCTGTAATGTGTTGACCACATAGATTCTTGTTGACTAATCCATGTTCTTTTTCTAACATATCATAAGCAAAAACCCCTTCCATGGGTACAAAGTGGTCACTCGTAGTTGATCTCATATTGAAGTCTGGCAATACTTATTATAGCACTGGTTAAAGTGTGTCAGTAGCACAGAGTACCAAAAAATAAAATGTGATTCTTGCTACGTCTCAGAATGTTTTTGAAATCAGGAATTATTTCATTGCAGCTGAAAAATCCTGAATACACTTCAGTCAAACAGATAAACAACAAATGGAAGTTCTTACATCAGCCAAGTTGTAAAAGTCTTGTATGCTTTTCTGAAATTCACGTTGAAATCTTACCTCATTCCACTTCAACTTGACAAAGACTGACTCTGTATTTTATACACCTTACAAATAAGGTGAGACTGATTGTATTTCAAGATTTACCTGGAACAAGCTTATTTTATGCAAACTTAACTTGTTGAAGCTTTTTTACATAATAACTTTCTGTTGCTATACTGTTACTAACCCAGGGCACTTTCTTAAAGGATGTCTCTACTAAAGGTGCCACTTTAACCAAACTCTTTAACTGTGTTACCGAGGAAACTGTAGCTGAGTTATGAATGAATTTACTGATGGGCGATGTTGGGGTTCGCTGGATGTGTTGACTTGTCAACTGTGTGTATGCTGCATGTTTACTCAGTAAGCCAGCGGTACAAGCAGTGGAACATACATGACCTTTGTGTATGTGTGTGTGTGTAGAGGTGACGAAAACATCTGAAGGATTTCCCTCATACAGGCATATGTATGTGTTGAAAACAGAAGAAAGTTTTATCCTCTTTCCTCTAGACACCTCGTATATAAATATATATAATTCATCCTATTCAGTTTTATTGCACATTTGCATATATTAATGTGTGAAAGTGTGTGTTAGTGTCAGGTTAGTTTTCACTCCCCCTGCTCCTGTTCAAAAAACATGTCGGTGTTACACTTACAGAGGCCTCACTGAAAATAACACCATGGTCCACAACGTCTTCATTGGACTTAATTCACCACCAACAGCCTCGTTTACCTTACCATAATTATACCTCAACCAACTCTCATTCCCCAGCAACAACATCTGCATTCCTTTTCCATCAGGCAGCACAGCATTAAGATTATGTTGACAAAATAATCATCTCCACAAAATAATTAACAAATCTATATCATGTTATAGATGCATCATGCTGACACCTTGATAGATATACTTGTGTTTCAGTGCTACTGTAAATAGCAAACCAAACTGACTTTATTGCAGCTTAAATATAGCATAGTTGTAAGAAACCTGGGAACCGTACTTTTGGTCAAATGTGATACTACTACTACTACTACTACTACTACTACTACTACTACTACTACTACTACTACTACTACTACTACTAATAATAATAATAATGTGTGCAGCCTAACATGCCAGTGGTCAAAAAAGGAGAAATAAATTAGCATAGCTGCAGCAGTGATCCCAAAAGCCTCATACTTAATGGTCAATAACATTTAAATATAACATTTCCCTGTTTTAATATATGTTTTTAAATCCTCCTGACTGCAACATCAGTATTCGAAAATATTTCAAATTAAGGTTTTGTCTTTACCACCCCTCAAAGAAATGTCGGAAATCTAGCATTTAGCCTATGTCTTTCCAATGGTGTAAATCAATCATGAATACACCTTGACTGAGGAGAAGAGAAAACAATTCCTCATTTACGTTGTTAATTAATTATTCATTTATAAGAGATTAAATAAAGCAGAAAGTTGCCCACCTGGCTGAAAGGGCAGCAGTTTTTATGTGTGAGAAAAAGTGAGATGTGATGTGAGAGTAAGAGAGGTTAAAAGAGAGACAGGAACAGGGAGACTGCGACGGACAGACCGAGAAATTAGGGGCTCTACTGACCAGAAACTGCTATGACTCAGTCAAAGTCAACATCTTTGCTGACATCACTAACCATCAGCTCCATCATTTCAACTTTAAATGCTTTGATGGCCCAAACAACCTTCATTTGTCTAAACCCACAAGGGTTTTACTACTGCCAGTGAGACAAGGGTAGCCCTGTAGCTATAGCTATAAAAAAATGCAACAGTTGGTTAATGCTTCATCCTTACACTATCTAAATCAACTAATGTCACGCCAATGGAAACTATCAATTGCCCAAACTCAATAATGAGCTTGTTATCTCTAATAAAGTGAATGAAAAAAAAAGTTTACCAAATGTGTGTTTTTTTTTTTTTTTTGCAGTGACTACCGGGGAAGTGGTGTTCTGAATAAGAGGACTGTAGTGTGAGATGAGAGAGGTAGACAACCAGGCCACAGGCGTCCTGCAGGCACCAGTCAAATATACACCGACTTAATTAACACTTGTGAAAACTCTTAACAAGGCCAACAATGTGATCCATGATAGGCTTCATGTATATTGTATGACAAAATGGAAAGACGTGTGGATGCAGGGGCCTATGTACAGATAGCTAAGGAGGCATTTTGGAAATATTACAGTGGGGAGGTATTTTACAAATTAACCAGACAATTAATTTTGATAAATGCTGCAAATTTAGTGATGAGAAGTAATGGAATGTCAATTTAGAGTACACTGCTACATCAAAATTGTGAAAAAATAAAAATAACAATATAAGAAACTGTTTAGCTCATGGAGTCTGATCAGAAACCAGAAACCCCTATACACAGAAGTGTACCTAACTGAATACAATTCTGGATTAATTACAGTCTAATGATATTCCTTATTTATAACAGAAGGAATACAAGGATAAGGAAGAGAGGTAAGAGGGAATTTAGCGTTTAAATTTGCGGCAGTCTGCATTGGGGGAATGGCAAGGGTAAAATGGGGTAGTGGGGAGGGTCGGGATTTCAAACCAGCAGCTTCTAATCCTGACACACTGCCTCTGCCAATTATAAGGGCTCTTAAACACAACCGGTGGGAGGAAAAAACATGACCAGGGAGACCAGACTAGCGCCGGGGCGTATTTAGCAACATACAGGCAGACTGTAATTACATATATGGCCAACAGAGAGATTTAATGACTTTTTCCTCCTTCTACTGATTGACAAGGCAGAAGGGTGGAGGGGGGTGGGGGGTGGATAAAGCAATAACGGAGAAAGAGCATGAGTGTATGTGTTTCATTTTTTGCAGAAAGGGATCATTTTGGGGTGAATGTGATCTATCAATTTGCAAGGGCCATTCAATATATTTAGTAAATCATTTTTTCAGAAGTTTATCACCTGAGCACCCTCAGAGCTTGATGATAATCATTGTAAAGCCGTGATGAAAATCTGGTTAAGCTTGGGGGAAAAAAACATGGTAAATCAACCAATAGACCTTTTTGTTATCAACATTTAAAAGTTGACTGGCAGGTCCAGTGGCAAACAGTTTGTCAGTTTTAATAATAAACAAAACATTTATACTAGAATCAAAGTATAGCAACCCTGTGAGACTGTACTTATACAGTGACAGTGTCCTCATGCTAATGTTTACCAGGAATTATGTTATCATGTTCAACACCCTAATTCAGCAGGCCAAATATGCTAATTAACACTTAACACAAATTACCGCTGAAGTAGTTTTGGGGTATTTCAACTAACTATTTGACCCATTCATTTGATTTCTTGTTGATAGATGCTATGAAATGTGAGGTCAGTCACCAAAATGATTGCAATTTATCTTAAGGGCAATCTAAATGTCATACTGTACACGGCGACAGGTACTATTTAAACCACATCGCTGCAATAAGGAAGTAGCCTTTTTACATGAGCACCCCTAAACCATACAGTAAGATTTTAGGAAAAGTAGTTGAATTTAATTCAAACTTAGAATCTTTGAAAAAATCAAAAGTTGTTTAACAACACTTACCTATTCTGAAGGTATTGTAAAAATAAATAAATAGAAAAATCATTAAGCCATCTAAATGAGCAACTATTCCTTCCATATCAAATAAAACATTGTAACCAACTAGCTGCCATTTTTGTCTGGATTAGTATGTGGCGACGCTTTGCAATTTGAGATTTTTCAATTTTTGTAAATTGTACACCAAATGGTTACTTAAGTCTTCATTGAAATGTATACAGCATATCACTGATTTGTTTTTGTTTTAAGAGGAATCTTACCAAAATCCAACAGATTTGTAATTGTACCTGGTTTAAAACGACATTTGAGTCCCTTAAATACCTAAAAACCCCAAAAAGCATATTTAATTGAACCATATTTATTCCTGTAGGTTTTCAAAATCCACATTTTGTCGTCAGCTATTTGAGACCCACAGAAACATCATGTTTTCATGTGTTGTTTGTAGATAGCGTGCTGCTCTTGTTTACGCTCTCACAAGCATCTTACATCATTACGACCACAGCAACATAATAATAGCATGCGCTTCAGACACACAAGCGCACGTGCACGCACGCGCGCGCACACACACACACACACACACACACACACACACACACACACACACACACACACACACAAACACACAAACAGACATCCACACACACACCTCATCCCATCCTTTCATCGCAAACCACATTCACACTTCCTGTAAAACCCTGGCTTCTTAAACGATGGGACAGAACCCAAGATGGGTTTCAGCCCTACTTCCGGTGGTTTGCCACATGATAAGGAGTACTCATATTGTTTAATGAGGCTGCATCCCAGGCTATATTTCTCCTTTTGGCTTTAAAGGCAGAGAAAAAACTGCCATAAACTTCCCCTTTTGGTCATAGATCTTTCTAATCCCCGTCTATCCATCAAAAACTTCCAGTCTCCAGCTTTAATTTCCTTCTTCTAATCTCTGTAATCTGTCTGTCCAAAAGATTACCACAAACCATTACCATGGAGATGACTGCATCATTGTCCAATACACCTGGTTTGGTGTTATTGTACTATATACAGTTTCATAACGGTACACAGAACTCCACAACTGCATAGTTGTTCAGGGCTTAGTTCGTCATCAGATACATTTTGGTAAACCAACATGAATAATATCTCAGCTGGTAACATTTTCAATCAAAGAAGAACTGTTTCTGAATCACTGGTGGAAATTAAATCATGCCATGACAAACCTCAATTGATAAGCAGATGAAAAACGTCTCAAGACAGCGATAGAAATACAATACAGTCAAACATAAGAATAACTAAAGGGAACACTGCGCCGCACCGTATATATCTGTAAATACTTTCTGAGAACATGAAAAATGATCCGAATACAGTAACATGGATGGTAAGTTTTACATTTTCCGCACAGGGGTATATATTTAAACAAGAGGAACAATTATCCACATGGCATACATTTCAGGACATAACACTCCTTACTACACCTGTCAGTAGTCTACACAGTAAAGTCAGAAGTCTTATTCTCTTATCGAGAATTTCCTTCTGCAAATATTTAAATGAACTTCACAGCAATTATACCTGCAGGCTAGAAAATAAGATTAGAACATTGAGGTCTTTGTTCCCATTTTGATGCAACTCAATAATTTCAGTTGGAAAAAAGTCAGAGATTCAAATGTATGTTGAAGGGCAAGCAAAAGAACCCTGTGACCAAAAAACCTCTGTTTAGTCCAATTGTATCCACTCATTGCGATTTGAGCCTTTTAAGCGTAAATATGCCAACACTCTGTGTAATTATAATTGTCCTATAGGTCTCCTGAAATATCGCCCATGGGCCCTGAGCTCAGGGCAACATTTAAGAGGTGGAGGAAGTTTTACACTATAAAAAAACTTCAAGATTGATGCAGAGGAGCCTATTTATTGGACAGGTAGGCTATGTGTGATGTGGCTAGTGTTAGCTATCAATCTTGTATTTGTAGATTCAACATGACCAAAGTCGGTTTGTTAAATATTTATTTACCACTGGTCGTAATTACATTGCGTCTCATCAATTACATTGCATCCTATCAGTCAGGTGTTAGGAATGATACAACTTTGAATGTTAGGCATGCAAACGTTAGCTTTTACTGCTATATGTAATAGTGGAGCTACCTCAAATAACTAGAAGGCTATTCATTGAAGGTGTACATGCTTAGCATACAATTTAGCAATGTTAGTAGATAGACTGAACATCAGGGATTTCATTAAGTCTGAATTATACCTCTACTTTCACAAGAATCAGTAAAGAACAAACTTACCATCACATCTTTAGAACTGACTCAAAACTACAAAACAATGCTTGTATCTCATATTTTTCTCCCTATCTCATACTATTTTGAAATCACTCAAACAGATCTGTAAACTTAAACAGGATGTCAGGGCAGTGTCCCTACATGCACATGCACATACTCACACACATACACACACTTACATACATCTTGCTCCCAGCAGATGTTTCGTCCACCACTGCCTTCCCAGAAACCCACAAGTGAGCGTATTTTCCCGCCGCAGGGTCGGGGAGCAAAACCACTGAAGAAGACCGCTGCACCCCAACATAAAACAAAACACCAGAGGGAAAAAAATGTACAGAAAAAAACTTTCAAAAAGGAAAGGAAGGGAAAAAAGCAAAGGATTTTCTAATCCATCCTTTATTGAGGTGGCTGGTTTTCGGCAGCGCAACCTTTTTTATGTGTGAGAAGCCTGGCCTGTAATTTGGGTAGCCACGGCGACCAGAGGGACTTGTAATAAAACGAAACTCTATTCTGGGATGCTCTGTAATAATGGACGCCACCATCCACTCCTCTTGTTAGAGATGGAAGGATGGATGAAGGGATGAAGCTGGATGGACAGATGGATGGAAGGTAGCATCATATATGGACAGACCGATAGACAGATGGACAGTGGATGGACATGAGCGCTTTATGTTAAATGACAGGGGACCAAAAAAGGAATATAAAAAAGCAAAAACCTGAAAAATTAGCCGTATTGAGTCTTGTATAAAAAGATTGAATTGATTAAAAGATGAATGGGCAACATAATACTTGGCTTAGTGGATAAACTATCTAATTAAATCTCTAACTAAAGCTCACACCAACAAAACTAGTTCACCCTCAGTCCCTCCCTCAAACCCACTAAGGTACCTGTTGTGATCAATACTTGGCAGGATTTCTGAGTGACCATTCGCCACTGTTACAAGTCCTTGTGGTTGCCATTCTGCATTCAGACACCTCTCTATAATCTCCACGCCATGTTAACAGTCACCCATTATGCCAAGGCCATAATTAGGAAATCACATTGGCATATACATCCTGTCATTAGAAGTGTCTATTGCTATTGCATTGTAATTACACTTTAGTAGGTTGTTATTACACCATTTAGAAGCTGTCCGTCTTACCTCAATCTCCTCCTTAATTGGTCATGTTGGTCTGTCCCGCCCCCCGGGTCCGCCCACCTCTTTGACGGAACATACCAGTGGTTTTAGCATTTTAAGCTGGAGAGTATTACAACTGAGTCTAATATGCCACAGAATGAAAGAAATGAAGGCAGAGAGAGAATTTGGTGAAAGACAGAACTTGGGAAGCGATTGAGAAGAAATCAAAGAGGGAAAAAGGGTGAAAAACACAGTTTCTTGTAGCCTGACGGATTCCCTCCCAGTCAACCAAGGCTTGTCCTTTAATACCCAGAAACCTTCATGTGGCTTCTCAACGATTGCACATGGGGAAAAGCTGACCACATAGCTGCCACGCTGCTTATTATACAGCATTGCTCACACTCTGCATGTGCGTTGGCATGAGTGTGTGTGTGTGAGACTAAATGCACACATAATATAGTAAATGAGTACACATTCAAGTGTGCTTGTACGCTGGTTTGGAAAGCAACATCAGTCATACAGAGAAGCATTCTATGAGTCTTGCACGTCTTCATTTGTCAACACTCTGGTGATGGATGGGAGAGAAAAAGAGGAGCAATATATTTAAATGTTGAGGCAAAATGGGAAATACTTGACACAAGTGAGGAATATTATTTTCAAGGCAATGTTGACACAAGTATTACAAGTACTTAACAGAAGAACAACATTGAAGCGACAGATGATCCACCCTCTTATTCAGCTAACTATAAGCATTAGGTTGACAAAGTCAACTTATTTAAATACCACAAAGCTGCAATGCTGCTGTAATTACAAAACCTCTCAAATGTAATTCAAAATATAATTTTGTTAATGTATCTGTATGTGTTTGTAAGGGTACATTTAAAACGTCATTTGTGAACACTACACATGGTTTCTTAAATTGAAGGTTATCCTATGAGCAGGAGCCCTATACAGCAAGTTTTGGTAAAGGTAAATATAAAAGAACCAACAAACCTTCCCTCCATTTCGACATTTCATTCACGTGCATATACTACAAAGGCTCACCCAAACAAATAAAAGAACACTGGACACACTGCATGAGTTTTCCACTATGGTCAAAGGCAAGAATAGATGGATGAAGGAGAGGGAAATAAAGGAGACGGACTACGACATGAAGCAAACCATGTGTTCCTTTCTACTGACCGCAAGGACTTCCTCTTTATGACCTTCGTGACCAGCCTTGTTTGCACACACATGCACACATACTGTAAACACGCACATAAAGTTGACTGTCAAAAACATCCTATAATTTAAATATCTAATAAAAAATATATATATCTGGATTATCTATACACTTTGCTCATATTTTTACACAGTGGTGTTAATTTTATGTGATATTACTTGGTTTAATTAGATAAAAGTGCTATTATTTGACTTGCAATGGCTCTTATTATTGAATTGTTAAAAAATATATAATAACACATGAAAGTAGCATGCCTTTTCAATAAAATACATTAAGACCGGAAGTAGGAAACGTAGGACTACTTTGAAACAGAGCCATTATACTTAATTTATATTAATATGATGTACTTTAGTTCCCAGCCCCTCACACTTTACTGCTGTGCTGCTTATGCACATGTTGAAGTTCATCCACATTATTGGATTGTTGCTGCCCTCTGCTGTTCAACAGTCATACTTCAACAGACAGACAAGTGATTCATTCAAACAACAAACAATAGACAAATAATTCAGTGAACTGGAAGAATGTCAAGACTACACATGAAAGAACTAACATTACAAGATACAGTTACATGTTTAAAACTCATTTATAGGACCAATTTATTTGCAATTTAAAATTGGCATCTGCAATATCCAGTAAGTCAGTATCATTAACAAAAGCTATTATTCATGTTTGTTTTCAGACAGTTTGACCAAATTATCATGACTCAGAGAAAAACATACGCCCACAGAATTATAGTCACTCAGCAGCTGTAGGTCAGAACTCAAATATAGACAAGACGAAACACACACACACACACACACACACACACACACACACACACACACACACACACACACACACACACACACACACACACACACACACACACACACACACACACACACACACACACACACACACACACATTGTAGCTAAGTGTCCAAGAACGTTGGTCAGAGGGTTTGAAAAAGTTGTCAAAAGGACTTTTATAGTCAGCTAAATAGGGGTATAGGTGTGTGTGTGTGTGTGTGTGTATGTGTGTGTGTGTGTGTGTGTGTGTGTGTGTGCGTGCGTGCGTGCGTGTGTGTGTGCGTGTATGTTTGTGTCTGTGTGCCCGTATGTGAGGACAGGAAGTGGTGGTTGTTGGTCTGAGGTCCGTGGCAGGAAAGAATGGTAACTATGCTGTTGCTGTGACTACGGCTGGTCACAGCACAGAGCTTTGGTTTTCCTGACACACTGCAGACTGAAACCGCATCCCAGCATCACTCCATCAATTTGCCCATACCTGCTGCATCCACGTCATCATCATTTCATAATGAACCACTATGTTAATTAATCTCACCTTCATACCTTTGTTTGTATGATTTCCTTTAACCTTTTTGGTCATTTTCTCATCCGCCCCACAACACCCCAACACCCCACTCCATGCCCAGTGGCATCTATATAAAATGCTTCCTTACTAAATGCTGCTCCACCCTTCTCTTTAAACATTAGACGCTGCACAACAGCGTGACCACAGGAACTAAAAGGCCGTGTTTCTTTGCTGTTTACTAGCTTGAGGCATACCACATCCCTCTCATTCACATCTGGGTCCACAACCATCGAAAAACCAATGAGAGAGAGGCCAAATGATATCAACAAAATAAGGAAATTCATCACATTTTTGAGAATTTAGTTTTCAAACACTATGAAAGCAATGATATAATTCTGAACAAAAATATACTTTGTTTTGTTTCACAAGTGTATGGTGGAATATCTGATTGTGATGATAGCAGAAAACCCTCTTCATCATAATTCCTAAGGATGTCTCATGAGAGCATGTCCACACATCAATTACTTTTTAGGACACAGGTCACTATATTCGGTTGTGACAACTTGGTCATTCTATAAACAGAATCAATAGGGATGGGCATTCAACAAACATTTAAGGGTCATATTTTTTTCTAGATTAGCCCCTCATAAACATCACACCACGTAAATCACTTTGCTCTAAAAGGGAAAAGGGAAAATAAACACATTACAAACCAAAATCCCACCAGTAGATGTCAGCCTTGCCAGTGGAAGGCATCAAATGAAGATGCAAATGTTGCCAAGGGGGTATCGGGTTCACCAATTCAGCACAGCTGCATGGAAACTTCTGAAACTATCAATTCATCTTCAAATGGGAACCAGATTTAACCTCAATTATATTGGCTTATCCCATATCTTTGTAATACCTATGTTCACAAGATAATATGTTTGGGTTGAATGAAACTGTTTACACAATCAATATATATGGTCAATTGTTACTTGGAAGGTTGCAGCACTTTCCGGACAAATTTGTTGTTTAAATTAATCATAATAATTATTCATATTAATGTTATTATTATTAATATTATGTGTGTTTAAATATTGTTTATAAATATTGGTATTTGTTAATCTACTGGATACATTTACATTATTTAGTTTAATCAAAAACTAAGCGATCACTCGCCTCAGTCCTAAACGCGCATGCGCAGACCAAAGGAAACGCTGCTCTGCCAGCTCAGCTGACAACAGCAGCAGCTCGGCAGCCAGGGGATGATGGCAGACTCTGGAAGTAACGAAGAAGTGGCTGTGATCGGTAACACCGACATCACTTCAACAGAATCCGAGAGCAACATTATCAACACGGTCGTACATTTTCTTACTCGTTATGACAAGCATTCATGGAGTTATTTAGTCCGTCTTAACAAGTGAAAACTTTCCCAATCAGGCCTAACGTTCACGTTATGCTAGCTACCCAAAGTGCAGTTTAGTGATTCAAGCAAAGGATATGTTTCCACTTACCTCAACAAAAAGCTTTTCAAATGTGTATAACTTTACCTGGCTTCAAAGCTGAAATTAGCTACAAGTTTTGCGCTTAATGTAACAACGTTAGCATAAGAGTCCTGTTGCTAACAGTTATTTGAAGCTACTTTGTAAACTTTAATCCTGACGTTAGCTTGCTAGCTGGCAAGTCTGAAAACTACACCCCAAATTTAGTTTACTTCAAATGATCCAGTAGTATTTGTGTCCTGCAAATTCAGTCATTATTGCCGTGATTTCAAGTCAAAAAAGGACAATTTCCGGATAGACAAACACTTTTTAGTACTTCATAGTGGTAGTATTTTCATGTCTTGTGAATTGCACACGCCTGTCATACCCTTTGTAAAGAAGCAGACTGTTGCAGTAATATGTCGTTACCTTAAGTTGCAAAACAGCTGCCTGTTGCTCTGTGTCCATATGCTGCTCTGTTTATTAGTCTCTTAGAATGGGATTGAATACAACTTTATTGTCCACCAGAGGGAAAAGTGTCTGATATTTCCCTTCTCCCTTAACCCCTGTTAAACTTACTCCAGCACACCTGTATGTTCACCTGATTTAGTTGTTTATGATGGTCCCCCTTATATTTGACACATACCTTGTTATCTTTCATTTACGGCATGTTTCTAATGCTCACACATTACATTTCCTTGTCTGTGTAGATGGTGGAACGAGAGACAGCTCTGTTGAGGAAAATGGAGATAAATGTGGCAGAGGCTGAGAAGAGAACAGGGAAAAACACGGTTAACATGCAGGAAACCTATACTGTCTACCTCATAGAAATACGGTAGGTCAACAGCTGTCTGGTTACTGCCAGCCTTTTATGTTATTTGGTTGTTTTTGAAGAAATAAAATGGGCTACAATTTCACTTTTTCTCCCTGATTTTAAAATTAGTGTTAGAGCATATGCAAACAACCTAATTTGGTGATGCTGAATGAACAGCAGTGACAAGAAGAGTGGAGAAGAACCATTAACTCCTGCACTTCATCAATATAAATAGCCCACAGGACATATTTGATTTCTCTTCCACAATGTATTTCTAAGAGTCCTTAGAGTAATTAAGTGAAATACTTCCTTGAAAGATTGCAATTTGGCAACCACAAACAGGACTAGTAATCTCTTGGTGTATTCAATTTGATTACTTGATTGGATTTTAATGCTACTTCAGCTGTGAGTTGATTGCTTAAAGACAAAAAAGCCTTTTGTGCTTCTTTAAATGCTAGTTAAACGAAACAAAATCAGGGAGCAGAATGGCCTTTACTGATTACCATGACAGACCCCCCTCTCTTCCAAAATAATTTCATTAGTTTACTTGTCTGTTCATCTGGCACTAAGGTAGCTCTATGAATTCCTATTAAGGTATTTTATCCACTTTTAAAATCAGACGTCCATTTGAAATGTTATCACAATTCCTCTGACAAGATTTTTTCTCCTCACCATTACTCAGAAAAGCCCACAAGCAAAGCCAAAGGTAAATGTGGTACATTGCTCATGCTATCTCAGGTTTCTTTGAACAAGAACAGTAGCTACATTTCTGTGATGATGCCTGATAACACTACTGTTTATTCCCATCCCTCTGTCTGCAGGCCAGCTGAAACTGTTCCAGGAGTGGGGGCGCCTGCAGCACCTGACACTCTGTGGAGACGCTACAGTGACTTTGAGTTGCTCAGAACATTCCTCCTGGTCACCTACCCCTACATCATCATCCCTCCCCTGCCGGAGAAAAGGGTGAGTGACACATAATGTGGGTGGAAGAAGAATGAATAAAAAAGAGGAATTAACTACATTTTTTTGCTATAAGTAATTACTTTTGGTGGAAGTACATGACATGTATTTAGTCTTAATTTCACTGCTTGCTCTCAGTTTCCTGTAAATACCCTTGTCTTTTGAGGCAGTATTCACTTTTTATTTTATTTCCTTCACTCTGCCTTTTTTAGGCGGAGTTTCAGTGGCACAAGCTGTCAGCAGACAACCTCGACCCAGACTTTGTTGAGCGACGGAGGGTTGGCCTGGAAAACTTCCTGCTGCGTGTTGCATCACATCCTGTCCTTTCCAATGACAAGATCTTCTTCTTCTTTCTGACAGAGGTTAGCACAAGGACTAAACTGTGTATCGAATTATTCAATACAAAAATGCACTCTTGTAGTCTTACAGTCATTTCAAACTGACAGTAGGCCTGTTGCAAAACAGTTGCATGAGGCTGCACTGGAGGGAAGATGCACACAAAGAAGTGTAAAAGGGAAATTCCAGTCAGAAGAGATGTCATGCTATATGTATCATAGTATGGAAATAAACAATGACGGTTTCTCTCGTAAACTTTCCCAAGCTAATACATCTTTCTGTGCAGCATCTTGACACCTTTTACTGAACTTCCATATTTGTGTTCCTCCCTGTAGCCTGAAGCACCATGCTAAATCCGGCGCAGCATCTTATGGTGTTTTGTTGTAGAGTAATTGTCTGCTATAAAGCCCCCTTTTGACACCATATGATTCATGTGTCTGTCATCTGTCCATCTTCTTTCCTCAGGAGAAAGGCTGGAGAGAGGCGGTTTTGGAGACAGGATTCCAGGATAAGGTATGCAGTTTACTTCACATTGTCTCCTCCAGACTTGAGATGGATAATACATTGTCTAATTATTTTACAAATAATCCTCAATTTCCTCTTTGCTGGAATGTTTGACTGAGAATCTTTTTGTGAAATACCTGTTTTTCATTATTTTATTAAAGTCAAACTCGATCATAGGCCTGTACCTTTTTAAACTGTCCTAATTTAACTTGTTTTGTTCTTTTCCACCCAGGCTGACTCCAGACTAAAGTCTCTGAGTGCCATGTTCAGAGTCAAGAACCCTGACAAGTAAGTGCAATACAAACAAAGAAAGACTTTTTTTACTTTCATTGGTTTGCCTGTGAAAGTTCGTTTGATTTATGATCAATGTGTTGTTTTTCCAGGCGATTCACAGCAATGAAACAATACAGTGATGAACTGAACACTGTCATCTCTCAGTTACTGAGGGTGAGGGCGGTGAGTTAAGCATGTGCAAAACACACGCATACAATGTTTTTGTAGTTTTGGCCAATTATTTTACATTTATTTGCACACTGTTGTGTAACATGGGCATCCGTTTTTCCCTGACATCTCCTGCCACACCTTTTAACGTCCTTAGCATGCTAGATTTATGACTTTCTTTAATTACTTCAACTCGACCTTTGTCTTCTTGAGAAAGTAGTACACTGTCAGCCTGTATGAGCCCCTGTTCTGTCGCTTCTGCCTCTTATTTATTCTTCAACCAGTTTTATTCTAGACTAGCCATAACATAATAATGAATTCAATGTCTTTATTTTAGAGAGTAGCAGACCGGCTGTATGGTGTCTACAAGGTCCACGGCAACTACGGCAGAGTATTTAGGTGAGAAACATTCTTTTGTTACTGTATTTATAATCTATAATAGTTCAGGCCTAAATGAGGGCACTGCATTTAGGCAACATAAAGCATAAAGAGCTCTGAGCTCAAATCAAAAGACCTTACGTGCACATCCAAATGCCTCTAACACCTCTGCAATTACAGGTGGCCTATATCTCAGGACTTGATTAATTACTGTGAAGAAAACAAAATGAAATTATTACTTTTAAAGGATGTTAATATTTGAACTTTTTAAATAAACTTCGTAGTGGAGGGAACCGTGTTGACCTTAATGCATACTGACAGACCTTAATAAACCTGATGAATTAAAACAAAATACAAATGCGTAATATATTCAGAGGCAAATGGTTGAACAAAAAGCAGGGTTTTGATTTTGAGTACTAGTTATAAAAAGTGTTGAAGTTTTATGGACTGAAAGAGAGAATTGCTTAACTAGCTTAACTAAAGTTTGCATCACTTGTTGTGTCTGTAGCGAGTGGAGTGCTATTGAAAAAGAGATGGGAGACGGACTGCAGAGTGCTGGCCACCACATGGACACGTAAGTAGACTTAAGAAGCATTTCAATTAGTGTACCCTCTCACACACTCTGAGTATACCTTACATTCTCACACAGTGTGCTTTTTTTAATTGGCTCACTTATAAACGCCACCACAGGTATGCTGCATCAATAGATGACATTCTGGAGGAAGAAGAACACTATGCAGACCAACTGAAAGAATACCTTTTCTACACTGACGCCGTCAGGTAAGTGTTGTTCAACAGAGAGATATATCCATCACTGGCCAAAAAAAGGCGACATATATTAGTTAAATTAGACGATGCTCTTATCCAAATCAACGGTCCATCAAATAGATAGTCAGCACACTTTATTACCATATGGTTTGAAGAATTATCACCATTTGTGTTAAAGGGATATTCTAATTAAAGTAACATCATACCATTTTTTTATAAAGCTGATTGCTCTTGAATGTATATTACCAAATATTTGGACCATTGATTAAGTTTCTAACTCATATTTAAGTACCAAAATACCAAATGTCCAGTGGTTACTGTAGACTTCTTTTTGTTGTTTAAAAGATCAAACAATTGATTGATTAAATTAACAACATGCAGATTTATTCATTTTGATGGAAGAGCTAGTTCAGAGTTTTGGTCATTGTTGATGTCTGAAAAAGCTAATGTGAGGTATTGTGGAGATAAAACCCTGACTTGTCCTCAAAACATTTTGCACATGGTTTTATGTTTTGTTAATCATTTTCTATGCGAAGTTGTCGAGACCTCTATAGTTTTTCTTCATCTCTATTCAAAACAAAGCAACACGCAGCAGCGCACATGCAAATTGTCAATAGCAGATGCAAACCATCTTTCAGCAGAGCATATAATGCACACTTGTTGTGAATGAGCACTGATGTCAGAGCTCTGTGATTGGATGTAGTTCAGTGTCACATCCTGTTCTTTTAGGAGCCAGCTGTAACAATCGGTTATGTCTTTATTATTGATGTTGATGGAATAGTCATATATGTTGACTGTTTAGCATGTTTCCTCTGTGTGTTTGTGAATTAAGGTCAGTTTGTAAGAAACATGACTTGATCCAGTATGAGTTGGAGATGGCAGCTCAGGACCTCGTCTCTAAGAAACAGCAGAGAGAAGAGCTGGCTACTGGGGTAATTCTCTCACACTTACACACTAGCTTATTATGTCTCACTTTCGTTTACACATTCGGGGCACATACACATGTAGTACACACAATGACCGTGTTAAGTCAGTTGTCAAATTGGCAGATGATTGCACACAAGTGATTTATTTCAACAGATTTAGGCAAGCGTTTAGAAACACTTTTGTGGTCTGATCTAATGAAAACATCAGTAATTCAATTAATATGTGTGTGTTTCTGTGTTTGTGCAGACAGTACGTGTGTTTTCCCTGAAGGGAATGACCAGTAAATTGTTTGGCACAGAGAGCCAGGAGCAGAGGGAGAGCAGGTTGGCTGCTCTGGAGCAGAGCATCCAGGAGGGGGAGGAAGCGCTCAAGGAGAAGAACACAGAGTGCCAGTAAGCTCAACACTAATGATCCAATCCAAAACCTTTTTTTTAATTGTATATATTCACTCTCTCTTAGTCGGCTCTTCTCACTCTTTTCTTCTCTCTGCAAACACAGTTTATCTTCTGGTTTTTAGTCACATAATTTGCCCTTGTTTTTATAATGTACTGTTTCATGCCTCAGACTGAAAACTATACGTGTATAATCACAACTTTGGGCCTTTCCTTTAGAGGGCGACGGCGTTTTTGGGGCTTAAAAACGCAAAAAAGTGAAACCACTCTCCAAAGTGGAAATCTTAAAAACACTCCACCGCCGCGTTCCTGTCTAAAGGGTAAAAACGCAAAAGTCTGCTCTGATCTGTTCACGTCGCGTAGGCGTTTACGTCACAGGAATGCGCCAGTACAGGAAAATAACAACAAACATGTCGGATTATTTCCATCCGTCGGACGTTCAAATTGCCCTAGCAGCTCTTATAAACATCCAAGAGTCTTTTCAGCAGTTGTACCAAATCTTTACAGATGGTATTACTGAACAGAGAAGGCGCATTAATTACCTCCATCAAATTGTTGATGCACCAATTCGTCGGAGGCGAACCAGACGGCTTTGGATGAGACCTGGGAGAACCGCGTGGACTTGGTGTTTCACACTACCACCTAGCCGCCTGGCATGCATACAACATAGAATTCCACACACTTTTGCGTCGCCGTATCTGATTATGTGTCACTATGTACAAACACATTAGGAATTTTGAAGGAAACCAACCACATAGTTTGTTCTCCTTTTGCCATGCATTCTATTCCCCAGAATTCCCCCACAAGCTCTTTCACACAAACTGCTCGGTGACAGAGTTTTTGTTTGTGTTTGTGTCTTCAGAGAGTTTGTTCAAATGGCCTGGGAAGACATCGAACGTTTTAAGGAGCAGAAGGACAAAGATCTGCGAGAAGCACTAATCAGCTATGCCATTATGCAGATCAGCATGTGTAAAAAGGTATGGGGTTCTTTTCGCTAATGTCTTTTTTCTTGTAAAATTGGCTACTTAAAAGCGCCAGGCATCTTGTGTTGTTTATTTTTCAGCAATAAAGCTCCCAATCTGTTTTTCGAATTGAAAATCCTGTTCTGTTTTTGCGGTCTTTCTCTCAAAATCACTCATCCGTTCACTCTCACTTCATCACTGTCTCAGGGAATCCAGGTGTGGTCCAACGCCAAGGAGTGTTTCAACAAAATGTGAGCCACTTTCCAGCCATTCAATCTCTTGCACCAAAACAATAGTCAATCACATTTTCCAGAGTGGGACCACCAACCAATCCTTAAACTACTGTCTAATGAAGATGGACCACAGGAGCCCAAATACTCTCCTCACTTTGTGTGCTGCGCTGAATGATTCTGTTTCTTTTCCACTCTCTTTCTGTCTTAACACACATGCACACATACATTTATTTAGAGACAGTTTCCATGTCAGTCCTAGCTGTCTTAACAGGAACATTCTCCTGGCATTCTGCTGATGTGGTTTTCATTCCTCTTTTTTGCAAAACTGAAAACACGACCAAGAGGAAACTCCTGCACTAATAATAATGCATGATGATTGCACATTGGGAATGGCTGTGCAATGAATTTGGGTTGTTACACTAATCTATCATCCTGAAAAAATGCAAAATATATTCCCCACAAGGAGTATATTTCAGTCCGTTTTAGAGATCATGCTCTCTTATGACAATGTTTTAAAAGGATGGGGGAAATACAGCATCAACCTTGTTTGAATTAAACATCTACTGTAAAGGATATCCTTTTTATTTTGAAAATTAGAATGGCATCTAGACTAAAGTTTGCTCAAATTTAAATTTTCTTTCAACAATAGCTTTTATAACCTACGTCTCTGGGCCTTCCTTAATGCAGCAGAGCTTTGCATTGAGATAAAAGGACAAACATTCAGGTACCAATGTTAGAATTGTTGCCAGGAATAAAGTTTTTCAGAATACTTCTACCACTACTTTTTCTCAGCCTAAAAAAAGTGTAATCTTTTGAAGTTCCTAATAATCTCAGTGGGACATAAATCACAAACAGGAAGTCAACATTGTAGGGGACAATAACCACACTCTAGGAAGTTACTACAAATTAACTTCCCTTTTCTTCTTCATTTCCTAGTCAGTCTTTATGCTGTTTTTGAACGATAGCTGACCAAAGTGCTTATGACCAAGATCTAGTCTGTATATTACAGATCACGGGTGGAGAGCACAGGACAGGGTTTGTCAAGCTTTGGGTAGTTTTTGTTATTGATATTTTTTTTGTTTCTTTTATGTGCCAAAAGCAAAGAACCAAGAATAACATTCAGTCATGAAGATCTCACTTTGGTGACTGTGGATGCTTTTTTTGAGGACTGAAACATGACACTGCTACGAACTAACCAATATGTGTTGTTAAAAGCAACATGCGTGCTGAAAGTTGAATAATTGTGCCTTTTTCTTTGCTGTCAAGCTTTGTTGCCTTAAAATTAACATGGGTTTTGTACAATAGGGGAGGGGAAAAAAGTGTTACCCTCTCTGCCTCACTGATATAAAGGTAATGCACTGAAAATTAGACATGAGTTTTGATGTGCATGCAGGTCAATGGTTAAAAAAAATACTCACCAAATAGTGGAAACCTTTAACTACTGTACAAATATGTCAGTAACTAAAATCCTGGCTAAATACATATGCTATAAACAATACATGTGCTACTTTAGCCTTCTTTTCGATATCTATCTAAAGACAGATTTGTGCAAAAGGATTATGTAAAAGTTGTGCAGATATTTTGTCTCTTTGCTATCTCTGCTTTTTCTTAACTAGTCATCAGAAATACTCTAACATCCCAAATCAAGGCTTTTTGTATTTTTTTAATGAACATGTTCAATAAGAGATTGTTTTTATGTTTATGTAATCATTGTGCTAAGACACTAATAAACGCATTTCTTTTTTAAAAACTATTTTCAGTGCTTTTTTATTACATGTGGACATGAGCTGGGACAAAATGTGCTACTGCTGGTTTCACACTGTGTACAGACTACTGACAGGTTTGCTTGATGACTTTCATGTATTACTCTTGGGTGTTTTTTTTCTTTCTTTGTCTTTGTGGATAACAACAAAAGAAACTAGCTGCAAATGAGTCAGTTCTAAAGGGAAAACTGTTGTAATTCATCTGTTTCGAAGTAACACAGCCTCACCCCTATGCAAGACTTGACTTTTTTTTCCATGACACCTGTGGTAAAGGTGTATGAATTAGATGGGCGTAACCATGTCTTTATACTTATGTGATGGTGGTGCGTTGATACCTGACTCCTACCAACATGTCAGAGTTATCAAATCGCACAGGAATAGTGTTCCAGCAGTGGCTCAGTCAGTAGGGGCTTGTAGGGTCGCCGGTTCAAGTCCCCCAACAGACTTGAAATATGGAAGGTGGACTGCTAATTGGAGAGGTCCAAGTTCACCTCCTAGGCCCTGCTGTGGTGCCCTTGAGCAGGGCACCGGACACTTCCAATCCCACGTCCCCATTGCTCCCCGGGCGCTGCACAATAGCTGCCCACTGCTCCTAGTACTAGGATGGGTTAAATGCAGAGAACCAATTTCCCTGTTTGTGCTCTGCTGTGTGCATGTATGTGACAATAAAGAGGGTTTCATCATCCGTTTCATCCTCCGATTCTTATAGTTTACTAAAACGGTAAGAATATCAAGCAAAGCAATGCATCACTCAAACAGTTATGAATAAGGTTAAAGTTAGGTAGAAGAAAAGACCTTTAAGCTGTCCTTGAAATAAATTACTTATTTGATATTTGATATGAGACATTTGATTTGGTGTCTAATCTTAAAACATAAAAGTGTTAAAAAAGGTTTTTATTTTAATTAAACTTAGTTAAATGTGTTTTATTTGTATCATATTATTTAGTAGATGTCTCCTTTACCATTTATGATGCAATACAACTAAAACGGCTGAGACAGAGATAATTGTATATGTGGTCAAAACCCTCATCAAAGTGATAAGGATTTGTCTATCGGGATTTGAACGCCTCAGACAGAATATTGGATAGGCGTAAACTGTAATATCCATGATGAACGGCGCCCCCTGCCGATTAATTCCAGTAACAGCAGTTTCATTTGGCTCCGTTAACAAAGTGCTAATGAAAAGGAGAGAGGAGCCCGAGGAATAGAACATGATCTTTTCAGATCCACATTCGGTCTGTATGAGGTCATCTCTCAAATAGAAACCTAACATTAATTTTACATTAGAACAAACCAAAGCCTACCAAATCCATTAATTCCGTGTCCTTTTCAGAAACCTGATATATTAATAAACCCAAGTAAACTATATGGTTGTGAGGCTGTAAGAAAGTAACTGACTATATCAAAGAACATTTTATATTTATGAAGTTACAGCCCCAAAGAAATGCTTATTTTCAACCAGGATCATCTGTGGCTTAGAATCTAACTAGACAATGGCTTGATTGAAAGAATGCTTGATACTGAGTTTCTGCCAATTGAATTTTGTCTTAAACTAAGCGGGATCGATAAAGGAAATTAATCATATTTTTTGGCAACAATCATTCTAACATCGTGATGGCAAGGTCAGAAACGTGTGTGAGTAATGCCATCACAGCCCGGTACACAGCTCTCCTGCCAGCTTGCCTTACTGTACGTATTTGGGAGAAGAGACCCGCCCACCTTGATAAAGACTGGATCTTTCTCTTCCAATCCACACAAAAGAAGAGGACGACAGATCCGCGGCGGCGCGCACTGAGCAGAGCATCTGAGCACCTTGGAAAAGCCACGGGTTTGATCCGACGCACAAGAACGCACCGGCACACCGACACGCACGCCCTCCAGATCCACCTGAAACCTTCGCGCCGGTAGATTGTCCTGTTTGAAGGCAGAGGAAAGAGAGTCTTAACCCCGGTTCAATCGCAGCCAGAACACCGTGTTCCCATGATGTCATACCTGTGGATTCTGCTATTAGGAAGCCTGCTGGCTACAAGCGCCAAGGCAGAAGGTAACGATTATATTTCCAATTAATTCAGCCCAGCCTTTAGCTACATGCTCTTGTTTGCACACACACACACACACACACACACACACACACACACACACACACACACACACACACACACACACACACACACACACACACACACACACACACACACACACACACATTTATCTATCTATCTATCTATCTATCTATCTATCTATCTATCTATCTATCTATCTATCTATCTATCTATCTATCTATCTATCTATCTATCTATCTATCTATCTATCTATCTATCTATCTATCTATCTATCTATCTATCTATCTATTGTATGTATGTTTATATATGTCTGTCAGTGGGTTGATCATCTTCATCAGACTGTGTGTATGTGTGTGTCTGAGGGCAATTGCCAGTGTCTTTTGCCAGCCTGTCTGCCTCCCCGTCTGCATGCCAATTGAATTCACCTTTAGCTATAATCTGCTTGTTTCAATCTGTTCTGACAGAATGAATGAAAGCAGCTCTACCTTCTTTGTCTTCTGCTGTCCATTTTTCACAGCTCTTCAGGCCAGACATTAACAGTGAAATAGGTGTGTCATTTAATTTGGCCATATCTTTGTGGACATGAGTTTGGCCCATAGGGGTGTGGTGGGCCCATTGTCCTTACATAAGAATTTCCCCTTTCTTTTAATTGTTTCATCCATTTTCCCACTTCTTTTTATCCCTTTATTTAATTACTGATGCTTTATGAGTGTCATTTTCTCTTCATATCTTAATTTTCCATTCTTTGATCGCTTCTTCCTCTTTCTAATTCCTCAGCTGGCCCATGGGCCCCTGCCCTTCCCTGCGGCACATGCAATGATTTCAGATTTCTCAAGAGTAATAAAACTCAGAGGGAGAGAAAGGAAGCATTGACAAAAGCAGAGGCACTTGGAAAGATGGAGGGAAAGATAAGAAGATGTTGGAAGAAGATTAGTAATAAAAATGTTGGAACAGATTAAGAGGGAAAACAGCAGATATGCAGGGTAAGATAGAGAGAGGGAGTTCTTCCTTGATACAGTGAGCTTCATCACCATTATGCAAACTAAATTTCAGTTGGTGAAATTCTGCTGTAATCTCACTCTACCGGTTCATTTTTTTTATGAGCGGACAAACCACAAGAGATGAACCACTCCTACACACACACACACACACACACACACACACACACACACACACACACACACACACACTCACTCACTCACTCACTCACTCACTCACTCACTCACTCACTCACTCACTCACTCACTCACTCACTCACTCACTCACTCACTCACTTTTTCTCAACTTGCTGAACCTCACTGTAAAACCCAATGTGCTGCTGTACTTTGACACTGAAAATCTCCATGGGGGTATTTGCTTGCTTGCATGTAAGGCGGTTCATAGTTACACTGAAAAAAAAGATGGGTCCTTGGGTCAGCGCACACATCATGCACAATGTGTGTAAGCTATAGAAGTGAAGTGTAGGGAGTGCCTCTGTAACTAGATCCAGCTCCAGCTGTAGACAACACCCAACAACTCAACTAGTTTCAGCGCCTTACTCTCCCCCAGGGCCCTCAGCATCTGTATGTGTGAGTGTGTGTCTGTGTGTACGCGTGAGAGAGAGTGTGAGTTGCTGTGTGTGTGGGTGGGGGAATGACTTTAACGTACAGAACATGTGGGAGTATGAGAGTGATCATTAACTGTATGAGTCAGTTATAGAGCATGTGTGTGTGTGTGTGTGTGTATCTTTTAGAGGCAGATGAAAGAATTGTGATGTGTGCCAGGTGTGTGTGTACTGTGTGCAGACTTGTCCTTGTTTACACCATCAACTACCATAACATAAATCTCTCTTATGGTGGATAAGTGAAATCCACTCACACATGCACAGACACACTCTCACTCTCTGCTCCCATGGGGGCTGTTTTAAGGTGTGCATGATTGGGATAAACACAGCGCTTTCTGTCCTACAAACACACAATAGAGCCATATCTGACAGAACAATGCACTGTGGAGGTGCTGTTGTATCACCTGACACATATGCACACACAGTTACTGGTGTACGATTACAAGACATGGATGGTTATTGGTGTCTGTACACGCTATAGTACGCATTCAACCACACTCATATAATCTCACGGCAGGAAACCAAAAGTGTCATATGGTTCTTTCCCTTTGGCAATGATAACTGGCCTCAGAATGTGTGTCATACAAATAAAAGGGCATTGAATTTTAAAAAGATTAACCTGTTGGTGTTGTAGTTTGCAAAACATAAGGTGACATGAAATAAATTTTACTATTTAATTATCAGGCTTACTCAGAAATGCTAGCGAACCGTAAACCGTTTTATTATGTGTCCGCCTTTGGCATCAATCATTATTACAGCACTAAAACTTCTATGATGCCTGTGAATCATTAAAGGTGCCATCTCCACGCTGTATTGGTTGTTGTCATAGTAGCTCCTAAACATGATTTGACTTGCTGAAAGTGCTTACTCGTTTACTATTACTGAGTATTTTAGTTTTATTCAGTGACATATATCCCTTAAACCCTGTTTTAACATGTCTTCAGGAATAGCTTTCGCCAAAGTTGGTGCCCAGATTAAGTAGCCCCAAGTGATGTCAAAGTCCTGCTTGCTGGAGCATAAAGAACAGCGAAATGGAAAGTGGTGTGCAATATATAGCTTGCTTTCAATGTTTCAGCAAAAAAAAAAACAGTTATAGATTAAGCTTGACTCTTGAGATGTGCAGCATATTCTCTACAGGAGGGAGTGTAATGCTTAGCTTTTAAAACGTTGCTTAGTACAAAGACTGGAGACAGATGGAAACAGCCTGACTCAGTCCAAAGGTTATAAAATACACTTACAGGCACCTCTTAAGCTTGTGAGTTATATCTCATTTGTTTATTGTGTACACGAAAAACAGCCAATTTAGGGTTTTACGGGGGTTAATGTGCTGGACTATTTCCTGGCTGGGACCATTGACTTTATAGGCGGGGACCAGTAACTCACAGTAGTGAGTTGTGCCTGGCCAAGACATAGGCTGGCACATTACCCCTGAAACGTGCTACAAAATGTAAATGTACAGAGCTAGGCTACCTGTATCCTCCAGTTTTCTGTGTTGTGCTAATGATAATGTTCAGTTTTGATTGAGAATGGCGAAAAAGTTTAACATGTTAAATGTAGAATATTTAGCAGAGCTTTTTATTGTACATATATATGGGCTTGACAATATATTACTATTGTGAAGTACAAAATATTTTGGAAAAAAATCTATATATGGTAAATTCGTAACATGGCATATGTATCTTTCCTGTTTTAAAAGTGATGTCCTTTTGAAGCACTTACCAAAATAGGTGTACCTGATAAAATGGCCATGGAGGGTATTGATCAATCTATCAACGACTTGTCAGCCAGTTTACATAAAGAACAGTATGTAACTGACAGTATCATGTTTTCCCACATGCATAAACTGGTTTGTCTTAAGAGTCTGTCTTTGGCAACCTTTTCTTAGAGTTTAACACTGCATATGCTGTTCAGTCTCATACAATAGCGTGCAGCCATGTCAGAGACACACATATGACTCATGAGCCCCTGGGGAAAGCAGTGGCAAAGAAACAAAGGGAGTTAAGAGTTTGGGAGAGGGAAACAGAGAGGAAAGGGGGGAGACAGTCTTTAAAGCAAAAAGAAAGGAAGGGCAAGAGGGTTTGGATGTGCAACAATTTGCTTTACTGCTGCACTAACACAAAACAGGACAGCGCTTACTCAAGGGTGAGAGTGAATGTTAACTTGAGTTTTGTGTGTGTGAACATATGGTTGTTTGTAAGTTTGGACTCAAAGGGGGAGGAGAAGGTGTTTTTATGGGTTTCTGCACACGCAAAACACACATATGTGCGTGTGCGCATGCCAGTTGGTGGGTGGGGGGATGTATGGGGGTGTGTTTGAAGCGGAGGTAGTTAGAGGAGGAAGTGGCAAACTGATAGATGGGAACAGAATGTTCTATGGAGTGGCGAGAGAAAGAAAGAGTGTTTGTATGGGGGACAGTTCCCCCCCCCCACACACACACATACACGCACACACACACACACCCACATCACATGTTACATGAGAGCCACATACCTCACACACACATGCATGTCGGCACAATGCCATGGAAAAATGTGCCCACTCATTTCCACATTTACTGTAGGTGAAAACATATATACTCACAATCATTTAACACACATCAACAGGGAACCCGGTCTGAATAAATCACAATTAAATGTCACCAGAAAGTTAACCTGCATGTTTTAACTTTTTCTCAGATTTCTTAATGTTATAAAAGGCCTTCTGTACACTGGCGAGACATCTGGCGTCTAAACTAGTTCACCAAGCTTAATGTTTTGCCAAGGTACATCTTTGAAAACACCTGTTTGATTGAGACAGTGATATCCAAGAACGTCATGAAGATAAAACTCCACCACAAACACATTTACTCACACATTCAGTCCTCTTTATTCAGTTTGTGATGCTGTTAGATTCTTAATAAACCATGAAGGGCACTAAGTACAGCTTACCACTAATGCAAATCTCATACTGTGATGTGAACTAAGAGAAAACAAAGAGAGCTTGTTTTTATTACTGATCATGCATCTGTACAAGTCACCCCTTCATGTTTCTGTATGATTAGCCATGCTTGTGTGAACTTACTTCTGAGTGTATGGAGTTGTTTGTGTGTTTGGAAGAAGCAAGAGTGTCATCAACATTGCACGCCCCGCCTCTAGAGAATAAACGGAGCGATGGAAATACTTCAGAGTGTTCCTGCCGGCTTCCCTCAGGCGGTCACTGACTCTGATAGAATCTTACTTGGTAAAGGCAGGGATTCTACATTGGAAATTCATTTGACAATAAGTAACTGTCTTAAAAATAATTATTAAATAAAGTATAAGTGAATATACTGTATTATGGAAGATAGTTATGATACACAGCAGAAAAACCCTTATGATTGCTGTTATGTCTTTATTTTTCCAGTTCTAGGAGTTTTAGTTGAGTTTTGGTCCTAATTCGGCCTTCCTGTACATTTCTTTTCACTTTTCAAATCAGTTTTTCAAGCAAAAGGCCACTCACCACTCATACCATCATTTCTAAATGGTATAAACCTCTTAAAGGTTGGAACTATCCCGAAGAACCAGCATCAGGGTGTTGCTGAAATCAGCTCAACGCAGAGCACAGTTTTGCTGTTTCAGCTTCTCACATTCAACAGGGGAATCTCGCAGCACTGCCTCAAACACACACAAACGCCATGCTCATCTCACACACAGAATGAAAAAGACATGTGCTTTGTATTTTCTCATTAGTACAGAGTTGCAATGCCAGTGCAGAGGTTGAGTCTTCATATGATGTTGAGGCAGGTGAGACGTGATCGATGCGTCTGTCATCCATTTGTGGCTGGAGAGTTCACATCAGGAACCAATCAGAGCAGGGTGTGGCTCTTTGTGTGTGTGTGTGTGTGTGTGTGTGTGTGTGTGTGTGTGTGTGTGTGTGTGTGTGTGTGTGTGTGTGTGTGTGTGTGTGTGTGTCAGTGGTGATAGTCATGTCAGAGAATGTGTTGAATCCACAGCATCTTAACAAACATTTCGACAGATAATTTTAATTGTTTTAAATGGTAACAGATGGATTAAGGCATGCCATTTTGAATTACCAAGGGTCACACTCATTACTGCCAGTCTTATGTTCTATTGGTTCTATTTTAGGTCAGACTTGTAAACATGTAGCTTATTTGTTTGTGAACAGGCAAGGGCACAAAATATTGGTCAATTCAGTCAATTATAGGGAGGTTGTGGTGCCAAGTTGCAAGCCTTCAAAGGTAGAAGAAACTCCTTTTGAGTCATTGAGACACATTACCATGTCCGCCTCCTTTCTTCTTTAGAGAAAGAAAATGATGGTCCTCAGGCGTCTGTCAGCTTTTTAATGTATGCTTATTGAAGCTCCAGGGATTCAGGACATCCCTTTGTTCTGTTTTTTCCGCACTTTTTTAAATGGATATGCACTATTAGTCAGCATTTGACTGGATATATTATTATTTTACGTTTTGTGAAGATGACGCAGCTCCTGAAGCAGATGCAGCAGCTCCTGAAGCAGATGCAGCAGCTCCTGAAGCAGACGCAGCAGCTCCTGAAGCAGATGCAGCAGCTCCTGAACCAGACGCAGCAGCTCCTGAAGCAGACGCAGCAGCTCCTGAAACCACTGAAGCAGAAGCAGCTCCTGATGCAGATGCAGCTCCTGAAACAGAGGCAGCCCCTGAAGCAGACGCTCCTGAAGCAGACGCTCCTGAGGCAGACGCAGCACCTGAAACAGACGCAGAGGTAAAAAAAAATAACTTCTCTGTTGATTAGTTTCTTTTGGATAATCAATCTGTGTTTATCTCGTCTTGC
This sequence comes from Eleginops maclovinus, assembly GCF_036324505.1. Lineage (NCBI taxonomy): Eukaryota > Metazoa > Chordata > Actinopteri > Perciformes > Eleginopidae > Eleginops > Eleginops maclovinus. The sequence continues at coordinate 14,165,160 of NC_086355.1, read as the reverse complement.
ATATAAAAGTTACCTAATTGCAAGTCCAGGTGATGTCGAAAATATAAAAGCGAGTTCAGTTCCAAAAGGTTATCTTTAATAATGTTACTGTGATAATTGCAAACCTTCTCGTCTTAAGACCCCGTCATCACTCAAAACTCTTATCTTGCCTGGTAAAGAGCTCACAGGAAAAGGTTTGGGTTTTCTGAAAACAGCAGTACTGACCAGATAAATAAACATTTCTAAACCTTGTCCAGGTCTGAGTCTTCTGTACTGTGCATTGTTTCTATCTAACAGTGCCTCTTTGCAACCTGAATTTAGTAGAGCACACTGAGGTCTCGAGAATAGCTAGCTCTTGATCTTCAGGCAGTTATTTGAGAAGCTGATTCATATCAAATGGCTGAAAGTTGGTCATGTAAGTTCATGATGGGCATAAAACGTGTTATAAAACATAACGTCAATGGCGGCTTTGTTTCTACCCTTTTCAGACTGTATTTTGTGTTTAAGCAAAGCTCCAGTTTGCATATCAGTTGTGCTGCTTAGTAGGAGAAGAGATATGGTGAAGCACTAAAAATGATGCTCTAATCTTGAAACCAAATCCCCGGAGTGCATTTCAATGTTTAAAAATGTGTTTTGTTTTTATTTAAAATATATATAACTCGTGTTTAATATAGGAAACGGAAGCCAAGCCTGAGCCTGCTGCTGAACCTGAAGCGGGAGCTGATGATACTGTGGTTCCTGAGGCTGGTGAAGCAGAACCAGAGCTTACTCCAGAAGAACCAGCGGCTGCTGCTCCAGCAGACACAGAAGCAGACACAGCTGCAGCAACACCAGGTGATTAACTGGTGTCTGAATATACACACTTGAAAAAGGAAATACAGTGAAATCTAAAAAACCGTTCTGTTTCTTTTTTCAGATGATTATTTTGACACAAAAACATATTTTTTTATTTTATAATAATCCTTCACTACCAAAAATTCTACTGACTGTTTTGTGCTCTCAAATAAAAAGTTAACATAACATGTTAACATGAATCAAGTATAAAATCAACACTTAGCACGTTGATGTTTTATGTTCATAAGCTTGATAAGAACACTGGCGAGGCATCTATTGGCATCTCAAGTAGAATGTTGTGCTTCAATGCTCCTTTGTTATAGAGACAGATTTCCAAGGAAGTAATGAAGATGGAAATCCGGAAACACCCACACAGACATGAAAAGTGCCACAAAACAAGCCATTCCATCTCATCCCATGCCATAAAATATGGATAACAAAAATAAATTAGTGATCTAATACTTGCACCCCACATCTGTTTTTCTGTCTGCTCCTGCACCTGCAGCTGATCCAGAGGATGAAGATCCAAAGGCTGAGGAACCAACAGCTACTAAAGAGGAGGAAGCTTCCCAAGCAATACTGAGGCACCCACTCAGGAGGAGGTCAGTAACAGTGTTAAAAAGTGTTATTCAAACCTAACATCTACATTATGATTATGTATAATTGCAGACCTCCAGGGTATATACTTTTGGAAGTTAATGTTCATTGTGTTCATATTCAATACTTTCAATAGAGTGGACCTGTGGCCCCAGCAACAGCAGATACAGATGTAAAAGATACTGAGGAGAACCCAACAGATCCTGCTGCTGAAGAAACACAACCAGGCGCTGAAGAACCAAAAGAGGTGGTCCCTGTGGTCCCAGGTAAGAATATACTGTAGATTTCCTTGTGCATATCCTTTACAGCCTCGTATGGAAAAAGAATATATGATCCCCATGCCACTAATCAAGAGAGCAAAAATGTCCATGCCTGTTTCTTTAATGACTCTGGTACAGAATGCAGCTTTGAGACTGTAGGTATAACTTATAAATAGTTACTTGCGTCAAGTCCCTTTGGACAGAGTAGGTATCTTGAGGTATGTGTTGGACACATGAATTTGATCAAATCTGATGAGCTCATCACTTTAGCATGTGTGTCCTTTACATGGGGAACTGTACAAACTTGTTTGCAAGATTCATGTTCTGGGACATTCTGTCTAGTTGTAGCATGTTACATACTGCACCATTTGAGTCATGATCTCCTATATAAGCATAATGCCTTAATGTATATAATTAGCAGTTTAATATGGAGAAATTAGATATTCACATATTCCTTCTTTGTAGACAGCAAGCTGTGAAGCTTTTTATTTAAAATTAAAAACAAATGAATGTTACACATTTGTAGAGCGCTTGATAACGGTGTCAAACCTGTCTGTGGATTTGAGATTTTTGCATCAAACACTGATTCTGTTCTTTGTTTCTGCCGACAGTTGTAGTTGTTCCTGTGAATGCAGGTAAAAAAAATATTCTACCCTCCTCTTTTATTTGTGCATTTTCTAAAGAAACTTATATAAACCTTGTATATAATATTTATATATACTGGAGCCAAGTCTAACACAGCTAAACAAATAACTCGGGCACACCACAAGTAATTGCTAAATATGACTCAGCAGCTCTTTTCATCAAACAAGAGCTCTTCATAACATAATTAAAACCAGTTTATTTCAGTTACTGCAGTAAATTGAATACCCAAAACTAAACTCTTAAATGTACACTTGCGGCAGCTGGTCATGTTGAAATCCCAATAAAAGCATTACATTATATTATTATATGAAAACTAAAAATCACTACAAATTAGAAGTAGTTGTGTGTAAAGCGAGAACTTTTGAATCTCAGATCTTTATAGATTGTGATTAATCTTAACTTACTAAACATATTTTATTATGTATGAGCCTTAACTCTGGACCTACTGTAATGTGTCAAGCATATGAGATGTCCAATGTGTCATGACTGAACCCTAGGAATACCCATGAAGTTGTTGCTGTCAAGTGTTCCGTCTTTTTTGGCTGTGCTTAACCCCCACTTGATAGGGAGGCACCAATTCTGAATGTTTTAACTGGGTTTCACTCAATGACCAGGCTTCTTGTATCTTTATCCGATTTATTCCTTTTGTAGCCCAGACAGTACAGGTGAAAAACCTTAAAAACCAGAGAACACCAACCATTTACAAATTTGCACATCTCTTATAAAAATAGGCACAGGAATCAACAATGATCAATTATCAAAATGTTTGACCTGACACACACATGTATAAATAACCACATATATATATAAATAAATAACCACATGTATATAAATAAACACATTTGTTAAGTTAATCATTTTAGCTTGAATCCATCACAGATATTAAATTAGCCTACATTTTCCAATACGAGAACCACAATGAGTGACTGATCAACCACATGGATCACTAAACAGTTAAATTGTTAGCAGCATGTTTAGCACACCATTTTTTCCCATATAAATATTTACAAATATTTACAATACATATTCACTCCCACCAAGTTACAATGTGCAATTTCAGCAATTCATTTTAGACAAACTTCATATGATCTAGGACTATGCACGTTTTAAACCATGGCTTTATGCCAATCCATCACAGCAGTATTCCATATCAAAGAGCTAAATCACTGAATTAAGCAAACTGCAATAAAACTGACTAACCAACGTTTCCACAATACATTCTGCACTACCCGTGAATATTTACAACACAAAAGCAGATACTACCGTGCACAAACACAAATGACTTTCCCGCGGCAGCATTCAAATGCGTCGTCGGCGTCCATCAAACAATCAACAAGTGGCACTCGCAACAAAGTCTTAACGTAGCGATCTTACCGGCTGTCTGTTCAGTCTTTGAATAATTGGTACCAGATTCAGCACAACTTCGGAAGAGCTCGATGAGAATGCCGCCTCTTACTCTCCTCGTGCTTTACTGACGTTTGTCTTTTTAAACAGATATTAAGCCGGACTGCGTGCGTCTTCTTTTCCTGCTCGAGTGTTCACATGCGAGTGATAATTAGTTCCGCTTGACTGCCGACGACGAAAAAGGGGCGTTCACCGTGACACCTCCCACTCAACCTTTTTGTACTTGGACAGATAGGTTGCAAACTTTAAGGTGAACCTAAACAGTGAGGATTCTGCTCTTCTACAGGGAGAAGGACTACCAGCCGTCTGACATCTCTTCGCAATACCACCCCATTTGACTTCTCCGACCTCTGAGGACTTGGTCGCTGGCCTTTGATTCTGAACGGAGGCACAGTTGCTTGGTGTGACAAGAATCTCAACATCTCTCACGATGTCCTTTGAGTCGGGAGCTACAGTGACGACTCTGCCGAGCCTAAAATGACCCCGTAGAGCGTTTTGATCGCAAAGCCACACAACATCCCCAACGCTGACATTTCTTTCTGTGGTGTGCCATTTGGTTCTAATGAAGAGACTTGGGCCAGCAAGCTGGCTCCACGCTTTCCAAAACTCATTCACCTGGGTTTGAATTTCACGAAGGCGCTTGTAGGGATAGTTGTTAAAGCTGAAGGACTTCACGTCACCACTGGGAGATGCTCGTCCTAAGAGAAGCGAGTTTGGTGTTACATACTCAATGCGGTCCTCTCGACTCTGGATTCTTGCGTCAATGGGCCGCTCATTAGCCAGGTTAGCTGCCAACTGGAGGGCTGTCAGGAACTCATTGAAAGTAAGGCTTGCCGTCTTGCTCAAACTTTGAAGTGCTCTCTTGGCAATCCTTACGGCAGCTTCAGCAGCTCCGTTTCGATGTGGTGAATCAGCGGGGAGCACTTTCCATGTCCAGCTTGTCCCATTTTTTACAGCATACTCCTCCAGGCTTGCTGTGTCTTGGCTTTGCAGAAAGGTGTACAAGTCCTCCAGCAAAGATCTTGCACCAACAAAATTGGTCCCAGGGTCTGACCAAACCTTGAGGGGGTGGCCCCTGACGCCAGCGAATCTCTGATAGGCCATTAGAAAGCTCTCTGTGGACAGACTACTGGCGAGATCTATGTGCAGAGCCCGGCTCGCCATGCAGCAAAAGACGACCCCCCATACTTTCATAGATACTCTTCTTTTGATGTCATCTCTCACCAGGTATGGTCCAAACAAGTCAACAGATATAAACTGGAATGGCGCAGCAGGTCTTGACCTTTCTACTGGCAGATCACCCATCACTTGTTGGCATACTTGAGCTCTTGCCTTCCTGCAGTGGATGCACTGGTTGACAACTTTCTGGGCCAGCCTTCTACCTTGGATGACCCAAGCCTTTTGCCGCATCCTTAACAGAGTCCCGGCAACCCCTTCATGACCTTCCTGATGACTTTGGCGTGCCAGTAGAGTTCCTAGCCAGGTGTCGAAAGGAACCAGTGGAACAGCCAAGCAGTCTTCTTTGAAATACTGTATTCGGCCTCCACACAGTAACAGCCCACTAGCTCCATCCTTGTACACAACCAGCCGGTCTGTTGTGGTGCTGGGGAAGGTAACTCCTTCTTGTGCTGCTAAACACAGATCTCGGAATGAGTCCTCCCTCTCGGCCGTAGTGATGATGCCAACCAATGGGACTGCCTCCCACTTTGGTCTTCCCCTGGCTCTGCAATGAAGAAACTTCTTTGCCGCCCTCCAGACCAGCGCTAGTGACTTCATTAGTCGTGTTAGGCTACTGAACCGCTTGCTATCCAACAGGCTTGAAGCTGCAACCTCGGCTGGTGGCCTATGCAGATCCGCGGAGGTCGAAGTTGGATCCTGCTTGGGCTCCTGCCTTGACTCCTGCTTGGGCTCCTGCTTTGCTCCAGCCCGGGTAAGGGCAGCAACAAAAGCCTTCTTTTGGATGCGTGTGAGGTTCTCTCCCGCTTCGGCAGCAACATCCTTGGCGGACTTCACTGGCCACTCACTCTCTGGGAGACTTAAGAACTTAGGACCCAGCTGCCACTCTGTGCCTTCATCCAACTCTCTGGGGCTTGCCCCTCTGGAAATAATATCCGCTATGTTGAGTGGACCAGGAATCCACCACCAGTCTTGGACGTTCGTGCTGCCTTGAATTTCCCCAATTCTATTTGCGAAGAACGTCTGGTAGCCGTAGCTTTCGCGTTGGATAGCCCCCAGGACTGTCTGGCTATCAACCAGGTGGTACCACCTCTCCACACGAATTCTGCAGTGCTTCTGGAAATACTTCTTCAGACGGGCAGCGTAGACAGCTCCACAAACTTCAGCCTTGACAGCGTCCCCCTTATGGTCTAACGGCGTCAGCCTGGCTTTGGATTCAACTAGCCGTATGGTCACGTCTTGTGGCAATTTCCACCGCAGGTACAACACAGCGCCGTACGAGCGCTCACTACCATCGGAGAATGTGATACCGCAGGGCTCAGCGGATGGGTCAGGAGGTGTCAAGGCTCTGACGAAACTCACCCGACCGAGCTCAGCATAGTCCTCAAAGAGGCAGACGGCATCTTCCCGGAGGCCCTCAGACAAAGGTACGTCCCATGTATTTTCTGATGGACTATCTTTGCCCTTTGCTTCTTGGAAAGCTCTCCTCACCAAGATGGCTCCCTTCTGCTTGACAGGCGTCACAAGACCAAGGGGATCGTCCAGTCCAGAGACTTGACTTAGGAGCTCTCTACGAGTGAGTGGATTTGGCACCCGTGCCCTTACTTCATCTTGCAACAGGTTTTCTCCCAATCTCATTTTCTTTTTCTTTTTAGAGAAGTTCACAGCCACCATCATGCGAAGTTTGTCACTCTCTGGGTCATACCCAAGACCCAGAGCTTTATTGTTCTCTTCGGAGAGTTGGTTTGGAAGGACCATCACTGAGGGTTCTTTCCTCTCCAGGTCTCTGTGTCCTGGCCTCCCACTTTGGCCAGAGTAGACCCACGGCTTCATGTAGAATCCGCCGGCTTCCAGGATCTTTTTGACATTAGCTGTTATTTGCTTGAGCTGACTCGGGTCGTTGTGCGAAGTCAGGACATCATCGACATAGGCGTCTTGTTCCAGCACACGGCGCTCTTCTGCAAGGTGGTTGAACATTGGCAGATTCGCCGTCTCACGCATGGCGACTTGTGCGATGCAGCCTGCCGGCTTATCTCCGATGTTGACCCTCGTAATCGCCTTTTCAGTCCTCATGAATGTTGCTTCGACAGCCCTCCTATTGTTGGGCAATGTTACTGGATCCTCTATCCAGGGATATTTCGCATGCCAATGTGGCTTCTCACTGTGACGATCTCCGGTTACATACGTCAACCCACTCTTTATTTGCTCCAGCTCCCGCTCCTCAGAAATGGTCATCTCTTTCCCCCCAGGTTGACAATGTCCACATCTACAGCCGCCGCACCTGGGCTCACAGGCAGCCCCAATGCTGTCCCACCTCCACCAGTCCAGGAAGTCTTTGCTGGCCGCACACGTAGTGGCTTGGGTGAGTGGAGGCTGTTCAAGTGAGCCTTTACAGATGATTTCCTTATACTCTGCAGCTGCTGTCCGCATGGAGCGTGCAAAATGAGTTCTGGAGCCATGGGCCGTGATTTTACCATCTTCCAAAAGGTCTGGATGAGAACCACCCACTGTCGTCCCAAGGGGACCATCCCACAAGACAAGGTCACCAACGGAGCGCACCTTCTGAGGGACGAGCTGGCCTTCTTTATGGCTAATGAGGAGCTTGATTTTAGTGGGACGGACCAGTTTATGGAGGGGAACGTCAGGAAATATTTTTTGCAGTCTCTTGGGTGGCACGTGCCGATTTACTTCTGCGATGCTATTCAGCCCATAACACACAAGCTGGTGGGATCTCAAAGTTCCCTTTGAAGTTGTGACCCGGATTTTCAGTAGATACCGCTTGGTCTCAACTGTTACTTGCATCCCGCCAACTCCATGGACTATGAGCGTGACATCCTCACTCCGCAAGTTCAGCTCCCAAGCAGCCTCGTGAGTGATGTAATTGGTGTCGGATGCCAAGTCTATCAGGGTCCCAAGCTTCTGCCCAGCATTTGCAGTGACTTCGAGGATCATCATTATGACTGGGAACTCATCAATACCATTCTCCGCCATGACTGAACTGAATGTTTTTGAGACAGAATTACAGAACACATTTCGACACCGCTGAGCCAAGTCGGGGGCCAGGCTTGTCAGGAACTCTTCCTGGGTCTCTGTGTACTTTTTCAATTCGCCTCTTGCAGGGCTCGGCCTCAACTTCCTCAGCCCATCTCTTTCTCTTCCAGCCTTGGAACAGAGGTAATAGTGATGACGTGGGCCTTGAGTGTCCTTACACCCCTCGCTTTTACACAAAAAGGTGGTCTTGCACTCTGCATCATTGCCGTGAACCTCGAGACACCTCCCACAAGCACCAAGTTCCTTAACTGCTTCTTTCTTTTCTGCCACTCTGAGCTCTTTGAACTTCTTGCAGTAATACAGCTTCCTCCCGTGGCCTCTATCTCCACAGACAACACAAGATGCTTGGGAGCTTGAGGAGTTGGTGGACTTTGTTCGGGCGTGCTTTTGTGGGATTCTTGCCTCTCTCTTGCTGGGATCATCCCTTAATTGATCCAATTGCTCATAAATCTTCTCCTGACTTTTCAGAAAACCAAGGAGCATGTCGAACCTGTCTTCAGGTGATACGTCTTCCTTCCCTTTTGATACATAGACCAGCCACTCCTTCTTTAAGCTTTCAGGCAGCTTGCTCTCCAGGGACTTTGTGACGAGAGGATTTTTCAAGGCGCCCGTGTCTCCCAACGCGCTGAGGTCATACAAGGCTTTTTCAACAACCTGGATCAAGTCCACGATCTGCCTGGGTTGGTAGCTTTTCACCGGTGGCAGTGACTGCAACTCTTCAACAATTTCCAGGGCAATTGCTGTTTTATTTCCAAACCGGTTTTCAAGGACGCGAAAGATTTCATCCGCCGTTCCATATGTTGACAGGCGAAGGTCCCTCGCTACCTTTTCCTCAAGGCTATCCAACAGCTGGAATTTCCTTACCTCCCGGGAGCCGGTAGGTTCCCCTTGCTTTTGGAGCGCCTCCCATTCCTTCTTCCAGAGGTAGAAGTTTCGCTTATTTCCATCAAACTGCGGGAGTACTGTTGGCTTCAATTTGATAGCAGGTGTCCGACGTCGCTCTTTTCCTGGGGACCCATCATTCTCCAGCTTCGCCTGTAATAGGGTGGCTTTCTCTGAAATCAAGTCAAGCAGCCAACCTTCCACACGCCTCATGCGCTGCTGGAAGTCAGGCCGCTCTTCATCTGGGACCCAGCGAGTCCATTTGCAGATGGCTTCTTTTCCTGCTCTCACCAGCCCCTCAAGGTTACTAAGCATCAATTCATATACCTCCAATTTCAGGCCAGATTCCTTTTTCTGCATCCGCTCACACTCCCTTTCAGCTGCCCCCAGTGCCAGGGACAGTTCAGGGTTGCCAAAACTTCCCCATAGAACCCTCTGGACAGCCTGCTCCACCTCCTCAAGTTTTTCTTCACATTCATCTGATGTCTTCTTAATGTCTGCACTTACGTCCTCTTTGGCCTGCGCTTCTTCCTCAGTCCAGGAAATTTCCACCTCCTCATTTGCCTCCATCACCCGGTCAGCCTCGAGTGCGACCTTGCTGAAGGCTTCCACCAGTTCTTCCGCCGACATTTTCTTGCAAGACTTCAGTAGTGAGTTTGCCAGTCGGGAAAACCGCTGTTTGGCAGTCGTTCTCTCCTTCTTTAACTGCTGCAGAGACTTTGACCCCATTTTGGGCTTTGGAAACGAACTTGGAAAGCTGTGGGCGTGGACTCAGTTGCAGGTGGGCGTGGACTCAGTTGCAGGTGGGCGTAGACTCCGCTGACTTAGTTGCAGGTGGGCGTAGACTCCGCTGACTTAGTTGCAGGTGGGCGTAGACTCCGCTGACTTAGTTGCACGTGTGTGCCCAACTGCAGAAGCTGTAGCCTGGCTTGCTAGGAGCCTCTTCAACCAGCTCGAGTCGGTTTTTCACTGTCAAGTGTTCCGTCTTTTTTGGCTGTGCTTAACCCCCACTTGATAGGGAGGCACCAATTCTGAATGTTTTAACTGGGTTTCACTCAATGACCAGGCTTCTTGTATCTTTATCCGATTTATTCCTTTTGTAGCCCAGACAGTACAGGTGAAAAACCTTAAAAACCAGAGAACACCAACCATTTACAAATTTGCACATCTCTTATAAAAATAGGCACAGGAATCAACAATGATCAATTATCAAAATGTTTGACCTGACACACACATGTATAAATAACCACATGTATATAAATAAACACATTTGTTAAGTTAATCATTTTAGCTTGAATCCATCACAGATATTAAATTAGCCTACATTTTCCAATACGAGAACCACAATGAGTGACTGATCAACCACATGGATCACTAAACAGTTAAATTGTTAGCAGCATGTTTAGCACACCATTTTTTCCCATATAAATATTTACAAATATTTACAATACATATTCACTCCCACCAAGTTACAATGTGCAATTTCAGCAATTCATTTTAGACAAACTTCATATGATCTAGGACTATGCACGTTTTAAACCATGGCTTTATGCCAATCCATCACAGCAGTATTCCATATCAAAGAGCTAAATCACTGAATTAAGCAAACTGCAATAAAACTGACTAACCAACGTTTCCACAATACATTCTGCACTACCCGTGAATATTTACAACACAAAAGCAGATACTACCGTGCACAAACACAAATGACTTTCCCGCGGCAGCATTCAAATGCGTCGTCGGCGTCCATCAAACAATCAACAAGTGGCACTCGCAACAAAGTCTTAACGTAGCGATCTTACCGGCTGTCTGTTCAGTCTTTGAATAATTGGTACCAGATTCAGCACAACTTCGGAAGAGCTCGATGAGAATGCCGCCTCTTACTCTCCTCGTGCTTTACTGACGTTTGTCTTTTTAAACAGATATTAAGCCGGACTGCGTGCGTCTTCTTTTCCTGCTCGAGTGTTCACATGCGAGTGATAATTAGTTCCGCTTGACTGCCGACGACGAAAAAGGGGCGTTCACCGTGACAGTTGCTGTTTTAGTAGTTTTACATTATCAGTCATTTAAACATGCACATGACCTGCTTTCATGAGATACTGTATCGTGTATCATTCGCTGCAACGCCCCATTTTGCGAACATAATAATTGAAAACAGATGTACTTTTCGAAAAAGGTTATGAGGTGGGATTTTGTCCGACACATTTTTACCTCCTAAATTTAATTAGAGGATGTATGGTTTGAGTAAAGAAAGCTGGAAGTGTCGCACTTACAATGGTATTCTTTCTGCGCTCATTTCACCATTTGTCCTTACCTGCTTAATAGCAGGACATCCTCTTCTTTGTCACTCAAGAATAGTAATTTTATGTTTGGCTGGTCATTATCTCCACTCTGAGTCATGCTAACAACTAAGAAAGGGGAGTGCAGGAAGTGGCTGCTGTGGAAGGTTTCTTCCATGTGATAACTGGCAGGGAATGATATTGCACGGTGGTGACAGGAGGTAAAGAGTTGAGAGATGGAAAGTAGGATTAAGAAAGGAGAGCAAAAGAGAACAGAACAGAACAGGGGGAGGGGTTGTTATGTAAGGTAAACTAAGGAAAGAGATGCAGGGATATGCAAGGGCAAAGAGAGGGGAGAAGGTTGTGAGGTTAATGAACGCAGGAGATGGAAAGTATCGGAGTAAAGCTTGGCTCAAAATATGGTTTCATTACTTAACATATATCTGTGATAAATGGTGCTTAACTATGAGAGCAAAATTTACTCATGAATTTATGATTCCATATCAGGAATTATTTAGGGAGAAAGAATAGGTCACTGGAAAATGACTCCCCTAGGTTCTATCTGAAATAACTGACTGATCCCTGCCCAGCCTAAACAAGTTTTGTAGCATCCCACATGTTTTAATACATCACTTGGGGTTTCCCCCAGAAATATAGAGTCAGGTTAAGGTATTGTTCCTGACAGATAATATCCTTAAAATCTAAGTCAACACTTGTTTAAAGGATAACAGTCACACCCTGAGAGCAGGTAGAGTTTCACAGTTATTTTCCAGGACACTTCTGCAGGGTATTAACTGTAGAAGCCATGAGGGACTGGGGGGAGGGTCTCCATTATAGCTGATGTTTTTATTATAAAAGATTAACATGCAACAGTGAAGTATCGTGTGTTAAAGAGATGACATGTTTTTGGTGAACATCTGGAAGATATCTCTCCTGGGCGCGGTGGTGAAAAGTGAATTTCCCTACGGGGATCTAAATTGCATTTTCGTCACCAATGATGCCTTAATGTTTTTTTAGGGTCTTTTGACCTGGAAGATGCTCTGCCAGAAAGTGCTGCAGAGGACAACTCAGGAAGAAGCGGCAAAATGGGATCTGGAGGTGAGTAATCTCCATCACCCCTCTTGAGAAAACCTCTTCTGACATAAAGGGTTTTATACTTGAGGTGGTTATCCTAAACTTCTGGTTTACGAATACATGGGAACATGAAGTGAATAAAACATTTTCTAATATACTGTATGTATATTATTATTTGCAATTTGCATTTGCAATTTAACGAATAGGGGAAATTACAACAAAATGACTTAGTAAGACAGTCACTGCTCCCTGGGGAGTTATTGTCTTTTTTTTTTCAAACACAGCAGTGTATTATATCCATATATCCTGAGACATCGAGCTAAACATTTTCTATTGATACGGCATCTTTCAAACAAAGTTATAAAATGCTTTACGGTGTTGAAAAAGGACGTAAAACATTTTAGGATTGCAATGAAGTCAATTAAAAAATTAAAACAATTACACTTTCAGTGGAATACCCTGAAATAAAATAAAAATCACGATGCAAGATTATCAGTAAGGTTAGACAAGTTGCGAGTAAAATTATATGGTTTTAAAATATATATATATATATATGATATAAGTAGCCATCTTTGTACAATCGGTGCACTGCCTGTAGCCTTGCATCACATCTACAGTCACACCTCCCTAGAGTCTTTCGTAGGACAAGGTCACTTCAAGACAGTGCCTCATAAACTGTGCTTTTAAACATATTCCCTTGGATCTTCAAGAATGCTGTTCTAATTTTAGCATCTCTGTTTCCCACGACAAGAAAATAGATCGACTTGTTTTACTCTCATCAAGAAAGCCATAGAATAATTGAACAGCAACTGATTTTCCCTCCTTATTCCTCATCTAAAAGCTGATTCATCTATTTCAGTATAATGATTATAATCCAGTTAAAGGGCGCTTTCCTTAAGTGCTCTGTTATTAGAGGATTTGTCAAGTTGAAGCAGGTAGACGGCAGCCATGACGTCACAGGCTTATACAGGCAGGTAACACAGAAGGAGATACTGGAGTTTGATTTGCATATGTCAGAGAGTAAAGTTCAGAGCGGACCACAAACAGTGTTTATTTGTCTCCCCCTGATATTATAAAGGAAACTCTATGAGTGTACCAAAAGGACATTTCATATGTGCTTTTCCAGACCAGTTAGGACAAAAACCCTAGACCACTTAATGCCTCTGAGGTAAAAAACCACCTCAAAGAGAATAATCTTGCTCCTCCCTTTTTCTTCTCCACTGTCTGGGTTTAGCATGCATCATCAACACATTGAAACATGAAATGATTTTGCGTTTTTTCCCTATCCTCCTCTAAGCACTTGTGTTTCTTTCTTTCTCTCGTTAGCACATGCTGAAGGTGCCATAGGAGATGGTAAGACTTTTTATTTTCATGATCAAACGATATACAAAGAAATAATCCCATCAAGCCAGCTTCTGTCCAGTAGTTCTCGAAACTGGTGAAGCACACAGGATATTGCTGGCATGCCACTGACAGTACAAACAGGATACTAGTCTCAGTGGAAAACGCCTCTCCGCTATTGTTATAGTTCGAAAACACAGTTTGAAACTGCTCCTCTGTAAGAGCATTGTGAAGTGTAGTCACGCTACACACATCTGTCCAAGTGATATTTCTGATGGAAGTAAGTGCGGCTCCCTTTTGTCAGACAGACACAGTAGAGCGACAGGTGCCTGTTTTTGCATGTTTAAATAAACAGTCCCTCACTTCACAGTCGATGTTTAACTCCTATAGGGTTTACCAGTATGTGCATGGTGTTTCATGTTACTAACGGTATGTATATGTTCTCTGTTCAACAGGAAATAAACCTGAAGCCCAAGGTGAGCTGTCCCTCTTTTCTTTTTTTGTTTTGAATACAGTAACTCAGCCACCCATTCACTGGCCTAAACATACCTGCAGCATAAGCATTCCCCTATTTTCATAACTGTAGGGCCCTAAGTAGGTGTGTTGTCGCTGCAGTAGGACATTTTCCAAACTTTTCTTTAAACTTGAACTTGCCTTTAAACTTCGATAACTGCCTTTTTATATTTAATGAATGACAAGCAGGCTTTTAGAGTGATTGGACCTTCAATTGGCAGAAAGTCACCAGTGTTACAATGCCAAATGGTATTTGTATTAAAACCTAACAAGGATATAGATTGGTAATGTATGAATTCATGAGTGTTATGATAGTCAGAAAACCTCTTTAAATGCTCCATGAATAAACACAATAATTAAAGTTTAGTAATGGCCGGCAATCAATGTTAACAGTTGTAAAGGTATATCTGTAAGAAAAAGTACAATACAACAGATAAGAGACAGCCTTGTACACTAATCAGGGAAATGGGTCACATTGTAAAATGTAACTTTTTCACTGACCTCTGACCCCAGCCTTGTGGCCTACAGTAGTGTGATAGGGGTTGTGTACACTGATTCATGCCACTTTTTTTACATGAGACTTAGTGCTTTGTCCATGGTGTGTTCTGTATATTTGCAGATGCATGTTCATACAAGTCTATTTCCCACACCTTTACTTCCTTGTACTGACTCACTCTCTTCCCCCAATTTATTCCACTTAATTTGATCTTGAATTATTTATTTTGAGTCACGCAAGTTCTCTGACTCATGCCACTCCCTATTTGTTCTCCTCTTTGTTTATCATAACTTTGGAGGAACTCTTTTATTTTTCATGTATGTTTTTGTAAGTTGCTGACTCATCACAACACCATTCTCCCTTTGTTTTCATCCGCTTCAGCCTATCCTGACTTTTGAATTACCTTATCTATTCTGTCTGATATGTTTTGTATATTTGTAGTTCCAAATTGTAAATCATTTATCTACAGATATAATTTCCGCAAAAAGTCTGTAATATTCACCTCAATCTTCATCATTTACAGTAAATTCAGAATATTTTAGAAGCTAAATAAAGTCATTATATTCTGATGGCTTTCTTCTGGCAATGTATCTACAACAACAAAAACTTGTATTGTAACGTTGTGTATATATCTGCCATTCGGTGAGTTATATCATTAGTTATTTAACATACCTAGTATATACAGTGCAAAGTAAATACTATAAAATATTAAGCATATGATTAAAAAGTATTTTTGTGCTATTTACACTGAGCATCTTATTTCATATCATATAAGTGCACTAGAATTTGCCATTATTTTTACTTATATTGAGGTTGAATGAAGGGCTTTTACTCATAGTGCTGCATTTGTTCGTGTGCCTTTCACAGACTGAGAGGTATTTGCGATGACACAGCAGGAAAACTATTCAGATCTGTGTTGGCATGGTAACTGGGTTACAGGTGCAGACAGATTTATTCTGTCGCTATGAATGCTTTCAAGGGTCTTAATTATTGGGTAGGCAAGAGAAATGGAATCAGAAAATGCTGCAAAAAGATGATGCATCTCTCAAGTCTCGTGTCATCGAGCTTCGGCTGAATGCCATTTCATGTTTCATCTGCAAAGTGGCAGCCAGTGTTAATACTGTATACAACAATATCCTAAGCTGCTACACTGGCCAATATCCACTGCAGGAGTCACATTTGTGTCATAAACACTAGTATGTTTAGAGTTCAAATATTGTTTTCAAAAGATATTGACTATATTGTCTTTTTTGTGTGTTTCCTACAGAGGCCAGCTCCGGCTCTGTAGCAGGCATCCTAAGTGCAGTTGCCGTGGCCATAGTGGGAGCTGTTACTGGATATTTCACATACCAGAAGAAGAAACTGTGCTTTAAAAACAGACAAGGTAATTATCACGCTGACAAATAATATGATGCTGAACTGCTGTAAACAGGGCTTGATATTTTTCTGATTACAGAATTTATACAAAAATGTCTTTAGAATCTAATCAAGCTACCAGCATATTCAGTCACACCTTTGGATTCAGATTTCAGGACAGGTTAGTGTGTGACTTCGGGTCTGAATATTACAAGTTCTGGAGGTCAGCAGTCTTTCTTTGAGACATAGCAGAGTCAGCTTGATCCCTTTAGAGTGTTGTCAATTGCTGTTCACTCACACACATCCTGCATACCAATACTACCAATTCAGCAGAGTTTAATTTACAGTCAACATCAGTGGTAGGCCATTCAGCTCAAGTGATGCGGGGTAAAAGTTAGATTCAGAAAAAAGATTTTACTCCGACTATAATGAGCTAGTATTTATCAAATGTTAAAGTTATAAATTTGCCTTTTCATATATTTAGCATGTACTGTATATGTATGATGCTCAGTAAAAGGATATCAGGCAATTAGAGCCTAGAAAAATTAACATCCTTTGAAAATCCCCCCCTGGGTGCTTTCACTGTCATACTTTAGTTTACTAAATGCTTGAGAAATCCCAACTGACATGACTGATGACTTAATTGCCTTATTTTTGTCTTACCACGTTTTTTGCGTCTGTCTGACTTTGTCAATCTCTGTGAATAGAAGCTGATCCTGAAGCTGCCCGCAAAGCTGATACTGCAGAGGCTCAGTCAGATCCCCAGGGTGAGACACACACACACAAAATACATTTTAAGTAGATGTATGAAAAATGTAGAAGCATTTTTTGACATTTTTCTTTCTTTTTGCAGTCCTTAGCAACCTGCTAAACTCCTCCTAAGGTAGCAATGGATACATGACAGCTTGGACCAACTACCGGCAAGAAAGTGGCAATCTCACTGTTAGGCTCTATCTGTAGAGCTAAATTACTGTGAGGCCCCAGAGCAGGGCTGTGTGTGTGTGTGTGTGTGTGTGTGTGTGTGTGTGTGTGTGTGTGTGTGTGTGTGTGTGTGTGTGTGTGTGTGTGTGTGTGTGTGTGTGTGTGTGTGTGTGTGTGTGTGTGTGTGTGTGTGTGTGTGTGTGTGTGCGTGCGTGCGTGCGTGCATGTAGTCTAGTGTCTGCATATACATGGGGAGATATAAGAGAATCAACAGGGGTTTTATTGATTGTTACTACAATGGAATTTATTGAAATAATCACACCATCTTTCCACTTTAAACCAAATCATACAAGTGGACATAAACGAGATTTAATCTCTAGTTAACCATGAAATGGCAATGATATAGAACTACCTTTTTCTATGGATACTATATAGTTCTAGTAATTCAATGTGAATATAAACCAGTGAAAGTTATTGATGTTGTAGAGGTCTAACTTTTTACTGAAATCGTATAAGTGGATTTTATTTAGCTTATTCTGTCATTGTTTGAGCCACCAATATGCTTTTAAAAAATCCATTGGCAACAGTCACTTAATTAAATATGTTTTTTATTGTCTGCAGTAGAAATGCAGGATAGATGAATAACAGGGGGCTTCAAAAAGTACCACTGTATTTCCTGGCTTATGGCATGGAAAATAGTGTATGATTATAATTCTAGGATTTATGGTCCAATGTGTGTTCAGGGGGCCACTGATGTCACTGTGTGTGTGCGTTCTTGTTTTGTCTGTGTGTCTTTTTTTAGTTGGTGATGGGGCTTAGTTTTAAATCCTGTTGGGGGACTACCACTTCTCTTCAGTCAGTTCAATAAATTAGAGTGAAAGCGTGAAATTTCCAATCAAACACACTAAAAATTCAAATGATACAGACTCATTTATTTCAAATTGATTAAGCTATCAATTTGTATTGTATAATTATATAAATACCTATATTTAGAAATGTACTGAGCTGAAGTGAAGTCTAGTCCAACTCTATTTCTGTCAATGGATGAATATTTACCTGACATGGACAATTTCAAAGATGTCATGTAGTTATGTATTAGAAATTGTTCTGATGTAGTCTGTGTCAGTCTAGTTGTGATGCAGTAATTTCTCCTCTATAGTGCCTTCACTGACACAGCCTGGCTTGACCAATCTACAGACACACAGGGAATAGAGCTAGGACAAAAAAGGGAAAACAGACAAAAAAGTAGTTGAATGTATTGAAAAGATACTAGACAATTGTGGAATGTATTATGTTGTTTGAGTGGTAATCATTTTGGTGTTAGAAAAGCCTTACCTTAAACTGCTTGTGAATGTGAAACTGTTACGTCAGTGTGGCAGCTGCTGTATGTGTTCGCAGTCGGCGGTTTTCTGTTTAATTTCCAGTACATTTTGAACTAATAATGCATTCCAAACTCTTAACAGCCTCAAAATTCAGCAGTAAAATTCTCATTGTGTGTCTTTTTATTTGAGCAAGCCAGTTGCTGTCACAGTGTTTTTGTATCATTCATATTTCCAAGTTAGGAACATCATTCACCTGTGATTTTTGTATATGAATTTTACATTTAGCAGCAGCCATCTTGTTGCTGTGGTATTTTGTGAATATCATTGTAAAATGCCGCAGAAACAAAGCTACTGCATTGAAAAAAACAACAGTTATTTTTCGGCTGTAGCAAAAAACAAATTTAACTTCTGAATGTCTTTTTGTTGCCTTGCAGTTTTGTACTTGCTCTGCCCCCTTTAAACCTTAAAATAGGGTTATAGAGGTTGCATAGTGCTGCAGTTCATGTAAAGTGTGTTACTTGTAAAGCACCATATAGCTGCAATACAGGACAGAGACTGTTGCTAACAGCCTAGCCTCAAGCTGAGAAATATAATAGTTTGTGATGTCACATATTGACTTATCCTACTGTGTAAACTGTGGGCTGGATGCCGGGCCAAAGTTTGAAATGCCTTCTGATCTTGTTATCTATGATGGGGTTTCTCTAGACACATTAGAGCCAAGTGAAGAGTGTGTCTGAAATCTCTTACTGCATCTGCTATAAGTGATAATGCACAAAATACACACTAAATAACAGTACAAACTTTCAGATATAGCCACAGATGCCTTCAAAATAAAACATCCTCCTTTATAATGCAGTACTTGCCGTCTTTGTGCACTTCATTGAGTGCCACAGGAATCACAAAAGAACTCTTCTGTCCTGCAGTGCACATTCAGAAACCTCACTGGGACTGATTTGATGAAAAGAAGACTGCAACTAAAATACATCCCTTAAAATTGCACAAGGAATGCTTGTGTTTTCAGCATCATGGTCCACTCCACAGTTAGTCCCAAGAAGTCACATTCCTTGTAAGCAAACTATTGGAGCATAGTTTCCAAACCAGAATGTAAAATCAAGGAAGTTGTAGACTTACTGAAGTGCACTTCGCAGATAATGCTAAGGCATCAGTCATGGCGCTAACAAGTCCTGCCTTATACCGCCTCTTGACTATTTCATAGAGGGAAACAAAGAACAAAATGTCACCATCAGAAAGTAAACAGTTAAACAAGAAGAGAAGTTTTTGCAGGTGATTTGAATAACACGAACTATATAGGGGAAGCTCTTTCCTATCCTGTATACATCTTGATTTATCAAACATATTTAGACAATTCATTTTCAATTTAGACTAGTGTCTTCTACTTTTATTTAAGTATGCTGAGTTTTCATTTAGTTTTGGAACAATCTTTTTAATTTTTTTGTCATCTGGCACTTGTTGTTCTTCTGGAATTGTGTAAATAATGTTTGAGGAGTCAATTAAACCGTTTTCGTGGGAGTTGGTGTTTTATTTCCCTGCCAGATATTTTTGTCTGGTATGAGTGTGTATGACAGTTGGACTGCTTTATCGAAATCTGATTTTAAAAACTGATACGTATATGCATTTTTACAGGTGAGACATAAATAATGCTTTCAAAATGTTTAGTTTTGATCAAATAACATCTGTAATGTATGTGTTTGTGCATTGAACTCTGTTTACCTCTATCTGTGTGACTAAATTAAGTTCCTGTGGGCTGTTTGAAAGTTAAGTAAGCTCACGGATAACAATGACAAAAGAGACATCACGAGACGAGACATGACCGAAAATGCTTGATATGTCAGCTATTTATAGGAGGTCAGATTTACACAGTTTTGAGCTTGGTGAATGATTGATAGTGACAGGTCCATTGAGAAGCACGCCCGACGTCTCAGAGAGGTTCCTTGGCAAAGGTATTCACACATAAGCCTTGCAGCTGTTACATATTCATTTCATTCTATAACACCCACACCATAGGTAAACAATTCAATAAAATCCTGCATCGCAAGCTGCTTTGATGACTTGAAATACTCAACAACGCTGAAATTAGCATCCGATACAGAGCTTCCGATTCGGCAGTCAAGGGGAAAGTTAAGGGATATTTAATTTACAGCACTGATCGACCAACCCTCCGTTTCTTGGACCTCTCAAATCGCTGCATAGCCAATTTATTTGGACTAGATAATCCCAGAGAGTCTAAACATTCTTTATGACACCGCTTTGGATTGGACTCCTTTTTTCGCATCTAGACCACATTAGACCAGGTCCTGAACGAAAACCAATACTCATCAAATCTGGGCTGGATTATCACAGAGAGGCTAAATATTCTTTATAATATGCTTTCAGATTTGTGAAACCTTTATTCTATTTGTGAAAATGTTTAAAAGGGAGATTTCACTGCTTTTTTCACATCTAGACTACATTAGATCTGGTCCTGATCTAAAACCACTATACCTAGACTCATCAAATCTGGACTAGATTATCCCAGAGAGGCTTTAGTCTATTTGTGAAGATGCAAAAAAAGGGAAATGTTGCTGCTTTTTTCACATCTAGACCACAGTAGACAAGGTCCTGATCTAAAACCACTATAGCCTACTTGTCAAATATGGACTATATCCCAGACAGGCTAAGTATTCTTACAATCTCAGGTTTGTGAAAACGTTATTCTATTTCTGAAAATGCAAACAAGGGAGATTTCACTGCTTTAAAATATATAGACCACATTGGACCAGGTCCTGATATGTAAAGCACGAACTGCAGCCGAACTGTCCGCAGATTGCCTGCAGACAGACAGAATTCTGACTTTAAAGTCTGTAATGTAAAAAAATATTTTCTTTTTTTCATGTGGCCCTAATCCTCTTCCGTAGAATCCAGATTTATTTATTGAAATCATTTAATTTATCTATTTTTGAATCAATGTGTAGTGGCATGGCCACTAGGCAATGCCTCCCCGCAAACTCGGCCTATGGGGTCTGTTCGGCTGCAGTCTTTCATTTTATTTTGAAAGAACAATTTGAAGAGTGCTTTACATAGTTAATATATTAGGACCTGGTTCAATGTGGTCTTAACATTTTTTTAAAGCTGTAAAATCTCCCTTTTTTGCATTTTCACAAATAGAATAAAGTTTTCACAAATCCAAAACCGTGTTATAAAGAATGTGAGACTCTCTGGGACAATCTAGTCCAGATTTGAGGAGTCTAGGTAGAGTGGTTTTAGATCAGGACCAGGTCTAATGTGGTCTGGATGTGGGGAAAAAAGCAGCGGAATCTCCCTTTTTTGCCATTTCACAAAAAGAATAAAGCTTTCACCAATGTTCTTCAAAATCTCGTTTTCAAAAGTGGAGAAGAAAATAAGAGGAATCCTGAGTAGGCCTAAGGTACAAATCACAAATAATCCAAACTTTGTTTAAGCAAGTAATTGAATAACCAACTGTGTTGCATACCGTATCCTATAAGTGTGTATAATACAAAGTACACTTATAATACAATAGCATGATAGTTTATGAGTTCATGTTTAGATGACTGGTTTGAATTCATCAGCATCAGGAAAATGAAGCAGTTTCTAAATTCACTTATTTGTGTGAGCTCCAATAATAGGTCATGGGATTTATTGGACATGAGCTGTGAATAATTCATTTGTAGAGCAGTTTTCCTTCTCACCTTATTTAATTTATAAAATAATTTTCGGCAGTTAAGGAGGATTGCATAAGTAGTTCACTAGAAAACGGAAAAATAAATAGAGAGCTTCTTCAGGGTTGCCAACTCTCACGCATCTGGCGTGCTTTCACTATCAATTTGCTCTCACGCCTCCCAAACTATTCTCACGCCAAAAACAAGATGAACCGGCGTTCGTTTTTGGTTGGCTATTTACAGTTTTGAGTTGACAGCCGCTCAAACCGTCGATCCACTCCCTCCCTTCCCACCACTCTTAACAACGATGACAGGCAGCAGAACAGTCCTTTCATCAGTCGACGGGGAATTTTACTGAAGGGAGGGTGGGTTTGCACGGTGCAAAGTGATATCGGTGAATATGTTTGAAAACATGATTAGAGTACGATAACCTATTCTATAAAAGCCACATATATATAGGCTAAGGTCCTGCTACGGACAGGATAGCAGTCATCTAGTGTGCATATGTGTAATTAAACCCATGACATCAACATCTCACTCCAGCCAGTAACCTAAAGTTGGCAACCCTGGTTTATTTCTAATTTGTAATAACGTGCGCTTTTACTTGCTCTACAACATTACGATAAATGTGTGTGTGCGCTCATAAACCAGACATTACTGTAAAGTAAGGATTGGTCAATGGACTGCGCTTCCTGTGGCTTCAGCTGAGTAGGAAATGTGTCGTTTTTGTAGTTCTATGAATGAGTGTATTGTTCAGATATGAGGTGAGTCTACAGGCAGGTTTATCGTTGCTTTTTTTTTTTTAGAACAACAGACCTTGCATGCATTGTGACTGAACTACCGTAAAATAGCTTAATTTTGAACCCGACTTAATGATGCATCAGTCTAATGTCGAAGGCTTTGATTCGAAGTCATTGCAGACTAATAACACTTTTCTCCAGCTAATTAATGCTTACAATTATAAACTTACACACTGCTGTCCCATCAGCAATCACGATATAGGACTGACATTCTGGGAGAAGTCATTAAGGGAAGTATGCAAACGGGTTAAATGAAAGTACGATTTAACCTTATGTTTTGTCGTTTAAGAGCAACTGTCAAGCTAGAGGAAATAGGCGAAAAACGTTATTTCCACTGCAGTAAGGTATGTTTTACTAGGTGGAAACCATGATGGGAAACATCAATACATTTAGATTACTGTTTGAATTCAAACAAAGCCACACCAGTAATATAACCTCATATGTATTTGGAGTCTCAGATAACTACAGAATAATTTAAGTATAATAACTTAACTCAATTGGAAAACTTTCCCATGCGTTTATACAAAATAGAAAGTGAATGAAAAGACCTGTATCCTACTTTTCCAGTGCTGTTATAATATCTGCTGTGGATTGTGAGTCAGTTGGTCACATGTCTTGTCTATTGAAAAGACAATAAAAAAAAAGTCATTATTTTTGTTAAATAAATTCATGATGCATCGGTATCCAAAAAAGTGGGACACATAAGACCTATTTATCCTACTTTGTTTTGTTTTTTTGTATACTGTACATTTCAATAATATTGGAAAGTGAACACAGATGGGTTGAAAAAGATCATTGGTTTGGCCATTTGAATGGTAGGTCCCCTAGTAAAATACTGTGGTCCTTTGACTACCTGTCTTTGAAACTGAGACGTCGCTGCAGCCACTCAATGTCTGTTGAACTAAAACCAACTTCAACATGGTATTGTTGCTGGCAGGTCACAGTCGGATAAAGCTGGATTTTAGATGATTGATTCAATGGCTTTTCAACCTTTTTGCTGATTATTAGTTGAGAATCGATGAACTGGCTGTTAGGTTCAGCCATAATACCTTTAATTTTCCTCCCTAAGGTCCCCTGTATTGGCACATTTTCTATTCTACCTTGTCCTGGCAGCAGGGGACGAGATAGACAGGAAGCCCAACTTTGTCATGATGATGGTTGACGACCTTGGCATCGGGGACATTGGATGCTACGGTAATGACACCATCAGGTAATTCCAACTTGATTTAATGGTTCTCTTGCCTTTCTTGTTTTGTTCGTTTATTGTCTTCTTTTATTGTCTTTTATTATCTGATTTTATTTATTGTTGTCACTGCCTGTTGCAACCGTCAGTACCACTTTGTTGCAAGAACATTTTCATTTCAGAGATAACAACTACATCTTATCTTATCGCATCATTTAGAAGGCCAAGGTCTGTTTTTCGTCTAACTCTTACAGTATATGCTGCCTGGAATTGAATGTTTATTCATTTAATTATTTAGTAGTCTCTGTTCTACCTATTAACTTGACCTATTTACACCTGTGCCTGTAGGACTCCTAACATAGACCAACTTGCTTCTGAAGGAGTAAAGCTGACTCAGCACATTGCAGCAGCTCCTCTTTGCACCCCGAGCCGGGCCGCTTTTATGACGGGGCGCTATGCACTCAGATCAGGTAACTGATAATCCAACACATATTAGCAAATGCAAATGGGAGCAACCTGGGCATATTTGTGCAGCAATTTTCGACAATACATTTCACATTTATGTATTTCTTCCCATGTGTTTGTCTGCTCACTATAGGACTGGGAAGCACCGGCTATGTGCAGGTGCTGCTGTTCCTTGGAGGTTCAGGGGGACTTCCACCCAGTGAGACCACCTTCGCTAAGAGGCTCCAGCAGCAAGGATACACCACCGGCTTAGTGGGTTAGAAAAAATATTGTGATCAATTATTCTTTGGTTCTCATCCTAATATGTTATATAATAAACGCTTTAGCTGGTAAGACTTTCCTAATCATCTAGCCACTTGAAGGGGGTCATCAGTACAGAATGGCCTCTGCTTGGTTAATCAAAGTGTGTATGCATAGAATATTGAGTGTGTGCTTGACCTGTCTTGGTCTTCTACTTTTGTGTGATTTAGAGAGTATAGGAACAATGTCTAATCTTTTCTCACTTGCACATACGGAGGCAATTTGAGAGGGTGTTAGGTTCAACAACTTAACAAGCCAGGTGTAGCACACATATGGTTTTGCATTTGGCATATACTGTACATGGTTTTTTGGTATTGTGGCTGTTCGAATTTAAAATGCTGCCTTATACATTTGTTTGGAGTGTCGACTACTTCATCCATCTCTTTTTCTCTCTGTGTCTCTGCAGGTAAGTGGCACTTGGGTGTTAACTGTAAACAAAGAGGGGACCACTGCCACCATCCGAACCAACATGGCTTCAGCTACTTCTACGGCCTGCCCTTCACTCTGTTCAATGACTGTGTGTCTGGAGAGGGGAGTGATGTCTTGGCAGACTTCCAGCATGCACTCCGAAGTCTGACCATGTTTCTTGGAGTTGGTCTTTTGACACTGGTGGGTGCTTTTCTCAGTTGGTTAGTTTCAAGTTATCTCCTTTAGAAAATGATCACAAATGTAAATCTGAAATGACTGAATAAGTAAAAAATGGATAAGCTAGGATACGTATTGGTTGTCAGATAAACAGGAGGAAATTGGAAAACAAAGAGTTGCTGTGCCCTTTACCCTTAAGCAAAATAGCTCTTTCGTAATCACTTAGACAACGGTTTAAAAAATACAGTGGGAACAACGGAGACAATTGTGGTAACGACACGTCAGTTGGAAACCTGTTTTTAAAAAAATGAACCACAGTGAGGTCTCAGCGATGGTAGGTACCTGTATGATTAATAGGAAGTAGCTGTGCTGCAGGTAGAGCAATCGGCTTGAAAAGAGGAAAACTAAACCAATATAAAACACAGAACTAGTTTCAGCAGGAAGACAGAAGTCTATTAAACTATTTTCAGATGTAAATAGTGTACAGAATCTGTGAACAAAGGACACAATGTTATTCTTGTTCACTCATGAAAATCAGTGACTTAGTTTGTGACGTCATCTAGTGGCAACATTGCAAAATTGCAGATCCAGACATGAATACAAAGGGTCATGGTATTACACAATTCCATGTTCGATGCAACACAGTTCAACAGCCCTGAAAATAATCCTGCTATAGTGAAGATGACAATGTTTGCTATTGGTAGAGAAAATGTCAGAGAGATGTTTATTTAGTAACAACAGTTTTGTTCATAATTAAAGAGGTTTTAGTTTGTGTTAATGTTTGAATGGGTTCTAACTGGCCATATGCTTCCCCTTCCCAAACTGCAAAAGTTTAAACAATGTTCATTTCTCATACATATTTTTATACAATTCATATTTTTGATTTCAAAATGGATTGTTAAGGGTTTTAAGTACATTTATTAATGTCATTGGAGTGCCTTAACCCAGGCAGTTGTATTCATATTGTTCCTTGATTACAATGGTTTAATTTATTGTGTGTTTCTAAGCACACTGGGTGTTTGCCTGTGGGATGTTTTTGCAGGTGTGTGTCTACATGTGTGGCCTTCTGGAACTCAGCCTGTGGCTATTGGTAGCACTTTTTTTTGCCAGTATCCTAGCAACCTCTGTGTGGTATATGCCCTTTAAACTCCTGCCAACTTGGAACTGCATCCTCATGAGGGACCAAGAAGTGATCGAACAGCCAATGACAGTGGAGACACTGCCCCAGAGGCTGCTGGGAGAAGCACAACACTTTATAAAGAGGTATGTATTGACTGTTTTGTTTTTTTTACACATTTTTTTTACCAGAAACAGAAAATGGCATTGTATGTGGGGTTGACTTTAAATATACTACAGTGCCAATATTCATCATTATAATGTAACATGTCAGTGTTCTAAGAATAAGATACTGTATATCGGGGCTACACAAGCCACACTATTGGTGGTATTCACTGACAATTAAAAAGATGAAGAAGTTCTCATTCATCATAATTGACCCTCAAAACATCTCTCTTCTTATGTTCAGGAATGTTGATCATCCATTCCTCCTGTTCTTCTCATTGGCCCATATCCACACGCCACTCTTCAAAACCCCAGCCTTTGCCGGTAAAAGTCGCCATGGTCGCTACGGTGATAACATTGAAGAAGTGGACTGGATAATCGGTGGGTAATATTTTGCTCAGGTGTTTAACCTTTGACCTAGTTCATAATTTTCTCCTTCTCCTGTCTCTATTCCCATGGCATAGTTCTTTGGCCTTGGGGTTGGCCTGTATTCTCCCTTAAGGAGTGGCAGCTTGGGTGCTTTGTTGATGCCAGTTTCTGACCGAGCACAAGCTGAGATAGTTTTATTGTTTAGGGACATCTAGAAGCCCTTCTTATCTGGAACGTAGGTTCCCCGGCGTACATTCATGTGCGACCTTAGTTAGATTTAGGATCTAACATACTTGTTTAGTCTCACTGAAGAGGAAAGTTGATTATCGGACTGCAGAAGAGATCTTCAGAACTGGTCGGGCCACCGCTCTGTCAACTCTTGGCTGCAGCAAATGTCTTGTCAATTCTCCGGCAGTTAACTTTATAATAAACCTTCAGTGTTTGCCATCAAAGTTCCAGCTCTCCCGTGTCTCTCTGATTCTCGTCTCCATTGCTCCAGAAGTTCCCATTACATATTGCATTGGCACTCTGAGATTCCCTTGGAATGAAGAGTGCATTACAAATTAAATTTATTATTATTATTATTATTATTATTATTATATTGGCCATTGGTAAAAATGATATAATTGCTTCTAATGTGACGGTGGCAAACCAGACTGATTGGCTGTCATCTACCTAGTGTAACATTTTACAAAGGCACAAAGATCCCATCATTACTAGGTTCTTTACATTATAATGACCACTATAAATGATCAAAACTACTGAAATTAAGACAGAATTGTCCTTTAAACCATCAGGAAAGTCAGAGAAATCATGTTGTCTATGGGGTTTGCCCTTTGTATCCTTTGCTAATGCTATATTAATATATTTTCTAGGTAAAATTACAGAGACGGTGGACTCCCTCAGCCTGACCAACAATACCCTGATGTACTTTACATCCGACCATGGTGGACACCTCGAGGATGCTGATCCCATAACAGGACAGAAAGGAGGCTGGAACGGCATCTATAAAGGTACATATCCTCTTACACATCCTATTGTCACTTAATTAGCCTTTTCGATGTTGACAACCACATTTTAAACATTATTTACAGCATAGAAAGTTGTATTTCTGACCAAAAATCAATGGTGAAATTCTCGACTTGGGGAGAAACATTATTATTGCTAAATGATAAAGCATATACCTTTGATAATGTGGCTTGTATCTTGGTTGAAAGGCCATTATATTTTCAGCAGTAGGTATCATTCTTAATGCATTCATGCAAAAATAGGGAGATTTTATGTTGTGTAATTTCTCTTAATTACTTACCTATAGGTGGGAAAGCTATGGGAGGATGGGAGGGAGGGATCAGGGTGCCTGGTATTTTCCGCTGGCCTGGCAGACTGGATGCAGGACGTGTGGTGGACGAACCCACAAGCCTCATGGACGTGTATCCAACACTGAAATATTTGGCCAAGGACACTCAACCAGACAGGTGAAGTTTATGTCTGCCTTCTTTACATTGTGTGGGCCATATTTGTTTCTTCCAGAGTTGTATTGTGGGAAAGGTTAATGCTTCTGTATAAGTTAAAAAAAACAATAGTACACCAAAGCACTGTTTACAGTTACAAAAAGAGTGGAGACAGGACCACACAATTACTCCTAACATGAGCATAATAATTTAGGTGTTTAGGAGCCACATAATTACAGTGGTGGATTAAAGATTACCTTGTTACCTGTAAACAACTACAGGTAGACACTGATTTTGCTTATTTTTCCAGCATTGTAGGTGACATATGTACAATCTACTTTTTATTCTAACTTATTTACATATTATTGATGCTGTAATAACAAGCATTTTTGTTTTCCTTTTCTCAGTTTTCTTGATAGTTATAATATGATCAATATACTCTCTCTTTTGATTCCAATTATATTTCATCCTTCCCCTCTTACCTGCTTTTTATTTTTCTCCTCCCCCTCCCAGACAATCAGACGGCTATAATCTCATGCCACTATTGGAGGGGAAGGTAGAGCGATCAGAGCACGAATTCCTCTTCCACTACTGTGGAGTCAATCTGAACGCAGTACGCTGGCACCCAGCTGGAAGTAAGTTCACACAGAGATGCATTCAATAAGGTAGCAGAGTGATGGACGTTTTATTCTGCAATTAAAGGTCCCCTATTATACACTTTAAAATATATATATATATATATATATATATATATATATTATAGGTCTCAGGTATATACAAAACATGTCTCTGAAGTGTTAGGATTGAAACCAAACACATCATGCATTGTAGCATGCCATAAACCCCTCTGTTTCAGCCCTGTTTCAAAAGTGTCGGTTCTGTTGAATGCAAATGAGCTTCTGATGCTGCTGGCAACGCCCCTCTACGAGATGATTGGTTTTTAAAAACACAATAGTGATCCTAGAGGAGATTCAGGTGATGAGGTGGGCGGGTGTTACCTTGGTTGGTTATTGGCTAATGGTAGCAGTCCCCAAAAAAACATTGTGACATCACAAAGTGGCCAAAAGCTGAGCAGCTCATTCTCTGACAGGTTTTTATATGAATGGATCAGGACAAAATGAGGGAGAAGCTCTTTTCCTGAAACTCTCTGAATCTCTTAACAAAGGAGACAGATATTTATGTATTAAAGACATGAAAAACTAGATTTTGCAAAATAGCTGACCTTTAAAGTTTCCTTTGTTGATGCCACACTTAAATCAAACATCTTCAGGCAATAAAAAATAGAATACCACAGAAACAAGCTGGAATTAAAACATTTCTTACATCTTAGTACTCAGACTACATTTAAAGGGAAAATGCATCAACCTATTTTCACAATAAAACTGTATCTGTTCAGCGGTATCTAAATTATGACTCACTAGAAATCCAAATTGAAATAACGTCTTGTTTCTCATTGCATATAAATATATAGCTGTCATGTCAAATAACTACGCTGGATGCCGGAAGAACAGCAGTTTATGCAGCTGTTAATAAGACTTTATCAGTCAATATCACACCTACTGAGGAGTTTTTTTGATCAACACTGATTAGATATAACAAAAAAGATGGCTGATTTTCTCATAAAGGTTATGTATGAAACTGTTATTACAATATGTGTGATGTCATATTGGGCTTTAACGTCACAGTACAGTACATTTTGTTACAAGCACGAGTTCCCATCTTCTGTTGTGTGTTTCCAACCAGGTGACTCCATCTTCAAGGTGCACTTTTTCACTCCCAACTTTTCTCCCCCTGGAGCCGGTGGATGCTACGACACTAAGGTATGTCTTTGTCATGGAGATCATGTGACGCACCACAACCCACCACTGCTGTACGACCTTTTCCACGACCCTTCAGAGTCAAGCCCACTGACCCCAGACACTGAGCCACGATACGTTGAAATCCTGGAGCAGACCGCCAAAGCTGTGGAGAGACATCAAAATACCCTCACACACCAGCAGGTGTCTGGTGATACTCATTCAGAATCCAATTCAGAGGAACACAACATTCAAAATCAGATGACATGGGAAAAGATTCTGTGGAGACCCTGGCTTCAGCCCTGCTGTGGGACTTTTCCATTCTGCGGCTGCAAAGAGGACACAAAGCAAATTTAAGAGGAAAACTCCACCAGGCTCTCAAAATGTTGCAAAAAAAAAACAAAAAAAAAAAAACTTGGCTTTAGTGTTGCTCCTCTAAATTCTATTCATGAATATATCTAGATGCTATTTAGAAATGTTAGAGATATTACATAACAAGGTTTTGCCTAACATAAAAAAAAAAGTGATTGCACTATGCAATTATTTGTCACCCAAAATGTTTTGAAAATGTATTGAAACAGAAGAATAAGTATTACATTGAGTGCACATTGCAATAGAGTAGCCAAAATAAATGATGCATCTTTGCATACACGGATAGGAAGTCATTAATTAACTGAACTATCTGTGCTCTTATTTCTTAGTGTAAGGGACATAAATTCAGTAACTTTGTGACATAATACAATTGTATTAAAATTGCATTACTTGTTAAATATTATTTGAGTGTATATTTTTCCCTATATTCGATCCGCTTTGTTTCTGTCTCTCTCTGAACAAGGACTAAGAAAATAGGGTAATATTACTCACAAAGGTAGTTTAGACCGTGTGCCATTAGAGGGCAGAGTGAGACTGTGTTTGAGAGGGAGCCATAGTGGGGAGGGGTGGAGTGGTGTGAGGTTGAGGGTAAGATTGTAGCTCAGTACTCTCAAGGCAGGCTTTAAAGCTCTGTTCAATCACTTAATATCAGGATGATTTGCATTTTTAATAAAAAGGTTACATTGTCTGACCACTAGATGAGCACTATGTGAAGCATATAATGTTTTGATATTTCTGTATAAGTATAATATGTCATCAGTAGTGATTAGCTGGAGGTTAAAAAAGGAATTCCTCTCGTGCATTTTGGTTTGTTTTTAGCTCTAGCCATCAAAACAATACCTCCCAGTAGTGCTCTTCTAAAGAAATTTCCTTTTCCCTCCCTTTAGCTTCACCATAAAATTCTCCCTTGTCACTTCTCCCTTCCTATTCATCCAAATCGTTTTGGTAACAATACTTTTTGATATTGGCAAAGGGATTTTCCTTTATTTCACTCCCCTTCAGGAATGTCAAAAGCACAAGGTCAGCCTCAAAGCGGCATCACTCAAAGACACTGAAGCAGGGTAGTTGTTGTCCACCAGGGTGTTCTAGTTCAACCACAAGGACATCCTGTAGCTCCACAGATCTTTAAAAATGAAATAGTTTAAAGACTGCTTGAATTTCTCTATCAACAGTGTCATTATCGTTGATTAACATCATCCTCAGCTCTCACACTGGTCTCCCTACAGCAGTGTCTGGCTGTCAAAACATCAAAGTTAGCTAGCTTACAATTGTTCTTCTTCCTCCCCTTCTCTGTTTCCTCTTCCTCCATCTCCTCAAACTGTTTTTTTCATCTCCTACTCCTTCTGGTCATCCCTTCATCCTCCCTCCAGAAACCTCACCCCCATCTGCACGTGAGGAAGGGTATGTCATCATTATTATCATCACTGTAATTGTTGCCATCACAGTCATAGTATTTACCCCTCTCCCTCCAGCAGAGCTTGTACATCAAACACTCCGCAAGTTCATTACAGTAGCCACTCCATTATATCTCTAACAGTAAATCATGCAGCGGACCATACATAATGACATTTGGCTGTACGTCAAAGTTAATGATGGCTATGGGATAGAATGTTACTGGCTGTACATCATGTCACACAAACACACTCCCACGCACATTACCATGTGCACACGTAACAACACAGAATCTTGCAGGTGTGCACGGACATAGATGCTCATGCACGGTTGTGCATACACATGCACACAGTATATCATGATGTTTTGAACAGATCAGTGGCTTTTTGTAAAGGTGACTGTTCTCGGGAGATGCCATAAAGCATTTTTACAACCCTCTGTTTGAGACACACAAACACACATACAGCTAGAAAGCATGGCATGTTGAACACACTGAAAATACCTCTGTCATATTAGCCATGTCACATATATCAGTAACAGCTTAGGGGCTGCTTTTTTAATAGTTGTGGGTTTGTGCTTATGGTTCAGGTGATGCTAAAGGTAGCGTTCATTATAGAGCATAGAACATGTTTAACTGTAACATTGCCACTCATCTGTTGCAGTATATCTTGGTTGGGGGAAATCTGTTTTCTATTTTGGCAATTAGTTTCATTGCCATTTGAATTTACTGAAAATGTAAAAACTAGAAGATGTGTGTTGTGGTCAATATTTGAACTTCAAATGATTAAAAAAACATTCTGATGCTGAATTTTAATTTCAAACAGACACACACCACACCACAATGTTCTTTACATTAGGAAGGATAAGTGCCTCTGAGTGACAGCAAACAAGCTCTGTAAACTGTTGCCCTCTTTCTCCATCCTTCTTTCTCCGCCCTGATTAATTCCTCTGCTGCTTCACTTTTGCTTTTCACCTGAAGTCACTCCATCTTAAAAATGAAACACTACATAGCTAAATGTTGCTTTCTTTTCAATGAGAAGATTTAAATCACTCTTAGGTCTGTGCTTTAATTCTGAAGTTGGAGCTGGCAGGCAATTAGCCTAGCTTAGCATACAGAATGGTTTCAGGGGAAAGCAGGGCTATCATATCTAGGTACAACATTCAAAAATACTCACAGCAACAACTCTGAAGCTCAGAAATGATTATTAACAAGTTATACAGTATACTGCTTGTTTTATTCATACAAAAACACAAACATGGGGTGCGGTTGTGTAACAGTGAGGTTGCCAGGTTTGGTATCATTGGGTCAACCGTACAGAGAGCTAAACTAGAAACTGTATGCCATGCTGACTGACCAACCTGTCAACCATATGTCCTGAGATGCTGTATAGAAGAACCAGGCAGATGACTTAGTGGGTAATTTACCCTTAAACAAATGGTTCTGTTTGTGTTTTGGCTTTAGAAAAGGTAACAGCATAATCTTCACAGAGAGTCATTCAAGCTTTTTTGCTGATTGATGCTATATAATTCCAAAAATGTTGAACTATAGTTTTAATGTTAGGATCACCAATTGTCTGTAGTTCCTTGAAATTTGAAAATTGTTTGAAATACAAAAAATATGTAGATTACTTTGCCATAATTTCTCCCAAAATGTCAGACCAAGATAAAAAAGAATTAGGCTGTCAGACTCAAATAGTGAAATACTCTTTGTAATTCACCATAGAAATTCTCAACCTCGAGAGAACATGCTAGGACTATTTTGTGTCAAAGTGAGAAGTTCACAAGGTAGTTGGGGACCTAGGAACACAGGAGCGGTTTGTTGGCAGTGGAAATGTGGGTAAAGAAAATCTATTTATGTACATGAAAATGAGGGCATATTCTCCGTGGCCAGTCAGGAGCCATATTACTGTTACGTTTGGCTGAGGTTTTCTTAAAACCACAACTGACCTCTGTGGTCAAGCCATCACATACCATTACAATCTACAGTCCATGCCCAACGCAGCGTGTACTCTTTGCCCTCTCATGCCTTTTATTATTTCCTCAAAATGAAAGCTAACTTTGTCTGCAGTTGGTTTAAAGGCCCCAGGAAAAACAAGACTAGGGAACGACACCAATGTAAAAAGTTAAAGCATTAAAGGAATAGTTTGCATTGTTCAGAGTGGGGTTGTATGAGGTACTAAGTCAGTATATCACAGTTAATGATAGGTCCCAGTTTGGTGATAAAGACAGGTGTTATGGCACGGAAGCAAAGCACTGTTCTGCTGTGGATAGGGGCAGCAGCCAAACTTTTTT
Organism: Eleginops maclovinus; assembly: GCF_036324505.1. Taxonomy (NCBI): domain Eukaryota; kingdom Metazoa; phylum Chordata; class Actinopteri; order Perciformes; family Eleginopidae; genus Eleginops; species Eleginops maclovinus. The sequence continues at coordinate 14,131,067 of NC_086355.1, read as the reverse complement.
AGCAACCTCTTAGAGAGTCCACCTTAAAATATCAATGTCAGTTTGAGCCTATGCTATATTTTGTCCAATTTAACATGTTGTCAGAGCCTTTTCTAACATGGAACAACAGCTATTACCTATGCTGTCTTCAAAGCAACCAGATTTAATGAAATTCAAGAACAATAAGTTACCCTGCAGAAGTCCTAAATTTGCTGGTGCACTGCTGCTTAAAGGGTTCGGTTCGGGGTTTGTTTTATTATGTGACTTTTGTGTTTTGAAACGTTTTATTTTCAAGCGTAGAACATTTTCTAAACATTGCATACTGTTAAAACTGATATACATTACTTTGAGGGGCAAAAAAATGTTTTTTCTGCTGCCCCTGTCCACAGCTGTGCATTAGTTTGGTTCACTTACAGTACCCCAGACAGCTTCTCCAAACTTGGGGAGTGAAGACCGCCATGTACTGTAAGTATTACACTATGGATAAATACCTCACAATTTCTGTATAACACACCCTCCACCACTTAATTATCTTACTTTCTTTAACCAACCAGTCATACACAAGTGTTGAGCCATCATCTATTAACCAATGTCTGTTCCTCTATCTGGTCACAGTACTTTGTGTACCAAAATAGATTGTTGTGGCAAAGCACCTTTTTAACACTTACATTAGGAAGCATGGAAAATGTGCACGATGAAGAGGGAACCTGACAGAGTGTGTTCAATACATTAGGCTTTTAAAGATCCGGACAGAGGTGTTTATGCTGCTATTACTGCCAGATAGATTTGTGTGAGTGTGCATGCAGACAGTATATTTCTTTATTTGTAGGGACACATTCAATTGATGAGAAAGTATTTGCATGTATAGCTGTATGCGCATTTATACCATGAATGGCAGAGCAGCAGAGGCAGATGTCCCCTGCATAAACGTATTTGTTTGTGAGATTTTATATGTGCGTGTTTCCAGCAGTACTGGGACAAATTATTACAGTGTGAGATAGGCTCTGGGTGTTGAAATAATTTCTCTGCTGGGGAACTTTCACTATACACACACACACACACACACATCACTAAATCAAACTGACTCCAAGCCATTCTCAATCTTTGCATGTCTACAGTACTCTGCTCTTGTATCTAAATGTAGATCTAAATCTGATTTCTGAGACCTGCGGGGAAATTGTACTGCACCAGACCCTGTTGGGTTATTGTGCATTTGTGTGTTTAGTGTGTTACTGTGTCTGTTGTGTAAGTAGAGGTGTTTCATGTTGTGTACCATATGGTCAATATTACCCTTCACAGACGGACAGAGCCTCAGGCATTGGGACTGCACACACAAATTTACACATGTACACTTCTTTGCACACATAATCGAACCACAAAATGTGAACAACATGTTGAAGCACATGTACTCCCTCCACACACATTTTCTCACTTAAAGTGACACAAATATACTTTCACAGTCACAAAAACACACACCACCCCCCACAAGCGTTTACTTTCAGCTCCTCTTAACTGACAGGAAGTGTTTAGTGTGGTGGGGTTTGATGAGGAACAGATAGCTAAATAACAAGGCTAATGGGAAAAGTGTAGCCTATTATACTCACACACATACACACACACCCACTCTCATACAGGGATCTCTCTTCCTGTCCTCTTAAAATGACAGAATTCGGCTCCAGCCACCATCATCTGTTGTTTAGTTTTGCACTGTAGAGCAACAGCTTTCAGGCATTTTGATGCTTGGGTACACTTTGATTCATGGGCTGAAAAGAAAAAAGACCAACTGCAGCAAAATGCTAAATTACCCCCGGTTAGTAGGATGCATCAGAGCGGTGTGTGTAATTTAGGGGAATTACAGCTTTTTAAAGTGAGACTCTCTCCCACATCTGACCTCCATCTACAAGCACACACACATTCTCGTCCATATCAACCTAGATTGCAGATGAACGGTGTAAGTCAACGTGTAATATAGGCTTTTTGAAAACTACATGCATAGCTTGTATATCCACTAATCCTACGGAGTGATTACAGAAGTTTTCAGGGTTTTCATTTGGTTGTCTTATACTTTTTCTATGTCTGAGCACTCTGTGTAGTCTGACATGAATTATGTCAAAGAATACAACATGTTACAAGTCACAGGGTCACTTAGTGAGATAATTTAATGTACTGTAATGGCATTTCAAAATGAGAACAAAAGCAAATCTGATTATCTTTCCATGTTTGAACTCAGAGAAAAGAAGGCAGAAGAAAAAACAAATACCGGAAAGCTACACCACCTTGGGAATTGTTCAATGAAAGAACATACAGCACTTGGAAATGTGTGACACTAATTATTATTAAGCATATTTGGAAAGGACTCAGGGTTCAAAAGCTCACTTAAGGGAAGATAGAATACAATTAAATTATAGAAATTAAACCAAGAAGAATACATGTCTGCAGGCAGAAAAGGCAAACGGATCACATTTAACAGTAATTTATTTATTAGTGGTTTTATTTTGAACTGTACACCGGTTCTAAAATGTAATGTTACCTCAAGAGTGGGACGTTTCCTCCTCAACTGATTTAAATACAATTTAATTCAACATAATATTGAAAACTTAGCAACAAAAGCATATTGTTAACAGCAAAAGCACCCAATTCCTGAGAACATGTCTGAAGTGCTAGCAATATGTAAGAACAGCTGAAACCAGTTTGAAGCATTCACAGCTACAGGAACAGATATTCCCTCAATAACTCATCATGACAGGCTCTAGGCCTGGTGAGGAGCCGAGCGAGAGGACAAGGAGCAGGAATGAATAATGGAAACATGGTGCGATGGTCATTGAAAGAGGGAGGGGTGATGTGTGATGGAACAAATCATAGTGGGAATAAAGGGTCGGAGAATGGAGCTTTAGCAATAGGAGGAGTGTGCAGAGTGTGACCAACATTATACAGACTTGCTGATGACAAATTGAACCAAAACTCTTAGAGGAGAGAGAGGGGGAAAGAAAGGGGAGGGATCAAATGGATTCTTGTCATTCGGTTTCATATCGTATGAAAGGGATATTGACAGATAAAGGAACAGGTGGTGGAACTGAGAAAAACACTCATACTGTAATGATTGGCAAAGAAAATCGGAGGAGACAGGTTGAAATATGTGAGCAGGAGAAAATAATTGCAAGACGCTGATCAAAACCTGAAGGGTCTGACTCTTTGAGTTGGAATTGAAAGTACAATGGCAGCAGGGGGAAGATAATGCTTCTGAGATAGACTGAGAAAAGTGTCAATATTACAATGCCGCTGGTCACACAGTGAGTCTTTTTCTATATTGGTGTGGACAATCTTTTGTGGCACAACCCTGACCTTCACCTCATGTAAGACTTTGGGGATGAATTGAAGCACCGACTCTTATTTCAGTCGAATATAACCAATCTCTGCAGGAAGGTTTCATAAATGAAAGCATTCCAAGATGACTGGATGCTGTTTTGGCAGCATAGTCATGCCCATGGTTATGGTTATCCCTGTTCAAAAAGCACATACATGGGTGTAATATTTTGGGGTCCTAGATTTTCACCATGAAGTGTATCAGTGTGGGTCAGTCTCTACAGGGGAAATAAAAGGACTGAGAGAAGGGATGGATGTTTGGACTGGCCTGGGACATCTCATCTTGTAGGAAAAAGAGAGCTGACAAGAAAGATCGAAGGAGTGGGAAGGAGAAGCGGCGTACTTGAGAGATGGTTGAAGACTGATAGAAGTATCTGTCATCACTGGAGAGATGTGAAGAGGAGAGGAAAATGAGCCAAGGGATGAGGTAGAGAGAGATTAGTGAGGCAGTGAGGAAAAGGGACATGAAGAGAGATAGAGAGGGGTTCAGGGGGCATAATAATGACAAAATGACAAGAGGATGATAGAAGCATGGGTCATGTTTACCCACAGGAGTGAGAGACTAAGAGAGATGGCGCAGAGTCCTGAGGCAGAGAGGCGACAGCAGGCTGAAGGGTCACTCTGTTTACGGGGAGAAGGAGAGATTGAGGGATATTGATGTGAGGGGAAGGAGAGAGATGAAGAGAGACAGCTCGGGATGGAGAGTGGGCCTCTGGCTCTGAGAAGAGAAAAGAATGATGAAGCGAACAAGAGACAGCAACGATGAGAGCCTGAGAGGGGGGAAATAGTCGCAGATAGAAGAATTGTTGAGGGGAGAGGAGGGGGAGAGAGAAGTTGAAATCCAATAAGAACATTTAGTCCACGGCACAGGTGCAGTTCTTTGATGTTCAGAGTTTGCAGCAAACATACTATTCGTTATCCAGATAGCGTAGTCTGCAGGGATTGAAAGAACAGATGGAGAAACATGAGAGATTTATCTGCGTGTTAGAATGGACAGGTACAGATAGAAACAGATAGATGGTTGCAAAGTTAAAGATGCACCTGGAGTTAGGGCATTGGCTACAAATATTCTGTCTGATCTACTCCTTGACTGTGAATGACAAGAAGACTAAGATCAAGTCAGAAGTTAGAGACAATATAACACTTACTGCTACACTGTCAGTTTGGAGACATAAGAAACAAGTTAATTATCAAAACATTAAGCAAATCAAAACGAAACAGATTCAATACTGCCTGGGTGAAAACATTCAATGTTTTGTGAGCATAGGGACCAAACTGGAAACAAGCCATGGAGCTTTGTTGGCTAATCCTGACCTTTCTGTTTATGCTAACAATGCCCAGGATAAGCTAGCGTTGCTTTAAAAATACAATTGTTTAATAAAATCAATCAATCAATTGAGGGGACATGTTTAATTCTCCACAGTTTCCACCTTAGGAAGCTGACATTTGGCAAGGAAATCCATTTTGTGCAAGCTTGTGCATGGATATATGTGCAAACATGGTTGCAGCTGTAGCAAATTTGCTCTTGTTTGTGTGTTGCTTACATACTAAGTTAATATATCTACATTGTTAACTTTGTGCAACAACCTTAAGCTATATTGCATTGGTCATGCCAGGAAAGATGGGTCAGAGCAGTGACTTCTTCTCTGCAGGGAGAGTGAGTTAGGGCCTAAGGTGACAAACACATGAGTGAGAGAGACAACAGAGAAAATGCTGAGTCACTCCATTTGGAAGAAAATGGTGGTAATGAGCGAGGGCAAAGCAGCAATGAGAGGTTGAGAGGAGATAAAGGGGACAAAGGGCGTTGCAAGGGAAACGATGGAGCAAGAGAGAGAAAATGGGAATGGGAAACATTAGAACAAAAGAAGAATTTGAGAGATGAAGGGAGTGGTGCGAGTGAAGTCATGCTTTTTCTACCATTAAATAAATGTAGGTCATCCCTTTTTTAGGGCTATGGGAACACCTGTTTCTTACAGATAACGATATCATGGAATGTTTCTCCAGTATGTGTGTGTGGTTATGTGTGAGTGCTGTGGTCCTCCAAGTTCAACCAAATAGCCTGTCATTTTCTTCTAAACTAACCCTTATGAATGTTTTCCCCCTATTCCAAAACCTTGTCAAAATACTCTTTGGTTACATTTGGCAAAAAAAGTACTCCTCTGTACTTTCTTAGCCAAAGGACACACATTTTTCAAAAAGTATAATCATGTATCAATTCTTTAATTTAGTATAGGCTGAGTATTTTCCTAAAACAGCCGGACTCTGTAATTGTTATTAAATGTTTCTGGAATAGGAGTGGTGCTGGATTTGTTAGGATTATTTTTCAGTAGCAGATAAATAACCATTTGGTGAGCGAGTGAGTATTTGCTGCAGTAGGACATGTAACATATAGTCAAATAAATAACTACAGATAGGGAATTCATCAGGATAAAAGGGAAGAGCATGGCCTCAGTGTAAACTCGCAGCCGTTTACAGCATGGAGTTTCAGTAAACAACTCAGGAGGAGGTACTTCTAAAAAAAAATGTTTATGTTGAACAATACTGGGCAAAGAAACAATTCTTCTTACATTAATTTCCTTAGGCCTTTTGTCTCATGTCATATTCATGTATTATCTTTCCTTCAGTGTGTCCTCCTCTTGGTCCCTAAATTCTTCTCTTGTACACTACAACTTCTTCTCAGGCTAAATATAATTCAAATCTGTAAACATAATCAGATAGTATTGAAAGAAATGGGCTTAACAGATTTCACCCGTGTTACAACAGAGTCTTGTACCTTTGATGACAGCATGGAGAAATGTAAAGCCATGGTTGGGCACAGAGGTGTTATCACTGTGATCTGTTATCCTCATTAAAACCAGCTTAACTGTATCATGTGTGGAAATGACTCTCTTGCATCTAACAACATGCACATACAGTAGATGCAGTGCACTAGAAATAACAAGTAAAAGTGTCTCGCAAGTTGAAAACATTAATCACATTTAGTTTTCATGTTCAAATTGGAAAGGTATTGCATTTCCAGATATCTGTTATTTAGACAAATGCTTAATACTGCAGCACCTCGGAGACAAGAGCCCAGTCTGCTCTGCAACCTTATTGGTTGGCTGGCAGCCTCTGTGATTGGTCAACCGCTTCGAGCTTGCACCTTAGCCTATCACCTACAATGTGTTGTAGTGCCAAAAAGTAATGCAAGTGTTACATAGTGATGTCATCATGTTGCAGAAGTACACAAAGGATTGTTTCGGTGGGAAAAGGAAAAGAGTGGGTGAAAGAGTAACTCCCTCTGGAGTGAACTTTGGGAATTTAGCCTTTACAGACTATTTACATCCACAAAAACACACTAAAGGAAAGGAAAAACCCCCAAAACAATAATAGGGCCTCCTTAACAGCAAACTCATACATAAAGTGTTTTATATATTTTTAGAGGAATTCCATCACTGACTCCCATTAGGCAAGAAACTGCAGCTGCAAAGCTTTTTGTGTCTGAAACATTAAGGCTTGCTGCACCTCTGACCACACTATGCCAACACAGGTGTTTTTGCTATTGCCAGTTAATTAGAAACACTTTCCTCTTGCATTGTTCGAGTGTATGCAATGCAAACTCACTTAGATATACAGTAATCCAAAGATTATAGAAATAGCACAAAGTATGCCTTGATGCATTTTGCATAGCAGTCCTGTTGACAGAATGTCAGGTAACAGTATCTCAGAGAGAAATGCTTGCCTATAGTAAACACAGTAAGGGGGTATGATTGGCTCTCAAGCAGTTGCTCTTAAAGGCATAAATACCATTTAAACTAAAAGACCTGAAAGTCTTCATTCATCAGATCTTTGTCTTGCCAATCATGTTCCAATTGTGTTACTGTTTATATCAAAGAAATCTTTGTTTTCCAAATCATATGTTTATCAAAATTAGATCAAATAAAGACAATGTCTGTGCATTTTATAAAAGAGATATAATCAGATTCAAAAACATAAAGTGCATGGTATTTCTTTTGGCCCTTTTCTGGTATGAAATAACCACTTTTGCATATCATTTTTATTGTCCTGCAAAAGACTTTCTGCCTCCTTTGTTTTTTTTTTTCTTTCACCTCCTCTAGAGTCCCAGCACGACTCAATAAAGTAACACAGTTGTTTCATTTTAACACCTAAGCACACAATGGAACTCACTTTAGTGCCTTGCAAAAAATAGGTATAAAGAAAATTCCATGATTGAATTTCTCTTTACTTTTTTCATTTTTCAACTGAATAGTGTTGAAGGCCTATGCAAGGGGCAGGAAAAAAGGAGAAAAGCGAAAGCATTATTTTGCCATTGTTCAATTGTCACAAAAACAGATTGCAGAAACAGCCTGGGGAATGTTATGAACAATAGAGCTCTTTGCAGTTGTGTTGAAACCAAGAAGTGTGACATAACTTAGAAAAAAAGCCATCTTGCTCTTTTTTTTCTAACTGTAGGCGTAATAGTTTCTCATTATTACAATGGATGAAACCAAGTATGCATCACAGAGAAAGCCACACTGTTGGGATTCTGGTAGTTTAGTCCTTTTACTTTAAGAGCAGTATTTCAACTGAAAACACATGAGGTGAAAGACAAGGTTGGGAACCGTGGTAAAAGGTTAAGGAGTGGATTCTGTGTCCTAATGTAAGAGTATATGTTTGGACTCTTCCCAACTTGAAATGATTAGGATCCCTTGAACTGTGCAGCATATGAAGTCAGCAGCAGCCTGAGAATCTGAATCAGTTTGGAAAGTACAGCTGCCAGGATAACTCCTCTGTTTGCCTGTCTGTCTAAATATGAGCTGAGTGCTTCAGGGGATTTTTACTCTCCCCTTCTTTTCCTTCTTTGTCTTTTTGGGTCTTACCGTCTTCATCCCCCTCCTTCATCCCTTTTGTTCTTTAACTTTCTGACTTTCTTGTTTTCTCTCTGCTGTTCATTTGTTGAGTGGTGTTTTCTTTAATAGAGTATTGGGCTCCACGGCTTCTTATTGTCCTCTACTATTTTAAACTGTCTTAATCACTCTCTTTTCTATATGGGTGGATCTACGTTTATAACACGTGATATTACATGTTTCTTATTTATTCATGTATATTTTCTCTTAACCATCAAACGGTGTTGTGTTTATTGTCCGTTTTTTAATGCTTTGTTTAAAAAACAAGGATGGCGCCTCACTTATTTTGTGAGGTTAGTTAAATGAACGAATACATAGACTGTATGCATGTGATGCTCTTATATTGGCTACTCTATTTACAGAAAGCACAACTTTGTGCACTTGCAAAAGCATCCTGACATGACAATACAATCTTATTTGCAACATAAAACCCATTTCCTATAGTTTGGGTCTTTTAATTTTTGGGGAGGTTGAGATGATTACAGCTTGGCACCAGATCATTTTTATAAGCTGAAACTGAGAGCATATGATTTGTATCATATATGTATAAAATCATTGCCATTAGAGCTTGTTTATATAACTAAGATTAGGTTAAGATGTTATAGCTTTTCCGAAGTGAGAAAGATGAAATGTCATTTTACACATCCATTTGTTCATCACCTTTGTACGACTTATCATCGTTTGCCCTTTCACGTATTCACATTTGGCCAGAAACACGTGGCTCTTTCACACACGACATCACACTAATTTTAGTCACAGAAACACACACACACACACACACACAAACAACACCCACCAGTCGTGAGTTGAGTCAGAGGCCCTCAGGTTTGCTGACTCAAAGACCTCTCCTTTTACATTTCTAATGTCATTTTCTGCACACCCTATAGCCTGCACACACACACCCATACACCAACATACAAACAGAGTTCATGGCAACACTAGATGTGCCCATTTTAATATACCCATGCCCACACATAGTTGGCATGCACTCATTAAAGCATGCTTGCATACGTCATCATGCCAATGTATTAAACACACACAAATTCATGAATGAACAAAAATGCACACACCATATGAACACAGACTTATTAATATGATCATGTCCTTTAAGATCCTCAGTGTCAAGGGCAAGAATATCACTAATGTGGTCGACAGTGTATTTGTGGATCTAATGTAGATCTGTCCCTTTTGTAATTTTTTTTAGCTTTGCTTCAGTGGTGAGGGGATTGCTGAAGTCACCCCAACGTACCTCCTTGAAAATCATTTACAACTTACATTTGTTTTTAAATTATAAAACTGCCTCTAACTTGTATTTCCTAGCAAACATCGGAATTCAATGTATCTACAATATTGTCATCAAAATACCTACGAAGTATTTACATGTGGAGTAAAACCTTACCACATGTTTGCACAACTCCCAAATTCCAAGAAGTCCTATAGTTTCCCCTATAGGTCTAAAAGAAGCCAGATTTGAGTACTGGGATTATTTGGTTATCTGAAAAACACATTTAACATTGTAAATCAATAATATAATGTTATTTACAGTTTTATAAAACCTCTAACTTCACAGGGACCGAAACTGAGGACATGACCTCTGTGTCTTTGATTGTATCTAAAGCTCTGGACCAGGTCAGCAAGAGGTCGAGGCTAAGAATGTTTTTTTCAGAGATTAAATGAATTCCTTTTCACCCAATCAAGAAATAATCTCATACATTCAGCAGCTTGTTTTGTGTGTTTTTTATATCATATAATAATAAACATGCAGCTACATTATTAAAACATGCATTAAAGAAACACAGATAAGCAGAATATAGATCAGTGGATTATGGAAAACAGTTGTGCAAGGACCCTGCTCTTCATAACACTCTGCGCTCATACACAGATTGCAGTCGTATACACAAACACAATCACAAACACTTAATCAGCATTTTTAATCAAAACCAGAACATTTTACTCACAGGAGGTCGTGTAGTTAATTTGAGTTGGTTGTTTTTTTTATTTAATACTAAATAAAAATCTTTGCCAAGATAATCTTAATTGCACTTTAGCTACTTCATCACACCCACATACTGCGCAGCCCTGTGGTACTCTGCTAATCATACTGTGCCTTCAGCATTAAACAGTGACAATCTGCCTTTACCATACTCTATGTGCCACAGAAACATAAGTCACTACTTTTGTGCAAGTCACTGAAGAAGACACTGTCAGCTCAATGCCAATTATTTGAAAGCATTGTAACATTTAAGAATGAACAGACTCAATGGGCTGAGGGTATATTTAGTATATTTGATGCTCCTTATAAGTCATTGTACAGAGAGGAGAATCACTTCACTGACTCGTGACAGAAACTAAGGAGTAAGAAGACATCACCATAACTGAGGATTGATATTTTCCTGCCTGGAATGGCCATCTCTGTCTTTCCATTCCCTCTGGTCCATGTTCTTTCTCTTCTTTTTCTCATTCCTTCCCTTTGTTTTTGTCCTTAATTTGCCTCCTGCCCCCAAAGAAGCTAAAATTGCGATGACATTAGCAAGACCTCCTTTCTTGTCTCTCAGCGGAGAAGAGCATAATTACTGTGTCTGGGCTTCGGCAAGAGTCCCTTGGCACTTATTGTGTTGAAAGAAACCTAATTTTCACAGCTGCACTGCCACACTTTATAAAAAAAATAAAAAAGCTAGAGTCAAGATTTCATAAAATCTTATACAGTTAACTTACTATATAGAAGGGATTATAGGGTAAGTGTTTAACAGCTTGGGTTTGAATAGAGCCATCTTTAGATCTCCTGAATGTGCCAAAAAGAGCAATTGGTCACCTGCAGTTTGCAACTGAAACTTGTTAGGTTAGTTGAAACCAATAATATTAAGTTGAACCTAATAGTTGTTATTTAAATGTAATATTATTGCTTTCAACTAGCCTAATAGAGTCATGTGAAATCTGTTGACATAATGTGTTTAATTAAAGTCAACATTTCAGTCTTCTCAGTTTGTGTTCCATCATAAAAGAAAACCAATCAAGAGCAGTCTTTCACACCTGAATGCATTTCTCCTGCAGCAGTCTGGTGTTTCTCTTAGAGAAAGTTCAAACGAAAGAACTGGAGACAGGAGGTTTCTGCAGGGATATTGGGCACTAAAACCACAACCGCAGTCTCTGATATGAGCCTTCTGCATCCCTGGGAATCTGTATTATTACGACTTCCTGATATTAACCAGCTCTCTCTGTGTCATGGTGTCTTTTATTGCTCCCGCATCGAGCTTTGCCTTTCATCTTTTATGATGGTTTATCTCTTAGTAGATATTCTTTTGTTAGTCTTTTTCTTATCTGTCGGTTTTCATATCTGGCTCTTTCCATCTATCACACAAACAAATGCACATTAAAGAAATTGGGTGCAAAAATAACTTCCCTAATGAGATATAACAATATCTAGAACCAACTCACGCACATGGAAAAAACACATCCACATCCACCTTTATGTACAGCACAGACACCCATACACCCATACACACACACACACAGACACACACACACACACACATACACACACACACACACACACACACACACACACACACACACACACACACACACACACACACACACACACACACACACACACACACACACACACACAAAGACATGCCCTCAGAGTTCTGCAGCTTATGATAATGTCTGTCTCTCCCAATTAGGCACCTCTTTCTCTGTAATGTTTTCCACACTCTTTGCACTCTTTTCCTCTTAAGTCTGTCCTTTTTTTCCCCTCTTGTCTCTCCCATTCATTCTTTTTCTTTCTAAGCCGCACTATCAGCCTCTAACCTGTCTCTGACACAAAACAGATGTCTCTCCATGCCCTGCTTCCTTTCCTCTATCTCTTCCTGCTCTTCCGTCTCTCTCACTTCATCTTCACCTACCTTCGGTTCTCAGCACTACATTTTGTGCCTCTGCCCTTTACCCGCTGCCTTCTTCTCTGTCATTGATGTCGCGTTGTCTACATTCTCACATTATTTACTTTCTCCGTTCGATTGGTTCACATCAACATTCTAATGATTTCCAGAAGACCAAATGCTGAGACGAGCATTGTCTGACTCTTTTTCAGCAACGTCATTCATGTACAAACAAACAATCTCGTAAATCAATAGTTTGCAGCCTTGAATTGCTTTCGTGACTTTTGCTTACACTACATCTTTACTTGTCTCAAGCCTTCTCTCTTTACTCTTTCTTTCTATAAGTTTTGTTAATCTTAACGTTTATTGATAAGAGTTCCACTTGTGTTACCCTTCGTTTCTGTTTCTTTGTTTCAGAGGGAACCACACATGGCTTCAACATCCGTTTGTCGGTTCCAGTATTAATGTTTATCATCTGACGACCCTCCCAAAAGTCTCATAAATCAGCTTTGTTTGTTTCACATAATATATTTACTACATTGTTAATCCTCTTCATACTTTTGAACATTTGTTATTTGTGTGTTCCTTAATTCCCTCTTTTTCCACTTGTTATCCTCTGCTAATTTTTTCCATCCTGGATCACCTAAGGCGAGATCACCTGCTACATAGTAGAGAGAGTTCATTACCTCTGCCACCTGAAGAGCCGGTGTCAGTGTGCACGAGCAGTACTGTGTCTCAAACAGTTGTTGTAGGGATTTTGGATGGGAAGGAGGCCTGGGCCATATGTGTAAAGTGCATTGTGTGTGTGAGTGTGTGTTTTCTGCCTTTCATCCCCACAATAGAGAGGTCCTCTCGCAGCTTCTCTACAATTTATTTCATAATTACAGGGGACATGTGAAGGAAAATGCTGCACTCAACCAGTGTTAATCATGTGTGGGTGCATATGAATGTTTTTGCGGGCGTTGGACACATTTTCAAAATGTGACACTTTCAATTTCTAAATCAGCTGTTCTGTAGCCATGAATCAAGCCACAATGTGCTGCAGGCTTGTTTCAGCTTGGTTCTCCCACAACACAAGTGGGTTTGTTTGTTTTAATGGGCTTGGGTCCCAGTGTGACACTGAATTTATTCAATCTGGTGAAAGACAAAGGGTTTCTAAAACGACAACAGAAACACTCCCTTTTCAAATGTTCCAAGGCACCCTTCCCTCCATAAAGACTTCCTATGCCATATTGTGTTGTTTTATTGCAGGGGAACTTTGTTGATGCCTTTTAAGAGGACTGGGATTTCCCAAATCCAGCTGGACATGACTCAATGAGAAAAGCATTAACACCAATGGCCCTTATTAATTTACACCTGGTAACCAGATTGTGTTCACCATTATTTAACAGGGAAATAGATAATTAATGACCAAAGAATGCCTGTTAAGCTCAGCTTTCTTGGTTTATACCTGCATTTTCAAGTAGCCTGTTTTTAATGTGGTTATCCAAATGTATGTTATGTCCTTAGGTGTCAAATTAATTAATAATAATTAACCATGCAGAAGCCGGTAATATCAAATACTGTTTTAATTTGATCAAACATACCACACTAGGTAGTTTTTCAAGCACAGTTTATAATCGAACAATGAAAAAAAAAACACTCTCAGTTGAGCTTAACCAGCTGTTCCTCAGTTGTGAAGGTTTTATCCATATGAAGTTATATATAAAGCCATTAACCCTTCCAGAAACTATGCGTTACTCCAACATTAATGCAGACCAGGTATGTATGGTGCAAAAATGCATTAAAATACACTGCAAGTTGGAGTTTTTGATGAAAAACCAAAGGTTCAATATGTTTGCACTTACACACCTTTTGATTTTGTAGACTTTTGAAGAGACTTTAAAGTTTAAAGACAGATAAATAATGCAGGTATCTCAGATAGGCTCTCTGGAGCCAATGCATAACACAGATGTGTGTTTTACAGAATGAGCTTTGAGGGCTGGAAACAGTCTACTTGCCTCCATTGAGCAGATGATTAATTACCTGAAGCTCTCTGAGCTCTTTTTGTCAGGTTAATTTTTATATATCATCCTCTTGTGTGTGGTATGGCGAAGCAATACTGCAGTGATTAATTCAAAAATAAATTAAGCAACTCATTTCAAGCTTGGTAATTGAGTAAAGCAAAGCTGTAGGTCAAAGAAGTAACAGCTGAAAATACTCTAGCACTGAATATTATATTTTTTTTCAAACAAATACATTGTTTACTCTCACAAGGGGTGCTGACAGTAGCGCATATTATTTAACTTAGGCTTTGTTCAAACCAGCTGTGTGAGTCCACCCAAAAAATCTTCATCTGTCGTCCATAGTTTCACTTTTACTTTTGATCACTTTATCTGAGCACGATTTGCAAGTCAAAACTTTTGCACAATAACAGTAACTCACAATAAGGGTTTGTGTGTTGTGTGTGTGCGTGCGTGCATGGGAGCGTATGTGTTGTGTTTGTGTGTCCTATAGTGATCCAGTCCCAGTGAAAGTAGGCCAGCCAGTTAGTCCATGAGTCAGCCTTTTCTCCTGAGAAAGGAGACTCCCTGACATGACAGCATCCTAAAAAGCTGACCGACACACCCGACTTGGCGGACACTCCACACACACATTAACTTACACACAAAGTATCAAATATACAGTAGATGGATACACAAGCACTTACAGCACACAACACACATAGTCATCTCACTGCGAATATATTACACACCCAGAGTTCGCTCTTAGCAGTATATTGTGATGGATACTGTAACCGTTTTGTTTCCCCGGGTGTAAAAATGTTGTGCTGAGGTCACTGACTATCAGTTGAACTCAGATTAATGCTGACATGAATTGTGTTGAACTCAGTGATCCTCAACTGATCTTAGCTCTGGTGTGACTGGATTATTTGCAGTGGTGGGAGAAGTAATCAGATGAGGTATGGAGCCTACATTCTTTGTAGCTCTGTACTGTGCTACCTTTCAAGCCGCCCACATTTTTGTGGTCCAATAAAATCTTAATATTTGATTAGAAATCCCTCTTACTGTAAACTGCTCAAACATTCCTATTCGCTGGTGAACACATCTAAGTATGGAAGTTATAGTTGCTCTAACTTTTTGCTGGGAATTTTAACATAACTATAGACACAGGGACATTGACTCTTTATGGATACAATGTCGCGATTTGAAACTCCAATAATCAAGATAGCAAACAAACAGAAACCAGATTAAACATTTAACATTGTTCAATGAGTATTTGTATTCACACATTATTATGCCTTTGTGTGAATAGGATTGGGTTGAGCTGACTAACACTGACGATAAGGGGCCTTTGTTTTTGCCAAACTGCAACCCGTGCAGTCCGCCTATGGGCTGGGCTGGATGTATTATTCCTAAACTAGCTCCAGATAAACCTTAAACCTCTAAAGGTCGAAGGGACTTGAAGGAGATTCTCTTTTGTATTATTCTGTTTAAACAACAATACATTGATAAACTGTTAAATATGCATGCAGTATTTTATTTAACTTCACAAAAAACAGATCTTTAATGTTACTGAACTCTAGTGAAGTCTTTGTAACAACATAAGCTGCTAATGGGTTTAAGCACTAGTGTAAACACAGCCTGCTGTGAGAGGTGATATCACTTCTTGACGTATGTGCTACCAGATGTGTTTTGAGTGTATGCTGCTGATATATAGGGTTTGTTATGAGTCTTCTTTGCCTTTTCATCTTAAAACATGTTTCAACAGCTGCTAAAGTAGTATAACTGTGAGCTCTGTTCATCACTCAGTATGTGTCTACGTGTGTGTGTGTGTATGTGTGTGTGTGTGTGTGTGTGTGTGTGTGTGTGTGTGTGTGTGTCTGTGTGTGTGTGTGTGTGTGTGTGTGTGGGGGGGGGGGGGGGGGGGGATTGTCTGTATATTACTTATTTAGACACTAATATATAAGTATGTGTACTGAATGTGCGCACATGTGGCTCATGTGGCATCTTGACTTGGTCGACATCTGTGCTCCCATTAAGTAATGTCTATGAAATCTATATGACAACAGCTGACTGATGCCTCAGTTACGCCATCGAAGTCGTATACGCAGTATACCTCCTCCCACAAGATCCAGTTTAATATCTTCTTTCCCATCTGCTCATTACTGCACAGGGTGATCTTCAGTAATTTGCATCTACAGGAAACAATCATCCCGCTGTTTTGATAAATACTAGGGGGAAATGAGTCATACCTATAAGGGTGAACCTATATCATAAGATGTGATATTGGTAGACTAACTTACACAAGGTATGTGTAGATAGAGTGAAATATGTTGGAAAATGTTCAGTTTTAACATTACAATAGTTAGGGCTGATGTATTAGAGTTGATGTAATGTAAAAATAAACCATTTATGTGTGTGTAGCTGTAGGGTGAAGTCAAAACAATGCTTTTCCCGAGGGATCTTCCATGCAGGAATAATTTTTTAATTATATCCAGTTATATAATCACTATTACTGTGAAATGGAATAGTTCAGACCCTTTTCATGTCATTAATATTTCTGTTGGAGAAACAAAAATGTAAAAAAAGAATAATACATTGGAAACACATTTGTGATGGGCGAAACTAATGAGGCATCAAAACAAATGTCTTTTTCAATCCAAAATGTATTGGTGTTTGAAAGCAACATTAAAGATACGAGAGTAATGGATCCGTCTGAGGCCCCTCGGTGGGTGGTGGGATACTTCCACGGTACGAGTTACATTGAACTTGACTAATACATTGATTTCATAACTGATGATGACTTTAGATAATCTTTTGGCAGAGTGCATTTTCAAATACATCTTCTCCCTTAATGCATGTGGTAGACTACAAAGTATAATCTAGTGACTTTCAAGAAAAGGCCTCCAGTACTGTAAAAGAGGTTGCACTGCCTGTTTCCTATTTAAAGACAAAGAGAAATCAGCGCACTCCAAACCAGATGACTATCTGTCGTCTGTCTTCTCACTCGGATGAAAACATTAAAGCTGGGTGGACCGTGACATGTGTCCCGTTGACATGCCAGATAGCTGGTATGACTAAACTGTGATGACAACGTTGATGTGAGGCACAATGCGAGCAGATGTAGCAGCAGTGTTTGTTTTGTTTTGCAAAGTATGCAGTTGAGTTTCCAGGTAGAGTGGGTGATGTATTAATAATGTCTCTGAAGCCTGTGGCTAGCTCAAATGTATGATAACATTAATAAGCATAAATGATGGTATTATAGTTCATTCTGACAGTGACAGGGCTGATTCACTACTTTTGGATTGTAGATCTTTGGAGTAAACGAAAAAGTTTGATAATTTTAGATCATCAGCAGAAATTGTAGTTGATTTCCTATCAGATTACAATGAAACTGAGGGCATCATTTATATGTACACGGTGTTTAATGGCTATTGCTACATATTGGCAGCTAATCCAAACAGACCATTTAAACCAGTTTGCAAACTCTTCATGTCAATGGCGGAGGTCAAAGTGCCCATGTGATGCTCTGTATTAGTTTGTTACATGCTTGTCAATTTGTTATTGCACAAAAGAGGATAGACATTAATTTGCATGCTCAAAAGGGATCACTGGCAAATATTGAATTAGTGTCACAATGAATGGAAATTTGCCAACAAAGGACATCATTCAAAACATAAAAAGGCTTTGCAGAAAACAGCTGTCCTCAGGGAGCAAAAAACTCTAATGTTGCTCCCATGCACTATTTTCCCCAATATTTACTAATAAAAAACCAAACTGCACAAATATAAGGACCGGTACATTGAAATTAAATGAATCAGAAGCACTTTTGATTCGTGAGCGACTTCACATCAATAAGCTCAATGTTTAGTTTGTTTGTTTGTTGTTTTTTTTTTTTACATTTCGATAATTCAATAACAGTTATTGAAATTATTATAAATAATAATTAAAGTTACTTTCAATAATTTTCTCAAGATTCTGGCCTTGTGAGGCAAAGATCATGATGTCCTAAGTCTATTATGACATCATGATCTTTGCCTCACAAGGCCATAATGTTCCTGGCAGGTTCACACAACAAAACAACAATAAACAATATATAGAAATTGTTTACACTTTTGAGTATTAATTCAATGATAATTCTGCAGTTCAGCTCAGAAAGTATTCAGTAATACCTCCTTGAAGCAGCATTTTCACCAGCTATTTGTGATGATTTTCACAATTATAGAGCAATGTATAAATGGGTCACATCCAACATTGGATATATGACCCATATATGATTGACTATAGCTGCTCATAGTCAATATAATGTCTGATTATTGTTTGTATTTAGTGGACTCAGAATAATTAACACACTTGACTCGCCCTGAAGCCTGCTGTTAGTTTATTACATTTCCCAGGGAGAGCAATATGATGTCATCAACATGTGTCCCATCTTTAGTTAAGACCCCATTTCCTAGTTGGACAGCTGAGCCGGGGAGTTTCTGTTCTCATAATATACTCAAGGAAAACCTTCCTTTCTCGCACCCACACTAGTTTTTAACTTTTCTGACAGAATCTCCCCACACACACTCTGTATCTTTTCTGAACAAAACTTAGTTTTGACTGCTGCCATTTCATGTAGTACACTTTCAGTAATTTCTTCAGTTTTATTTATAAAATGAAGCTGTTCAAAAATATAGCAAGCAGTCATTCATTGGTAACTATTGACATACATAATGATATTTAATAATTTCTCCCTTTATGACAAAACACATCTTGCAACAGTCTTTACAAGACAAATAATTTACGAACAAAACAAAAAAAACATCAAGGGAAAGAGGAAACATGATAACTATGAGCTGCTGGCTTTGTGCTCAACCTTAGGGAAGGCTCTTAAACCACACATACATTTATACAATCTTTAATATCAAAATAATCACAAAGATCACTCTTCAAAGAACAGACTATTGTGTTTGCATGAATGCTTTGTACCGTGTCTCTTTCTACCCCATTAATGCTGCGAGAATGTGGGATGTGCTCAAAGGTGGTAAAATAATGTTGGCAATGTTTTAAATCCATAAAATAACAAGAAGACTTAATAGGTTCAAAAAATCCTGAATAAACTAGTTGGATCACAATGCTTGAGCCCTCATCATGTCTTCTACCCATTCACTGTAACGCTTGGGCAGTGGCTGCCAATGGACTTTTCGCTGCATATGCATCACAACAACAAAATAACACCTTTTTTATGTACGTTATAAATAAAAAATGTAGATAGAGGGTAAATATCAAGTTGAAATACTACATTTAAATAGTGTAAATGATGTCCCGTTTTGAAAGTATGTAAAAAAAATCTAATATTTTATAAATATACACCAAATTCAAACATGACTATATGATATGAGGTCAAATCGAATATTAATGTGCGTTTTGACAGTTGTGAAGGACAGGAAAATGTATGTTTTCGTCCTTATTCTGTGAAAAATACTGTATTCTATACTGCAGTATAGAACAATCAGGCCAAGTAAAGCTTGCTTGTCTTGTCTGGCAATACTAAAATGTGACGCATGTTTGCAGTGAAAAGGTCCACAGGTACTGATTTGGGCCTTTAAATATACACTGCTTTGTCGGTCATTGTTTTGTTTATGCAAAGAAAAATGTATGATGCTGTATCAGCAAAGAATCCTTCAACTCCTGATATTTCAAACAAAAATGTATTGAAATCAAAGTCATACAAATACATAAATGAGACATAATGTATACATGTATATTATTATTGTCTTTTGTGAGATTCAACAGTATCTCCTGTATAAAGCCTTGCAGTTCCTTTGGGCATATGGGAAACATAAAGTGTTATCAGCAGAGGAGTTCATCCACTGGTACAGTAGACTTAAAGTGTCTTGTTCTGCTGATTGTGTGTGTGTGTGTGTGTGTGTGTGTGTGTGTGTGTGTGTGTGTGTGTTTACTTCACCCTGTTATATAACATGCAGGTAGGTTGCCTTGGTGTCCACTCCTATGACATTTTTGGCAGTGCATCTGTAAAATCCTGTATCCCTACTTGTCGGGTTTTGTATCACCAAGGAACCTTGAGGACTAAGGTAGCGGTTGCCATAAATACGAGCCTGACCCATGACCCTCAGCTGTGTCAGGTCTGGTGTTTCCCAGGTGACAGTCGCCCGGGGTGTTGCTATCGTCCGACACGGCAGCTCCACAGCCACCCCGGGTCGTGTGTAGGTCACAGGGGAGGGGCCTATTGTGATGCGTGGGGGGTATGCGATGACGATGACGGGAACCGTGATGACTGAAACCGAGTCGCCACTGGTGGATCTGCAGGTAAAGGTGCCGCGGTCGAACACGGAGGCCTGTTGGACTGTCAGAATTCCATCTTCTTGGACTTTGTGTCGGCCTGAGTCATCACTTTCACCCCGGGACAGGACTTTGCCACTGGGTATGGTCCATGAGAGAGAGCCCTGGGTATGTCCATTGGTTTGAGAAGCAGGGCAAGGCAGCCGGAGGTTCTCTCCATTAACAATGCTCACCAAGGGAGCTGTTCTGGTAATTACTGCTGGCACTGACACAGAGCTTGATGAACGGGAGGAGGGCCAAGGAAGAGGACGAGGTGCGGCAGGCAAAGACTGGCCTCTGTGAAAAGGCTTTTGAGTAACTTGGATTTTTGGATGAAGCACCTCAGGCAACACTGGCCTTGAGCTTAAGGATTTAGCTGAATCTAATGAGGCTCCCGGGCGAGGCGCCACTATTACACCAACACTCCCTTGCACAGGCCTTTCATCAGCCCGTCCCCTGTGTGAAAGTCTGGCATCTTCTTGTGGCTCAGAGACCTCCAGCTCCACCTGGATCCTCGTCTGTCCTCTCTCACTTCTGACCACACATACTAAGGTCCCAGAATCGCTGGCGCGCACTCCTCGCAGCTCCAAAGAGCCGTTTCGGTGCACAGTGAGTCTGCTGCCATAGTAAGGAGCTGGCAACACGCCATTACCAGGCAGAAGCCAGGCCAGACGAGGGGGAGGGGAGCCTTGGGAGGGGCATGGCAAAACCACAGTTTGGCCTTTCACAGCTTGCTGTTTGACTGTCGTTACAACCCCCACAACTGTGTTAGTATTGTTTTTAGTTCCTGTATTACCAGCAGCTATAACACCATTACTGCTACTTCTACTAAACACATTTCCACTGAGTGAGCCAGTAATAGCTCCTGTATTAGACATATGTATCCTGACATTGGCTCCTGCATTTACTTCATTAGTATTAGTCCCAGGATTCCTTTCGACATTATCTGATCTAACTGTGCTGTGACTGCTACTCAGGCTATTACTATTACTTGTAATGCCGGGTCCATTTTGATTTGTTCCAATGCTATCTGCTTTAACTCCTGTATTTTTAGCCCCACTCACCCCAACACTGATAACACTTCTTCCTAGTTGTGTTGTGATTCCACTGAGAGGTCTGTTCAATCCATCTCGACTATCACTCCTAAGGGCAGGATAAAAGCCACTGGTCCCTATGTTAGTGCCAGCATTTGGTACAATGTTTTTTGTCCTGCCATCATTATCACTATAGCCATTATTTATGCTGTCATTGCTGCCAAGCTTGCTTGTGTCTCCATTAGGTAAATCCAACTTGGCGTGTCCCTGCATTATTAGGGCTTTCCCCTGATCTACTGCTATGACCACTGTCAGGCTGATTGCTAGTACTCCAACCTCTTCCTCCCAGCTGGCCACTCTGTCCATGGTTAGCAGCCTCCACTTCCAGGCTCACCAGCATGCTCCTTTCCCCGGCTGAGTTGCTTGCTCTGCAGGTATAGTTTCCCGTGTCGATCTTTTGAACCAGACGCACCTCCAAAGTTCCACCCGAAACCACCACAACCCTCTCAGAATAAAAACCAGATCCCAAACTTTTGGGGATGACACGGTGGGTCGGGGAAAACCATGTCATCGTCGGGGCAGGAACTCCAGTGGCTTGGCAGGGAATTGTAGCGGTTGCCCCTTCACGTACTTTGATGACGTGTTGGCTTCTGTCATCAGTAAAGGTTGGTAGAGATGTCATCATGACCTTTACTTTGACCTGGAAACATTGAATTTGAGTTAATTTACAACTGAATGAATTTGTATTTTTATTTATGCAATATGTATTGTGAATAAGTATAATAAATGCCGTTTTATCATATACATGATAAAGTAATATTATGTTTGTTATGTTAGAAATAATCAATATATTGAAACGGAACATTAAAAGATAATTCACTGTTTCTGGACGGATCATATTTGTCCAGTTCCGGTAGTATTACCGGATGTTGTTTTTAGCCTCAGATAGCATAAAGCTAATATTGTACTGTATATATGAGTGAGGGAGAAGGATGCGTGGAGTTACATACTAAACACACCGCCTCTACCGCTCACTCATTGATGCTGCAATGATACTATTGCCTGTTTAATATCTGATAAACCTCAGAAGGATTGCATAATAGAATATCGTAGATAAGAGATCCATATCACTAACAAGATGACGACAGTGACGTCATAAGAGGACCCGCCCCTGACGACGTCAGCCTATAGAAGAGTCCGGCGAACCCCATGTGACAGGCGGCCAACAGGATCCAGCCCCCCACTACCAACCAATAAGAGCACGAGAGCGGAGCGCGTCTTATTTTGAAGTTGTTTATTGTATGGTCGGAAAGGGGTGGTTCTATAAAACATGTTGGTATTGTGAAATCGAGCTCTCTTTTGTTCCGGACCGCCAGACAGTAACTACTGATGAGCTCCACTCAGTCAGTGGACGCGTGTCCCGGGCTATTGAGCCACAGCTGTGAAACATTTGTAAAACCTACTGCTGCATCCTTTTATCAAATACTCCTTTTAAAACTTACAAGAGGAGGTTTGCTTTCTTTCTTTTGAATCGACTCCTGGGCTTCAAATAAAAGAACATTTCTTACAGTTACCTTCATGGTGTCTTGGCCTCCTCGATTCTCAGCATAACACGTGAACTCTCCCTCTTCTCCCATCCCGACTGCTGGTACCAGTAACGTCCCATTGTCAAACACTGTTAGCCTCCGTGGTCTCCCTCCTCTGTCCTCCCCCTGCATCACGCTGTTCACAATGGTTCCATCTGGTAAGCTCCAACGCACAGATGGGTCAGGCAGTCCTGATGCCTGGCAGTCCACCTGCATGAAACAGGATCATTATTATCATTAAAAGTTGTATTAACTTTAACTTAAATTAACTTTTGTTTGGATGAATGCCAAAATGATGAGAGCTGTTGCGAAATAAAAATGTCTCCTTTTTGAGAAAGGAAAGATGCATAGCCTACTGCTCTAGTTTCAGCTTTTAATGCTGTTTGTACGCTCACAAAAATGGAACTGATTTATTAAAACGCTGCTAAGCAACACAAATGTAGTTGCATTCAAAAAACATTAAATTCTCATTAATTTTTAAATGAAATTAAAAAGGAGGGCAACAAATTCTCCAAAACAGTGTCCTCTTTCTTGCATTTCAACCCGCTTGCCATTGTTTTTCATTTCACTGTTGAATATTCCTGTGTCAAGTACCATCCCCCGAAGGCCGCTGTTGATGATTCATAACAGACTATGACCTGACAGGTCTTTCTTTTCCTTTTTTAAGTACAAAAAATATGATGCACTTTTTGATCAGAAAAAAACAACTAAAGACACAGCTTGGAGCTATGGAAATGTTTGGCATTACGCCCAGCCATAGAAGACATCCAACACACATCATGACTTCATCAAAGTCTCTCAAAAAAGCTCTAAAAGCTCAAAAGGTGTGGAAGATGGACTGTTTTAGTTTAAGTTTTTGGCAGCATTTGACGCAAGTTTCTAACAGTGGAACAGTGGGGTGTGATGATCCTTTAATTACTGGTAATGAGCCAGGCGGAGATAAAGTGTGATTTAATTATTTCTTTCATTTAACTTACCTTCAGTGGTGTGCCAAAAGACACAATCTGATTGAGTGGTTGCTTGGGCTCGATCTTGGCAGGCTTAGTAACAACAGAGACACGAAGGAGGCGATAATCATCTGAGACCTTGTTGCGCGCGATACAGAGGTAGTCTCCAGCGTCCTTCTCAGTTAATGCTTGGATTGACAGAGTTCCATTAGGGTGCACCTTCAAACGATGGTCAAAACTATAAATCGAATGTGTGGACAAACATACACACAAATCACCAACAGATATAGAAAGAGACACAATACTGACAGAATCACTACGAGATATAATTAAGCAACCGTCGCACGAACCCACATCCACTGTACCTGTAATGCATGTCCACCAGTTTCCTAATAGGGGTCCTCCAAATTATGATAGGTGGTGGGTTTCCAGTTACAGAACAGTGAAGCTGCAAGAAGATCCCGTATTGTACAGTAGTGCTGGAGGGTGATGTAGAGACAATAAGGGCTTTACTGAAGGGGGAGACAGGTAAGGGATGCAAAGCAGCTGAGGCTGTATTTTTTTTCGAGAGGGAGGAAGAGATAACTTTTGTGTTATTTATAATGCCAGCTGAGACTTTGGTGTTATTTGTAGGCATTGTGGAGGATGGGGAGAGAGGGGAGAGTTTTGTTTTGTTGATGTTGCGTGTGGGGTAGGCAGTGACTGTTTTATTGATTTTAGGAGGTGAGTTAGTGGCAGTGGGTGGGTGAGGGTAAAAAGATGAGCGAGAAGAACTGGGATTGAGCGGCAAGGTCCGGGATCTATCAAAGGGCGATGAAGCAGAGAGTCTAGCAGAGTTGAATGAATTTGAAGGGTGGCTGGGGATGGATAAAGTTCTGTCTTTATTTAGTGAAGATAAGGGAGATGTTTTTTCAGTGGCTTTCGCTTCCTCATTTCTTGCCTCACTCTGGCTTCTTTCACCTTCTGCTGACCCTTCAATTTCTACCCTAACTGTTCTCTTATCGGCTCCAACAGCATTGCTTGCTATGCACTCGTAATTCCCAGAGTCCTTATGCCGAACTCCTCGAATATGCAGTGTCCCATTGGGCAAGACGAAAAGGTTGCCATGAAGAAACTGGGATTGGCGGACTATAGTCCCATCTGGAATTCGCCAGCGCAGAGTTGGTGGCGGGGCTCCCCTGGCAGAGCAATGAGCATAAACAGGCCTCCCAGGAGATAAAAGCAGGTGTTGCTCTTTGGCTTGCTGTATAACAGGGGGCAAGGAGGACACATGTACACGCGCAGAGGCACTGGCTGCACCTGCTGAGTTGGAGGCCACACAGCGGTACACGCCTCTGTCACCGGTTAAAGTTGCTGAGATATGGAGGGTACCATTCGTGTCCATAGTAATGCGACTGGTGGAGGCAGAACTGGAGGTCAGGACAGAACGATCAGGCAAAACCCAGGAGAGCAGAGGGCTGGGAACACCATCCGCCTGGCACTCCAAGTGCACCTCTCCACCCTGATGAATGGTAATGTCTCTGTAGATGGCCAGCTGCATCCGAGGGGGGCGTGTCCACACCTCCAGGTTGGTTAGCAATCTATCATGAAAGAGTATACACAAATACTTAACAAAGAAACACATTTGTAATTATTCCAAATAAAACTCAACGTAGATGTCATAGGACACATTTAGGAAACTCCCTACATTCATCTATTCACAATTCATACAGGAATTCTGAAAGAGACTGGGGGTTGACAATATTTTTTCAAGTAAGACAATTATATTGGGATTGGATTCAAACAAACCTTTTATAAACATATTTCATATGCTGAGATTTTGAAATGACTTTAGGCTGCTTAAAGATATACCAACACAGCATGCATAATACTAAACAGCTGTTTGCCTTTGGCCTGTGTAATTAATACAGCAAATATTTTGTACCATGGTCATTATAAATAAATGCAATACCTAGCTCCATTAATATTCCTAACTGGTATAAGCAGCCTCACCTGTCGCGACCCAGAACGCTCTGTGCACTGCAGATGTATGTGCCTCTGTCCTGCAGCTGAACATTCTGGATAACTAGAGTGCCATTTGGCAGGACCACAAAACGCTCTGCCCTGGAGTGAATTGACATCAACGCTCCTGAGAGAGAAAGACAGCCAGACAGACATACAGACAGCAGGAGAAAACAGCAGTAAGGAGACAGAGTGGGAAAAACAGAGACAAATTGGGACAGAAAGTTAGAATGAGACAGAGGAAAGGAGGATCAGGGAAATACTTTGTGGCACAGCGTGAAGTAAGCCCAGTGATGCAGTGCACAAATGTTCCATTACTTTCTTGTAATATGTCTTTCCCACATGGAAAGCGAAAGAAAAGCCTATTGTGTACATGCCAGTGCGTAATGCTGGGTGTTAATGGGTTACTTCATCAGTGCAAAATGTGTTCATATTCATTAAGTTATATTACATACTAACGCTTAGTCGGTTTTTCCTTTCAAATCTATGACGTCAAGAGGTAAATACAAACCTCTACTTATTCCAGTTTTAAAGGAACAGTGTGTAGTACTTCCGATAAGAAAAAAGCATTTCTATGTTTCCCAGAATAAAAATATAGGCCTGAGGATTTGAGAACGATTTACTGAGTAATCTTTAGAAACAAAACTACATCCTGATTTGTACATTCATATATATAAGGGTATCTTGTTTTGAATATTGACATATTTGTGTATGCTGAAATACATGTGTGCATATTTTCTGCTCAGTGTGTACCTGTGGAGACCTTGGTCCACGTGATGGAGGGCTTTGGCTCTCCTTGAGCTTCACAAGCCAGCCTGGCAGTGCTCTCTGCTGGGAAAGACACTGTCCTGATGTGCGGGTCTGCAATCCTCGGTCTGGATCTTACAACTGGGGCCTATATAAACATTTCAGAGATTTAAGATGTTTTTTAAAATCATGAATAAACTGAAAAACAATAGATAAAAAGAGAATTGTTTAATATGAAATGTGGCCAATCTACCTAATCAACACAATGAAGTAAACACATCATTTGGCCAATTGCTATCTCTGTCATTTTTTAAGGTAAAAAACTAACCAAAATGACAGATAAATCATAGGTGTGGGGATAAGCATAAAGGCCATTATACATATTTCAATTGTTTTTTTCAAATGTTAATTTACTTAAAAAGTAAGGTGTTTTGGTGAAAAACGTGTTGAACATTTTTTCATTTTGAAGCTCTAAGGTTAAGCAATTCAATATAGAAGTACTGTAATACCAGATCAGAAACCATTGATGGTGAACCTAGTGGTTTTGTCTTCTGAAGCCTGCCAAAAGAGCTCTGCAAATTAATTAACAATTGATTATCTTAAATCCCTTGGGATTTGGGTCTTAAGACACATGTTGTTGATTATGGAACATGTGTTCTTCATCACTTCTTTAGATCTTGCAGGGACTCTGGCAGAGCTCCGGAAAATCCATGCAATTAAAGAACTGTCCTAAACATCCCTTAGGTTTTATAGCAGGTCATGTGGATACAGATTAGACTATTTTCAGATCTATTGTGCTTTTCTCCTAAGCTTTTGCCTAAAGGCTTGCACAATCTGTGTAGCGTGTGTTTCTGTGTGTGTACAAGCATACATGTGTTATTATTTTCTGGGCCAGCACTCACTTAGAAAATAAATGTTAATTTGAGTCCCACTTAGCTGACAACAAAAAAAAGTAGCTCTATATATATCAAATGCAGACTGCATTTAAGAAAGCACTTACAGAAATGTCTAATTGTACAAATGACAGAAAGCAAGAAGCAGAAAAATAGGGGGAAAATCACATAAATTAACAAATAAAAAACAAATGGTGGCCCAACTTAACTCTTACTCTTGAGGTAATGTGTGTTCTTGCAAAATTCCCAAAATAGCTATACTGTTATTTGACTCAATTTGAACTCACCCCAGGGGCAGCAGGGAGTGAAGGGGAGGGGGCCCATTTAGGCCGGCTGCTGTCTGAATCCGGAATAGAATTAGTTCCAGTGTTCCTCCAGTCAATAGAAGGTCGACTCTGGTTCGAACCCCCAAAAATAGGCCTTCCTCTAGGATCAACTTTGACAACGCCCGGCCTCTCTCTGGGTGATTCTGTTGTACTTGTTGTGATCATTGTTGTAGTTGTAGTTGAAGATTTACCAGGTGTAGCTGCCATCGATGTTGTTGAAGGTGATTTGACTGAGGTGGCAATTCTAGTACTAGTAGGAGTAGTAGTTGTAGCAGTAGTAGTACGATTAAGGGTTGCTGGAATAGTCTTGATTGAGATTGCAGTACTAGTAGGTGTAGTAGTTGTAGCAGTAGTAGTACGATTAGGGGTTGCTGGAATAGTCTTGATTGAGATTGTAGTACTAGTAGGAGTAGTAGTTGTAGCAGTAGTAGTAAGATTAGGGGTCACAGGAATAGTCTTGATTGTGATTGTAGTGCTAGGAGTAGTAGTTGTAGCAGTAGTAGTAGTAAGATTAGGGGTTGCGGGAATAGTCTTGATTGATATTGTAGTACTAGTAGCGGTAGTAGTAGTTATAGTAGTAGTGGGGCTAGTTGAAAAAGTAGTTATGGTAGTTGGAAAAGTTGAAGTAATATCAGGTGTTGTGGTAGAACTGGTAGAGGTAAGAGTAGTTGTAGTACTTCTGGCAGTGCTAGATGTAGGGATAATACTAGTAATTGTAGTAAACATTTTGGGACTTTGAGTCAAAGCAATATTTGTAGTTCCTATGGGATGAATGTCCTCATTAGCTGTTGCGGTAGATAAACGTGTAATGCTTTCAGTAGAATCGGTATGTATTCTCTTGAGAAAGGTAAAAGGAGTAGTGGGGAGATGTGCAGTAGTAGTTGTAGCTGTACCAGAGACTGTGGAGGAAACAATGGAAGGAGTGGACGAGAGAGATATGGAGGAGTGGAACACATATGGTTCAGTTGAGAAATTCCTCTCGAGTTCTACATTTTGATTGCTTGAGGGTTCAGCAACATGTTTGCCTAAAGATGTGTGTGTTTTTGTGTGTGTCTGAATGCCATTTGTATATGTCTCGGCATGTGTGTTAGGCGAATATGTCTGCACAACCGTAGCATCCAAGTGAGTGGGTGCTGGTGTCGGTGTGTTGAAGAGAGTGGATTCTGCAGTGTCTGGGATGTTGGCTGAGTGAGTCACCATGTCTATATGTATCTTCATGTGAGAGGGGGATAATGAGGTGATAGAGGAGGAAGAGGGAGTCAATGAGGGGGAGGCAGAAGTGGAGATACCAACAGTATTAGAAATAGAGGAAGACTGAGAATTCAGTACCACATCATTTGAAGTAGTCTTAATATGGTCCCTGGGTGTCAACAACAAGGCTGGAGATGTAGTTGTTGATGCCAGCATCAACATATTCATTTGATCTGTTGTAGTGACAGGTGTCTCAGTTTGTGACCTCGGGTTTATAGGGTCAGGGATAGGTCGGCGTGGGGTCAAAGGACGCCCCCTGGGCCTGTTGATGATTCGTCTTCGCTGTCCGATCCTCCTGCGAGAGTTCCAAGGGCTTTGAGGCCGGGAATTGGGTACAAAATTAGGGAAGAGTCCCTCCCGGGGGCTTTGGGGCTTCGTTCTAGAAGGGTTGGTGTTTGCTTCTGGCTCATCACGTTCACCTGTTTCTGGGACAATTTCATTTGCTCCTGACACTGGCTTCAATGTGACTGCTTTTTTCAGTGTCTCTTTGTTTGTCACTGACTCTGTCTGTGGAGTTGCTTTCTCTGTCTCATTCTCTATATTTGTCTCTGTTTCTGTTGATTCTGTTGTCGTCTTTATCTCTGTTTCTGTGTCAGTGTTGGTCTTTATCTCTGTGCCTGTTTCAGTGTCTATATTTTTATCTGTGCCTGTTTCAGTGTCTGTATTTTTATTTTTGTGTGTTACCATTTCTTTGTTTACAGGGTGAATTTGCTGAAGGCCTTCCTCTTTTAGATCAGTCTCATCAAGAGATGACCCTTCAGTTTCTGATTCGTCCCCTGCTCCTTCAGATCTACTTCTCTCTGTATCCTCGTGACCTTCATGTCTACTTGTGTCTCCACCTACGCCTCCTCCTACAGCTTCAGCTGTGGGATTTTCTGCCACGACAGGCTCGCTTTCATTAGTGGCAACAGTCTTCTGTCGAATCTTAGCCAAGAGATCAGCCCATTTCTGAGGGTCTATCCTTTGTTTGTTTGTGGTAACCCTATGTCTGTTCTCAAAGCGGTTTCTTATCTTGTTATTGGATGATATAGGCCTTCCTTCTCTCCTCAGGGGGCCTTCTCTCATAGGTCCACGTCTTACTGATTTTCCAATTGAAAGAAGTCTGTTTGGGGAATGCTGAAGAGGTCTTGGAAGTTTCCTATTGCCAGCAAGAATTATCTCTCCTTCCGCCATATCGCCAGACCCTTCTTCTTCTTGTAATGGAGCTCGTATCTTGGTTGACCGGCCCGCAGCTGACTGTGGCCCTGTGGGAAATGAAGTCCTAAGTGGAGGGGGATGTCTTGAAATTAATTCAAGCTGAATCGACAGAAAATCACTACCATACTGATTGACTGCAATGCAGCGGTAATGACCAGTATCCCTCAGAGAAGGGTTAGGCAGAGAGAGACTTCCATTTGATTGTAAAATGAGCCCACCTGATACAGGTAATCCCTGCCGTACCAAGTTTCCATCTGGTAACATCCAACTTATATGAGGCGTTGGTGAGCCAAAAGCCTTGCAGGATAGACTGACCGGTTTCCCAACAGTTGATGTGACAGGAGGTCCCACTTGCTCTCCTGAAGGGGGAAAAGAGGAATCCTCCACCGCCAGGCGCAGGGGAAGAACGTCTACATCCTTGCCTGCCCGGGCTATGCAGTAATAGATCCCTGCATCTGAGAGATGCACTTTTTGTAGAAGTAAACCAGAGGTTGAAGCCTGCATCCTACCACCTAGGCTACTGGAAGGGGATATGAGCTTGGATCCATCTGGGTGAACCCACTGTACTTTGGGGTTACCAGAACTTAAAAGAGGGCATGATAGCTCCACCTTACTACCTACTACTGCTGCAAGTTCTGTGGTGGTCTTATTAGTTGAAATTAGCACCCATGGGTGTGAGGTAGGGGAGGATGATGAGGGATGAGAAGCAGGGTCAGGATGAGCAGAAACTCTTGTTGAGTAGATAAGTTGAACTCTGTGTCTGTTAGACTGCGCTCTGTTTAGCTGAATGCTGATGGCTGGCTGTAGTAACCATAGCGGTCTGGCTTTAACAGAAGATTGGACTCCAGTGTGATAATATCCTTCCGTCTCTGGTGCCTGCCTGTAGCGGTAAGCCAATGCTGGGGCTTTACTCAGCATGATCTGCCTCTCCAGACGAACCGCAGTCTCACTGTAGTAAGCTAGGATCCTCCAAAGTTTCTCATAGCTCTGTTTGTCCACAGGGCATTCTAGGGAGAGTGTCAGAGCAAGGGGGAGAGGAGAAAAGGAGGAAAGAGAGAGATCTGGAGGAGGGGCAATATCCTGGGACTCTGAGTTAGTGAAGTTGCAAACCAGATCCACACTGTTGCCTTGTTGGTCAGACAGACCCAGAGAGGCAGCGCCTAAAGGCTCTCTAAAGGATTCGCTGGTTTGGATTTCACTGAGTTCTGTCTCCAAAGGTGTTTCTCTTCCTGGGGAGGCGATAACAGGCGGGCTGCACAAGGGGTCAGTCTGCTCAAGCAAGCCCTGACCTTGAAGGGAATTTGGCGAGGCACAGATCGGACACTGAGGGCCGCTGGGACATTTCATTAAGCCTAATTGAGAGAAAGGCAGAGAACATTATGTCATAAAAGGAAGCCTTGACATCTCTATCAACTGTGTATAAAAGCATAGCAACTAAACAAACATATCAGTGCACAATTCAGCTATCTGAACATATTAGCAGTGTCATATGTTAGTCATGCCAGCTCTTCTTAAGAATCGATTACCCTTTATAGGTCTTAATAATTCTGTATGGTGACTTCATCTACTCATAAATCAGGAAAATGCACAATAATTAGCCTATATTTCAGCTGCCTTCACACATCAATGCTGTCATCATGGATTAGTCATAGCAGGTTAAGTCTGGCATATCAATGAGACATATTCATGGTCCAGCTCTCATTCATGTCTCTATAACTGCCACAAGAAACACTGGAAGAGATACAGAAAATGGAGGAAATGTGAGAAGGGGGTGTTACAAAAAGCAGGTGGAGGGAGGTCAGAGGAATAGACTAAACAAAACCATATGTGTAGGAAAATAAATTTTTAGAATTATTTTATCAACTGGCTTGATTTGATATGCTATGTTACAGCTGTAAAATGTTTCTCTCAATCCACTCGCCTTGTTACTACCTTTCCTTGTTTCCTTGTTTTTCTCAAATCATTCTAGCTATATACATTTTGCAATAATCATCAAATGTTTTTATCTCTGTCTGACTTAAACTGGCTCAGAGGCTTAACAAATGACCAACATAAATCACATCTGCATGACAATGACAGGTGAAAAATATCAGACGTAACAATCACCTGGATGTGCCAGACTCCAAGTGAGAAACCAGTTCATCCTACAGTCACAACTCCAAGGATTAGCCTGCAGCACAAGAGTCTCCAGCAGAGGTGCTGTTGCTAATGTGTCTTTGGGCAGAGTTGTAAGACTGTTGTTGGACAAGTCTAGGTGTCTATAAAGGGTGAAAACAAACAAAAAGTAAATATTTAGTGGGTGGGGATAGTGGACAACAAGGTTAAGTCAAAATCATGGAGAAATTGATAAAAGAGTGTGAGTGGGTAGTGATAGATGACAGTTTAGGGGAAAAATAACTACTCATTTTTATCACTTCCACCATCATCCTTATGTTCAGACCCTGGTTATTACTCTGCAGTAGTAAGATAATTAGATCATTAATAAAAACTGAGGAGGCACAGTGCCAGAATTGTATTTCGGTATCAATAACCAGCAAGACTAACTTTTTTCATCGAGTGGGTTCTTCTTTTGACTAATCAATCCCGTGTCACATTATCATTATATTTCACTGGACACACCATTTTAACAACATTTTGCTAATGCTTGGTCACAAGTCTACATCTTACAAATGTTTTTTTTAGTATTTTGATAGTCAAGAACATAAAGCTCAATTTATGGAAGTATTGTAATGAATGTAGCAATAACACATTTACCAGAGAACAGAGAGTTCTCTTTTTTTGCTTGTATGTGATGTGTTGTTAAAACATTTGTCATGTTGTAACTTGCCAAACAATGACTATAACATTATGTGCTTTAAGTGCTCAAGCTCACCTGAGTGTAGAGAAGTAATATGTATTCAGGAGGGACAGTGTGCACAGAGTGCGAGGGTGCAGTTGATGCAGCCTGTTCCCTTGCAGACGCAGCAGCCTGAGGCTAGGCAGCTGGAGTAGCGCCCGGGGGTGGATGTGCTGGAGGAGGTTGTGATCCAAGTACAGACGCAGCAGGGAGGTCAGGCCAGAAAAGGTTAGAGATGAAGAGATCTCTCCAAGCTTGTTATAACTAAGCTTTAGTATCTGCGGGGGGAGGGAGAGGAAATTGAGTGAGCGGAAGCAATGAAGGATTAGAAGAGCAATAAAAAATGGGGCATCAAATCTGATGAAGAAACCAAGTCTATGCACTGATCATAAGTCTGCCACTGGACACCACATGCTTGTAAATTGAATTTATGACACATTATGCAAGGGGGATTGGAATGATGACAAAGGAATCGGGGGAAAAACTCTTTGTAAGCAAAAATAAATGCAAACTGTGTAGTTTTTAGATATATGGGGAAATACTTTCAGTAGCACACCAAATTAAAGAAAAAAAGTCCACCACACAAAACCAGACGTTATAGTCTTGCTGCAAGTTTATCGATTCAAAGCAGCAAGGACTAAAAGGATATTCTAG